>NC_060143.1:168922769-169528769 GCF_021461385.2 Schistocerca piceifrons
CCTACTTGTCTCTTCATCTCTGCTCCTTCTCTGGTAATCATCCCCTTCACTTGAGTCCACTGTAAAGAAGGAATAGTTTGTAAAGCTACACCTTCAGATCTGTGAAATGCTGACTCACTCAACCCAGAAGACTCGCTCCCAACACCTGGAACACAAGGTAAAATATATTTGCAACGCTGGACTCTTCAGAGAATAGAGGTTTTGTTGACTATCACTTATCAATAGGTAACTGAAGCATACAAAAGTAAATACATTCAATTTCTCATACTTATTTTTCATCTTGTTTTCAGCACTCAAATCAGCTGCACACGGCGCTTGTCAATTATGTGGCTATAGGGCTATGGGATATCCACTTGCGCATTTTTCTGTGGATAAGCTGAGCGTACGTCTAAAAAATAGGAACTATAGTTTCTATCTTGTCAATATCTGTGAGTACCATTCCCTTTGCAACCTTGATCTGACGAGACAGTCTTCCAATCCAGTCACTATTACCACTCCTAAAATTGTTGCTTTCATTGCAATCACATAATTCCTCTGATGCCTCCACTTCCCGTTCCCATATCCTTCACAATATGTACCACATTGCTGGTGATCATTATTCCAATTCCTCGGTGGCCTCAAACTAGGATAACAAAACTTACTGTTGCTTCTACCACAACCATTCTCTTCAGCATTGTCATACTATAATTCTTGGAGCAAAATCTCAAAACCCGTAACTACCCTTTCATCTGACCAGGATGAATAATCTGGCTCAACTTGGGAGTAAATTTTACAACTCACTTATAATTCAATTCAGTAGGACTGTAAGTATTGTTAATGAAATTATTTTTCCAAACCATGCATTCAAAGAATGAAGCAGGATTTATAAAATCAGTATTATTAAATTTTTTCATAAACTGGTATGCCAAAGATTCTGTCTTGCGCTGCCTCAGACCAATCTTCTAACAGGAATAGTTGATAGAACTCGTCATATGGCTCACACTACACGTACTAAGGTCGCCTACCAAACAGTCATATACAAACTCAGTTCTGTGATCGGCAGGCCGTTTGTAAGGAAATATAAAATCAAACTGCTCTAGACAAGTATGAGGATCTCTACTATTTCATATAACCATAAAAACTGGAAATTTTAGAACAGGCAAGAAATGCTTATATTGGAAACCATGCCTCATTTCACAGTTTCCAGCATCATGATTAGAATGACCATGGTTGTGAAGAATTCTCCTCCTTTCATAACGAGCTACAGGATCTCATTCGTCGTCATGAACAGAATATTAATCATTGTTATCTGGCACATGAGCTCTGCTGTAACAATGACCCCAAACTTTTGTCATTTTAGAAACTCTCTCATTCAAGTACTGACCTAATTCTTTATTCTCCTGTTACACTCCATTTGATATCCTCTGAAACTCCAAAGTTCTGTACAGTTGCTTGGAAAATCTATTGATTCCAAACTGAACTGGCAACCTCACATTAATCATGCCTTAGAAAGATATCAAGGCTGTCCTACCTCACCGTGCGAGGTGGCGCAGTGGTTATCACACTGGACGCGCATTCGGGATGACGACGGTTCAATCCCGTCTCCGGCCATCTTCATTTTGGTTTTCCGTGATTTCCCTAAATCGAATCAGGAAATGCCGGGATGGTTCCTTTGAAAGGGCACGGCTGATTTCCTTCCCCATCCTTCCCTAAGCCGAGCTTGCGCTCCGTCTCTAATGACCTCGCTGTCGACGGGACGTTAAACACTAATCTCCTCCTCCTGTCCTACCTGATACGGAAATTATCTGATCCAGTTAGAAATAAATATCTTAGCACAGCTCAATTTGGCCTTTTCAGCTTCACACACATATGGGCTGTTGTTATGTGGTCACTCATGTCATGTCACTAACGTAGTACTGATTCAGAAATTGGTGATACAAATAATTGTAAGGTTAGTCCAAGGGAACAATGCAGTCCTTCGTGCACTAAGACAAAAATAATGACGATGATAAAACTTTATCTCTTTTCGTCATTGATATTCTCTGAAAATAACATAGCAGAGTTTGACACCAGAGAGAACATACTCTATCATGATACCAGGAACAAAAAGGGTATTGCAATTCCTAGATTAGACTCACAAAAATAGGTAACTTTCGCAAAGTAAACTGTTTGAATTTTTGAATAAACTGTCATACTCTCCAATCAATACATTTTTCAACAACTTTAGAAGTAAGATGTATAACTGGTTGATGAGCAATCCATTCTACAGTTTAAGAGAGTTATTCGAGAGTAGTAGGGTAGAATTTGAGATTTCCGATTATGATTACAGTTCTGTACAACTGGTTAATGTAGGATAAATCATGTGTATGTGCAAAGTGAACGGTAATTTTGTAGTGATTTTTACTGGATCATCCCATTGATACAAAACACATTTCACTAAATGTTATCTATGGCTAATAAACTCTCTGAATCTGAATAAAGTCCTAATTTTTTTTCGGAATTATTTACACAAGAAGATACAGTTCCCCCTTGAACTCTGATCAGCATTAAGAGCAACTGTACAACAACAATAGTTTAAGGAGCCGCCTTTTCTTTTGTATTCTATACCTCCTTCTGCTTTCGCACATTGTTTGTGCAACAATATTTCACTCTTTAAAATTTATTTTTAAACCTTAGAGTAATGTAGTATAAAGGGGAATACATTTTTTGATCTAATTACTTTTTAACTGGGTAGAGCAATCAGACATTTCGTCAATCCAGTCTTTCTTTCACGCCGATTCTTTGAAACCTGTAAATTTTCCTGTAACAGCTTCTTCTGTTCACTTACAGATCCCTGCAGGATTACTGGACTCTCTTCTACAGAAACAACTCTAATATTTTTTTCACAGCAGAGAGCCTCTCTGCAACTCTTACCTTAACCGAGTGGTAAGCGTACTAAATATCCTCGAAATGTCTTCCACAGTGAATTCAAACTTCTGCACTAAATTGTGAATTCGCCTTTGTAGTAGAATGGCACTAGCTCGTTGTTGACAGGGAACAGCCAGCAAGTTATCACTAAACCAATTGATACTAGTCTTTAATTTCACTCTAAGTAACTTTACACTATTTCTGGGGCCAACATTTAATTAAGCTCCGTAACGCTTGGGTGTGGCAGCTGACGGTAGATGTCCTGATGACGACCAGCGATGTCCTAGTTACCCGCCAGAGATAGACGATGACAGTGGCTGAATGTTCAAATGTTTGTGAAATCTTATGGGACATAACTATTAAGGTCATCAGTCCCTAACCGTACACACTACTTAACCTAAATTATCCTAATAATAAACGCACATACCCACGCCCGAGGGAGGACTCGAACCTCCATCGGGACCAGCCGCACAGTCCACGACTGCAGCGCCTGAGACCGCTCGGATAATCCCGCGCGGCCGGCGGCCAAAGACGTCAAAGACGTCTAGGTTTCTAGGAGACCACGAGTGCACATCTCTCCCAGCCACACTGTAGACATCTGGTAGTCCATCGACCCAAGTAGCTCAGGGGGTGAAGACTGGCTGGGCCCAAGTTCCCCACATCATCGAAACTTCCCGCAAATCCAGCAGCCATCACCCAACAGACATGGTGTGCCTCGTTGCCAGGTTGCCAGCAGATTTACATCACCAAGGGTGGGTAGTGGTTTCTCTGAAACACAAATTACATCAATCTTTCCTGTTTAATAAGCAGACGTAATGGAGGCATTACTTCATGCTTTGATTTCCTACGCTCGATTACTTATAACCATACAACTACGCGTCCAACTTAGTACTATTATAGGGGGACGAGTATGTTTATTTCATGTTACTTGGCTTTCACCTTTTCCTAGCTAGCTGTGCCCCGAGCACGGATTGCTACACCCAGTTAAATTTTCAACGCGTGAGTTTCTCGGTGGCGCGTAAGTGCCTTTTATAAAACGTCACCTCACTCTTGGTCATACTATGATGCGGCATTGAGGTTCTACGTGGCTCGCCCGTCCCTAGTGTAGCAATCCTGTCTGGCCGAAATGTTTTGTCGTAATGTCAAAAGTACAGTCCACCGGCTTACTCTATTAGCACTTCTGGCAGGTTTCCCTCTACTACCTAGCCGTCTAACATTAACTCACGACTACAGACTGCACTCAGAACGGCGGAGCCTCGGCTGGTGAAATGGCGTGTTAGAGTAAACGTCGACAAGTGCGAAGCCGTTCTGTTCACTAGAAGACCGAAGCAACTGCGCAAACATCAACACTGGAACCCAATAACACTACACACACGCCCAATATGCTTCCGCGAGAAGATCAAATACCTCGGTGTCAGCCTGGACAGGAACTACTCTGGGGGGGACCACATTCAACACGTAACCATCAAAGGAAACACGAGGTTCAAACAACTCTACCTTACGCTTAACAGGCGTAGCACACTGAATAGGAGAGTGACTAGGTCCATGATGACGTACGCAGCGCCTGTCTGGGGATACGCTGCGCCCACTCGCCTGCGCCGTCTGCAGCTCATACAGAACCAAGTACGCAAAATCATAAGCAACGCTCCGCCCTTCACACGCATCGCGGACCTTCACCGGGAATACCTGCTAGATACCATCCCGCAGGTATTCCAAAAACTCTCCACACGACTGTACAATAACACGAGACACTCGCACAACCCGTTTATTCTTTCTCTGGGTAACTACGACCACAATCATAGATGGAAGCATAACAGACTAAAGACACTGTTGGCTAGGAACTAAACATCTATGCTCCATATAGCACGCTAACACGACAGTACTGGCGAAGCCCTGCAACACAGCTACTAGTGGTAACCCCAGATGCTCGACCAGCCGAAAAACAGGCAACCGCAGGTTCAAATGGTTCAAATGGTTCTGAGCACTATGGGACTTAACAGCTGAGGTCATCAGTCCCCTAGAACTTAGAACTACTTATACCTAACTAACCTAAGGACATCACACACATCCATGCCAGAGGCAGGATTCGAATCTGCGACCGTACCGGTCTCGCGGTTCCCGACTGACGCGTGGCAACTGCAGGGAAACCGTACTGTACACAGCACGCAAACCAACCACACACACCCTAAACTGTCTGTGAGCCGATCTATGACCGGTCGCCCACTAATGTACAGTCGTGCTCAAAAGGTTCCGAACGACCTGAATTCAATTTCGCCTGATTCGCATGCAACCCACGTAACACCGCTGTCTAGCTCCTCCTCTAATCGCTACTTCGCTCCTTGGTACAGTCGTTTGACTATTGAAAATGGTTCCAACAAGACACCACTAGAAAACACTGCTCTGCATCGCAATAACTAAAGATGAAAGGTAATACCACGATTCTAGAAATCATGTCACATTTATTGCAATAAATGACATACCTGAAATGTCACCACTCCCATTATGACGTCAGATAGGTAACGCACGTAGTTAGCTCATCGTATTCATGATTTCCTCTTCAAAGTAACATACCGTACTTGTTATTTAACACAAACTGACATTAAAAATCTATGTTATTCACGAGCAGCTAGTTGAGAATATGTATGAACATCAAATGACACGACGAACCGTCTCGTTCTGCATATGGATTCAAACCCAGGTCATGCAGACTAAGATTTCGTGACTGATGGAAAGCAACAGTCATTCCTGACTAGGCATACAGAAAGTGATATACTTCGATTTTGGACGGTATCAGTTAGCAAATATCAACTTTAAATTACATAACGCAAAGATTTTTAACGGACGCGAATTCCTACACGGCATCTATTGGCCCTGTTAACTAACTACAAGAGATGTTAAATATCGCTTCTTCACAAGTCACGTACTTGAAATGCCGTGAGGTAAAATTATGTGTTGGAGAAGGGATTCGAACCCAGAACATAATCGGATTGCTTTCGAAGCACAATCAACTGTGACATATCGGATTTTCTCGGCATTAGCTATATGTTTTAACTGAAATGACGAAACGAAACATTAATTTTTTCCTTCCCAGGACTCCAACCCAGAACCTATCGCTGTTGTATTCTAGAGAAAACGAACGTTAAATATGGGTTTGTTACACCAGCAGCGACATGTGAGCATGTTTGAAGTAGAAATATTATGACGAAGAGTTCAGTGCTGACTGGGAATCGAAACCCACACATATTGTTGTTAACTACACACAAAGAGACGTCAGATACCGAATTTTTCCCCACCAGCAGCTCGGAATAACATCTTTGAACTTACAGTGATGTCTCAAATAGTTCTGTGTACCACTGGGAGTCAAAAACGTCAGATATCGCTGGTGTTGAGAACGAATGAAAATGCATTAAAAATCAAAATTATTATCCACCAGCAGATAGTTGTTCTCATGCTAGAGCTTGATAATACATAATGAAAAGTTTAGTGCCGGGCCAGGATTCGAACCCATTCATGCGCAATATGTGGAGATGTTGAGGGATCTGCAGGTTTCAACAAACAACAAATTGTAGTCGAGCTGCATTGTTACGAAGGGATCAAATTACGTGATAAGGGCAGTCTGAGTTGCATTCCAAGTTGAGAACCAATTTTATCACAATGTGGAAGCTCAAATAAAAGATGGAATTAATGCCCTGTGACCCTACATAGCGTTTGTTTCGTCACTAGAAATAAATAACTAGTATAAGAAAGGATACTGGTGATAGAGTTCCCACATTTCGCCACTCCTGGCTTTATTGAGGTTCAACCTAACGTCTACTTGGTGGAGAAGGAATCTCATGTTTAATGTCAATTTCAGACCACAATGCCATTATACCTTCTTCATCTCGTGTAGCCAGAAGAGAATATAATCTGTCTCCCCCTATTAAAAATCATTGACAGATGGTGGAATCGAACCCAGAGCATAATCATAGGAACCTATCATCAATCAAACAGACCACCAAATCCTCTTGCTTCGGACTCATTTTTCTATCATAACACTTTTGCTCCACACTCGAGAATTTTGACACACAGACTACCTGTAGTGGTTTGCAGCATGTTCAGTAAGCTACATTCGTTTACTTGGTCGACCTAACCGCCATGAACTAGCTGCCTCGGCTACCCAGTGCATACATTCGACTCTGTTTTGTAATCAGCGAAATAAAATCACTCAGCTGCCACCTACACGGAAATGCCAACAGTGTAGGGTGCAGAAATTTAAATAGGAAGTGTTCCTTTCCATTTGAGGTACTCTATTGCGCTGTCTGCTTGTTGAAAACGTCGCGCAGTGCAAAAGAAAAGCTGTGACTGCCTGTCTCTCAGAAGTCTAGATCCGGCCATAGGCATTATCTCACAGCACTGTGTAATACGGAAGTCCTGGAGGAACTGTTGTTGACCTCTGGAGGTGCTGTAACTACGGGATAGGTAGTAGCGTAAAGGTAAGTGTCGTGCACTGTTGGTAAGACGTCGCGAGTTCTGTTACAGTCGCTGCTGCATTTCTTTTTAAACGCCATTATACTGTCCGCTGAAGTTATCAATTTAATGGAACTTTGAACATAATTCCCTTCAGTTCTCAACCCAAAATAGCTGCATCTGGAAAAAGGGCTAACTTGTCCGACATTTTGTTCTTTTCAGGTTTAATAGACGAACAGGCAGCAGATGCAGTATTGTTTTAACAGCACTAAAAGAAGCATTACGAAAATTGTGCACTGTATTATAAGAAATGAAATAAAACTATCCACGATAACCTTACGACGAAAGTCTGTTTTAATAAAACTGTGTATCTGTACACAAGCGTGCCTGTATCGGCACGAATTAGTAAAATACTACTCACTTAGATTTCGATTGCGTCTGTGTTTTATTGGTATGCTGTGTCATATTCAACAGGTATGCAAATATGCAATTTCTTAAATAAAGTTATGTATTCCCAGAAACCCAAAATTTGCTTATGAGCAGCAGAAAGGGGCGTTATCTTTTGTGTAGCATTGTAAGTTTTTCACCATTGCACTATGAGCTGAAAGTATTTTCTTAAGATTTCCTTATCGATGTTTGATCTGACTGCTTGTTGCTCTATCATAAAACGAATAAAAACTTCAGAGGCTGCCAGACTGGAACCGAGGACGATAACAGACGCTTATTTACGGCTCATGACGTCACCACAGATCTAGTGAAGAGACATGAGTTACACTTTCGACTTACGAGGCCAATATTGGCTAGAAATCGTAAACCGCTATTTAAAGGGCGAGATTAGCTGCAATTTCCACCTGTAACGGCTTTCCTGGGCTGAAAACAGTAGATTTACAATCTATTGGTACACCTCGAGCGATAATAACTCAGATTATACAATGGAAATGAGAGGAAAAATCAAGTAAACTTTGAGGCTTCACTCCGTGCATACCAGGAAGTAACTCGTAGATCACAGAGTTGCCAAACATACCTTGCCTTGTTGCCAAATGTCAGTTACAGTACCAGCAGGAAGAAGACGAACCGATGTTATCCTACAGCGGGCAGGGAAGTGACCATAGCACACGTTTCCAAAATGTGGCTGCTACGGCTTGGAATACGTAATGCGTCTGATTCGCGTTTCTGTAACTAGGTTTAGGGACTGTAGCATAGCTACTAATAATACTCAGAAATGATTGCAAACTAAGCATCATAAATCAGTAACTCTCATAGTTGTTTTAATAGTTCTTGCGTAACTGTACTCAAAACAAAGAAACTCATTCACGGACATTTCCATGCCCCGCCAATAGTCGTGCACACCAAACAAACAAAAATAAAAAAAGGATGTGTGTGTGTGTGAGAGAGAGAGAGAGAGAGAGAGAGAGAGAGAGAGAGATAAAAAAAAAAAAAAAAAATGTGAGTGGTGGGAAAAAATTGTTGTAAAGGAATTGAATACTGATATGTAGAGAAATCTTTCATTAAAATGACACCTTCCACATCATTACGAACTGTCGTATTCATGATCTATGGAACAAGTATTAATCCAATCATATCATATTGGTGACTAGCCGTGAAGAGTCATGAAATACCGAAATTTTCGCCAGTATCTGTAACCAAATCTACACTTGAAAATAAAAGACGACAATTTTTGTAATAAACTGGGACCCTTATCAAGACTCTTTCATCCCTGTTAACTAACCACGAAAGATGTCTGAATACCTCCATTCAGAAGCAACAAATTGTGTATGCATTAACGATGAAGCACATGAAGTGAAGTTCTGTGTCAGAGATACGAAATCAACACGTAATCGGATTGTTAGCTAAGTAAAATCAGATGTTACGCATCGGTTTTTCTTACCGGCTGCTATGTGTTTGAATATAAAGTAAGTATACAAATTTTTGTGCCTGAGCGACAATCGAACCGCACTCCTATCGTTCTTCTTTATCGTCCACGAATATAGCTTAAGTACGAATTGCTTACTCACCAGCAGAAAGACGTGTGCGTGTTTGACCAGACATTGTTGGCAACACATCAACAGACATTAAAAATGCACGTTAATTTTCACTAGCATGCCGGTGTGGACTTGATAGGGCTTCAAATGAAATTATGAATATTTTTGTACTGGTTCAGGATTCGGACTCACATACTTACCTTTGGAAGAGACCTAGAGAAAACTGCAGTCTTGGAAAAAGGAACGGAATGATTGAACTATACTTTTCCGAGAGATTCCGATCCTCGAAAGAGGAGATGCGAATTGGAATCACACTCCACCACCAAATTTTAAAACGCCTGTACTTAATCAAGTACAAGTACGATAAGAGCCCTGTTCCTTTAAATGGCTATCAGTTCATCAAAGGAAATAAAATTTTCTAACGTAAGTAAGTTTACTGGCGACAGTATTTCTGTTTACCATGACCTCCACCTATGTCATTTCCAAAAGTAAACCGGCTCTGTCCGGTTGGGAATGAAGGAACGTGATGTTTAATGCGGATTCTGGATTATAACGTCTTTCTCTTCAGGTTAACAGAGGTAAAGTAAACCACTTTGTGCCTCTGAAAAGTAAATGCCTGAACCCACGGATTGCACTTGTGATAGTTCGTTCCACCAGACCATTGTGGTCACATTTCCCATGAGTGTGCTGTAACGGATAATGTGCTTAGCTTAAAAAATTAGTCATGTTGGAAAAAATGCGAGTCTATGAAATGGTTAAGTAGAAGCGAGCTTCTGACGCGGAGATTATGCTATTCTCACATCGGCAGGATGTAAAGACTCTTCTAGGGATCATAGCCTCGATGTGAAGCCATTTTGAAATTTTCACTAATTAAGGAAATTTCTTAGTTCGGGAAAATTCACGGTGGAGTGTGAAGTTACCGTATAATTCAATTATTACCGTCATTATTACTATCAGTTTCTACATGCCGCTGCTGGAACACATGTGCTTGAAGATCATTTAAGGCCTTTTGTTCATTATAGAAGTAGCTGCCTATGAACAGGTTCTTTCCCTGTCTACGGAATTTATTTCATGTTCGAATCAAACGTCAGCAATTACTCGTAGGTTACATTAAAACTAAAGTAATTGATGAAGACGTTACTTGATAACAAAAACGTGCTGCCTTTCTTCAATTACTTGCGTCTAGAAATGGCTGTCGAATAATGCCAAACCAAAAGCTAAAGGGATCTTACTGCCTTCCGATATACGTTACTGTCAGTTCTTCCATATGATTTTGTCGAAGTTTCCTCTTTGAAGTTGTGTATGACAGAGAATGTTTTAGAAAATTAATAGTTTTCTTTTGCAGTAAACAGAAAGGTGTTCATTCTAAGCTATCCAAGTTCAAAATTTTCGCAATATTATTTCAAATTTAGTTTTCGCTTCTATAATGTAGGAAGGTATTTCACAGTTGCAGAACCCGCATCCGACTCATTGTCCTTACACTTAGTCGCTGACCATTAATTCTAGCTCAGAGTGACACCAGTTTAAGTAACCTAATCTAGTGAAGACTGTTTGCCAGTGCTCTGCCTTACCGGAAAATATGCTATACACTCATAGGGCTCCATAAGTACACTGTAGCAATAATTTCTGTGTGTATGCATCGCATACGGATTGTAGAATTTAGTGGTCCTCTCTCTCCCACTTCTGTATACAATATGCCTAAGCTAAACGGACCGTTTGTCATTACAGGCTCTGGGCGGTGCAACATCATACTGACAACAGTAATGTGCTTATACTGATAACCTCACGGTTCGTTTTACCTGATTTTGTAATCATTTAAATAACACAACATGACCTTCCATTAGGAGACATTTCGTCCCCCTTTTCCTTCTATGTAATTTGTCAGTAGACTTTTTGCCTTCCAACCAGCGAAATGTGACAGGGTATGGCCGGTAAACGATTCATGAACCACGATTTAGTGCCGTTAAGACGATTTTTTAAACATTGGCGTAGCTAAAGGAATTTAGTTTCTTCTTAAATCGTCTTATGCAGCAAGGTTACATATATCTCAAATAGGAAAAGCTCTTTATCTAGGTACGAAGGATGTAAAGCAAACTTGCCACAGTTTGTGTCAGGTTGATCTTTTTGTCTGATAGCACTACGTAAGTATTTTGTGTAGGAGGTATCACAAGAAGTGTTCCTGTAGCTATGGGAATCATCGGTTGAAAACGTGTTTAACACCAGTGGGTACAGCACTGCTAAATATTCAAAATGATTATCAACCTAAGTCTGAGTCTATCCGCAAACTGAGGCGTATTTATAGTATTGAAGATAGACTGTGTATCTTGTCTACCTTGGTTGGGCATCGGAAGGCGTTTACACACATGTATACGAGGGTAATCCCAAAAGTTAGCTCTCCTAAGGGACATGCAAGTGCCATCGCAGGTACAAACGAGAGATCCTTAATTCTAATGCCAAGCAGAAACCACAGGAGTAACTGTATGGTGGCAAAATGATGAAGAACAAGACTATGGATACGAAGGTCTGATGTTAAATCCCTCGTCTGGCCCACGATTTTTATGTGCCATTTTACACTTATTTCCCCTATGGCAGTGTTTGTTGATGTGAAAATGCCGAGTTACACTGTAGTCCGAAAGCCACGTTAAACTGTAGGTTCCCCTATTAACTGGCTAGGTAAGTCAACTCAAAGGTCGGAGGAAAGCCAAGGCATACCGCCTCCAACGAGATCGTGCCTATTGAAGTACTGTGGTCTTGAAACCACTCTTACGACTGATGACTGCTTTACTTTCTATGGGTTCCAAAATTAATTATCTTCAGGTTATTAACATTTTTGTGCTTTCATGCTGTAACTTTGATACTAGTAAACGTAAGTAACCGGCCGAGCACTGTCACCGTTCGAGTTGTCAAGGTGGTAGACGACGATGCTGTCGACCCCAGTTACAATCTTGGTCATGTCTATGGTTCAGTCGAATACCTCTATGTGACTTTCTGCGTAAATCAAGATATACTTTGATACACTTGGTACGCATGCAAACTGATATGTTTTCCGTTCAATATATCGGGCAACACGTCAGTGCAGCGAGATTTCGTTTGTGTGTGGCACATGGTGCAAGAAATATTTGTGTTTTGCTTCCTTCTCTGATAGGTTTCACCACACTGAATGCGAGAAAGGTCACGAACAGACTGTTAATGACTGGAATTATGCGATAATACAATTAAAACTTGTATTTTTGCATTATGTATCCCAATGAAAATAAATGTAAACATGTTATATGCCTACTTGCTTATTATTCGCGCTTCTCGATGCTTTTCTCAATAAATAAAAATAAAAATAAAGAGAGAGAGAGAGAGAAAGAGAGAGAAAACAGAAATGTATCACAAATATTAGCTCGGGGACGCCATGTTCGTCTCGTGATGTAAAGCAATGATAGATAGGTAATATCTCTTTGTACTATCGATATGTATGGCTACAGGGTTCCTTCTTTTCTCTCGGCAAACAACCAGAACAGAATCCAGTAACAAAGAGGTAAGGACAACTATGCAGTGGGAAAATTAAACATTCAGCCTTTCTTGGTTATTTTGTTAATCGTCTGCAATGCAGTAAACATCCTTGATTACTGATTTGTTATTACTACCATTTTTACTGTTATTCGTCACCACACAACAGCTTTCCTATCACTTATTACTGCTGATGCTCGTAATGAATGGATCAGGATGAATGGAATGTGGGATGTTTCGTCACGGAGAATATACACATTTATCTTGGCGTCTTGTGTTCAGGGTGATATGAACATCTCAATAAGAGAAGACGGCCACAGGATGCCGGTGATGCAGGCAGTAACACCCAACTATTTCTGTCAACGCAACACCATGACAAAAGACAAATTGGGGCTTCACTGTATTTTGATTATAATTCGTTAGCCTTCTTGCGACCTCGTTTTAATACCTCGTGGGAGCAGGCTTAATATTTTGCTTATTGAACACCGAACAATAACACACAAAGATAGTAGATGGAAGGATACAAAGAGAAAATCAGATTCATGGGTGTGGATCCAGTTCATCACTAGAAGGCTAAACAAGAGGGAAACATTACGAAAGCAATGAATACGCTGGTTAGTATACATTATTTGTATAGATCTGAAGATGAAAGAACGGAGATCTGCACAGTGCCCGCATCTGCACTTTAGTTTCTGTTTTAATGGGCATAATTTTTAGCTTCTTCTCTTCTGAATTTTCAAATGAATTGATTATTACATGGTAAAGAGTAATTAGTTAACTGTTCTTCTTACAGCTTACATTTGCACCAACATTTTTCTACATTCATGAAATTCTACTTGTATGATCACAAGCCTGCACATAGATCCAATCGATTTCAAGGTGCAAAGTGTTTGTTACCTTACTTTTCATGACAGGTGGGAAAAGTTGATTTCCAAACACTTTTTATTGTACTGAAATAATCCTTTGTCACAAAGTAACAAGGTAGTTGTTTTATTGGTATATACATTTTTTTGGGAAACTGTAATCGTGAAACTGAATCTTTGGCACAACCCTGCATATTAACCAAACCTCGCGCCTTCTCTCCGAATCCTCCTATGACACGAGCACAGGATTCTCCTCCCATAACGCTACAGAGCTGTTCCTAGCACAGCTGAGAATGGGCAGCATCATCACAAACATTTGGCAACAATGTGACAGTGCAATCACTTCCATGTATGGTACTGAATTGACTCGCTAAATTTATTTGATATTCCCTTTCGATTTGAATGACTCGTGCTATGCAATCCTCATGTAATCTAAGCAAATGGGACAGAAAATTCAACTTATTGACTAAAGAAATGCTATTCTTCACATAAGTGACAACTTTTATTATCTTTCACGGTGCATTATGAGGCTGAGCGACCAAAACCATGACGAGAGTGGCGTGCTTGCAGCAGTGTGTCGGTAACCATGCCTAGTGTCGCAACGGTTCTAACCGTGGTATGGGCCAGTGTGTGCGACTTTTTTTTCTGATTTACTTTATGGGGCTGCGAATTTGCAGAAAAAATTCTGTAAAGAATTCAGGAGGAAACCTTTACACATCAAATCCTCTTGGTAGGTTGACACAGTAAGTTGTGTTAATGGTCATAGATCTTGGCTTCCTGACTGCCAAGCTGACTCACAATACAAGCGTCTCTGAAGAAATTCGAATCGACCGTCAACGTTACGAAATTCATTATTGTTCTTCACTTGAGATTCACATGCCAGGGTGATAAGTATGAAGGAAAGCAATCTCTTGGTTACTACAGCGCATCTATGCTAAATTTCCACAGTAGCAACTAGGAACTCTCTGCAGACATTTGCTAACAGCGACTCTAGCAACTTACTTGTTCTCTGGGTAGCTTCAAATAGGGGCAATTTTGTAGCCTTAAATCCAATTGAATATTTTAAATATCACTTTAGAACAGCATTCACTTCTCCATTATTTAATGTATGGACCTCAAAACAAGCAATTTGCCTTAGTAGCTATAGAGCAGGTTCTGAAAGGTATTCACACAATGTTTTGCATCCATTTACCATAGGGAATCAAAGAAAGAAACCAAACACATTACATTGCACTTACTCTCTGTGCCTTGACTAACATTTATGAATACATGAAAAAAAAATTATTTGAAGAATTTTCTGTGAAAGGAAAAAGAAGAGTATGTGTCGCTTTAATTATAGCACACTGGATCAGAAACAACGAAATTAATTCGGTGCCACATTGATGCATTGCATACTAGTGCAGTAAAATACTTATCAAATAAAAACTATTTTGTCCCTCCACTGCTATCCAGTGTGAAACACAAATCGTAGACAGATTCTATGGCTTACCAATCAACAACTTTAAAGCCTTTACACTGTCGAGAGTGAGGAGTGGAGCGGACGTTGTCAGCAAAAGGCGAGGCAGCACAGTGCCTCAGCACCGCCGGTAGGCAGCAAACGGTTCCCAAAGAACTCAGACGCATATGGTCGGCCAAGAAATCTCTCGCTAAAATATTGTTGAACCAAACTGTTATCACCAATTTGGCAGAAAGCCAAATTTATTGTGGATTCGCTTGAATTATAATCATACCTTCAGCACCGAGAGGACAGGACCAATAAAAAGTTTTTCGATGTGTTCTGTTGGTTACCAGACGTCGTATGAGCTAGTCTCACGTTTTAGCTCAAGACTACAGTCGTAGACAAGAGTGATGTACTCATACTGCAGTCAAGAGTTTCTTCGGGAAGTGTAGCAGCCTACAATGTTGATAGATCGAGCATATTGCCGAACATAGAATTCAAGGGGAGCACGACTGTATTGTCAACCTTACGTGAATGACTCGGTGTTCAGTTTTTTTCTCTAACACTGTAGCTACAACACATATTGCACGTTTAAGAACCCGAAGCATTAAAAAAACAAAATTAATTTATGAGAGCAATGTTAACTATTAGCGTTCGAAGTATTCATTATATAGTTTGCGTGTGTGTCAAGGCCTTCCAATGCCCACTCAAGAAAGACAGTCTAGCTTCAATATTATAAATATGCCTCAGTTTGTGGATGAGCTCCGACTTAGGTTGATAACCATTTTGAATTTTAGCAGTGCTGTACCAACTGGTGTTAAACTCGTTTTCAACCGATGATTCCCACAACTACAGGAACACTTCTTCTGATACCTCTAGACAAAATACTTACGCAGTGCTATCAGACTAAGAGATCAAACTGACACAAACTGTGGCAAGTTTGTTTTACAACTTTCGTACCTGGATAAATAGCAGTTCCCATTTGAGATATCTGTGAACGCTGCTACATAAGTCGATTTAAGAAGAAACTAAATTCCTTTAGCTACGCCAATGATTAAAAAATCGTCTTAACGACACTATATCGTGGTTTATGAATCGTTTACCAGCCGTACTCTGCCACATTTCGCTGGTTGGAAGGTAAAACATTTACTGACAAATATCACAGAAGGAAAAGGGGGACAAAATGTCTCCCACTGGAAGGTCATGTTGTTTTGTTAAAATGATTATAAAAGCAGGTAAAACGAACAGTGAGGTTGTCAGTATAAGCACATTACTGTTGTCAGTATGATGCTGCACCGCCCAGAGCATTAATCATAAAGGGCCCGTTTAGGTCAGGCATATTGTATACAGAAGTGGGAGAGAGAGCACCACTAAATTCTACAATCAGTATGCGTAGCATACACACAGAAATTATTGCTACAGTGTACTTATGGAGCCCAATGGGTCAACTGAATATTTTCCGGGAAGGCAGAGCACTGGCAAATAGTCTTCGCTACGAGTAATTGCTGTTGTTTGATACGGACATGAAATACATTCCGTAGACAGGGAAAGAACCTGTTCATAGGCAGCTACTTCTATAATGAACAAAAGGCCTTAAATGATCTTCAAGCACATGTGTTCCAGCAGCGGCATGTAGAAACTGATAGTAATAATGACGGTAATAATTGAATTATACGGTAACTTCACACTCCACCGTGAATTTTCCCGAACTAAGAAATTTCCTTAATTAGTGAAAATTTCAAAATGGCTTCACATCGAGGCTATGATCCCTAGAAGAGTCTTTACATCCTGCCGACGTGAGAATAACATAATCTCCACGTCAGAAGCTCGCTTCTACTTAACCATTACACAGACTCGCATTTTTTTCCACCGTGACTAATTTTTTAAGCTAAGCACATTATCCGTTACAGCACACTCATGGGAAATGTGACCACAATGGTCTGGTGGAACGAACTATCACAAGTGCAATCCGTAGGTTCATGCATTTACTTTTCAGAGGCACAAACAGATTTACTTTACCTCTGATAACCTGAAGAGAAAGACGTTATAATCCAGAATCCGCATTAAACATCACGTTCCTTCATTCCCAACCGGACAGAGCCGGTTTACTTTTGGAAATGACATAGGTGGAGGTCATGGTAAACAGAAATACTGTCGCCAGTAAACTTACGTACATTAGAATATATTATTTCGTTTGATGAACCGATAGCCATTTAAAGGAACAGGGCTCTTATCGTACTTGTACTTGATTAACTACAGGCGTTTTAAAATTTGGTGGTGGAGTGTGATTCGAATTCGCATCTCCTCTTTCTAGGATCGGAATCTCTCGGAAAAGTATAGTTCAATCATTTCATTCCTTTTCCCAAGACTGCAGTTTTCTCTAGGTCTCCTCCAAAGGTAAATATGTGGGTCCCAATCCTGATCAAGTACAAAAATATTCATAATTTCATTTGAAGCCCTATCACGTGCACACCGGCATGCTAGTGAATATTAACGTGCATTATTGATGTCTGTTGATGTGTTGCCAAGAATGTCTGGTCAAACACGCACACATCTTCGTGTTGGTGAGTAAGCAATTGATACTTAAGGTATATTCGTGGACGATAAAGAAGAACGATAGGACTGCGGTTCGATTGTCGCTCAGGCACAAAAATTTGTATACTTACTTTAGATTCAAACACATAGCAGCCGGTAAGAAAAACCGATACGTAACATTTGATTTTACTTAGTTAACAATCCGATTACGTGTTGGGTTCGTATCTCTGTCACAAAACTTCACTTCATGCACTTCATCTTTAAATGCTTACACACTTTGTTGCTTCTGAATGGAGGTATTCAGACATCTTTCGTGGTTAGTTAACAGGGATGAAAGGGTCTTGATAAAGGTCCCAGTTTGTTACAAAATATGTCGTCTTACATTTTCAAGTGTAGATTTGGTTACTGATATTGGCGAAGATTTCGGTATTTCATGACTCTTCACGGCTGGTCACCAATATGATATGATGAAATTACATTGGATTAATACTTGTTCCATAGATCATGAATACTACAGTTCGTAATGATGTGGAAGGTGTCATTTGAATGAAAGATTTCTCTACATATCAGTATTCAAATCCCTTACAACCATTTTTTCCCACCTCCTCTGACATTTTTTTTATTTTTATCTCTCTCTCCCTCTCTCTTCTCTCTCTCTCTCTCTCTCTCTCTCTCTCTCACACACACACACACACACACACACACACACACACACACACTCACACATCCTTTTTTGAATTTTGTTTGTTTGGTGTGCTCGACTATTGGCGGGGCATGGAAATGGCCGTGAATGAGTTTCTTAGTTTTGAGTACAGTTACGCAAGAAATATTAAAACAATTATGAGAGTTACTGATTTATGATGCTTAGTTTGCAGTCATTTCTGAGTATTATTAGTAGCTACGCTCCAGTTCCTAAACCTAGTTACAGAAATGCGAATCAGACGCATTACGTATTCCAGGCCGTAGCAGACACATTTTGGAGACGCGAGCTATGGTCACTTCCCAGCCCGCTGTAGGATATCATAGGTTCGGCTTCTTCCTGCTGGTACTGTAGCTGACATTTGGCAACAAGGCAAGGTATGTTTGGCAACTCTGTGATCGACGAGCTACTTCCTGGTATGCACGGAATGAAGCCTCATAGTTCACTTGATTTTTCCTGTCATTTCCATTCAATAAACTGAGTTATTATCGCTCGAGGTGTAACAAGAGTTTTTAAATTTACGATTTTCAGCCCAGGAGAGCCGTTGCATGTGGAATTTGGAGCTAATCTCGTCCTTTAAATAGCGGTTTACGATTTCAAGCCACTATGGGCCTCGCTAAGAGGAAAGCGCTTCATATACCTTCCGTTAGCTCTGAGGTGACGTGCTGGCCTGTGAATGAGCTGCTGTTATCCTTTGCGGTTTCAGTCTGGCTGCCTCTAAAATTTTTATCTTTTTTTTTTTGTGATAGAGCTACAAGCGGTCAGATCAAACACCGATAAGGAAATCTTAATAAAATACTTTCAGCTCATAGTGCTATGGTGAAAAACTTACAATGCTGCACAACAGGTAACGCCCCTCTCCGCTGCTAACAAACAAATTTTGGGTTTCTAGGTATACATGACTTTATTTATGAAATGCCACATGTGCATACCTATTGAGTATGACACAGCATACCAATTAAACACTGACGCAATCGAAATCTAAGTGAGTAGTATTTTACTAACTCGTGCCGATACAGGCACGCTTGTGTACAGATACACAGTTTTATTAAATCAGACTTTCGTCGTAACGTTATCATGGATAGTTTTATTTCATTTCTTATAATACAGTGCACAATTTTCGTAAGGCTTCTTTTAGCGTTGTTAAAACAATACTGCATCTGCTGCCTGTTCGTCTATTAAACCTGAAAGGAACAAAATGTCGGAAAAGTTAGCCCTTTTTCCAGATGCAGCTATTTTGGGTTGAGAGCTGAAGGGAGTTAAGTTAAAAACTCCATTAAATTGATAACTTCAGGGGACAGTATAATGGCATTTTAAAAATAATGTAGCAGCGAATTTAACAGAACTCGCGACGTCTTACCTACGGTGCACGACACTTACCGTTACGCTACTACCTATCATGTAGTTACAGCACCTCCAGAAGTCAACAACAGTTCCTCCAGGATTTCCGTATTACACAGTGCTGTGAGATAATGCCTATGGCCGGATCTAGACTTCTGAGAGACAGGCAGTCACAGCTTTTCTTTTGCACTGCGCGACGTTTCCAACAAGCAGACAGCGCAATAGAGTACCTCAAATGGAAAGGAACACTTCCTATTTAAATTTCTGCACCCTACACTGTTGGCATTTCCGTGTAGGTGGCAGTTGAGTGATTTTATTTCGCTGATTGCAAAACAGAGTCGAATGTATGCACTGGGTAGCCGAGGCAGCTAGTTCATGGCGGTTCGGTCGACCAAGTAAAAGAATGTAGGCTACTGAACATGCTGCAAACCACTACAGGTAGCCTGTGTGTCAGAATTGTCATTGAGTGTGCCCCAGTCTCGCCGCGTCAGCCGTGCTGTGCGGACGTGTGCTGAGTTTCGTGCGTCGCGGTCTGCTGTGCTCCGGCGTGGTAAGTCGCAGTGCTTCTTGCATCGTTGCAGAAATACTACGAGTATTGAAATATGAAATATGAATTCGTGATGGCCCACTTGAACAGACAAGATACTTTGAAATTCTCGTTTGATCGTAATTACGCCCGACATAAACGACACGAAATCGAAGATTGGTTGGAATACGAAGTGAAAGCTGATTCAGAGGATGTCATTGGAATGCATCTTTCGATAGTGAGCAGCGTTGTATTTGTGGAATTGAGGAATGCTAACTTATGTGACAAAATAGTTGTGTCTTGCGGAGGAATTATGAAGTTTAAACACTGCGATGGACACGTAGGCGAAGTCACCGTAACACATGCAGGGTTTGGAATACGAACTATCAGGAAATTCAAACTACCATTCGAAGTACCGGCGGAACAAATAAACGCAGTGATAGCGCCGTACGGTAAAGTTCTCAGCAATGTTGCCGAACGGTGGTCCAACGCACGCAAATTCCAAGTTCTCAACGGAGTGAGACAATTAAAGGTCGATTTGCACAAGCATATACCGTCATACATCAGCGTCTGTGGATACCGAGGTATCGTTATATACGAAGGCCAGCCGAGGACGTTCGCGGCGTGCAACTCTCCCGGCCACGTCCGCGCTGAGTGTTTACAGCGGCGAGTGGCGCAGCTGCCGGCTGGCGAGGCGCCGCGACCGCCGGCTATGACTGCGCTTCCAGCGACTTACGCTACGGCTGCCCGCGGCCAAGTCCTGTCCCCAAGCCCTGATGTGAGCACGGAGAACCATCCACCCCGGGAAGAAGCCCAGACTGCCACTACTGACACAACAGAAGCTAGACCACCTGAACCTACGGAAATCGTGACAGCTGTAACGGTTTCAACACAACAGATACCGGAAGATATTGGGAGCCACAGCAAATTCTCCGAATCCTCCGCCGTTGAGAATGACATGCAAGAACCATCCCGGAATGAGCATCCTCATAGTGAACCGATTTCTCTATTGACACCATCATCCACCAAGAGCACGGTCGACAATTTGGCTCGAAACACCACCCGGTTAGAAGATGTGAAGCATGCTGAGGAAGACAACATCAGACAGCAGCTGGTGAAACCTAAACGGCAAACACGGAAACAGAGCCCTGAAGAGATTCAAGAACTGGAAAAAAGCCTCTCCCGTACCAAAAGAATTCTTAAAACAGATCAAAGTGGAAAGCAAGGCGTGACAGACATCGGAAAACCAGACATCCCCAACCCGAATGAGGACGTACAGATGAACCTCGCCTCTCCAGTTGAAGAACCAATGGACACTGTTGACCGCTGTGGACCTGATACGGGGACAGCATGATCTGACGACAGCTAAATGTGTCACTTTTGGAGGACGCAGTACTGAAACAGGAGATCTATGATACATGGCAGCGTTGTCTTCGGACGCAATCCAGATATCCAACACGCATCATGTGGTGGCTACAGTCTGCGAAACCACATATAAAAAAATGCATCGCACGATATGGTCACATGAAAGGGTACTGGCGAAAACGCACCTTGGAGTATCACTTTCTTTGCCTCCGCGAACTATATGATGATCCCATGGGATTAGTAGCAAACAGCTATCGAATAAAACGCACTAAAGCAAGAATAACGGCGTTGGTACGACAATCACTGGAGGGGAAAAAAGTTCGATCACGTCCTCCGATTGAACTGACGCAGGAGAATACGTCTGTATATCACATGATACGGGAAGCCAAGAGAGGTAAACAAAAGTTAATCCACACTCTCAGTGATGAACAGGGGAACGAATACGATCAACAAGTCACAGTGAAAGACTACGTGGTGCAACATTATACAGAATTTTACGCCGCGCCCGCGACTGATGCGACTGCAAGTGAGCCGCTTTTATCCAACATTCAATCCACGGTCCACCCGACTGACAACACCGACCTTGTAGCCCACATAACAGAAAAAGAAGTATGTGCCATAATCAGAGATTCGCCTACAAAGAAATCTGCTGGTTTAGATGGC
The DNA here is from genome assembly GCF_021461385.2 of Schistocerca piceifrons. Taxonomy (NCBI): domain Eukaryota; kingdom Metazoa; phylum Arthropoda; class Insecta; order Orthoptera; family Acrididae; genus Schistocerca; species Schistocerca piceifrons. The sequence goes on from NC_060143.1 coordinate 168,945,013, forward strand.
CTACCCATAGAATTTTATGTTTGTTTTTGGCACGTCATAGGACCGGAATTCAAAAAAATATGCAATGAATTATTGGGAGACGCGCAGATGCCATCTCAGTTTACCGAAGGACTGATTGTCCTGATTCCCAAAAAACCACGTAGCACTACGCTGAAGGATTTTCGACCACTAACACTGCTCAATTCCGACTATAAAATCTTCACCCGACTCATCAATTGTAGACTGAAGACGGTATTGCCGAAAGTACTTGGCCCTTATCAAATGAGTGCTGTCCCAGGGAGATCAATGTCGAATGCATTATGCGAATATAGGGACTTAATATATTTGTCGTGGCTATGTAAGTGCAATGTTGGTCTCATGTTTTAGACTTCGATAAGGCTTTTGACCGCCTCAGCCACCACTTTCTACTAACTGTAATGCAACGGATGGGACTCAGTGCTCATTTTATTCAGATCATACGCAAATGTATAGTCGAAACTTCCTCTCGAATCAAAATTAATGGTCAGCTAAGATCATCAGTCCCGATCAAGCAATCAGTGAGACAAGGCTGCCCCCTTTCTATGGCACTATACGCAATCGCTGTAGAACCGTTACTGTTAACTTTGCATCACAGGTTACAAGGTCTACAGGTGTTGGGTACAAAAACCGTGTGTCACGCTTATGCTGATGACATCAGTGTAGTAGTTAACACGCACTCAGAAATGGAAGTCGTTCAACAAATAATCCACGCTTACGCCACTTCTTCCGGAGCCAAACTCAATGAACACAAATCGAAAATGTTACCTGTCGGACCCCATATGGAGACAATTCAAAGAACATGGCTACAAAGGACAGAGAAGACAAACCACTTAGGTTCCTTCTCTACCAAGTAGACGTTAGGTTGATCCTCAATAAAGCCAGGAGTGGCGAAATGTGGGAACTCTATCACCAGGAACCTTTCTTATACTAGTTATTTATTTCTACTGACGAAACAAACGCTATGTAGGGTCACAGGACAATAATTCCATCTGTTATTTGAGCTTCCATATTGTGATAAAATTTGGTTCTCAACTTGGAATGCAACTCAGACCGCCCTTAACGCGTAATTTGATCCGTTCGTGACAATACAACTCGACTACAATTTGTTGTTTGTTCAAAAGTGCAGATCCCTCAACATCTCCACATATTGCGCATGAATGGGTTCGAATCCTGGCCTGGCACAAAACTTTTCATTATGTATTATCAAGCTCTAGCATGAGAGCAACTACCTGCTAGTGGATAATAATTTTGATTTTTAATGCATTTTCATTCATTGTCAACACTAGCGATATCTGACGTTTTCGACTCCCAGTGGGACACAGAACTATTTGACACAGAACTATTTGAGATGTTATTCCGAGCTGCTAGTGGAGAAAAATTCGGTAGCTGACGTCTCCTTGTGTGTAGTCAACAACGATATGTGTGGGGTTAGATTCCCAGTCAGCACTGAACTCTTCGTCATATTATTTCTACTTCAAACATGCTCACATGTCGCTGCTGGTGTGACAAACCCATATTTAACGTTCGTTTTCTCTAGAATACAACAGCGATAGGTGGTAGAGCACTTGCCCGCGAAAGAAAAAAAAGGGAGATACGACAATTGATCCTCATGCCCACAAAACTAGTTCTGGGCGACTTGGGCTCTGTTAACAGGGGCCGTGTCGTCTTGGACCACATCATTACCAGTAGGGAACAAACATTGTGCCACAGGATGGATCTGACAAGCCAAAATAGTCACATAATCCTTGGCAGGCATGCAACCTTGCACATTACCCACGGAGTCCATGGAATACCATGATATGGCTTCCCAAATCATCATCGAATCTCTGTCATGTTTCACTCTTGGAACGGAAACTCGGCCAGAATTGGGTACCAGTGTGCAGTAAGACTTATGCGACCAAATGACTTACTTCCATTCCTCCTCAGTGCAGGTTTTATGGCTTCAGCACCACGTTTTCCTGATAGGGAATTTACATTACTGATGAGTCGTTTTGGAATTCCAGCTCGACCTGCAGTTCCTTGCTTCTGTAGCCCCCTTTGTGCTGGTTTGGTGCTGACAAGATTCGCCAGTGCGACATTCAGATGTGCAGTAACTTTTGCAGTTGTCACCTTCTTATTTTTTCGTCGCCTTCAATTCCCTTTAATGGCGTGCGTCACGATCACTCAACACACACTTTTGTCTGCATTGTTACTTGGAGTATCATGTTTACCCGGTTTCCCTGTACATGGTATAAATCGTCGATACAGCTACCTTTGTTATGGAAGCAGCCACCATAAGAGCATCAACAATCATCCAAGTTGAAATTCATGTGGCTCTGACATACAGGCTGTAACGTTCGTAAGTGCAGATATTGTTGTACGTTGTATCTTAATTTGCACACATATCTGTATTTTGGCTATTTTTTCTTCACATCGAACAGTCTTTCCATAAACACATCACAAAGATTACGACTCAATGTTTTCTGTACTGTCATAACTGCACAATTAAGTGGACTACACCTGTCAGTGTAGGCTAACCGCTTTGCGTCCATATGTCCACACTTAAAGATCAACCTGCTGCCCAGTGGAAAATAAACATTAATGACTTACCCTTGATAAGCATACTTGGAGGAACTAACCAACATAAAAACATACAACTTGTAATAGTTATAATTATTAGTCTGCAAATGATGTCAATACTGATGTTCAGTACAGAGTCCTAAGAAATATCTGCTTCTATACTCGTTACATCCAGCATTGCACTCACAAATATACAGAACACTGTTCTGGTCACGACTGACATTGGCAACGTATTGAGGACACTGCACAGATGGTGTTCGTGGTGAAATGCAACAACACAAGCTGCAGGCTTGGCAAGCAAGTGCATTTACCTTCAAGCATGCATGTTTTCATGTTTTTTCCAACCCCTGTAGGAATAAAACTAATAAATATAACTGAACGTTGTATCCTTGCTACATGTAAGACACATTTTGCTTCAGTGAAGTTATGATATTTTTGTCTCACTTTCGTATTCTCATGACTATCACTTCCAAATGACGACTAAGTGATGGCCGACGTGGAACTAGAATCAAGGTCTCCACCAACTAATCCATTATTGCGAAAAGTGTGTCGCACTGAAGGGGCAGTATGTTGTAAGTAGACTGTTTAGTTTTTTTATTGGTAACGCCACGTAAAAAAAAATTATGATGCTCTGGGTTCGTTTCGACCTTCTGTCAATGATTTTTAATAGGGGGAGACAGATTATATTCTCTACTGGCTACACCAAGTGAAGGAAAAAATTAATGTTTCGTCTCGTCATTTCAGTTAAAACATATAGCTAATGCCGAGAAAATCCGATATGTCACAGTTGATTGTGCTTCGAAGCAATCCGATTAGGTTCTGGGTTCGAATCCCTTCTCCAACACATAATTTTACCTCACGGCATTTCAAGTACGTGACTTGTGAAGAAGCAATATTTAACATCTCTCGTAGTTCGTTAACAGGGACAATATATGCCGTGTAGGAATTCGCGTCCGTTAAAAATCTTTACATTATGTAATTTAAAGTTAATATTTGCTAACTGATACTGTCTAAATTCGAGGTATATCACTTTCTGGATGCCTAGTCAGGAATGACTGTTGCTTTCCGTCAGTCACGAAATCTTAGTCTGCATGACCTGGATTTGAATCCATATGCAGAACGAGACGGTTCGTCATGTCATTTGAAGTTCATCCATATTCTCAACTAGCTGCTCGTGAATAAAGTCATTTTGCGTTAAATAACAAGTACGGTATGTAACTTTGAAGAGGAAATCATGAATATGACGAGCTTACTACGTGCGTTACCTATCTGACTTAATAATGAGAGTGATGACTTGCTTTGGCACTTTTTTTCCTCTGCCCTTACAACCGATACCCTTCGATCGCTTTCGTCCACTTTCTATCTCCTGATGGACGATGTTAATGTGTAATCTTACCCAGACGCATGGATAACATCACAGACCGCACCCTGTGACTCCTGATTCAAAAACTAACATGTATACGGAGGTGACAGTAGGGCTTTTGGTGTGGTCACCACGTTGGTGTGGGCGTTGTGGGCCCCATCCTTTGTGAAAAAGTGGTGCAGGTTAGACATTGGACGTTTTGGTAGGAAACCATACCTTTCCGTTAACAATTGAGGTCATATCCACCACCTGGTACGGCTCGTGATATTTAGTCAAGAAATTATTTATCTTTCTCTTTGGTATATAGGGGCTAGTAATTAACACACACTGCACTCTACGATACTGCGGCAGCCTGCCAGTGCGCCTATTTCGCTTTTCCTGGCGTTCCAGAGCCTTTGTGTACGATTTTTGCACGTTTCTTCTCTTATTCAATGGTTCGCTATTCGCTAGTAATTTAGGACGCCAAAAAGTCAAATTGAGTCGGCATTTTCATCCCGTACCTCAAATAGTGACATGACTGTTCCCGTATGAACCTTTAAGTTGTTCGTGCAAACTACATATGCAAAGTGGGTATCCCAGTTATCGGCTCTGGCTTTCACATATAAGCTTAGCAGTTTAGAAATGGTCTTAGGCTCACGCTCCATCCTGCTTTCACTTTGTGGGCAGAAAGGGCTCGTTCGTAACTTCCGAATATGCAGCACACGGCATAGCTGGTTGTAGGTACCGAAACTAAGTTCGTACCCTGGCCTATAACTAAGGTATCAGGCATTCCAATCTTCATTGTCCAATTGTTAATAAATACTTGTGCTACAGTACAGGAATTTTGATCTGGAATTGCTATCATTACTAGATACCATGAGAAACATTGATGACCGTAAGCTCATACGTATTCTTTACGGGTGTTCTGGTTATGGTTAACAAATCTCTAGAACAAGCATTTAAAATGACTTCGACGCCTCTGGTAACCTCTGCGAAGGGATTTTCTAGTGCAAAGCATCCACTCTCTCAGCACATGGTACACAGTCTTTGACATATTTGACGACGCCCCTCTTCCTGTTCTCCACCAAACCATTCCGTAATACGGCTATCACTTCATCGTAGGTCGCCACGACTTGAAATAATATACTCATGAACCTGTTGTAACACTTTATTTTCGAATTGTGTACCGCATATCCCCATGCGTGATAAAGTGCAGTTTGACATAAAAGCCTAACACTCTCTACTGTCTGGCTGTGCTTGCTGCTGGCTGGCTCTGAGCACTATGGGACTTAACAGCTGTGGTCATCAGTCCCCAAGAACTTAGAACTACTTAAACCTAACTAACCTAAGGACATCACACACATCCATGCCCGAGGCAGGATTCGAAACTGCGACCGTAGCAGTCGCACGGTTCTGGACTGCGCGCCTAGAACCGCGAGAACACCGCGGCCGGCGCTTGCTGCTGTTCCGATACAATCTTGTCCAGAGTACTCAGCATGGCTACTTTGCGACTTAATTTATCTTCATTTGTGTGGACAACCGCGTAATCACGCTCACTGAACTTGAGAAGCCAGCGTGGCAAACGAGTAGATGTGTCTCTTAGACCAAACAACCATTCCAGTGACTCATGATCAGCCTTAACTTTAAATCTTCTACCACACATGAAACACCAGAAGTTAATAATACCGCATACGACCGTTAACACTTCGGTTATTGAGTGGTTACGTTACGCATTATTTAACTGCCCCCGTCCATCAAGCAGTTGACAAGAAAATCCATCCGACTAACCATTACAAGCATCATAAGAGACAATGAACCATTTTCTAAAACCTGAAATAACCAATACGGTATCGAACTCATTCCTTGCTACAGTTTCTCTGATACTACCTGTCTCTCCTCCTTCTACTGTACTACATATTTGTTTCCATATAATACACTCCTGGAAATGGAAAAAAGAACACATTGACACCGGTGTGTCAGACCCACCATACTTGCTCCGGACACTGCGAGAGGGCTGTACAAGCAATGATCACACGCACGGCACAGCGGACACACCAGGAACCGCGGTGTTGGCCGTCGAATGGCGCTAGCTGCGCAGCATTTGCGCACCGCCGCCGTCAGTGTCAGCCAGTTTGCCGTGGCATACGGAGCTCCATCGCAGTCTTTAACACTGGTAGCATGCCGCGACAACGTGGACGTGAACCGTATGTGCAGTTGACGGACTTTGAGCGAGGGCGTATAGTGGGCATGCGGGAGGCCGGGTGGACGTACCGCCGAATTGCTCAACAAGTGGGGCGTGAGGTCTCCACAGTACATCGATGTTGTCGCCAGTGGTCGGCGGAAGGTGCACGTGCTCGTCGACCTGGGACCGGACCGCAGCGACGCACGGATGCACGCCAAGACTGTAGGATCCTACGCGGTGCCGTAGGGGACCGCACCGCCACTTCCCAGCAAATTAGGGACACTGTTGCTCCTGGGGTATCGGCGAGGACCATTCGCAACCGTCTCCATGAAGCTGGGCTACTGTCCAGCACACCGTTAGGCCGTCTTCCGCTCACGCCCCAACATCGTGCAGCCCGCCTCCAGTGGTGTCGCAACAGGCGTGAATGGAGGGACCAATGGAGACGTGTCGTCTTCAGCGATGAGAGTCGCTTCTGCCTTGGTGCCAATGATGGTCGTATGCGTGTTTGGCGCCGTGCAGGTGAGCGCCATAATGAGGACTGCATACGACCGAGGCACACAGGGCCAACACCCGGCATCATGGTGTGGGGAGCGATCTCCTACACTGGCCGTACACCACTGGTGATCGTCGAGGGGACACTGAATAGTGCACGGTACATCCAAACCGTCATCGAACCCATCGTTCTACCATTCCTAGACTGGCAAGGGAACTTGCTGTTCCAACAGGACAATGCACGTCCGCATGTATCCCGTGCCACCCAACGTGCTCTAGAATGTGTAAGTCAACTACCCTGGCCAGCAAGATCTCCGGATCTGTCCCCCATTGAGCATGTTTGGGACTGGATGAAGCGTCGTCTCACGCGGTCTGCACGTCCAGCACGAACGCTGGTCCAACTGAGGCGCCAGGTGGAAATGGCATGGCAAGCCGTTCCACAGGACTACATCCAGCATCTCTACGATCGTCTCCATGGAAGAATAGCAGCCTGCATTGCTGCGAAAGGTGGATATACACTGTACTAGTGCCGACATTGTGCATGCTCTGTTGCCTGTGTCTATGTGCCTGTGGTTCCGTCAGTGTGATCATGTGATGTATCTGACCCCAGGAATGTGTCAATAAAGTTTCCCCTTCCTGGGACAATGAATTCACGGTGTTCTTATTTCAATTTCCAGGAGTGTAAATCTGGTCTTATCCGAACTACGTAATGCATCACTAACTCAGCTATAGATGTGTTTCACTGCTGATATCATTTGAAAAAGGGTTATTTATTCTAGAATAGTATCTCACCTTAGGAATCAAAATATCCTCAGAAAATCACAGTTAGGGTTTAACAAGAGGTGGTCTATTGAGAAAGCCATTTAAATGTTAACTCGCTAACTTTTACAATGATTAAATTATGAAGTAACATCGGTTGGGCCTCTGACTGTATGAATCACAATATTCTCCTAGATAAATAGAAATTTTGTGAGACTGATTGTACAGCCAACCAATGGATAATGTCATATCTAACCAAGCAAATGCACAAGGTTGTACTTAATAATTCAATAATTATAGTCCAGGGACATGAATCCCCAAGGATCAGACTTGGGTCTGCTATTGTTCCCCACATATGTAAACGATCTTTGGTCTGATATACAACAAACAGAATTAGTTCTGGTTGCAGACGACACGGGTGCTAAAATCAGTCCAAACATACTTACAGAAACAGATCAAATGGTAAACAATATTTATAAAAGTGTCATTGACTGGTTTTCTGCAAGTGGTCTCGCACTCAATATTAAAAAGACACAAATGTTTTCGAAAGTATCGTTGACTGGTTTTCTGCGAATGGTCTCACCCTCCATTTTAAAAAGACACAGCATGTTGACTTCTGCGTATCTAGAGGTACTACACCAATGATAAAGGTAACACACAGTAAGGAAATAACGAATAGGGTGAAAACTTCAAAATGCTTTTATGCGCACAGTAATGAGAATATGAACTGGAATAAGCACATTTTGGAACTCCTTAAAATGGTTAGTTCAGACACTTCTGCAATTATAAATGTTGCAGACCTTGGGGAGAGACAAATCAGTAACTCGTCGTATTCTGCATGTTTTCATTCAATAACGTCATGTGGAATAATGTTCTGTGCTAAGTCATTTTTAAAAAAGAAACTCTTCATTGCTTAAAAAAAACGTGCTGTAAGGATAATATACTATTCTCGCCCGTGATCACCTTTTGACATCTGTTTGAGGAGTTGGGGTTTGTGACTCCTTTTACACAATTTATTTATTCCCTCCGGAAGACTTTTGTAAATATTTCACTACACTTCAAAAGGAACAACGATGTACATAATTACAATGTAAGAAGGAAAAATGATATTCATTATTCCATGTTAAGGTTGCCGTTAGCACAAGAAGTGGTGCAGGGTATTGGAACAAAAGTGTTTGATCACTTGCCTAGCAATACAAAATGTCTGACAGAAAGCTAATTAAAATTCGGAAACAAACTGAAAAAGCTTCTTGATGGCACTTTCTTCTTTCCTGTACGAAAATTTCTATTGTAAGTTGTAAAAGATGATGGGTAGGCATTACGAACTCACATATTTATAGTACATATTTATATTTTAGCCAAAAACATAAAGTTATAAATGTTTAGCATATAGTCCTATTTACGATTTATACGTAAAGTAACTCATTCCACATTACGATTTATTGTACACACTGAACCGTGAACATGAAAGTAACCAACCGACTAACAAATCATTTCACGAAATCCATTACGAATTTACGGTAGTATTTGAACAAACCGACGAACGATGCATCTGTTCGGCCTTCCATGTAGCTGAAAAAATTTGAATTGTTTCTCTAAAAGGAAGGTCAGTCTGTATACTACGCTCACTAATTATGTGTCCGGGATTCTTAACTAGAGTTTGAGCAAAACGGTACATGCCCATGCACGGCGTGTGACATGCTGACTGTACCCTATCAAAAAGAGTATTTGGTAGAACGGATGAATAGACAATTGAGTCATCAAAATCTATCACATAGGCTTTAGGCTTTTAACCCTCTTAAAACTCCGTCTAATAATAGCTGGAAAGTAGCAGGTGCATTTTTTAAACCCAATGGCATCCCCATATATTGGTAATGTCAACAGGGAGTGGTAAACGATGTCTTTGGCCAATGCTCAAGTGCTACTTTTAATTGATTGTAACCAGTTTTGAGGTCCCTCCGGTAAAGTGCCGACATTCACCCAAATTATCCTCTGTTAATTCCGTAATATTAAGGATTTGATAAGCATCTATAATCACAGAAAGACACGTATTTCTCCATCCCATCCAATGATTTATTAGGGATAATTACAATATTTGTGCTTCAGGGACTGTCTCTCCGTACTTGATCCCGCCTCGTAGTGGCTGTTAATTGATCTCTTCTGTTAATGGTTGTAAGTGTCCCGCTGTACGATATTGTTCGCTATAAGCTGGAGTTCCACCACTTAACTGTATATACGGCTAAATTACTAGTGTTACTGTAACATCCCATCTGTATAAAACAAGTCGCTAAACTTCAATATTACTTTTTCCATGTTTATACGATTACTGTCCTACAAGTAACAGAGTCCATCACTTAATGCTTGCTTACTGCTTATACAGAAACTCCACCTATCGATGTATTTTTCTATCATTATACCTTCTGACAGATTAGCTTCAGATCTGCCAAAGTTAGCTGTACTAACGGGAACCAAATATTTAAATTAACATTACTCAGTACGCTATGCTTCTGCACACAAAACAATGAAAAACTTCAAACTGTCTATCACTTGAGCTCAACCACATACAACATCCCACAGGGTAAATCAGTACTCACTACAACCCGCACTATCATTCCCATACCTGCGGATATTTTATCCCTCTGATCAATCTTTAACGAACTCGACTGCAGTTTAGCTAGCATCACCTTAATGACACGTATGCCTTGCGATGTCGCTTCGTTTGCAACAGTATTACCAAGTGAAACAAAGTTTCAGTGAGCTCAAGAGCTTTTCCAAAGCTATCCCGCACGTGGTAAAACATCCAAATGCACTTTAAACTTAGTTTCCGTAATGGTAAACTCACGTACCGTCATACCCAATGACTCAACATTTCTGTCACCAACCACAAGTAACTTACATCGTTGTGGTCCCGCCCCCCATGTTTTCCAGGTTCAGACTGATAACGTGTGGCCTCGTGTATACAAGAAACCTCTGTTCCACACCGCCCACTACACTCACTAAGCATCTTTCCTCCTGTGCACTAACTTGTATACTGTTACGATCTATCAGGACTGCCTTCCAATGGACAAAGTTTTCCCGATTCTGTTTAGCGGCTGTTTACCACAATGATGCTTTCTGTTCTTCCTCTGCCATCATACAGATACTCGGTAGCCCACTCCCCCACGTGAGTAACGCTCTAGTTGCTTCCACTATTGCGCCGGCCGTTGTGGCCGAGCAGTTCTAGTCCTTAACAGCACTGCTGTTACGGTCGCAGGCTTGAATCCTCCCTCGGGCATGAACGTGTGTGATGTCCTTAGGTTAGTTAGGTTTAAGTAGTTCTAAGTCTAGAGGACTGACGATTTCAGATGGTAAGCCTCATAGTGGTTAGAGCCATTTGAACCATTTTTCCACTATTTCTGTGTATGGCCCTTGCGCTCACACCTGTAGCACCTCATCTCAGAAGGGAAAAACAACGAGCTACCCGTTGCTTCATGACAAAATATATTTCCTCAAATTGCGACACAGTTCTAAGAGCAGCAACCACCAGCGATAACACATTGTTGGGCTCTGCTTTGTGAAACTCACATATGTTGAGCATTAACTTCGCAAATCCTACCTGAAATTATGTCCACTGACTTATCACAGTTCAAATTAAAAATATTGAGCTCCTCACGAAAGAATCCTATAGTATTTTGTTTTTGGTAACACTGACGCAGTCCAGCAGCCAACTGCTGAAACGACTGTGCTTTACTTTGGATCTCATGGTATACCACATAAGAATTGGCCTATCATGTTAAACTCAAATTTAGTCACACGAAATATTTCTTCATCTGATTGACCCCTCAGTGCTGCAGTAGCTGTAACATCATTAAACCTTGCAATACCACGGGCGTTGGACAGAGGGGAGCGGTACATTATGCTAAAATTTTGAAAATATTGAAATCTACTGAGGTACTTCGTATTTAAAATTTTCTTAGAAAATATTTATTGTATTCAATGCAGTCTTCTTCCAGATTCTATGATTGTTTTACGTTTTCTCGTTTAGCTTAATCGGAAAATTTAAGTTTAAGGGAGGTGGTCATAATGTCTCCCCCGCTGGGTAGCAGATACGACTTCCCATATCGATCGTTTTACTCCGCAAATAATAGCATTACGCGACCTTAGAACACATGGACTCAGATGGATAGAGTGTCTGCCATGTAAGCAGGAGATCCCGGGTTCGAGGCCCTGTCGGGGCACAAATTTTCATCAGTCTCCGTTAACGCACCTCAACGCCTGTAAGCGGTTAAGGGTTTGCATTTTATTGTAATTTCATTCTAACGAGCTGCATGGGCACCGATTGTATCTGTTCTTTCGGACATGTCCGAAAGAACAGACATCATCTTAGTATATAGACAATCTTTGGTATTGCCGTGGAAAAGTATTTCCTCTCAGCAGTCTGATACGTTGTTCTTTGAAGTGTGTAGGCGAGGGACCTATTTGGTAGTGCTGCGTTGACTGTCGATTCCATCAGTTGGATGAGGAAAGATGTACTGTGAAGGACAGCAAAGATGAATATGAGGTACATATTGAAAACTGAAAGGAATATGAAATTTGAATAATGATATATATGGCGGGGCCATTTGAATAGTGGTTCAATTCAATTCCACTTTGTTCATTTTGAGATACAGAGTCTTAAAGTTAAATTAGCGCTGAAAAATCTGCAGTTGAGATACCAGAAATATTGAAGCATATGGCTACATGCTAGAGATGAACCTTTCTTTCTGTTTGTTTGGATCATTAATTACTGAAGCATTGTAAGCAGAAAAGTGGAGATAATGGACTTGTACCACTATTGAAATAAGCCCTTCATATATATATATATATATATTCTCCCCCCCCCCCTCTCCCTCTCTCTCACTCTCTCTCTCTCTCTCTCTCTCTCTCTCTCTCTCTCCTCTCTCTCTCTCTCTCTCTCTCTCTCCCTCTCTCTCTCTGCCTCTCTCTGCTAGTTAACTTGCACAGAGCTGAGGGAATGACCACGACCCTTGCCTCATTCAGGCAGAGTTTCTTACAAGTTCTTTTTAGCTTTGTACTCTTTTAAAAGAATTGTTCACATTGCACCATGTGGCATGTAACAGTTTGAATATAGTTTGGAAATTTTACTTTGTAATCTAGCTTAACTGCAACGTGCTTGCTGTTTCCTGTTGTGCTTTCGAGAAACCAGCAACAATGTTTTTCAAGATGCGAAGTAAGTGGAAATTTTGATCAGGCGCATATAACAGTTTTATTTCGGATGGGCATTTGGTTTTTCTATCAGTCGCTGCAACGACATGAAGCCCTTGGGAGAGTAGGGGAAAGCAACAGGCAAACCTGTTGTGGGTCCCTGGACACTAAGGAAATAATGGCAAGGACCAAACTAGTAGAATGACCAGTACAGGCACAATGACTCAGTTTATTGGACCGAAACCTGTCATCACGTAAGGTGACAGTACCACCAAAACTACGTTACTGAAACAAGAGGTAGAACGTTTATTGAACTACAAGCCAAAATCAAAAACATGGGAAGTTAATGTTGCCAAAACTTTCAGCCAAACCTTTCAATAGGAGTTCTATAATAATGAACTTGAACATAAAACAGATCAAACTCGTCGTAGAACTTATGGCTGGACATCTAACTTCATAAAACATCTGCATCGGATGGATACAGAGCAAAAAGCCGCTACATGTGGACTATGTGATGAGGAAGATAAGACTGCACCACATCTAATCTTCCAAGGCGAAACTCTGAAGGCAAAAAGAGGCAGATGGGAACGTGTCTAATAAGGATATAGTAGAGAGTCTTCTAGAAATTCTTAATGGTACCGGTTTGATATACCAGAATTACTGGGATCGAAATACCAGAACAAACTCAGTTTCCGTGGGTGCAGAAGTGGGCTAAGACCTTGATGTTTTTATCTCTCTGCATTAGAAATATCAAATTCAAGCGTCTCAACATGAGCCTCATCATCATTTTGCTTAACATTTAACTTAATGTATCCACCTCTGGCACCTCAGTTCCTGGCGCAAACTGCAAACTGCTTAAAAAAGACTGAGCAGCTGTGTGTGTCTGTAGTGGATACAAGGTATATTATCTTTATTTCACTTCACATTTTTCAATGTTCTCGTTAATTATCGGAGCCCCACACCCATATTCAATACATTTATGTGTACTATATCAGTATGTACCTCCTTCTGTGCTCTCACATGAATTAATCAAGAGCATGAATGAGAGTGTAGAAGATAAATTTAAATGAACATTTACCAGTTCAGTAGTCTTCCGTTTGGCTAAATATATCGTGAGCTGCTTGTATTAGATGCCTGAACAGTATAATTACCTCAGACTTACGATCAGACAAAGCACTATATGTGGATGACATTCTCGTGGCAGTGACGTCATGGGTTGTCCACAATGAAGTGTGCATCGGTTATTGGTTGCATTTGAACAGGTGAGAGTGACTGTGAACTTGGATAAGTCACAATTCGGCAGAAAAGAAATAAGATTCCAGGAACTCATCGTATCTGCAGATTAAAAACAAACTGACCCGGACAAGAATTGTGCGATTGCGGAATGCGCAACTCCAACCAATATAAAACAATTATAGGGTCTTCTCGGACTATTTAATTTCTACCAGCGCTTTGTGAATCGAAAAACGGTAGCCGTGCGGTCTTAGGCTCCTTGCCACGTTTCGCGTGGCACCGCCATTGGAGGTTGAAGTCCTCCCTCTAGCATGGGTGTGTGATGTGCTTAGAGTAAGTTAGTTTAAGTTAGATTAATTATTTTATAGGCCTAGAGACCGATGACCTCAGCAGTTTGGTCCCTTAGAAACTTACCACTAACTTCAAAAAAAAAAGAAAATCAAACTTTCCCTCCAGACTACGTCTTCGTGCCCTGACAGGAAAAAGTACTCCATGGATATGGGATAAGCAGGCAGAAGACGAATTCACGAAACTTAAAGAGGCATTAGTCAAGACACCGATTCCTGCACACCCCGACCTGTAGCCAGATTACCGTGTCATGACTGACAGTTCATTCTCTGGCTTGGGCATTATTCTGTTCAAACCAGAGGACATCACCGATCCATCCTCTTGGAAAATGACTTCTTTCGCAAACCGGGTGCTCACTCTCTGTAAAAGAAAGTACTCTCTCACGGAATTTTTGGCACTCGCAGTTGTCTGAAGGTTTATCAGATCCTAACATTACCTTATTGGTCGAACAACAAGGATATTTATCGACCACCGAGTTCTGAAATTCTTAAAGACGGCTAAGCCATCCCACAAGAGACTGGCGTGGTGGGCACTGTACATCTAAGAATTCCGCTTTAATGTGGCGTACATTCCCATAGATAAAAACGTCATTGCAGACGGCTTCTCACGTGTACCTGTAGGATTAGTACGTGAAGAAGATGGTGGGGATGGAGACAAAAACTTCAGCTTCTTATATCTAAAAGGTGAAGCTGGAGGAAATACTGTTACAATCTGCCTCAGGAACAATGCACACAAGCAGAACAGAGATCAGGTATTGATAGGCGTTAAAGAAATATGGGACGATCGCAACAATGCACTGATTCGTCATTTATACTTAGTAAGAGACGGCATTCACTTTAAAATTCGTGGTCCAGACGACACACGCTGACAACTCGTAATTCAAGATGTACTCATAGACAAATTAGTACGGTGCATATACTTGAGTTGTGGGATTTTCGGTGGAAAGAAAGAGCTTCAAGAAACTCCATGAGATGTTTTGCTTCAACGAAATGCTCAGACGAATACGCCCTGTCATTTGAATACGCCATGCCAGCGAGCCAAACTAGCCGCAGTGATGTACGCTGCACCTCTCCACCCAGTACTCCCCACAAAACTGTGTGGCATCGCCGCTATCGACTTGTGCAGGCCAGTAATCCGAACTAGGTCAGGCTTTCCTTATGTACTGGAGGCTGTGGAACCAACGTGTAAGTTTGTTTCCTTTACACATAAGAGGATGGCAAATGGGAAACTTGTGGAGAAGGCTGTCGTTAACAATTTGTAACTAAATGTAGAACCGGCGAAGCGGGTAGTTTCAGACAATGGGTCACAGTTTCGCTCGAAAGAGTAGTCACAAATTCTGAGACGTCGGAAAGTAAAGATGTTATTCATTTCAGTGTGCCAACCGAGCTGTAACCCAGCGGAACGCTTGATAAGGGAACTTGTAAGATTTACAGTCACAGCAATCACAAAACCTTGAACACGCACCTTAATCCGTTTCAGGGCATTCTCAACAAACTTCCACCAACATCGATCATGCTACCCAAGATCTCGGTACTGAAACACAAGCCGAGCTGGTGGCACTTCGTTGTGATGGCTTCGTTTACACATCTTGAGGCTGCAGTGGATGGGCACCACTGTTGTGGGCCGGCAGTGGGGATCCAACGGACGTCCAGCGCGTCAGAGTCCTCCGATCGGTCCTTACTGGTGGCCAGCCCAGTTACTTCTCGCACTGATGATGACCCCTCACCTGTGGTCGAGTGGGAGGTCGTCCCAAAGCGAAGCTGGAGGCGAAAGTCTTCCCAGGCGGCCTCACGAAAGGCCTCCCAGGTTTTTCTGACAAACAGGTTCCAGGTTCTGTCCGTGCCTGATACTCTCGCTGATCCAGATGCTGTCGCCTGTCCTATTCCAGAGAAAACCACTTGGCCTGCTAGATCGTGGCAATCACAGAGGGTTGAATTATTGGTAGTTGGGAGCTCCAACGCTAGGCGCGTTATGGGGCCCCTTAGGGACTTGGCTGACAAGAATGGTAAGAAAACCAATGTGCACTCCGTGTGCATACCGGGTGGAATCATTCCAGATGTGGAAACGGTCCTCCCGGACGCCATGAAGCGCACAGGGTGCAGCCAACTGCAGGTGGCTGCTAACGTTGGTACCAATGATGTGTGTCACTTTAGATCAGAAGAGATTCTCTCTGTTTTCGATCGGCTAACACAAGTGGTAAAGGCTGCCGGTCTTGCTTGCAAGATGAAAGCAGAGCTAACCATTTGTAGCATAGTCGACAGGACGAGTGCAGGGTCTGAATCAGAGGCTCAGACGGTTTTGCCACCGTGTAGGCTGCAGATTCCTCGACTTGCGCCAAAGTATGGTTGGGTTTCGGGTTCCGCTGAATATATCAGATGTCCCCTATACGCAGCACGCGGCTACGCGGGTAGCAGAGGCTGTGTGGTGTGGACTGGGCGGTTTTTAAGTTAGAGGGTCGTGGGAAAACACAAGAAGGGCATCAGTCACAAAAGGAGCAGGCTGAACACAGGAAGAACGTAGATAAACGAACCATTGGTATAAGAGTTGTAAATTGTCGTAGCTGTGTTGGTAAAGTACCAGAGCTCCAAGCGCTAATAGAAAGCACTGATGCTCAAATCGTTATAGGCACTGAAAGCTGTTTAAAGCCGGACATAAGCTCAGCCGAAATTTTTCCGAAGAACCTAACAGTGTTCCGAAAGGATAGGCTAAACATGCTTGGCGGTGGCGCGTTTGTTGCTGTCAGAAGTAGTTTAACGTGTCGCGAAATTGAAGTAGATTCTTCCTGTGAGTTAATATGGGCAGAGATCATTGTTGGCAACCGGAATAAAGTAATAATTGGATCCTGAAGGCCGGAATTACAAGTGGGGAAGGGAATAACATGTTGAAACATTAGGGTAAATTTTAAACAATTACGACAACTTGTCCAAATATGACGGAGTGATCCACAGACAGTGCTTCCTGGATCGACCCGAGGAAGGTGATTACGGCTATGTAAGCGGTGAGACAGGCAGCCAAGAGTTGTACTCGTAACAGGACGGCAACTCAAGCTAGGGGTAGCTTAAGCACCCACCGTCCGACTAACCAGTCCGCCTAATGTCCGATCACTGGTACAACGATGGAATATTTTTAAACAATGGCGAAGAAAAGGACAGCACAACGTCTTCAGAAACAAACACAAGGCCGAAGGAAACACTGGAACCAAAGTATACCTCCCAAAAACATATTCACAGTACCATTCAAGAGGTTGTCGAGCTACACGCATTGTCGGACAGCATCAACACAAGGAAAGGTACACTGCAAGAAAAGTACGCTAACCTCCAGGGCAGCTAACTGGGGCGTTAGCGGCCACAAGGCAGAAATACCGCTGATTGCACATCAGTAATAAGAATAATACTAAATCCAAAGTAACATCAAGGAGTAGAAGGAGGCTAATAGCTTCCGCCAACCTGACAGACTCCACTTGTTGCGGTTGATCTCACCGATCCTGGGAGCAGCAACTCGCAAACAACAGCGAGATCTCAAACAGTGGAGGTTTCAGTACTGGACACAGGTCACTCAACTTCAAACGTCCTGGGTTCGGTCGTCGGCTACAGCCCCTCGGTCTGACAGTGCCTGCACGCCACCAGCGGTCCCGGCCCGCCATAGCGCTGCGGACCTCCTCACCGCTCCGTCCAGTAAGCAGACAGCATTAAAATAACTGCTCATTCAAAACCACAAGATACACTCGGCTCCTGGAGAACAATTCCACCAGCAACTCACAGTACTAAAACCAGTCTCTGTGAAACTTCACGGACGAATTATTAGTCGGAACAAACACAGGGAAGCCAGAAGCGGTCGGAAGACCAAATGCTCGTCGTCCGCTGTGACTACCGACAGAACGACCAACCAACGGTCGTCTTCGGCGGGCGAACACATACACACACACACACACACACACACACGCACACATACACACACACACACACACACACACACACACACAAACACAAGTGAAAGTGACACTACTCGAATATCACGGTCCATTCAACTATAACTCGCTGAATCCGGTCCTTGACGTGGTCGTGCACTCTCGCGACCACATCCTTCCGTCTGACAGTGCATGTGTGTCGTCAGCGGTTGGGCGTGTACTGGCTGTTCGGACCTGGCGCTGCTGCTGCCACTCACGGATAGACAAGGTGAGCAAACCTAGTGGCGCCAGTGAACACACTAAGAAAACGAGACGCCAGTATCGCTACTACAAGATGTCATTCTATGAACGGCATCAACGTGAGCCGCACACTGCTCATGCACCTTATATCGCGGTGGCCCTGTCACCTCCTGTTGACCCGGTCCAAGCTGATAACGGACACATGTGCCCACGTGTCTATCAGAAACTTCTGTTACACATCGCCCACTAAGCCCACTGGGAAACTTTCCTTCTGCACACTAACTTCTCCAGTGTTACGACGTGTCTGGACTACTTTCTGACAATCGAACCATTGCGTTTCAGTTTAACAGCTGCTGCTCCCAAGGGTGCTTCCTGTTCTTCTCTTCTGATATTCAGATGCTTGGTGGCCCACTTCCCCACAAGAGTAACATTCTGGATGTTTACACCGTTTCTGCATATGGCCCTTGCATCACGCCCACAGCATCTGACCTCAGATGCGAATAAATGGTGATCTCCCTGTTGCTTCAGCAAAATATATTTCCTCCAATTGCGCCTTAAATCTAAGATATGCCGCCTCCTGCAGTAACACTTTGTTCGCCTCCGCATTGTGGATAGGCACATAGATCTGAGCATTGACTTTGCCAGTCCTGTCAGAAAGTGCTTCTATTTACTCACTGCAGCTCAGATTCATACTACTGATTTCTCAGAATAAGGTTTGTATGGTACTTGGCTTTTGGTAGGGCTGGAGTAGTCCAGCAGCCAACTGCTGAAACGACTGCGCTTTACTTAGGGTCTTGAAATGTTGCTCTTTGAATAATTAATAAAATATGCCCCAAACGTTTAATCCCGGATGAATTTAAGGAGACTAAAATCATTCATGATCCAAAAAAAATTATAGAAACAAAGATTTAAATAATTTTCCTCGCATTTCATTGCTTAATTCTGATTATAAATTAATAGCTAGAATAGTAAGCAAGAGAATTTCATGCCTTACAGATAAAATTATTAGTAAACGTCAGAACTGATCGCAAGACAGGACCATTTTTCAGAATCTAGCAGAATAAAGAGATATCATTGCAATAATTTCTGTAACAAACAGAAAGTGTGCTGTATTTTTTTTTTTTTTTAGGATTTTATAAAGCCTTCGATGTAGTAAATCATGAATATCTTCTACAGACGTTGAAGAAAATAGTATTCATAGATAGGGTCATACAGTTGATAAAGAACATAGCAACTGGAATAAATGTAAAAATAGCTGTGAATTGCCAACAATCCAAGCCGATACAAATAACACGAGGTGTTCTTCAAGGAAGTCCTTTGTCCATGTCGCTTTTCGCCGTTGCACTAGAACGTTTCCTCCGAAATGTCCATGCTAGATTAAAAGGCTTAACATTATCAGTAAATAAAACAGCTATGAGAGCCGATGCTGATGATATAGGGGTCATTATAAGGGATAAGGAAGAGGTAACGACGCTAGCTGCAGTGACTGATACTTACTGTGGAGTATCTGGAGCCAATGCAAACGAAAGAAAAAGTAACATGCTCAATCTCGAAGGTATTGATAATATCAACATCGAGTGGGCAAAATTTGTCCGACAACATAAAACACTTGGGACCACCCTGACAGCCTGCCCCATGACAATGACGGCTTTAAATTGAAAGGTTGCAGCAGATAAAATGCACGGAGCCATTAAAGGGAATTTAACTCCATGTATGAGCCAAGTTCAAACAACAATGCATATCAATTCATGCATCCTTGATAAATCTTATTATATTGCCCAGGTATTTCCAACGATAGCGAGGAGAATAATGTACAGAATCACAACCTTTTTGTGGAAAGGTGAAGTGTTCAGAGAATCTGCTATAGTGGCCACTTCAGGGCCTAAAATTGGTGCACTAGAATTAACTAATATAACACTTTTTATGAAAAGGCAAGTTAATGTAATAATGTAATGTAATAATGTAGTAACAGAGTCGCGAGAAAGCATAACCAGCCAACTTTTCGAGATCATAAATATCGAAGCCTGCCTCCCCCGACTGACGTGCAGAATGTCAAGGGTCGTTTGCAGCATGTGAAGGTTTTCTGTGTTGAGTTCATTGATGTAGTGTAGAAATGAGATAGTCATGACACTCAGCATTAAGAGCCATAATGCAGTAACGAAAAAAATCGAAGGAAGGAACAAAATAGAACGACAGTTTCCAAACAATGATTGGACTGAGATTTGAAAACACATTAGTTCTAAAGTTTTCACGTCTAATACACTGCTGGCCACCGTAAATGCAACACCCTGAAGGAAGCATCCGAATCAAGCGAAATTTACACCATGAGTTTGCAGCGATGAGATACGCAACTGATTAGAATTTCAGCGCAGACGCACATCACGCGCGCCTGTGGCGCCCCCTCATAGCGCCATTTAAGGCTTGGCGATTTCGACGAGTGTACGTTCGGCACGTGTGTTTACCTTGTGGTTGTTTCACAAGACGATCAGTTATGCCTCGTAGACAACAGCGAACATCTTTTGATCAAGTATCCGAGTTCGACAGAGGAAGGATAGTGGCTTACCGAGATTGTGGATTATCATACAGAGAAATCGCTAGTCGTGTTGGACGAAACCAAACAACTGTAATGCGGATATGTGGCCGTTGGATGCAGGAGGGTACGACGGACCGACGTGGTCGATCGCATTCACCTCGGTGCACCACTGCACGTGCTGATAGGCAAATTGTGCGCATGGCAGTGACGGATCGCTCAGTGACATTCAGAACCATAGCACAGCACATTGCGTCTGTAACGCATCATCCAGTGTCTGCGCGTATCATTCGACGCCGTTTACAGCAGAGTGGTCTGTCCGCAAGACGTCTACCATTGACGCAGAACCACAGACGTCTCCGTCGCCAATGGTGTGATGACAGACGGATGTGGACGGCAGAATGGAATGACGTTGTCTTTACTGACGAGGCACGCTTCTGTTTGCAGCACCACGATGGTCGGATTCGAGTGTGGAGACACCGTGGAGAGAGGATGCTGGACAGCTGCATTATGCACCGCCACACTGGTCTTGCACCGGGTATTATGGTATGGGGCGGTATTCGATATTACTCTCGCACGCCTCTAGTACGCATTGCCGGTACTTTAAATAGCCGGCGCTACAAATCCGAGGAGCTGGAGCCAGTTGTCGTTCCTTACATTCAGGGCTCGGCCACAGCCATATTTCAACAGGATAATGCGCGACCACAAGTGGCACGCATTGTCCAAAGGTTCTTCGTCAATAACCAGATTGAATTGCTTCCCTGGCCGGCTCGATCTCCGGATCTTTCGCCGATAGAAAGCATGTGGCCCATGGTTGCTCAACGAGTGACCCAGATTACATCCCCAGCTGCCACACCAGATGATCTTTGGCAACGTGTGGAAGCTGCTTGGGCTGCTGTACCCCAGGAACACATCCAACGTCTCTTTGACTCAATGCCGTGACGTGTGGCAGCGGTGATCTCCAACAATGACGGCTACTCTGGCTACTCATTCTGGCAGGAACCACATGTCACAGACGTCCGTAAACGTAATCATTTGATACTTGGTCAACATGTTATCCATAAAATAAATTTTGTTGTGCTACCTCTTGTCTTTCTTGGTGTTGCATTTACGGTGGCCAGCAGCGTATGAAAACGTCATGGTGCAAGACAGTTAACAATGCAATTAGCGCCAATGAAAGACTGTACGCATTCGGTCTCCGTGGAACAAATTTAGGTCAACAATTCCATCCAGTTGACACAATAATTCGTAGATATTTTGCAGTGAACACATAGTGCTTAGCGGGGCGATCACTCTGTTGTAAAAATAATTCAAAAGCCAAGATCGCTTAAATACTGTTTACTGCATAACCGGTTTCAACACACGGAAGGTGCCATCGTCGGATCTGTGAAGATATAACATGACAGGTTTGAGGGAGGGCTTACATGAGTTACACTATATACATCTATATACATTACTATTAGTACAGTACCACATACCTGAATGTAGCTTAACATTTTTAAACCATCTGAATGAAAGGCATTATCCATATTAGCGCCTTACAAAACTCCATATGGCGCTAATATGGATAATACATTTACTTCAGATGTTTTCACTCTGTAATTGACGTACTTTATAGTATGTGTAGTATACATAGTACGCATAGCATGTATAGTATGTACAGTTAGTGTACGCTAAAGTGTTCTTTGCAAGGGTATTTGATTAGCAGTAATAGTGAAGTAGTAGTTAGTGGTAATGAGTGGTTATACCATAGGACTGTGTGTGCACCGCTTGGACGGCGCTATCCACAGGCCGGTTGTGAATCACTAGAATCGCAGCAGATAAACCGGCGCGGAATAAGGCGGTGTGATGCCGACCGTTGTTAGTCGAGCAGTGGTCATGTACCAAATAGTTTTATCTTGTGACTTCGGTTTTACATAACTGATGGGAAAGAATGAGAGCAGTTTTTTTTATTTTCTTGTGACAATGATTTTATATCACGTGGTCTGCCTCAGGTATCTTTATAACCAAATGGTTTATAAACGTTAAGATACATTCAGGTGTGTGGTACTGTACTAATAGTAATGTATATAGTGTAACTCACGTAAGCCCTCCCTCAAACCTGTCATGTTATATCTTCACAGATCCGATGATTGCACCTTCAGTGTGTTGAAACCGGTTGTCCATTAAACAGTATTTAAGCGACTTTGGCTTTTGAATTATTTATAAATTCGTAGATACACTTGCAGAGGTCACATGAATAGTGGGAAGTGGATCCAAGAGCAAATAGCTCTGATTACAAGGACATACCTTGAGAGTATATTGCTCTCACTGATACACCGGCCTGAAGCACGCTTTTTCCCAGAGGCAAAAAATAACACTGTGTACTAGTTGCTGGGAAATTTAGTTAATTACGTTATTAAAAAACTTGAAACACGTATGTAACGTAGCAGCGATGGTGAGGCATGATAAAATCTTTGACCAGAGAGCCATTTATCGTGGTTAGTCTGCGCTTGACCGCGCGAGTGTTGCGAGCAGTAGTCCGTCAGTAGTCGTCGTGCGGTACAGTCTGTCGGTAGTCGTCGTGCAGTACAGTTGCGAGCAGTCTGTCAGTGGGCAGTCTGTGAGCAGTGCAGTATGTCGGTAGTAGCAGCCCAGTGCAGTTGTGTGTGAGGAGTCGGCGGGCGTCGACATGGCATTCTGGTCAAGATTCAGGACGAGGTATATTATTTTTAAATGCGCTCAGCTAATAATGTAAATTAACTGTAACTAATTTGTGCAATAATCAGCCCAATAATAATTTTGATTTCAAAGCAATTTTTTACAAAAGAACCTTTTAATTGAACCAACGATTGTCATCCATTTCCTTTAAACTAAAGTTTCAGTTGAATTAAAAAAAAATATTATTTGCAATGCATTTCCTACAGGCCGTGGCCAACAATAAGAGCAGAAATTTGACATGCAGTTATACTGAGGTAAGAAATTAATTATGATTTTTTGCACTGGGAAAAAGACCGATATTTCGGTTTAATTGAATTTTCATTGTCACTGAAGTTTCATTAGCACTGAATTATCTTTTATTATTTTTTTTGTGGGAGCTTACATCTTGAGTCAGATTGCGATTCTCATTTTTATTGTCATTAAATTTAATTGCTAGGGAGGTTACGCTTGTCTCCCATTTCTACACTCCTGGAAATGGAAAAAAGAACGCATTGACACCGGTGTGTCAGACCCACCATACTTGCTCCGGACACTGCGAGAGGGCTGTACAAGCAATGATCACACGCACGGCACAGCGGACACACCAGGAACCGCGGTGTTGGCCGTCGAATGGCGCTAGCTGCGCAGCATTTGTGCACCGCCGCCGTCAGTGTCAGCCAGTTTGCCGTGGCATACGGAGCTCCATCGCAGTCTTTAACACTGGTAGCATGCCGCGACAGCGTGGACGTGAACCGTATGTGCAGATGACGGACTTTGAGCGAGGGCGTATAGTGGGCATGCGGGAGGCCGGGTGGACGTACCGCCGAATTGCTCAACACGTGGGGCGTGAGGTCTCCACAGTACATCGATGTTGTCGCCAGTGGTCGGCGGAAGGTGCACGTGCCCGTCGACCTGGGACCGGACCGCAGCGATGCACGGATGCACGCCAAGACCGTAGGATCCTACGCAGTGCCGTAGGGGACCGCACCGCCACTTCCCAGCAAATTAGGGACACTGTTGCTCCTGGGGTATCGGCGAGGACCATTCGCAACCGTCTCCATGAAGCTGGGCTATGGTCCCGCACACCGTTAGGCCGTCTTCCGCTCACGCCCCAACATCGTGCAGCCCGCCTCCAGTGGGGTCGCGACAGGCGTGAATGGAGGGACGAATGGAGACGTGTCGTCTTCAGCGATGACAGTCGCTTCTGCCTTAGTGCCAATGATGGTCGTATGCGTGTTTGGCGCCGTGCAGGTGAGCGCCACAATCAGGACTACATACGACCGAGGCACACAGGGCCAACACCCGGCATCATGGTGTGGGGAGCGATCTCCTACACTGGCCGTACACCACTGGTGATCGTTGAGGGGACACTGAATAGTGCACGGTACATCCAAACCGTCATCGAACCCATCGTGACAGCGTGACCAATAGTAATTGTGACACGCAGTGTAATGATGACAATCCTGCGTTCACTGACAATCAATGCGTTCCAACCACTAATGATGATTTATTTCTTAATGATGAATAAATGAACTCGGTTATGTCCTCTGTTGATTTGACGACAGTTGATGATGCGGGGCGCACTATTGTAATGAGCGCTGCCCCGCTTAACACAACCGGTTTACTAAATTCACGTGACGAACAGACAAATTTTTCGAATGCAAATGGTCAGTGTAGTGAAAGTACGACGGATTTATTTAATTCCGAGATAGGGACTGACAGTGTATGTTTAACTGGCAAACCTTTTTGTAAATCTCAGAATAACCAAATGGTTACAGAAAACGAGACAATTGCAGATCCACCACTAAACAGCACAGAGAATATAAACGCTAATTTTGACTTGGTACGAATTATGACAAGTTTGCTACAACAGCAAAGTGAGAAAATAGACAACAATTTCAAACAACAGAGTGAAGATCTCAAACAACTTAGGGAACAGAACAAACAGCTTAATGAAAAATTAGACGACAATTCCAGACAGTTAAATGAAAA
This sequence comes from Schistocerca piceifrons, assembly GCF_021461385.2. Lineage (NCBI taxonomy): Eukaryota > Metazoa > Arthropoda > Insecta > Orthoptera > Acrididae > Schistocerca > Schistocerca piceifrons. Next base: position 168,970,478 of record NC_060143.1, read on the forward strand.
ATTAGACGACAATTCCAGACAGCTTAGTGAACAAATTAGAGCCGTTGCCGCGCAGTGCCATGACACTAAGGAACAGTTGCGCGTGGAAATTGAGGCTTGTTCAAAAAAAAGTAGCGACGAAATTAGGTCTGTTGCTCAGGAATTAAGGGAAATGCAAACAGCTGCAACAGAAACACTCAGAGACGAAATTAGCGGAGTCGCTAAACAATGCTCTGAAAAAGCTACACAATTACGGGACGAGTTTAAAGCAATGACAGCAGAACTTTCGCGCACAATGGATGAAAAGATCGCCGCGAAATTCGACCAACAGAACACTCAGATTGACGAACGCTTTAATCTTCACATACAAAACAGTGATACACGTTTCCGCAAATTTATTCAGGATCAAAATAAAGTCAAACGTCAAGTCATGGAAACAATCACTGCTCAAAGACAAGAAGACAAACGTAAAATGTTTGCGAAGGCAAAAACGTATATAGACAATAATATTGCTACAGTGTCCGACAAAATTAATACCATAGAACAGTTGAACGCGGAATTACGTGATGAAATTCCTGATCTTAAATCAAAAACAGATACACACACAGTAAATATTCAAACAGTGACAGACAGATTCGAACAATTAGAAATAACACAGGATTGCGATGTCATCAAAGCTGATGTTAAAAAACTGAGCGAAACTACACGTAAGTTGCAAAAACAGATTAATGCGTCCGATTCTAAAACCGATGATCAGGCAAAAATACTGACTGAGAAATATGATGAATTGGCCAGTCGTATTGATGTTATCGAAAATACTAATGACAATAAATCAGACGATACTGCACCCGTTTCATTTAACCAAACACCTGAATTTCAAAATTTACAGCAGACAATTCATGATATCGATTCGTCTAATAACACGTTGCGTAGAAAATTGTCGAGTTTGCAACAAGAAGTAACAGAGATGAAAAACATTTCAGTGAATAACATACCACAACAGACGCCACTTTATGAACATTTGTCAGACTCACGCAGCGCGTGTAATTTGGGTAATCTACAGAGAGTACGGGACTTTGATTCCGAACAACCACAGTTCAACAGATTCTCTTACAATCCTGAACCTGTTCCATCACACAGAGACGATAGTTTTGATTACAAACATTTTCTGTCAGTGAGAAAGTTTAAAGTGTTTAAAAACGACAGAACACAGATTCACCCGCTAGACTGGATACAACAATTTAGCTTTGCTTTTCCACCGACTTGGCCTGTAACGCATAAACTTGAATTTATTTGCAGTTTTTTGGAAGGCGAACCGGCAACTCGTATGAGACCGATCGCGAGGCAATGCTATTCAGTAGAAGAGTTTCAGAATGCTTTTCTGTCAGCGTATTGGTCGAAGACGACACAGCGCGGAATTAAAGATCAGTTAATTAGCTTACCAAATTATGAGAACTCCAATTTTCCCAGTGTGATGCAATTTTTTGAGCACATGGTGCAACAGAACCAGTACCTAAGTGAACCGTACAGTGAATCCGCACTTATACAATTATGCATCTCTAAATTACCACGGTCATTAAGGGTGTCACTTCTAACGGGCCAGCAAAAAGAAAACATTTCAGCATTCAGAGATCTTTTACAGCTTTTAGAAGTGCAGCAATCAGACTATTCTTTCGTAAACAAAAACTTCACGTATAACAACCAAGGCCAACAAACTTACAGTAATTATGATCAGGGACGTAATTTCAATAGGAAAAGTAACAGACGCTTTAGGAACGACAACTACCAGAACTTAAATCACAGACAAAATTCAGATTATCAATATCGTCAAAATTTTCAGCAACAGGAACCACACTTTAGTAACAATAGAGGTGTTTCACAACAACAACATCAAAACCAGCCGGTTAGCATACCTAACCAACAATGGAATGCACAAGGTCAACCAGGCTTTAATGTGCCGCCGCGTGCACGTATTGTCCCAGATCCAACAAATAGTAACGCACGGCAGCAAGGAAACAACTACGTACAAAGAAGACAGTATTTCAATTCCTATCGTAATGCATCGTATAGGAATGACTTTCACGACAGACGTAAAAACAATGAGCATAATTACCAACATACGTTTAATAACAGTCGGTCTTACCAGCAACAAAGTAATCAACAAGAACATATTCTCATGAATGAACCCGACAGTAGGTATCATCCAGAGCGTAATACGTCTGGAAGAAGTAATAGAACAGTTCAAATAGTAGAAATGCCACAGAATCCTCCTAATAATAATAACACGTCAGATAGAATCTGACTAGATACTGTACAGGACGCATCTTCCAATAACACAAGCACTACCTTTGACACGCAAAATTTTGTTCACGAAAACGTAATTACTTTTGACGATATCAGAGACACTCTCTTGCAGGAAAGACCATTTGTTCAGAAATCTATTTCACATCCTGTTATCGAAATTAAAATTGGTTCATCGAAATTCTCAGCAGTAATTGATTCCGGATCACCTATATCAGTAATAAATGAAGAAATTTTTAACGAGTGTATCAAAGAGAATACCTGTCCGACATTACCTTTAGGCAAAACAAAAGTGAAACGAGCAGTACCGAGTAAAGGAGTAGACGTTAAATTATAGACGCATTTATCATTTTGTATTGGAGGTCATACTTTCCACTCAAATTTTTGGATTGTTCCTTTATTGACGACAGACGTTATTTCAGGTACGAATTTTCTGGTACAACACGACGCAGTTATTGATTTTCAGAATTCTTATTTAATGTTAAAGGATGAAAATGTACAACTTGCTTTAGAATTTCAGCACTCACTATCTGCGGAAGAACAAACAATTAACCGCACAGAGGTCATTTCCGCAACGCGTAACATTGACTGTAATTCCACATTGTTCACGGATACGTATGTACACAACTATAACACTCCAGACGAAGCTGACTACGACGTAATACAGATGATTTCTTATAAGGTTAAAGAGAGCAGTGCAAATACAGACGACGAACGCACGCAGTTACACAAAATTCTTTTACAGCAAGCTCCAGTTTTTGACAACATTCCTGGTACTATGTCCAGTTTAATGTATGAATTTCAAGTCAAACAGCACGACACATTTAAAGCAAAGCATTATCCCATTTCATATATTCACAGAGAACAAGTTAAAAAAGAATTGCAGGATATGCTTGATCAAGGAATTATAGAACCGGCAGTTAGTCCGTATATAAACCCGCTACATATTGTTAAGAAAAAAGATGGCTCACTTCGCCTCGTACTTGATTCACGTCACATTAGTGACATTATTATTAATGAAACAGATCGACCCCAGACACTAGAGGAACTTCTACAGAAATTTCACGGTACTGCTATTTATTCTACATTAGTTTTGAAATCGGGATTTTGGCAAATTCAACTTCATCTGAATTGCAGAAAATATACAGCTTTTCTTTGTTTTGGCGACTGTTATCAATTTTGCAAATTACCGTTCGGCTTAACTATTTCTTCTGCAGCTTTTATTCGCGGTTTGAACACAATACTTCCGACAGAACTTAAGGACAGAATTACGACGTATGTAGACGACATTCTTATCGCAGAAGCTAACTGGTCTGAACACAATCTGATTCTTGAACAACTGTTACAAACTTTTCGTGCACAAGGACTTACAGTTAACTTCAGTAAATCGGACTTTGGCAAAACTTCTATAAAATTTCTTGGACACGTAATTTCAGCAGAAGGCATTGCACCTGATCCGGAAGAACTTCAAGCTCTACGTGACATTACCGTTCCTACGACGAAGAAGCAATTACGCAGTTTTTTGGGTTTAATTAATTTTTTTCGTAAATTTATTCATCACTCTGCTTTAGATACGCCTAGATTATGCCAATTAACAGGTAAAAACACTATTTGGTCATGGGATAAGGAAGCACACTCTGAATTCATGAACCTGAAACATGCTTTGTTGAATGCACCACTTTTATCGCACCCAGATCTTACTAGAAATTTTTCCATTGCCACCGACAGTTCCAATACCGCTTTAGGCGTACACATTTTCCAGGAAATTGAAGAAGATGGTTCAACAGTAATTAAAAACATCGCATTTACAAGTCGCATTTTGTCACCTGCTGAACGAAATTACTCCGTTACAGAATTGGAAACATTATGTGTTGTATGGGCTTTCACGAGATTTAGGCACTTTCTTTATGGCAGACATACCACCGTCTACGCAGACCACAGAGCGATACAATTTTTACTTTCGGCTAAATTCACTCACGACAGATTAAGTAGATGGAAACTTTATTTACAGGAATTTAATTTTACAATAGTTCACATTCCCGGCACACAAAATGTTACAGCAGACGCACTATCGCGTTCTCTGAGCAATAATCAGCAAGACGTAACAACCAACTTCTGCAAAGCAAATTTCAGTGTCATGTACATTCAGTAAGTTGCATTTGAAAACTTTATTTCATCATCATTACAGGACATAGCACAAGAACAAAATAAAGAAAACGTGTGGAAAGAAATTAAACACCTTTGGCAAGATAAGAATAATGTTACGATTAGAAACCATTACACTGTACGCAATGACATTCTGTTTCGCCGCTCTCATCCTGACAGCAACAATTGGTTATTATGCATTCCTGACGAGCTGGTTAAAAAATTAATCTGGTACACTCATTTAAGTTACGCACATTACGGAGCACGAAAATGTTTTCTTATACTGAGACAGAACTGTTATTTTACCAACATGGAGAAACGTATACGACGAGTTTTAGCGTCTTGTAAAATTTGCCAGAAAGCTAAGTCAGACATCACTTCACATATTCCTCCATTATATCCCATTATACCTGTTAAATTAAGACACATGGCCGCTGTAGACATTTTTGGTCCGATTCCGAGAACTAACAGAGGTTTTTGCTACATATTTGTCGCTGTTGAGCTCACTTCAAACCCTTTATTGAATGAGGACACTGTATGATTCAACACACTATGATGCCATTTACTAATGCAATTATATTCACATGACTAATTATTGATGATTATCGTATTTTTCTTGGCAAGTGCCCGGCAAGGTAAGGTTAGCAGGTCGCTTTTCTTGTCGTTACACATCAGACCGTGCATATTTTTCCAGATGAACTTACGTATTTTATGAATAATTATGCAATTCTATGTCGTGACGTATTAATTTTATCAAATTCTCTCTCCATTAAAGTTTTTAATTCTCGCCTCTATTAACTACAGTACATACAAGCTGAACACAACGAACGTCACAGTTTGTCTTTTTATGTATGATTGTTTTCAAGTTTTGTTTATATGCACTGTGAAATAGTTAAGGTATAACACACCAGTTGGTTTTGACATTCTTTTTGCCCTATGATATCTCAACATCGTGACTGTTTTACATTTTTTTTTTTTTTTTTTTTTTTTTTTGCTGCTGCATTGTATTATTCTGTGTACATTTTTGCATCTGAACACTGTCAATGTCTTTGACATATTACGTTTTCTGTCATGTTATGCTGTATGGTTAATTATGTCACCATAAACCAGTCATTATTTAGTGGGTATATGATTTAAATGCAAGACATTAATCTCTGTTCATCAATTTCAGAAAGAAATGATGCGTGTAAGAAATAAATTCAACAGAAATGGGAGTTTCACCTACGGAATAAACGAAAGAAGATGCAATAACTTTATGAGGAAGAGTAAATGGATCAGGATTAACAAGCATTAACAAGAATATACTATACTCATCGTAGAATAGCAGTCTTAACTAATTTTTTCTTTCAGAATACAAGGTGATTGATGCAGGCTGTCAGACAGAACTACACATCATAGTTTTAGTGATGAAATATGCTAGAGATAGGGAATAGTTGTATAATGAGTAATGAAGTGATTTTTTGCAGATGATAATGAATGCTGATGAATAATGATGAAGAATATGCTGTTATGAATAATGAAGTTTTTCTTTACAGGTGATGATAATAATGAAGTTATGATAATATGGATAATGAAATGATGGATAATAAAGTTTTTTCTTTACAGATGAGGATAATGTTGAAGTTATGTATTTATGCTATGTAGTTATTTAAGTATTTGTTGCAGTTTGCTTTGACAGCAGGTGTTATATTGCATAGTAGGATGATGGAAAGTTTTGGAAAGGACAGCTATGGAACACATTTTTATACACATTTCACTACCTGTTAATTCGAAGTTCACTACTTTTCAGCATAGTATGCGTTTCTTCTTTCAGCTCAATAATCCATTTTGTATTTTTTTTTTTTCAGGAGAAACTTTTCATGATACTTACTAAACCTGTTACTTATTATACCTGTTCTAGTGCTTGCATTTTTATTTTTTACCCATTTATGTCTATCATTTATAAATGTGATCACATATACTGCCTTGTTACATAACCTTGCTACAGCTGACTCATGACGAATGACGTTACCTATCCTCATTTGCAGCAATAGGTCAAAAGCAAATATTGTTATGCCTCAGCTATTAATTATCGATCCCAACGCAATGCATTGCTAACAAAAAAATGTATTACCAGTCCCAAATAATGATACCAGTTTAAAAGAGTTGTGAGTAATGCTGATCAGCTCTGAATAGTATGTCACTTCAGTAATGACTTCTTAATGATACAAAAAAAATAATATATATATAAAATAATGCTTTGCAACTGGCTAATAACTGCCACTGTTTATTGTAATGAGACTACTTATAATGCCCATGATTATTAATGCTATGACTGTAATTAACTGATTTTTAGTAATGACTTCTTAATGATCTGAATAACACTGAATGATGAACAATGTTTTATACTATTCAATACTTGCTGGCCACTGAGTGCCAATAATTAATATAACTAAATGAATTATGACTTTTCATATTTTGCTAACTGGCCACTGAGTGCCAATAATTAATGTCACTAAATGAATTATGTTATTAATTATGCCATTAATTAGCTCCTGTTTTCCATGATGATTTTTCATGTTCTATAACTGGCCACTGAGTGCCAATAATTAATGTCACTAAATGAATTATGTTATTAATTATGCCATTAATTAGCTCTTGTTTTCAATGTTGACTTTTCATGTTTTGGTAAATGGCCAATGAGTGCCAATAATTTGTATCACTCAATGTATTATGTCAATGCTAGGCCAATAATTGACTCTCCTTTTCAATTAAGGCTTCTGATGAACATTATTCTGTCATACTAAATATGCTTTGTAACTGGCCAAGGACTGCCACTGTTTATTGTAATGCGATTACCCATGATGCCAATAATTTAATTTTATGTACATTATTCTGTAATACTACATACTTGGTACAGAAATGTTCAATAACTGGGCTATGAATGCCGCAAACTACTACTGTAAGTCTCAATATTATGTGACTTAATGTCCTTCACCTTATGAGCTAACTACCCTGAATTACAGCAATATCCATTTGTCCTGTCCATCCTTCTGATCATGGAGCACTATATTTGGTTTTTGCACTAATTCTACATTGGTGTGCCTTGTAAGAGCGTGGTGTTGACACGACATGCTGTCCACCACCGTGATCGATGAAGACGTTATTATGGTCGCACTGTTTGGTGTACCTAGTGTACTGCCAAAGTGAAAACATGGAACATTACTAAGACAGTTCAGTGTCTTGGCTACGCTGATAAATTCTGATGGGAAAAGAACTTCGAATTGTGTCACTTGGTGTTGTACTTCTGTGGAAAGATATGGACTTTCAGAACAGCTGTGTGCAATCTAAAGTGCTGCAACCATGATGCAATCCTTCCCTTTCCTATCCTAATAGTGAAAATCATTTTTTTGCTAACATCATTTATGTTCATAGGTTATACATTATTTTCGATTTGCTGAACTCCAGTGCAAGTACACTTATGTCACTTGTCGACATGATTTTGCCATTATGTTTATTTGTTGTGAAAATGCTAAAGAAATTTTTTTCGATTTGTTCTGAAGTACAGTATATGTGCACTCTTGTCTTTTATATTGTATATACATTTTTATTTTGATGATATGTTCTCAACTGCAGTGCATGTGCACTCATGTCACTTGTCAACATGATTTTTTTTTGCCATTCTGCTTATTTGTTCTGAAAATGCTACAGAATTGTTTCAGTGTGTGTGCACTTTGTTATCTGTCAAATAATTTGTATGTACAGTTTTCTGTTTTGCTACTATGTTTTGGCACTCATGTCACTTGTCAACATGATTTTTTTTCTGCCATTCTGTTTATTTGTTCTGAAAATGCTACAGAATTTTTTCAGTGCGTGTGCACTGTGTTATCTGTCAAATAATTTGTATATACAGTTTTCTGTTTTGCTAATATGTTTTGTACTCATATCTTGTCTTTGTCTGAAATGTTTTGTACTCGGTGCATGTGCACAACATTTAATTCATGTATCTAAATATTCTGTAAATTGTAAAAGTTCATTAATTAAAGAAAAAATTTCTTGTGATGGCAAGTCCAAATGACTCACCATCGCTGCCAAATTTTTGCCCCCCCAGTGGAGGGTTATGAAACACGTATGTAACGTAGCAGCGATGGTGAGGCATGATAAAATCTTTGACCAGAGAGCCATTTATCGTGGTTAGTCTGCGCTTGACCGCGCGAGTGTTGCGAGCAGTAGTCCGTCAGTAGTCGTCGTGCAGTACAGTCTGTCGGTAGTCGTCGTGCAGTACAGTTGCGAGCAGTCTGTCAGTGGGCAGTCTGTGAGCAGTGCAGTATGTCGGTAGTAGCAGCCCAGTGCAGTTGTGTGTGAGGAGTCGGCGGGCGTCGACATGGCATTCTGGTCAAGATTCAGGATGAGGTATATTATTTTTAAATGCGCTCAGCTAATAATGTAAATTAACTGTAACTAATTTGTGCAATAATTGGCCCAATAATAATTTTGATTTCAAAGCAATTTTTTTCAAAAGAACCTTTTAATTGAACCAACGATTTTCTTCCATTTCCTTTAAAGTAAAGTTTCAGTTAAATTAAAAAAAAAATATATTATTTGCAATGCATTTCCTCCAAGCCGTGGCCAACAATAAGAGCAGGAATTTGACATTCAGTTATACTGAGGTAAGAAATTAATTATGATTTTTTGCACAGGGCCAAAGACCGATATTTCGGTTTAATTGAATTTTCATTGTCACTGAAGTTTCATTAGCACTGAATTATCTTTTATTATTTTTTTTGTGGGAGCTTACATCTTGAGTCAGATTGCGATTCTCATTTTTATTGTCATTAAATTTAATTGCTAGGGAGGTTACGCTTGTCTCCCATTTCTATTAAATATTGTCTTTTAAAAATTCTGTGGGGAGGTTACAAACTAAGATCCTACAGCACCATAAAGTTCAAGGTACCCATGCTGTGTGAATACCACAACATTAGAAGGTATACGAATCACAAGAATAAGTTCGGTAATATGTTAAATATTATAGTTCATAGAATGGGCATTGGTTAATATAAAAAGGAAGACTGTGTTGACAGTGATGTATTGTAGCTACATTAAGGATATTATTTAAATTTTTAGTGTAAGCTTTTGGTTTGTATTTTTTCTACTTCAGAAAGTAGTTTTTGAAATTTTGTGAGATAATGTACATACCTTATGTGACAGTCAGATTGTTTGTCTAATAGTGTCAAAACCCAGAACAAAATAGCTGCATTAATGGTTTATAGTATTAATGTAAAAATTTACAGTTTTTATGGAAATGTCTTTATCGATTGGCTAAAAACCATAATATTGTATCCAATATAATGCAATATTCAATTGCTGGCTAATTGCCCTGTTCATTTTTGCACTGTGATGTGTAAGTCAGTTTTCCAGTGAAAGATCTATTATATAAGTCTGAACACTCCAGATAATTACCATTCCACTCATGTCCAGAAAGTGTAGTTTGGAATGCTAGTCACTTTTAGAAAGCCACCTCTCTGACATTCTCAGGTATTTATGAGATTGTATAATACGATTATTAAATTGTTTTTATGTGCGATGGACATAAATGTTCCATATTCTGTGTAATTTTTAGTGACTTCCATATAATCGTGTGAAATTCTCATAGCTAGTCTGACTGAGCTGAGAAGGTTAAAGATGAGTTGCTTCTCTTGACCTGTCTCTCACGGAGACGATTTCCTCTTGTACATTAATATATTAAAAGTATCCCAAAAAAACTTGCTGAAATCCTTCATAAAGTGCTATTTATGCTTGTGTAAAGTTTGGAGCACATGTAATTCAAAGTGCAGATTTTTATTTATTCACGTTTGAAGGAGTCTGAATGACTTTAAAAACTTTTCTTAGTATTCAAATTCATTCTTTCTGGTAATTTAGTCAGTAACACAAACTTCTGTTTATTTCTTTAACATCAGCATAACTGCAATGATCAAACTGTTTTTGTTTAAATCATTTCCTGTATAAATGTTAGCATGGTTAGTGCATATAATTACTATGTATTTGGACTGTGTAAAATTGTTCCTTAAATAAATGTTTTAAAAAAATAAGTAGCTAGCGGTGCTGCCTCTGGATCACGGGGTCCCCAGTTCGATTCCCGGCCTGGTTGGGTATTTCCTCTTCCCAGGGACTGGGTGTAGGTGTGTTGTCCCTCTCATTTCATCATCATTTTTGAACGTGTCTGAAAATGGACTCTATTAAGATTGGGACACTGGACGGGCTCTGATGACCGTGCAGTTGAGTGTCCACAAACGCGAGTCGGGGGCAACGACCAAGTGTGACTGTGCCTATTCGCAGTTAACTCTTTATCTTATTGTTGTAAATTTCAGCTCCAGTCAAAATTAACGTCTTGCTTTCATCGTTAATTGCTCGTTGAACGGTATGTGGAATTATTCTTGCTAATTACGGAACATTATGAACAGTTCCACTTATCCACTAATGCAAGCTATTGTCCTGCCCCTCCCCCCCCCCTTTTCGAACACATGGCGCGTGATATATCTTCGCAGCTCAGTATGATTTAGTAACTTGTTGATCTCACAAGAGTAGCATAATTGAACAGCTTTCTGAAACTTCTCTCATTTCGATTTCAGTTCATTGTCTAGTTCCCACGTGTCTTCGTTGCCTCAGCATGTGTTAAGAACAGATCTCAAAGCCTTACCTTCGCAGATCGTAACTCACGGTAATACATCCTGTCCAATTTGTTTAGCTATTCTGAATTTTACCACTCATATTACGCAGGATATTTGTTCATGACGACCACGTGTTTGTGGATTGTGAGAAACGTTACATGTCACAATTACTGTTTCTTGGGGTTAAAGTTCCAAATTAGTTTCAGAACTTCTTCTATGGTACAACTATTAACAGTTCATTCTTACTGATGAATTCTTGTTAACATGCTTCGTCCACTCAAGCCAAGGGGACGACCGTTTGCCAACCCCGTGCATACTGATGGAGTTTTTCTTTATTCTTATATTTGTCCCGAATCTCTATTGTATGTGTATATGTGCGTGAATGTCGCCATTGAAATATTCCTCTGACCCTGACCTCATTAATAATTAATGACTAACCTTGACAGGGTCTCCAACATGCAGTTTTTATTTTGTAACCCAGCCGAGAGCAATATTAAGAAAAGCAGCCATCACCCATTCGTTAGATGTTTAGTTTACTAGTTTGTTCAGTTGTGTCTTTAACAAAAGTGATATTTTTACCAAAGCAGGTGCTTACATATACTCTTGCAAATTTCAATTTTTATGTCCTACTGCTTTTCGTTGTGCAAGAGGTAAATATGGCGAAGTTATTTATTTAATATTTATTCAACTATCTTAAATGTGCAGATCCAACAAGACAGTTCTTTTAAATATCAAAGGTTTTTCTTTCCTGTACAATGAAGAGCCAAAGAAACTGGTACACTTGCTTAATATCCCGTAGGGCCCCCGTGAGCACGCAGCACTGCCACAACATGTGACATGGACTCGACTAATGTCTGAAGTAGCGCTGGAGTGAATTGACACCATGAGTCCGGCAAGGCTTCCTATAAATCAGCAACAGTAAGAGGGCATGGAGATCTCTTCTGAACAGCACGTTGCAAGAAATCCCAGATACGCACAAAAATGTTCATGCCTGGGGAGTTTGGTGACAGCGGAAGTGTTTAAACTCATAAAAGTATTCCTGTAGCTACTCTGTAGCAATTCTGGACGTGTGGGGTGTCACGTTGTGCTGCTGGAATTGCCCAAGTTTGTCGGGATTCACAATGGACATGGAGGGATGCAGGCGATCAGACAGGATGCTTAAGTACGTGTCACCTGTCAGACTTGTATCTAGACTTACCAGCGGTTCCTTATCACTCCAACTGCATACGCCCTACACCAATACAGAGCTTAGAGCTGTTATATTCTTTTAGAAATTCTCTGTCATCATAGTACACTTTGTAAATCATTATTCACATTGCACCATGAGATACGCAACAGTTTGAATACTGTTAGGAAATTTCATTTTGAAATAGAAATCTAGATTAGCTACTGCCTGCTTGTCGTTTGCTGTTGTGCTTTCGAGAAATCTGCACCAGTGTTGTCACAAGACGCGAGGTAAGTGGAGATTTTGATTAGGAGCATGTTGATTTACTACAGTTGCACATTTAGTGTAAAGAGAGGTTGTATTTAACCAGTTATGGTTCAGTTCAATTTAGGTTATGTTTAGTGATAGGTTAGCAAGCGAGTTTAACGTGGGTAACACATTGTAAGGACATAGTTTTGGTAATACGTACATTATTTTATATAGATTGGGAGGTAAATTAAGGATAAATTTCATACAGAAACAAAAATATAGTGGGAATGTTACTCAATTATTCAGATTGCTAAGCAGCTGTGAAATATCTATCGGACCCTGCATCGAGATCAAAGGTCATTTCAGAATGCAATGAAGACCTTCGGGGACTAGGGGAAAGCAATAGAGTAAACCTGCTGTGGGTCCTTGGTCATTCAGGAATTAGTGCCAATGAACAAACTAACAGAATGGCCAGGACAGGGTTGATTGGACTTGTAGTTGCATAACCGAAGATGGTTCAAATGGCCCTGAGAACTATAGGACTTAACTTCTGAGGTCATCAGTTCCCTAGGGACTCAGAAATACTTAAACCTAACTAACCTAAGGACAGCACACACATCCATGCCCGAGGCAGGACACAGAGGAGAAAGCCACCAAATGTGAACTACGTGGTGAGGAAGACGAAACTGCAACACATCTAACCTTCCACTGCGAAGATCTGGCGGGCGAACGACACAGTATCTCCGAGTCGGTAGACCCCACGGATATCGTGTTTAATAAGGACCCAGCAAACAGTCTTCTACCACTTCTTAATGTTTCCGGTTGCCATTACGAGAATCACAGGGAGCGAAACAGCACAATGAATTCAATTTCCGTGGAGGCAACAGGGGTCTAATACCATTGATGTTTTTACCTCCCTTCATTAAACATATCAGATTGCAGGGTGTCTATCACCTGAATTCTGGGCGCAATCTGTAAACTACATAGAAGAGACTGAGCACCTGAGCGTGTCTGTAGTGTCGACAAGGTATGCTATTTTTATTTCACTTCACATTTTACTAAGCTTTTGGTAATCGGAGCCAAACACGCAAATTCAGTAGATCTATGTCCTATATGTCAGTATATATATCCTTTCCTCCTCTCGCCTGATGAATGAAAAGCATGAATGAGGGTGTACAAGATAAATTTCAGTATCTATATATGTGGGAGTAAAAGTAGTCGGTTACAATGGCAGAATAGCCAACCCTATAAGTACGTACCGGGTAGAAAACAGGCTTCTGTTCGCCTTGGACGAAGCTCTTGTACAGTCTGTCACCACAAATTACGGATCTCTCTTTGCTCTTCCGTGGGAACGGGACGCATGGGTTGCAAAATAGTTCGCTCAGCAGTGCTCCGGCAGACGCGACATGGGCGATTAACTGTGAGTCTGCGTATTCATAGTTCATTCTTATCTTATTTTTGTAGATTTCAACTCCACTGAAAATTAATGTCTTGCTCTTATCTCTCAATGCTCTTTGAGTGGTATACGGAATTGTTCTTCCTAATTCTGGATAATTATGAACAATTGAACACGCATTAGACACGCATGAAAGTTGTTTTTCTGCTCCACCCTTGTTCAAACATGTGGATTTGTGATATATCTTCTCAGTTCAGTTTGATATTACTTCGTTGTTTGGTCTCTCGAGTACAGCATAACTGAACAAAGAATGAGATTTTTATCCCGCAGCGGAGTGTGCGCTGATATTAAACGTCCTGGCAGATTAAAACTGTGTGCCGGACCGAGACTCGAACTCGGGACCTTTGCCTCTCGCGGGTAAGTGCTCTACCAACTGAGCTACTCAAGCGCGAGTCGTGCTTGGGTAGCTCAGTTGGCACGGTCAGTTCGCCGGCGGACGGCGTGGAGGTAAGACGTAGTGTGGTGTGCGCTGCGCCGTCTGTGCTTCCGCGTGGTAAGTCTTGGCGCTTGCTGCGGCTTAAAACTCTGTTTATAGAAGACTTGTAGAAGTAATGAGTAGCATGCAGTGATGGCTCAACCAAGTCGAAAAGATACGTTGAAGCTGACCTTTGATCCTCGATATGCCAGACCCAAGTCGTTTGAAATAGAAAATTGGTTAGAAGAAGATGTGAAGCTCTCCTTTAATGATGTAATTGGGATCCACCTGTCGTTTGTAGCTTGTGTCGTGTTTGTTAAAATGCATAGTTCCGAGTTGTGCGAGAAAATAGTTGAGTCTTCCGGAGGTGTCATGAAATGTAAGCACTCATATGGAAACGTTGGTGATGTTACCGTTGCACATGCTGGTTTTGGCATTCGCACAGTTCAAATCTTCGAGTTCCCTTTTGGGATTGCAACAGATCAAATCAATGCTGTAATTTCCCCCTTCGGGAAAGTGCTCAGCAACTTTGCCGAGAAATAGTCAAGCGCTCATAAATTCCCAGTACTAAATGGGGTTCGGCAGCTTCGTGTAGAGTTACAAAATCACATCCCGTCATACATCAATGTCTGCGGATATAGAGGGATTGTAATTTATGACGACCAACCGCGAACCTGTGCCGCCTGTAACAAGCCTGGGCACGTTCGCGGAGAATGTATACAGCGGCGCGTTGCACAGCTGCCGGCCGGCGAGGCCGCCAGGCCACCGGCGATGACAACACTGTCTGGAACCTACGCCGCCGTGGCGCGCCAACGGCCGACTGCCTCCTCAGCCCCTGAATTGTGTGCAAATAAAAATTCTCCAGACACTGAAATTCCGATAGACGTCAGTGCCGTCATAGCTGACGACGCACAAGAGTCCCGCCAATCTACGGAAACAGTTGAAGTTCCACCGAAACAGGCACCTGCAACTGTAAAGGCAGCAGATCCGCCTGAAGTTGAAGACCGACACACCTTGCAGGAAAGCGACACTAACTTGGGTACTGAAGAAAGTCCGTCGAGAGGCAATTCCCCCCCCCCCCCCCCCCCCCAAAAAAAAAAAAAAAGAAACGCCGGCTGGCGCGAAAAGGTGCAGAGGCGACAGCTCCACCACTCCACCAAAAAGCGAAGGAAATAGGTAATACCTTAAGCCAACAGATGTATAGCAACACGAAAGCGACACCAGTTTCTGAGGAGCGTTCCCCTTCTGCGCTGGAAAAACGAGACGTCCAAGGAAAGCCAACAAAGAAAGCATCCAACCACCCCCAAGAAACGAGTCACTCTCATGAAGCTTATTCACTCGTCCCATCCACGACGACAACCTCAACCAGCTGGGCAGACGAAAGCGACCATAACAATGCCGACGAAGAAATGACAGAAGTTTCAGAAACAAAGAAAGACTATAAGCTAGCCCCACAGGTGGCTGATTTCTTCAACGAAGACGTCTCCGCGAACGAACATTCTAAAGAACACGGACACACCAGTGAAACATTTGCTACCGGTGAATATTATTAAAATGCGTTTTAAAGCTGACGCTTGCGAGACAAAACAGAAGAATGTTTTTTAAAGTTAGATCAAGTAGAACGAAGAATGTCTGACATACAAGCATACAAACTCGCGACACTAAATCTTAATAAGATTCATAGTTCCTTTAAACTACAGAACTTAAAAGATTTTATGTATGCTTCTGACAGTGACATTATACTTTTACAAGAAGTGACAGACATTGACCTTAGTAACGTACCTGGCTTCAACGCCATAACGAACCCAGAGCATGGAGCGGAAATGGGCACGGCTCTGCTCACAAAGGAGGGCATAATAGTCCAAGATGTAGTAAAACTACCAAACAGTAAAGGCATAGCGGCCACAATAAACAACATACGACTCATTAACGTGTATGCCCCTTCAGGGATCCAGTAACAGGCACCGCAGAACGGAGTTCTTTATAGAAGAAAATGTCCCACTATTTGGAACTCGATATGAACACCTTATCCTGGGAGGAGATTTTAACTGTGTTTTGCATGCCAAAGACCAAACTCCCAATTTCAACAAGTGTACTGAACTGGAATGTATAGTTTATGACTTAAGACTAATAGACTCATAGGAACATATGCATGGTGCAGCCCCTGGCTTCACCCACGCCACAAGTCACTCGGCGAGCCGTCTCGACAGGATATATGTAACGCACAATTTGAAACACCTCATTTTGCAGTCCGAAGTATGGCCTACCGTTTTTTCGGATCATGCTGCATACATATGCACAATCATTCTGATAAAACAAGGACCTTCCGAGGTGGAGGCACATGGAAGCTCAAGGTGTCACATCTGGAAGGCCATGCTTGTCAGGAGGCATTTTACAAGGTATGGAGAGAGTGTGAAAGCACATTTAGCTGGTACAACTCTGGCACTAAATGGTGGCTGAAACATGCCAAACCTAAAATACGGAGGTTTTTCATAAACTACTCAAAAGACAAAAACTTTTGGTACAAATCAACTAAAAAATTTTTCTTTCAATATCTAAGGGATTTGTACAAGTCCGATGCAACAGTTGTGGACAACTACGAAAAAATTAACAAAATTAAAGCAAAAATTTTAGCACTACGGCGTAAACAACTGGAGGGCTACCAAATAAGGTCGCGTGCCCAGAATATAGCACAGCACGAGGTCACTTCCATTTATCATGTCATTCGTGAAAGCAAAAGGGCGACTCGCAAGATATTATCCGAAATAACAACTGATTATGGAAGGAAACTGACGAAGCAAAGAAAGATTAAAGAGGCAATCATACAGCATTTTGAATCCTTAATGTCCAGTCAACAGGTTGACGAGCAGCTTCAAGACGAGTTAATCATCCACCTCCGGGGCAAAGTACTCCACGCGGAAGCACAAACTCTCATCTCGCAAGTGACTGAAGAAGACGTCGAAGAAGCTATATATGGAAGCACGAAAAATATGGCTCCAGGGGCAGATGGAATTCCGGCAGAATTTTATCGCAGATTTAGTGGCCTCGTAAAAGGCAAGTTTACTCTCATCTGCAACGAACTACTAAACCCTGAAAATGACATCCCGAAAGATTTTCGTGAGGGACTCGTAGTGGTAGTGCCAAGAACTACCAAGACGAAATCTGTAAGCGCTCTGAGGCCAATTACGCTTTTAAACAGCGATTACAAAATCTTTGGCCGCATCCTCGCTCGCAGGCTGAAAACCGCAATGACCAGCGTCACTGACCCTTATCAAATAAGTGTGGGCAAAGACCTTCTCCAAACCCTCTGTGATTACAGGGACCTAATCTCAACGGCCGACGTCTGCAAAATAAAATGTGCACTCATCTCACTCTACGTTGATAAAGCCTTCGACAGGATTAATCATACTTTTCTCCTTCGCACCATGGGCGCAATGGTTTTCCCACCTAGATTCATTGCGGTAGTAACAAATACATGAACAAACAACTCAGCCAGATTTGTCATCAATGGACACATTAGCCGCCCGATTGACGTCACCAGCTCTATTAGGCAAGGGTGTCCGATGTCAATTGCACTCTTCGCCATCGCCATCGAGCCCCTGCTTGCCTCCCTTATGAAACATCTACAAGGACTACAAATACATGGAGAAAAGATCGTCTGCAAGGCATACGCTGATGATGTTGGCTTCCTAGTCGTGAATGGCGCTGAAGTACAGAGCGCACTACGAACAGTAACAAAATATGAACAGGCATCTGGTGCAAAACTTAATAGAACAAAGTCGGGGATTTTCAACATCGACCGTGGAATTGTGACGCAAACGCAGAATCTGTTACGCGAGCTTGTAACCATGAAATTTCTCGGCATAGATTTTAAAAGAAATAACAAGCACACTATTGCTGCGAATTATCGAAAATTACTTAACAGCATACGCGCCTCTTTACAAGCACATAGTATTAGGAAACTCGATGAACTTCAAAAAGTGAGAGTGGCAAATGTATACATCACATCCAAAGTTAATTATGTAGCACAAGTTCTGCCACCACCTGCGACTTTGTTGAAAAGGATCGCATCTGCACTAGGACACTTTGTGAGCCGCGGACGTATTTTCAAAGTCAAATATGACATTCTGATGCTCCCTACGAAATGTGGTGGGTTAAATCTCACCGATGTCAGCAAAAAAGCGCAAGCCTTATACCTTGCTACCACATACAAACAATGAAAAGAGCCAACTGGTGCCCTTGCTGCACATTTGTTAAACGAAATAGCTCCTGCTGACTTCTGTGCACCTATAAATGTCCAACACATACCCAACGGACTATACCACTTGAAACACTTTTTCGTAGAATACAGCTACATACAGGCAAGGATTTCTGAAAAAGACATCATGAAAGTAAAAGAACTTTACAATAACTTGATGAAATACAAACCCAGAAACGAATCAGAACAAAAGTATCCTTGTTATAACTGGGAAACAATATGGTAAAATATTCACTGGCGGGACCTGCCAACGTATGTCAAATGGACCTGGTACTTTGCTGTAAACAGAAAAATTACGACGAATTCTAAACTTCACACTATTCGATTGGCAGAGTCACTCCAGTGTACATTATGTAATATACCAGATACCGAAGAGCATAGATTGCTGTGTGACAGGGTAAAAGATATATGGCTCTGCATAAGACAAAAGATAGCGAGCGTCAGCAGAACTACGCCCAATGCCGTTACGACTGCTGAATTTTTAAACCCTGACGGTATACCTTACCCTAAAACAAAACGTAATGCAATTAACTGGTTGAAAGGCCAAACGATGCATTACATCCTAATAAAAGAATCAAGCAATAGGGAGGACTTCTGGATATACCTTACAACTGAGCACCACAAGTTAATGTGTACTAAAAAATACAAAGAAAATTACGCAAATTTTTTAACTAAAACAATCCTGTCACCAATATAAATGCGTAATTTACGTTACACATCCAAGCATTTCGTAAATTAGACGAACGATTGTTAGTTAAAGTTTGTACTTCACGTAGCAGGAGGAGGATTTCCAACAGAAAGTAATCAGAGAAGATCATCAGTATAGACCAGTTAAGCCAATGTGTATCTATTACTTTGTTTTGCGGGAAGCACAGTGATGAAACTGGTATACACCCTTTATTTAGTTTCTATCTTTCTTTCCTATTCTTTTCACAAGAAGACATATTTATGTTAATTATGTGTAAAATCAAGCAGAAGAAGCCTATTTTACTTCGTTGCCTTCTAAAGAAGGAAATTTTACTTCTCAGCAATAATGAGTTTGCTTCTTTCCGTTTTTCCACGCACGGAGAACGAAATTTACAGAAGCAGTTACATTTCCATAACAATTATGTGACTGCCTTCTCAATGGAATTTACATTTATTTTTATTCAAGCCATGTCGCAAACAAAGGCAACAGAAGGGGCATACTTACTTTGTCGTTCAGAAGAAGCGTGTTTCCACATCATCAAGTTACATTCATTCTTTAAAGGCAGAGCAGCCGGGCCGTGAAGGTAACACTTGGCGAGCGTAAAGGACGGGTTGAAGGGAAGGAAGGAGACCCGTCTATAAAAAAAAAAAAAAAAAAAAAAAAAAAATGGCAGAGCAGGGCACTTACCCGCGAAAGGCAAAGGTCCCGAGTTCGAGTCTCGGGTCGGCACACAGTTTTAATTTGCCAGGAAGTTTCATAATTGAACAAATATTTCGAACTTCCCTAATTTCGATTTCAGTTTTGAGTCTAGTTCCTACGTAACTATGTAGTCTTAGCAAGTGTTAAGTACGGATCTTAGAACTTTAAGTCGGCAAATCGCCTCTCACAGTAATGTATCCTGTCCAATATGTTTAGCTATCCTGAATTTTACCACTCATTTTATGCACAATTTTTGTTAGTGACGACCGCAAGTTCACACGTTGTGAGAAACGTTACATGTCACAGTTACTGATTTTCGGGGTAAAAGTTCCAAATTTGTTTCAGAACTTCTTCTGTGGTGCAAGTATTAACAGTTAATTCTTATCGACGAATTCTTCTTCACTTGCTACGTGCACTCAAGCCAAGTGGACGACCAATTGCCAACCACGTGCATACGGGTGAAGTTTTTGTTTATTCTTATAATCCTGCCGAATCTCTATTACATGCGTATATGTGCCTGAATGTCGTCATTTAAGGTTTCTCTGACCTTTTCATAATTAATAATGAACGTTAATTTGTGGTGTGATCTTCAAAACGCAGTTGTAAATGTAATATTGTAACTCACCCGAGAGCGTTATGAACAACAGCAACAATCACCCATTTGTTAATCGTTTAGTTTATTAGTTTGTTCCGTTGTGTCTTCAATAAGTGTGATATTTTTACTAGAGCACGTGCTTACGTATTCTCTCGCAAAACTTCCATTTTTGCGTCCTACTGCTATCCGTTGGGCAATAGATAAATATGGCCAAGTCATTTACTTAATATTTATTCAACTATCATAGATGTACAGATCCAGCGACAATTTCATTAAAACATTAAAGGCTTGTCTTTCAAGTATATCCAGATACCGCCTCCGCACCCTCCAAGTTAACAGATACCTCATTAAAACGGACACCTTCAACAGGAGCACCAATCCCCAGGTCCATCACGTACATATACCCTTCAAAATCATGTCTAAGTTATGCAGGGTCGGATCCATCGCGATAGCCACCCGGAATCTTTGATGGTTTTCCGTGCTAGGCGCTTTGACAAGCACTTGGTGAGGCAACTGCAGATTCATAGGGAAAACTGAAACATCAGCTGAGGGCGCGCGTGCGGCCTACCGCCTTTTAGTCCTGATATATTGAACTTTATCACTCCGAGAGTGGTATTTTGTTCAAAACAACGTTCTTGTATAGATCGGGTCTATATCTGCCGAGATAGAGTCTAGTATGTTTAAACTGAACACCCTCACTTTTTTTTTTTAATTTGAGAAACTTGGTCTCTTTGCCTGTGACGATATTGAGTACCAAGGGGCTGATAGGGTTGAGCATCTCCATGTTCTCTCATGGAGCCACAAAGCGAGAGACCAACGTAGAAAATATAGCTACGTTACCTAACCATGCCCGCAAAAATTGGAAATGAAAACATGAACACCAACCCTCACCCTGCATGCATGGCGACCCTTGTTATAGCGCTGTGCCTACCTCCAGTGTGCGAGCCTAGTATTTTTTCTGGCTCTCTTCGCCGGCCGGTGTGGCCGTGCGGTTCTAGGCGCATCAGTCTCGAACCGCGTGACCGCTACGGTCGCAGGTTCGAATCGTGCCTCGGGCATGGATGTTGTGATATCCTTAGGTTGGTTAGGTTTAAGTAGTTCTAAGGTCTAGGGGACTGATGACCACAGATGTTAAGTCCCATAGAGCTCAGAGCCGTTTGAAACATTTTTTGGCTCTCTTCAATTGTTGCTGTATGACCTCAGGTGTGACTTTGTCCGGCGTAACATCGTTCACAGACAGTAAAGTGGACAGTGGTGAATTCAAAGGGTAATTCCACGTCAAGGAGATGGGTGTTGCCTTTCGAGTCTCGCGAAGACCCGAATTAAAGGCTGATTTGAACCTCGGAATAGAAAAATTCCATTAGTGCAGAGATTCTGCGTCAAACGTGATCAGTGCAAATTTCAAATTACTGTTCATTGTTTCGGCACTCGAATGCCGAGGGCAGTATGGTAGTTTGGTGAACAGAAACACTTAAATTGACTGGACAAAAAGGCTCAGTACTTTCACCAACCACTGTCTGAAGATGGGCCAGAAGTGGAGAATAGTCTAGACAATTAGCGAATGGTGAAGGCCGTAGGCAGTCGACTGCACGGAACCAACTATATACACCCGGTAATGGCATCCCCGTAGTCTAGCTGTAGCGCCCTTGTGTAGTAATCAAAACGTCCTCGGTTCCGGGTGAGACACCCGCAACGACTTAATTTTTCATTAATAATGAATATTGGCGCCCGAAGATTTCCGGGGTAAGAAGTTCCCCTCATTCTGCCAACGGCCTTGTTGAAGAGGGCGTAGGAGCGTACAGAGGTTCATCCCCCCACTCGTACTTGGGTTGGGAAACTGCCCCTAAAGGCGGAAGAATCAGCAATGGTCAATGGCATGCGGATGC
The DNA here is from genome assembly GCF_021461385.2 of Schistocerca piceifrons. Lineage (NCBI taxonomy): Eukaryota > Metazoa > Arthropoda > Insecta > Orthoptera > Acrididae > Schistocerca > Schistocerca piceifrons. Next base: position 168,992,961 of record NC_060143.1, read on the forward strand.
GAAAGGCCATGGAAACCACTGCATCAAAACACATAGCGAATATGCAGAGGATATGAAGCCTGTAACTAAAAATGTCTCATGATGATCTCTTCATTGGCAATAGATTCAGGAAGAGTCCCCCTCTCGGATCCCCTGGAGTGGACTGTCAACGGTAGGTGACCATGAGAAAAAGAGTGAATACTCAACTAAAGGATACAGGGGGAAAAGATTGAATACTCAACTATAGGGTAACGTTCTACGAGTCGGGGCGTGGAATGTCACAAACTTCTTCGTAGTAGGGAAGGAAGAAGGTCTAAAAAGAGAGATGTAAATGCTCCTCCAAATATAGTAAGGGTCAGTGGACTTATATGGAAATAAGTCAGGGATTTCTGGTGAGATGAAACAGGGCGGTAACAATAATAGCAGAAAATGTTATAACGGGCTTAGGATTCGTTATAAATAGGAAGGTAAGGCAGAGTGTCTGTTACTGTGATAGGGTAATTCTTATCAGAATCTACTGCAAACCGACACGGAGAGCGATAGTTCAGACATACATGCCAACCTCGCAAACTGAAGATGAAGAGATAGAGAAAGTGTATGAGGATATTGAAAGGGTAATACAATACATAAATGGAGATGAAAATGTAATAGTCATGAGGAACTGGAATGGAGTTGTTAGGGAAGGAGTAGAAGTATACGGGATAGTCAAAACGACCTTCACTGACAGTAAAAGCAAAGGTGGTAACATTACCAGTGCACCGGGAATTCCGCTGTTAAATTCAGAGGACAGACCAGTTTGGTGGAAAGAGCACACTGAAGTCATCTATTAGGGGGAAGATTTCTCTGATGTGATAAAAGAAGAAGCGGGAGTCGATTTAGAAGAGATAGGGGATCCAGTACTAGAATCAGAATTATTAGAGCGTTGGAAGGCGTAGGATCAAATAAGGCAGAAGGGATAGACCACATTCCATTAGAATTTCTAATATCTTGGGGGACGTGGCACCAAAACAAACTATTCACGTTGTGTGTAGTAGAGTCTGGCGAGATAGGATCTGACTTTCGGAAAAATATCATCGACACAATTTCGAAGACTGCAAGAGCTGACAAGTGCGAGAATTATCGCACAATCAGCTTAACAGCTCATGCATCCATGTTGGTGACAAGAACAGAATACAGAAGAACGGATAAGAAAATTGGGGATGTACTAGATGACGATCAGTTTGGCTTTAGAAAAGTTAAAAACAGCAGAGAGGCGTTCTGAGACTGCGTTTGATAATGGATGCAAGACTAAAGAAAAACCAACACATGTTCATATGATTTGTCGAGCTGGTATAAGACTTCGACAATGTAAAATAATGCTGCTTGTTCGAAAGCCTGAGGACAATAGGGGTAAGCTATAGAGAAAGACTGGTAACATATGAACAAAAGCATTTGAGATGGGGTTCTACAGACGAATGTTGAAAATTAGATGGACTGGTAAGGTAAGGAATGAAGAGGTTCTGCGCAGAATCGGTGAGGAAAGAAATATGTGGAAAACATTGACAAGCGTAAGGTACAATATGTTAGGATATCTGTTATGATATCAAAGAATTGATTCCATCGTAACAGAGGGAGCTGTAGAGGGAAACTGTAGAGTAAGACAGACATTCGAATATATTCAGCAAATAACTAAAGACGTAGGTATGTTAACTTAAGGTTCACCTGATGTGGAACGTTAACGCATTCGCAAGTTCCTCAAAACGTTCCAACAGTCACAAAACTTCTCCCACTTGTGGTAATTCATCTACCGCCTTTCAACCCTGACGTAATAAAGTCTATATCGGCGGCTGGACATCTGGTCTGTACGAAGACGTCGTTTTGGCCAATTTTGAGGTGATAGCACACTCCATAAATTTGACTCATCCAACTTTGATGATACCTTGCGTGCCCTTCGCTATTAATTCATGAAGTATTTCGGTGAGCTTGTTAAAGTAAACTACGTGCTTGTCGCCTTAGCGTCGTGGTACTCCAGCCAGGTTCCCCTCAACTGTATCTGTGTATTTGTTGCCTGCCGTGGTTCATTTCAAAATAACTGACGCACAGTTCATTGGTGAAGATTTTTTTTGATAGATGCTGCTCTTTTCATTTAAATTATGACCAACTACTGATGAAACAATTCTGGAGATTGAAATTTTGTCGTGTCTGCTATTTAAAAGCAGTGCAGTTTACCTTAAGGGGAGCTACCCTTTTTATTGAAATAATTCCGTGCAAGCTTTACTACATCTTTTTTGGGCATTTAAGTTTGTCTGGTCTGCCAAAAAAATATGGAGATTCACTTTGATAAAAGCTCTTATTTTCAGGTCGGTCATTAAGGGCATTCATATAGAAAAATAATTTTGGAGTATTGAAGCCCTTCCTTCTCGCCTTTTACTGTAATTCTGGTGTTACCGTAATTATGGTTTTACAGAGGACTGTACAGCCCATTGTGATTCTGAGTTGCGCCTACAGATAGTTGGCTAACGATCATGAGTAATCTTGGGCAGATGATTTTACCAAGTTATGTTTGGTTGCATTGTCACCACATAAGCGATGTCTGAATTGTATTCATACAGCTTCGTCTTATTCTAATCTTACGTCGCCAACGGGCATAACGCATTTGTTTTGTGTTTACTACTAGTTTGCGGTGAATTTTAATAGCATTATTTAAATTTTATATACAAACTCAGTCTAACGAATTTCGAAGCCCTAAAAAAAGGGGAATTTTCTGTCATTGCCAAAGTTTTATAAACAAAAGACGGTTTTAGGTAATATTGAAAATTTTTCTTTGTTTTTTTTTTAAATAGGGGCAAATGAATTTGTATTAATGTTCTCTTGAATACAATAGCGTTGGTGTTGTCAACGGCGAATGCTCTTCGTTGTTGTCTGGCCCAGTCGTAAGATGCAACAGCGTATTAGGGTGCTTGAAGGGTCTGCAAGACATCGTAATATCCATGCTGTGCAAACAGTAAAGTTGTGCAGTTGAGAATAATGATAATTTCGGTGGCCTCGGGATACTTATAATATTTTAATATTTTTTGTCTGTACATACTTCGCTTATACTTTTTGTGTATTTATTAATTTAGCTAATTAGACTAATTAAATTTCGCAACTTAGTGCAGTGCTGTTACTTATGTGGCTGTAGGAACACTTCTGCGTACGTCAACTATTCTAGTGTTCAGTATATGGTATGTGTGAATATTATCCTTCCTAAATGTTCAGTAGACCGCTACTGAGTGCACCCCTTGCGGCATTCCTAGTTACTACGTGTAATGGATTCATTTTTGCCCTTACCATAAATGAATGTGAATGGACAGAATTAAGTGTGTGTGTCACTAGTCTTGAGTAACACTGGAAGCTCCGCTCGACACTTCCAAATCAGAAACTACATTTACTAATGATTGATTAAAAAATGTGAGTCTTTAACCCCTAGGCACCATGTAATATCAGAAACTATCATTAGTTGCTTGTAGGAAATATTAATTTTATTGACATGTAGAACAAATCACTGAGTTGAGAGGAGAGCAATGGAGTTTTAAGCGAATCGTTGACCGTTTTAGTTCCTCGCACGTATCAATCGATGCTCAGTTTGATCGTCCTCTTTTTCCGCTTCTCTTCTTTCGTAGGTGTTCGAGCGAATGACACACTTTCACTCACAGCTGTGTTATAATGTTATATGGCTATTTAAATTCCTTTAGGGCAGAAAGAAAGGCATTTATGCAAAAATACAACTGTACTTAGCATCAATGCAGACAGGTAAAATAGACTAGATGTATAATTAGTTTGACAGTTGGTCGTGAACCAAATGAACTGACTCTTATTTGTCATTTGCATGATGAAGAAGAAAATCCTGTGTACTGATAGTTACGGCAGTCTCTGTATAATATGGTTGTGGCAGATGGATACCTAAAAAGATAACGTTCTCAAATATTTGTCTAAATGCAGTCACACATTTCAAAACAGAGAAATAATCGTACATCTTTGATAGAAATCATTAATTTTATTTTATTGTTTGATTAAATGGAGTTCAGTGACATTTAAGCTTAATTAACATTCTTTTACAAGGGTACTTTTAAAGTCAGAGGTCGAAGATTTTTTATTAATTCATTTAATAATTTATTCACTTTAAATATCTGTGAGTAGGTGTCCCCATTCACTTTTCAGACAAACAAAATATTTAATCCTCATTATCTCCGCCCGAACCAACAGCACTGTCTCTGATGACGAGGCATCAGTGGGATGTCCTTCTGAGCCACTGTACTTGGTTTCACATGAATATATTCATTGGCTAGTGAGCCGGTATACTCGTGCACTTTGCACACAGGTAAGAGTCCCAGCCCTGACATTCTCCATCCAGCACAACTATCACCTTCTCCAATAATGAGGCATTGATGATATGGCCTCCTCATACACTGTTCAAAGTTCATCATCAATATGTTCACTGGCTAGTAGAAAAGCTGATGTCACCACCCAATTTGCAATCACCCAAGAGTCTGAGCCGTGACATTCTCTGGCCATTATGTCTAACACGTCCCCAACATTGAGGCATTGTTGGGATATCCACTGTAATCAGTTCCTCACGAACATGTCTATTGGTTAGTGAGTCATTATCCCTGCCCAATTCGTACACGCACAACAGATTTGCAATGATGTTTTTCACCCAGCACCTCCAACACCCTCTCTGACGACGAGGAACTGGTGAGACGTCCTCGTCATGAATACGTTTAGTGGGTAGCGAGGCGATGTGCTCGACCACCGTGAGGGCTCACGATGGTCTTCTCCCCGACTCTCTCCGCCCAGCACCTCCGACACCCTCTCCGGCGGCGAGGGATCGGCGGGATGTCCTCGTCACACTCCACCGCAGGCGGCTCGTGGATCTCGGCAGTCGTCACAATCATCCAGCCATCGTTCACCTGCACAGAAAAGCAATTCTTCCCTTTAAAATAAATAAGACTTTCTTTGTGCCACAACAATAGCAATAATTCTACAAGATGACTCGTATGGACAAAGCGTGTATTAAGAGAAAACGATTTTCTATTTTTGTGTGTGATCGAAAGAAAGGGAAGAGTTTTCATACATAATCATTAACGGTGACAAGGATCATATTTGTTATCTTCCAGGATGAACCAAACTTGAGCCACTTTATATTGGTCTCAGAAAAGGGTATGTTGTATGTAATTAACTCATCACTTAGTAGCGAGTTATCAATGAGGTTGTGTTTTTAGTGCCGCCTTACCTTCCCGATGACTTTGCCGCAGGCTACATCAATGGCAGCAGGCGGTGGCCGGGACTTCTCCGCCTGCGCTGCCAGCAGCACCAACTCGTCCACGTCTGAGCGCAGCCGCCAACGCGCGGCGCTCATCCTCTGTGGGAGATTTGTTTGTTACAAGCACGTTTACACGAAGCCACAAAAGAAAAGTTGTTATTCTGTGATGGTCTATTTGTAACTTCGAGTAACTAAGATGGATTAACTAAATCCAGAAAGCATTACAGTAATCATTGATGTAAAGTAATTATCTTAGTAAAAATGGATGCACCTAACAGTAATTTCAGTTTTTCCAATAAATCTCGGTATTCCTCACCTCTGGCTTTCCAATCAAATCGACGTCTATCAGGTCTCCGTAGAAGTCTTCCTCTGCCTCCCTCCCAGACCGGAAGCAGAACACGCCCAAAAGCCTTCGGAACATCTGCGAAGAAGGAAAATAGATATCACATGACGTACTGACAAGACAGAATTACAGCGTGTCCATTATGGACTCCTGGACAGTTAGAAAGATTGCAATGGGAACAGGGCCAGTGTCCTACGAAGATTTCTTACTAATGAGTATGCACATATGGAGACAACACCACCAGAAACGTCGATATCTCTCATACTGTAGGATTTTAACGAAATTCAAATATCTTCTCACGAATAATTTGCAAATTCCGATCAAAGTAACGGTATACATAATAGAATAGTACATGTAAATCCAACATATTCTAAGAATAAAATCTATGATTAAAGCCCAGTCTCGTTGTGGGGACGTACAGTGCCAATTAAAACAGGGACACAGTTTTCGAAAATGTGTTGTGATACGTGATGTAAAGAGTGAGAAGCTTCAGTGTACATTTCGGAAAAATGTACGAACAGTACACGTGATATCATGCGACAGAACTTAGTATTATAGGTTACCCGCGTGGTACGTTTTTCTTTTTCTTTTCCGTTTCTTTCTCTGTTCTTCAAGTCAACTGACACCACAAGGACAAACAATGGTTCACACTAGTTACTGTTGCCCGACTTATTTGCTCTCTGTGCAAATTTCCACACATTCTTTGCTTACCATTTTAATGCCACTTCTACATGTAAAAACGTACCATTAATTTGCCCATAAATGGCACAAAAAGAGTGCGAGATACTTCTGGCAAATGGCCAAATGTCCAGCATGTAGCGGATACCTAGTACTTTGGACAAGAAGGAAGAGTTGAGTAATTTAGCATTGGGTTATTTGCGCTATATGTGGCTGTAAATGAATTAAAATTAACGTTCAGCTACGTCCAGTGATTTTTTTAAGTTGTTCTAAAGCCATTTGCTGAGGGGAAAGATGAAATGGCGCACGTGAAAAGAAAATGTCGACTTGCTGCCACGTCGTTGTCCAGCTCGGCCGCTGTCGATGTTGTATACTCAGTTTCCCTTTGTGTTGTCAATACTTGAAAATATAGACCTGAGTTCCAATACTCTCTAAAAATTCTCATAATCAGATGGTAATCGTTTAAGGCTGTAAGCGACGGATGCTCACTAGTAACTGAGTTTCTCAACTTTGTTCCTTACTGGAGCTTGTAAAACCACCTTCATTTGGAGGTGGAGTAGCAGAGAGAGCAACAATATTAACATCTCATGCAGTCATTGTTTCACTTGGTACAGAATGAAAACTCTTGACGTTTAGAAGCAAGTGTCTTTCGATTACTCCATTCACACTGAGAGGCCTGGTTCAATTAGTTTCACGTGCAGTGCCTCAGACAGAATACGTTGCTCACTTGGCAGTGAGGTGAAACTCATCACATTCTCCTTGAAATTGCTTCTCAGCATATCTCGTTTTTAACGGTTTGTGTCCTTCGGAGATTCCATTGAATGATATTTGATTCACAGCTACTGCTGCTGGAAAGCTCTCAAATATAACACTCAGGCTCATAGGAACGCACTCGCACGTGCAACCAAATATGCGGTGCTGATGTACACATAACTCGCAATGGCGCTTAAATGTCGAGCACGACAAGAAAAGAAGGAAGTGGGAAGAGAGAGAGGTAGAGGAAATGATCCACCTTCATTTCCTGCAAACATAGAAGTAGCTACCTCTATTTGGAAACGACACTCCCAGAGTAGAGTAGCAAGTCCACAGTCTTCTGACTAATAAAATACAGCACGTTATACTGTTTTTTGAATATTCCACAGAAAATAAATTAGCACCCAATATCCGAAGGAAGTGTAGTGGGACGTCTAATAATCTCTTTCTACACACATGGTTTATCACGAGATATCTACGGGAATGCAATAAATTGGTTGACACCGAAAATGAACCTGAAATATACCACACGTTGTGATCTTACCAATTTTTAAATGGACTGATAACTTTGACACATTCACAAGAGAAAGAAGTAAAAGATAATTATTTAAATAAAACTGAATTTTGAATATACCCCATCATTACATAGGACTAGAAAGTGTAAACTAATTTCTCACAGTCTTATACATATTCTTATCCTTATTAAGATAATGGTGCAAATTTGTAATTGTGAACTTTTAGTATCCATGGTAGTTCTTGTAAGATTAAAAACGAAAAACGTGAATCACATGCAATATAGCTTCACGTTAGTCAGCAGGTGAATTATCCATGCATCAGTTATGTATTGCGTGTGCCTCAAGTTTTTCGTTTTAAATGTTTCAAGTATTTTCATAGACATTAAAAATTCACGATCACAACTTTCCAAGACACTCTACATGATGTTCGTAATCCGTATGGAGCTATGAGAAATCATTTTATACCTTTCAGTCATATTTAAAACAGTGTTAGACCAAAAAGTGATTTTTCGTCTCAGTAGTTGATTTCTGTTACTTACTCTTCGGTGGGTGAAATTTTATCAGTTGAGTTGATACGTTTTGATTAGTTTACAACGAACTCTGTGATATATTTCAGGATTAATTTAGTTTATGTTCACCTGACTTGAAAAATCTGTTGATTTCTCCTACGTTTATCTTAGGATGTTACCGTGTGGGGAAGAATATCTGACTTCACACGGAGTCTTACCACCTACCCTTCATTCCGCGGTCCATTCGCGACTGGATCAGAGAAAGGGGGAGATGGCAATGGTGCATAAAATACGCTCCTCCGCATACCAGGCAAGACAGTGAGTTAATATTGCATTGGCAGACATGTCTGAGCTACGCTGGAAGTTTTAAGACTCTAGGTCACCTTTAAGTTGATTTGGAATCAATTGCGAAATATGCAACGAAGAGACTGACAGACAAGGAATCGAACTAACAGGAACGTGCTTGAAAGTAGCTCATTAATGGTGATGTGATGTTAAAGATAAACCCTAAGAAACCATGAACCGAGCACATCTCCACATTCAGATAATCAGTAAGTAGATAAATACGTCTCAAGTCAAGTGTAGAAGTCTAAAAACTAAACTCCATCCGAACAGGCCAGGAAGTCCCAAAGTTACCGACCCACCGCCGTGTCATCCTCAGCTGACATACCCTTTAAAGGCGATCATATCCTCGTCCTCTTTATCGGAAGTTGAGCGACATGCTACACTTGCAAGGAGTATTAAACGTAAAATGAAGCAAAAAGTCTTAAGCTGTGTACTGCTGACATATTCATACCCAGGTATATGCCTTTTGGCGACAAGGCCCCTATTAGTTGAATAAATGCTTAACTGCATTAGCGTCAGTGGGAAAGAGTGTAAGACCGAGGATGAAGTTTTCATCCTGCAACGAAATGTGTTTGAGAGAGAGAGAGATACAGATAGACAGCCAGCAAGAGGCCTAATAAAACCATCGTCAAAAGTGGCGGCTTTTAGTGTAATGACTCGTGACATAGTAGGGTAGAGAGAGAGAATGGGTAATCGGCTGTCCACTTTTCAGTTTGCAGACTAACGAAGAGGGAAGAGTTTGACCACATGCCAGCGGCCTGCGTTCCCTCACGTGTGTACCATCCGCCCCCACTCCTCCACCCTGTTACAGTACCAGAACATAATTTATCCCTTTACATCGTTATAATGCACTTAGACGTGGAACATACATTTAAGAAGTTCCTTTATCCACTTCGTTTAACAATAAACGTTAATTTCAGAACGCAAAATATTATTTTCAATAATCTACGATTTATCCAACCGCTGCAACGCTAAGAATATTTGGTTTCCAGAGAATTGAACAGGACAATTTTCTTAGGAAATTTAATGCAGCTGAACTGAACTCTGGATTGCATTTTTTCTCAAAGCAGTCCGCCTGTCTGGACCATTAGCATAATATTCATGTCAGTCCCTCATACTACTACTCAAATTTAACAACTATAAGATTTTTTTTTCTTGATACGACCTATCTGATCTTCGTTGGCTGGGCTATGAACAATATACACAATCTTGATAATAAACAGAAGATGTATGACATAACATCATTCACTATGCTAATACGACGCAGAATAAAGTCAGCACAAAACCAGTAAATCATCTCGAAAATGATAATAAAAAGCTTCCTGAATTTCAAGAATGTAAAGAACTCAGCAGGCTACATCAGTTACCGAAATCATGCCCACGATATAGTGAAAGTACTTTCCTAGATTGAATCTCAAGTCGCATTGGAAAGGATTTCTTTTGTCTTTCTCGTTAAAATGTAGCTGATGTGATTAAACATCCAAAGTAAAACCAAATACAAGCGATCTGATGCGTGAGCTGCAGCGTTCAGCAGCAGTAGATTATAGTGACATCAACAGCAAAGGATGTTAGCGTGGGTAACAGATGACCGAGAGAAGATGTTGACTGATCACATACGGTTCCGTACTGCGTCAATCCAAAGCTGGCTTTGTAAGTTCTTTTGTCGGAAGACTTCTCGACAAGCCCTTCAGATATTCAAATAATGAACTTCTCTCACGAAGAAGAAGCTCTAGAACACAAAGAACAGCACAACAAAAATCACCTAAGCACAGACAATATGTTTACGCAATACGATTCGCTATCGCAATGTCCACCAAATGTTGTGCGACATTTCATTGTTGACAAATTTGTCTGGGACCTACGTCAAATAGCGACGATTACTTCCGACTGTAGCCGGACAGCTTACTAACCATACATGTAATATGTGACTGATCTGTCAAGCCCACAAATTCCCAGATCAACTGCAATTCAGAAGTGTATGTACTATAAACTATGAAATTTGTCACTTTCCCTGCTGACCATGTTCGTATCGGCTTTAAACTTCTACCCTAAAATTCTTTGTTGCCTATTAAGCGAGATAAAGAAATACCATATACTGAAAATATTAATTTTAAATTAACAACAGCCTCAGTTACAGTGTTACCTAGATTTACCTATGTTTCAGTTGGGATAACCCAACCTTCTTCAGAATAAACGGAACTGCGATTTGTCCATAATGGACAACGTGAAAAACTAAAAACTGTAAATAGTAATACATCGTCATATTGCAATAACTTATCTGGGAAACAGCTTCGGCCCCAATTCGCGATCGCAGTACGGCAGCAACGGATAAGTTATTGCAATGTGACGATGTATTACTATATTATAGTTTTTAATTTTTGACGTTGTCCATTATGGACAAAGGGTTGTTCCTTTTATTCTGAAGAAGGTTGGGTTATCCCAACTGAAACATAAGTAAATCTAGGTAAATACTGCAACTGCGAGTGTTGTTAATTCAAAATTAATATTTATATAGTTGGTGACAGGGGCGCGAAATGTTGAAAATATTGAAAATACCCCAAAATGAAGCTAATATGCTGGTAGAAACCGCTAACTTTCCGATCATCTACGCGTTGGTGCCTGGATAACTGTGTAATTATTTTGCTACAAAAAGAAGCAGTTGACTTACACACATTATTTACATATTTCTTCGATGATTGCAACGTGTTTCTTTGGCCACTGGAGTACCTGAATTCATTTTTTCATGTACTGTGAAATGATGTGGCAACTACTTATGAATGTGAACATATCCGAAAATTCACTTCTTTTCAAGTTTGATTAACACTGGGAAAGCAGTTGGGCGAAATATGTTTGCATCAGACACTTAACACGAAATTTTGACATTTATAAGCCGACGCCCTGAGAGCGCCTGTGTTTCGTTGCGGTGTGCAGATGACCCTTCTTTAAAGCCTGAATAAAATTAAGATGGAGTCCGAATAGGGCGAGCATTGAAAGAAACTATGAAATAAGATGCGATTATTTCAAGAGGCAACTATAATTCTCAATGACGACACATCTAATACAATGACAGACGTGCAGAGGGTGCAGCTGCGTTTCGAAACAAAATCGAAATGCGTGTGCGGCAGAAAATATTGCGTCGCCTAAGAGCATTAAGATCATTGCTAAAGAAGATGTACACACACGTTTGTATGTTTAGAACGTGAAATATTGAGTGATCACACGAAATTGTTAGAGACGTGAGACTTTGCACACAATTCGTAGTTCAGTTGCGTATACCAAATATTCGGAAACCAGGGACAGAGTGGGACACATCGAGGTCACCGAAGCGCTTCCTAAAACACATTCTAAGCAAATTACCCATACAATATTTTCCGTAGTTTCTACAAACATAAATATTTCACGAAAACCCTAATTACTTGAAAATTGTCAAAACATCTACAACAGGAACACGTTTTTGTGCATGGATTCTACTCGAACAAAATGTGATGCGCGCGAACAGACACAGAATATTATTTTCCTTAGCAGCAGGTGGATTTCATTTTACTCTGTCCAGCCCTCATGTTGCATTGTGAAGTTTGCAATTTGTTTCGCTTTCCTTTTCGTTGCTCGTAGGTGGTCAACTGCCGACGTCCAACCCATGTTTGGTCGCCTTCACTTCACGTCATTCACAACTCAGTTACCAACTTCACAACCCAATCTACGAGCTACCTACACTGTGAATGTATCTTTGTACCAAAGAGGGCAGATAATGTAGATACACAGACAGACCCTTTACAGGAGAACACATGCTCGTCCACTTTATCGGAACCTGTGGAACCCCTTAGAGTAGCATGCACTGTGAAATGTATAATGAAGTCAAATTTTAATGCTGTTCACTGCTGACATATTTGAAACATAAAAAGCGATACGTTATGGTAATATGACACAGAATATACCCGACACGTAGCCCCTAAATCCTCTTGATGGTGGACATATACACCTCTCGGAATTTGAAGGATATAAAGAGTTCGCCGGCCACGGTGGCCGAGCGGTTCTAGGTGCTTCAGTCCAGAACCGCGCGACTGCTACGGTCGTAGATTCGAATCCAGCCTCGATCATGGATATGAGTGATGTCCTTTGTTTAGTTAGGTTTAAGTAGTTCTAAGTTGTAGGGGACTGATGACCTCAGATGTTAAGTCCCATAGTTCTTAGAGCCATTTTTTTTATAAAGAGTTCAGTAGGGTGCAACAGTTACAGAAATCATGCCCACGATTTTGTAAAACTGCTCTCATAGGCTGAAGCTCAAGTCGGATCACTGGAAAGGTTTCCTTTTCCCTTTCTCATTAAAATGTAGCGTGGCCGTTAAACATCCAAATCAAATCAAATACAAGCGATTTCATGCGTGTGCTAAAGCGCGCAGCAGCAGTAGTTGACAGTGACATTAACGGCAAAGGATGTTAGTATGGATAAGAAATGACGGAGAGAAGATGTCGATGTTCACTTACGGTTCCGTACTGCGTCACACCCAACGCTGGCTTTGGAAGTTCTTCTGTTGGAAGACTGTTCTCGAAAAGCTGTTCAGATATTCAGTTAATGAGCTTTTCTCACCAAGAAGACACTCTAGAGCACAAAGAATAGCACTACGAAAATCACGCAAGCACAGACAATGTGTTTACGCAACACGATTCGCAATCGCAATGTTGCTACGCAACTGCCCTCCTGATGACGTAGGATATTTCATTGTTGACAAATTTCCCTGGTACCCAAGCTAAAGAACGACGACCTCCTCTGACAGTAAAATAGTACCGTACTAACTATACAAAATAAGTGACTGCAACGTTCATTCGCAGTATTATATTTTCCTCTTAAGTAAAATTTAATAATCATCTCTCTTTGAAAAGCCTGTCAATGAAGTTGATGAGGTGATATAAGCTATTATAAACGAGAACAGCTGCAAAAATATGTGCAATGAATTGGGGTAATAATTTTTTCTTAATGTCACGTAGTCCACTATCGCTATAGTTTTATATTTCGCTGACAACACCACGTTGTTTTGGCTTACCTTACTGTTTCGGTAGATTATTTTGTTATGAGCTGTGTAGTGGTGGTGAGGGCTACTTCTGAATGTGCACAAATTTGAAACATCTGCTTCTTTTGAAGTTTGTATAACACTTAATTTCTAGTTCGACGAAATATGTTTGCACCAGACACTTACCACTACATTTTTATATTTGTTGGCCGACGCACTTAGTGTATCTGTGGTTCGTTGCGGTGTGTATATGCATCTTATTGATCTTGAAAAAACTTTGTACAGTATCCGAATCATTCGGGCGTCAAAAGAGACTAAGAAAACGATGTATTGGTTTCAAGTGCCACTGTAGTTCCCCATCATGACAGTTTCAGGACGATGGAGAAGTTCCGGTTCAAAACGGTTTCAAAACTCATATGCGGTAGTAAATACTGAGTCCCGAATGAGAATTACCCTCTATAGTAAAGACCATGTACACACACACGATTGAGGGTTAGGAAAGCGAAACATTATGTAGCGGTATGAAGTGAGAGCATATGGCGCTGTGGTGACCACCGTCTGGCGGTTGCGTACGTTAACCACTGCTGCCATGGTGGTGGTATTAGGAAGTAGTAGGCTCCTCGTTAGCGCTGAGTACTACACGCCCATCTCCATACAGTTCAACACATGACTTTTATGTATTTGTTTTTACTCATTTATCTTGTATTTTCCTTTAGTCTTTTATCTAAATACAAAAGTAAACCAGATGTTGTAAATGAAATGACATGAAGATAGCACGAAATGTTTTAACATAATTTCAGATGTGTTAGTGTAACTAATCATCGTAGTATTTAAGTTGGAAAAATCTACATTAAATATCTGCATAAATTATTGATTAGAATTCTGTATGAAATATGTATTTCAGTAAATAATAAGTTTGAAAACCAAATCTCTTTCTTTTCATTGCCTTCAAACATGGTTCTTATGGCTCTACGCTCTATGGGACTTAACATCTGAGATCATCAGTCCCCCAGACGTAGAACTCCTCAAACCTAACTAACCTAAGGACATCACACATATCCATGCCTAAGGCAGGATTTGAAACTACGACCGTAGCAGCAGTGCGGTTCCGGACTAAAGCGCCTAGAACCGCTCGACCACAGCTGCCGGCTAATCTTTGGCCATTTGCCACATACATATACAAAGTACATTAGTCTGGAGTCCAGAGGCACATGCTACTGGCCTTTTGTACTACGCTGCTTTGAGACATCAAAAATTTTGTAATTTGATTCATGACTAAGTTACTATACAACACTACACTTCGCAGCACTATACTACATTAAAGCCACAGTACATTAGAATACTTTAACCGTTGTCAGAACCAAGCTAGATTTTTCATTTGTCTGGATCGTTAACCCCTGGCAGACTGAGGCATAGATCAGGTTTCACTGGGACCCTGCTACTGCCACTCAAGTTGTATAGATTGGGAGGTGACTGTCAGGGACGACTCCCCGAGGCTCATTTCCCCTCACCTTGTGAAATGTTGCTCTAGGTGGATGTTCTGCTATGGTGCAACTAGTCGTCTTTAGGTGTGGCCTTCTCCTTGTTGTATCTAGCCAATGTAGGCTTGCAGTTCATATGCTAATACACACATCAAAAAAAGTTTTCCATCACCCCAGTTCCCAGAAATCCTGAAGATACACGTTCGCTGTGGATTCCGTATCGCAGATACAGTCCCTTTGACTGTTCAGAGATGTCACTAAACCCGCCCAAAGGTGTAAAAAACCATGCATGAGCTGCTCCTATTAGACGAAGGGGGATCGATAGCCGATCAGATCCAGTCATTCCGCCAGGAAGGAGGTACACGGCTCATGTAGTCTGTAGTTCCATCGTGCCTAGACGGTCCATACCGCGGTTTGATCGCGTCCGCATTGTTACTTTGAGCCAGGAAGGGCTGTCAACAAGGGAAGTCTCCAGGCGTCTCGGAGTGAAACAAACGATGTTGTTCGGACATGGAGGAGATACAGAGAGACAGGAGCTGTCGATGATATGCCTCGCTCAGGCCGCCCAAGGGCTAATACTGCAGTAGACGACAGCTACCTAGTTACATACGGATTATGGCTCGGGGGAACACTGACAGCAACGCCACCGTGTTAAATAATACTTTTCGTGCTGCCACAGGACGTCGTGTTACAACTCAAACTGTGCGCAATAGGCTATATGCTTTCAAC
This sequence comes from Schistocerca piceifrons, assembly GCF_021461385.2. Taxonomy (NCBI): domain Eukaryota; kingdom Metazoa; phylum Arthropoda; class Insecta; order Orthoptera; family Acrididae; genus Schistocerca; species Schistocerca piceifrons. Next base: position 169,008,582 of record NC_060143.1, read on the forward strand.
CTGAGAATCGTCGGAGACATGTTTGGAGGCAACCCGGTCACGCTGAACGCCTTAGACACACTGGCCAGCGACTACAGCAACGTGGAGGTTCCCTGCTGTTTTGAGGTGGATTATGTGGGGCCGACGTACACCGTTGGTGGTCATGGAAGGCGACGTATCGGTTGTACGATACGGGAATGCCATCCTCCGACGGATAGTGCAACCATAATAAAGGGCAGCATTTAGCGAGGCATTCGTCTTCATGGACAACAAGTAGCGCATCCTTCGTGCACATCTTGTGAATGACATCCTTCAGAATAACGAAATCGGTTGACTAGAGTGGCCACCATGTTCTCCAGACATGAACCCATCACCGCTCTGAGGGATCTGCGCCAAATCGCCGTTGAGGAGTGCGACAACCTGAATCAGCAGTACGATGATGAACTTGTGTATATTATGCCACGACGAATACAGGCGTGCATCAATGTAAGAGGATGTGCTACTGGGTATTAGACGTACCAGTGTGTACAGAAATTTGGACCGCCACCTCTGAACGTCTCGCTATCTAGTGGTACAATATGCAGTGATTGGTTTTTATGAGGAATAAAAAGGGGGGAACTAATGGTTATGTTGATATCTATTTCATTTTTCTGTACAGGTTCGGAACTCAGGGAACCGAAGTGACGCAAATGTTGTTTTTTTTATTTTTTTATTTTTTTTGCGATGTGTGTTTTCGCTGTTAGCAAATTCCCAAATTCCCCTTCTGCCACACCTCCTCTTCCCTTATTATGTCATCGACTGTTCCATATCCAAAGATGCTCCTATCGTAGTCTGCAACGTTTTGTCTTGTGGCACATTCTCAGACGATGTGGTCAAGTGTGACAACTGCCCCATATTCACAAGGGTCTGTAATGCGTGGTCGTATTTTCTGCATTTAAGAAGGATATGGGCCATTTACCGTCAGGTAGTGTGTAGGTTTCTTGGTCGGGAAGAATTATGACATGTGGATCTTTCTTATATGTTAGGTTGGAAATGTTTAGTTCTCCTTCCTGTTTTTGCCTCGGCCCAGAAATATTGCCATTTTCTATCGGTGTATGCCTCCATTTCCTTATTCGTTGTGGCTCTTGTGACCAGTATCTCCTTTACTGTTCCATATTTTCGCTTTACGAACCAATACAGTATACCTTACTTTCTTGTGGCTGTGTCCAGATTAGCAAGTCTAATATCACCAGGAGTGCCACATTCGGTATTGTTCTATACAAAACTCTAAGGCATAGAAGCACGCCTCCCTGTGCTTCCCGTAGAGTGTGGGCTGTCCTTACCTTTCTCGCTGTACGAACCCAGACACTCAACCTGTACCTCACAACAGCGTTAGTATTGCTTTTTGGTGCGTTGTTACTGCACTTAGATTCATATGAGAATTTCTTTGGCCTGTTGTTCTTATTTTGTGCAGGATTTTAATGTCTCTCTGGCAGACGATATCTACATCTGCATGAATATCAAGCTTTTCTTCCATGTTTAAACCAAGGTACCTGTATATAACATAGGTAGGTCATTTATTCTGATTGTGGGGTCCCTCAATTTTAACGATCTTCCTAGTCCAAAGATGCCGCTTTTCCAAAGACTTTGCTGATATCATCTTCCGTCACTGCCTTTGAAGAAGCTGTCGACGCTATCAGAGGATTCAGCTGAAGAAATCAGACGTGAAAGCTGCCATGCAATTAGGAAACACAGCCCAGAAAGAAGTAATGTTTCCAAGGAAATGAGATTTGCGGTATAAAAGCTGCGTGGGGATGCTGACACAGTCGTGCTGCGTGCTGATAAAGGTAATGCGACCGTCCCTTTGCTTCAGGAAGTCCACAAGGAACATATATGTGGTCAACTTAGTTCTGGTGCATACCGGAAGATTAACAAAGATCCTACAAACGAGATGACAATATGAGGCCTATAACGAGCACTATTGCTTCACCAACACATTTTTCTGCCAAATATTTTAAATATTTATATTAAAATAAGTGGCAGGAAAATGTAGACACCACATATGTAATTCTATGGATTTAATTCCATGGATTTATTGCTATGAGTTAAGTTCCGAGACTTAGCAATGCCATGCTAAATAGTACGGATGTGCTCGTTTGTTTTGACGTGGTATCATTATATATTAAAGTACCTTTAAAGAATTCTTTATCTCTTATCGGGCAACATGTTGATAAGAACATGATGAACTTGCTTGATCATGTGCTTTTGTCATCCTATTTTCAGTTTAATGGTGAATTTTATTAGCAGATTGATAGAGTTGCTATGGGAACCTCCCTCTCCTCTCTGGTGGCTAATTTATTCATGGAAGACTTCGAGGATAAGGCACTGAACTTAGAAAGTTTTAAGCCACCGGTATTCGGAGGTAAGTGGACGACACATTTGTAGTGTGGCCGCACGAGATGGATTAATTACATCGATTTCTTGAGCATTTGAATTCTGTCATGCTAGTATTAAATTTACTATGGAAATAGAAAAATATGGCTGCCTCTCCTATTTGGATGTTGTCGTTCGCCCTAGAGTTGATGGCACATTAGGTCATGACGTATATCGAAAACCACATACAAATCAATATCTACACGCCAGTGGATTACATCGCCCTTCACTGACCACAGGTGTCCTTAAGACCTTAGTGCACAGGGCGTACTGTACATTCGATAAAGATAATTTGCAAGAAGAGCTCACATATCTCAAGAGCTTTTACAAAGCGAATGGGTTTTCTCCGCAACAAATTCGTAGAGTATTCAACCAAAAACCTAGAATGCAGGTGTGTGATGGTAAATAAGGTAGTAATTCATTGAAATCAAGTACTGTTATGCCCTATTTGGGTGCTGTCTCCTCGAAGATAGGCCATACTCTTGAGAAACACAGTGTTAACCTTATCTTCCCGCCTCTCACGAAGATTGCAGCTAATAATTTAATAAACAGAGATAGTGGTTTCTGTTTGGACAAAGCATGGAACATTGCTCTTGGGGTAATCAAACGGCGGAGAGGTCGTCATGGTTTCGGCTCAGCCGAACATACATCGATAAGAAAATCGGATGTCTGCACGGCTTCGTCAAAGGCGGAGCTTATATAAGCGTATCTTAATGTAGCTGACCAGCGTCTGGGACCCTCATACGCAACACCGCGGCGGTGGAGCATATGAGGCCGCACATATCACATTGTCGTCAGTCTTCCTGCAAGCTCTGTGGACGACCGGACGATACTAACCCGAACTATGGGCGGAAGAAAGTTTATTTGCGCGGCTGCATCTCCGAAATTTAGAGGGCTAACATAAAAACTGTTTTGTTTGATGATTGTCTTGTTACTGTGGTCCAGCAGGGAAACGGCTAATGGTCTTCTCAGCATCCAAATTTTCATAACATGTAGTGAAACTTCAGAACTGCTGGGTGTGCACCAACGCTCAGTACCACATAATGCAACTGTCTTCACCGTTGTGCTTTATATCTTTTATTTTATACGAATGGGCATCTTGTTCTCACAAAGAATACCAGTGATGTTCCTCAATCGATCCAGATAACTGTGGTTCCTACTCGCTCATCTTCTTACCTGTAGTCGAGGACCTAGATATAGAAATGTGTCCATCTTGCTAAGTGTTTCAATAGCCTTCCTTGTATCCACCACATGCATCACATCTTCACCACATTGCATTATTGTCCACGATACTATTTCCTATAAGGGCCTTATTATGGTAAACATTACAGTAAAAAAAGAGCAAGTATGTTGCTGAATTATTTTATTAACTGTATCCCAGATGCTCACTAAATTCACAAAGGGCATATTGGCAATAGGTATAGTGCAGATAGCGTCAGATAACACATGCTCCAAAAACACTCTCGAAAATTAAATAAATGACTGAAGGAGCGTAAATGAGTAACCATAAAATTTAACTGATACTCTGTTTTAACTACTTCGTGGGCACAATTTTTGTACCAACTCAGTAAACATAATATTTAGTTAGCCTATTAGAAATGTGATCAACTTACTATATTTATATTTAATAACTTTATTTTTGACATATAGGACCAACATATATCTTCAGGCCATCTTTGTGAGGTATTTAAATTGGTTGTAAATGGATTTCCCACTTCCCTTTTGAGTGCTGTTATGTGTTGCCACTACACGTAAATAAAATATTGAACAGTGTTTTCTGTTTTTATTTTATATTTTCTTTTATTTTGTTTTGAAAATATTTCTTACCGATATTAATGTTAACTTACCACAATGTGTTAACAATCCTTGAAACTCTGTCACTGAATAAAGCTACGAGCTGATACAGGATGCAATAAAGTGTATTGCAGGAGGGAAGCAATGTGTTCTGCCAACAGAATTAATCCCACGACCTACAGAAACTAATTGTTGTAGCAGTTTTCGTACATCTTGTGCAGTGTACTACAACATCATGCCTCATATAAACATAGGTGGTAAGAACTATTCCAAAAAGTTCATTGATACCCCTTAGTTGGTACTAAGTATGCTTCCCAAGGACCACAAATGACAGATTAATTTTGCGGGAAGTATACTTCCCAAGACGCTTCCAGAAACTACATTAGTGGTAGCCATAGTTCCCAATAACGACTAGTGCACCGCTTTTTGTTGGGATACATACTTCTTGCAGTCCTGAAGGTTGTATTTCACAAAAAACTACAACTACAGATGGTGCAGTGGACTGCCACTAGATGCCAGGAGGTTACAGAAGTGCTAACACATATTCCCTTGCGTACTATAAATATACACTACAGAGGGAAGTACACCCTGCAAGGGTTGAAATAATCAAACAATAGATTACATCACATAGGCTCTACACTAAGTGTGAACCTGTACCGAATTTTTATAAATCACAAAAAGATAACGTTCCTATACACATATTCCAGCAGTGAATTAAGTAACTTGAAATGCAAGGGAGAATGTTGAAATGGAGTGCATAAAACATTAGATAGAACAATTAAAATACTCACCTGTAGTCATTTTGCAACACAGAAAAATAATCGATCTCTGAGGCTCTGCAACACCATTTCACTGAACACTAGACCGTGCCGGAATTAATCATCACTGCAGTACAGAAAACGATTATAATTTAAATATGTGAACATCACAATATGAAAATATCCAACACATTGTGTATAACTGCAAACAACTTTAACGGTCTCACCAAATCCCTAACTGCAATATCATCCGATGATCAGTTTTAGACCTCATGATCACCCCGTTCAGGATACAAGTACGAATTAAATTGAATTGGCTATATGACACAAGTGACCTGCCTAACACGAGACTGGCTATAGCTGTAGGTGAATCACTGAACTACAATAGTGTTTCGAAAATATATTACTCAAAGAGCTTCCTGACCTATCGTTACCAACTATAAAACATCTTTTAGAATTGCGTGCAATATTTATTTCACCGTCTAAAGAAGAAAAAACTCTCCTTATAAATAGGAGCAATTCTGTAATGTGTTCTGCAAAGATTCATTTCAGGATGATATAAACTCACGCAAAATAAAAACAAAAAATATCCGTTATATTCACATAAAGAAAGGAAGCCACTTAGTAAGAATATTAAGTTTGTGTGATAATACTGAAGCTAGGTTTGATTAATGATAAGATCATGATTAAACAGCATGCGTGACATTATATATATCTAATTTATGAGTACCAATTTTTTAGTTCCACAGTAAAGGTAAAGTCACTTTTACAATATTGCAAATCAAACGATTATTCGAAGATAAATATCTAAAAAGATTTTATTTAATTGTTACTTACGGGACTGTTAGAAGGTACAGTACCTGAATGTAGACACTCAAGTTTACGTTAAAAGTCCGATTAACCCCCGTAATGCCAAGACGTTTTACATAATGTGCATTACCAAGAGCAGGGTGGGGGGCGATATTGTACCCAAGCTGAAAATTTTATTTAAAAAATTCGTTAATTGTTGTTGAACGATATTAACATCATGCTTTTTAAAGTTCAACTGATATGCGATCAGGATCCAGAAATTGAAAATACTCTTAGCTCAGTCTTAGCAATAACAACACACTTTCAATAAGGTATACTGCCGGATTTATGAACAGCACAAATAATATTAAAAAGCCGACTTCGGTCATTGTTTTTGACATTTTCTCTCAGTATACTTTTTAGAGAGATGCTGATGTGTAACTAAGGCCCTCAACTTGGAAATACTGATAACGATCTTCATTGTAGAAAGTGACATCTACAACTGGGACTTAATTCTATCGGTTGAGATTAAATGAAAAATTTAAAACATGCTACGTGTATGAGAAATGTAATGTGACTGATTTTCTATCTACCGAAGTTTTTTTTCAACAACAGTATTGGCCCCTACACAGCAGTTTGTAACGGAACTGAAATGATGGTGAGCTGACAGCAATTTGGAGCCCGCGCGTCGGAAACGGGCGCGCTGGTGTGAGACTGCCAGGGAGTGCACCGTGATGCCATCTATTGGCGAAACTGGGAATTAGCGCTGCCTGTCAGACAATGCACTAAGCTCTCGGAGTCAAATGTATTCTTTTTCTTGGTAATTATAAGTTATTACTGTATGATTTAATGTTATAAAGCGCTAGTAGTAAATTATTATGACTGGTATGAACTCCAGGGTAATAAATATAAATATTCTTAAATACTAAATGATTTCGGTGAAAAGGTGGTAGGGGAACGCCCCCACTCTTGGTGATACGAGCGTAGCTAGAGGTAGCTGGAGACACAGGGACGGAACAATGGAATGGCCTGGGGAGGGTTGACGTGATCGGACGTGCATAACTGTGCTCACGCAAAAGTGATTGTGCAACAGCGAAGAGGCGAGTATCGTCGCCGTTTGTGGAGTAGAACGCGACGAATGGTTGTCGAAGCCGTCTCTATGCCACTGGGGCTGATTGTAAGAGTTCCTGCGCCCAGATTTCATGGCGGACGTGCAGTAGCTTATACGAGTGCTACAGCTCGAAGTTCCAGCCCCCATTGAGGGCATGAGGCGTGAAGAGCTGCGTTAGCCACATGCATCTCACCACCAGCACCGACACGTCTACCCAAGGCAAGACTGCTTGCAATTGTTAAGTCGAACTTTGTATACATGTAAAAGGAGAATACCAGTTTTCTTTTGTGCAAGTGCAGAAGACAGAATATAGTAATGAGTAAAGTTACGACGCATGTTGTTCATTGTAAAGTGTAGTAACCTGAAATATAGTGTAGTGAGATCAGACTGAGGCCACCATCGCCTCTTTTATTTACAATTCTTTTGGTTGTAGAATACTTTAGCGTATAAGAATGTTGAAAAGAGCAATGGTCACACCAGAATGAGTCGCCTATTTATAGTTACTTAAATTTTTCTGAGTAACCTTTCAAGTAAAGTCACTTAACTAATTCTATAGCAATTGTCCAAAGAGTAATATCCCAAAATCATTAAAAAACTTGAAGGGTAGAAGTTTGTTAACCTAAGTTGCTTAAATTATCTTGGTGGTAATTACCAAGCCAACTCACAGAAATTGAGAGAGTATTTGCTTTGTAGAATCACCTAGAATGATCAGAAATAGTAATATTCAGAATTAAGTTTAAATTCAACTCAAGCCGTTTCACTTTGAAACGAGCCAAAAAACTGATTTATTCTTTTGCTCCTTCAGAGCTGGCGACCGTAGTTATAAGTATTTTTAGGAGGATTCGACGGTAAGTCTGCTGCTCTCGTCGTGCTGATAGGATTATCCACTGCTGCTAGCAGTGGTGGTTGGATACATAAGCTCACTACCAAGTTAAGTGGGTCAGGTAGGCAGTGTTACCGTGTGAACTGTAGGGCACTGTCGGCCGTGGATCGAACCCGTTCAATCATCACAGCTCTTTGGGAAATAGTCCGGTTAGGAGTGTACTAATCCAATAGGTAAATACTGGCGAGTAACGGTCAAAAATGTATACGCAAGTGAATTTAGCAAGGTCCATGTAGCACCTAGTTAATGTGGTGCAATGGCGAGGGTAGGAGTGGAGTAAAAGTGAGCTGAGCTTGTGGCAGCTGTGCTGTATTCAAAGATTAATAACGTGAATTCACTACTACCTCTTACCATTAGGACTGAGCTATTTACGGTTGAAATACGTAGCAGTAAGCGCAAAGGCGTGACAGCTACAAGTCCGTATTGGCTTTATACATACGGAAGTAGGAAGCGGGTCATTCCGTCAGTGGAGGGGGTTAAAACAACCGAGTCAGTTGAGAACATACCCCATTTCCTGATGGAAAGATTCGGCGGTTCGCTCGCATGTGGCGACCGTGACAGGACTTACCAAGTTTGTAGAATAATGGCTGTAATAAGAGTGTTTTATATAAACTGGTAGTTTCAAGAAAATTTTAAATTTAAAATTCTGTTGTAGACAAATATACCACAATTGGTAAGTTCAAGACGACAACCTGCAAAGTAGCAAAAGAAAGTCCAATAGTAGGAGTTTAACAAGTAATACTTGGTTTAATAAACATTTCTATTAGGCACGAAATACAGCAGGATAAGATGGAGTCGAATAGTAACAAGCAAGACGAAAACATTTCAAGGTCAGACCCAGAATTAGGGACCATAGATACTGTTGTAGGGTTGGAAAATCTTATAGATGAATCCACACCCTCAAGACAGGAGGAACGGGAAGTGAAACCAAAGGTAGTGAAAAGTGAACCCAATGTATCTGTGGATGCAAGTCACAAGGGAGAGGATATGGAATTAACAAGTTTGTTAAATAGGATGATGGCGCAAATTCGAGAAGGGAATGCTAGTTTGAAAGCAGAAATGGCTAGTCATATATCCCAATTGGAGGAAAACGTATCCGGTAAAATAAAAGCCAATTTAGATATTTTGAATACGCAAAGCCAATGTATCACAGAGGTAAACAAATCAGTAAATAGCATTAGGGCTGAAATAACAAATGTTCAGAGAAAAGTCACAGAAATAGAGAAAAGATTTGATACCGAAATTCAGAGAATAGAGAAATCAGTGGAACCTTTGGTTAGTGAAAAATTAGAACCGATAATTGAAAGTAAATTACAGGTGATAGTACCAGTTGTAAAGAAAGAGATTGTTAAAGAAACGGCAGCTGATATTGAAACACTGCGCAATACCATGTTGAGTTTTGATGCATGTGTGCAGGAGCAGGAAAATACACTGCGTAATGAGATAAAATTGTTAAGTCAGCAAGTTCAGAATCAGACGTTTCTTAACTGTAGTGGTATCACATTGGTAATGCAAAAATCGGAAATACTGAGTAGGGAGGAAAAATACGATCCTCAAAAGAAACAAGGTGGATGGCATCCAATGGATTTTATAAAAATTTGTGAACGTGTCTTACCAACAGACATGTCGGATAAAGAAAAAATTAATTTAGTAACAGACGCTTTAGCAGGTCATGCTAAACGTTGGGGATTGAATTTGGATATCGACAATTTGAAGTTTACAGACTTCAAAGAAAAGTTCCTTGAGGAATTCTGGAGCACACAACAGAGAGATAGGTTGTGGAGAGAATTCGTTGTCGCCAGAATGCCAGAACATGGGCGTGGGCTCATGAAAGAATACTGTGAAGGATGGTTCAAGCGTTTGGAGTATCTTAAAGATCGTAGATCAGAATCGGAGATAGTGTGGGAGTTGTGGAAAAAGCTACCTGACGATTCAAAGCGGTATGTAGGAGGCACTCATCGAACATTCGATGAATTTTTAGAAAAAATCGAGAATGAAGATAGGTGGCGTGAAACTAGTTTCGAGGTTTCAGAAATCAGAATGGAATAGTAAAAGGTGGTAGGAATGAACCGCAAATTAACATGATGAGAGGAAGAGGTCGAGGAGGTAACTCTCAGCGAGGGAGAGGACACTATCAGGGAAACGGGATGCATTATCAAAATCAGGAAAACTAAATACCGCGCAGGTCAAGGGCCTAACGCGCGCGGAAAGAAAGAAATGGCCCAAATATAGGGAAGATCGGAGTAGTCAGTACTATAGTAGGATAGTGCGTCGTTCGCCTGAAGAGCAGTTACATAAACGAAACTTTGCGGAGTATAATGCAGGGATACAAACAGAGGAGAGAGAGCAGGGAGGAATTATTAAGGGAAATGAAGTAGGAAAAGAATATCGGTCGGATGTGAAGGCTCACGTGAATGAAATAAGCACAATTCGAGGTCAGAGTGACGAATTGATGAAGGAAGAGTCAGAGAAGGCGTTGTTTGTCGGTAGGGATGGCAACTGTGCAGAGAGGCAGGGGCAAGGTAGGAGTGATGTGACTTATGGTAAAAGGTTCGTGCGAATAGTAGACGAATCGCATCGAGAAGTAATTAAAGAGGAAAGAGTGGATAAGAAAAAGGGGCATAGTGCAGAGACGCATGCCGATTCAGGAATTACCTCGTATGCAGAATATGTACATCAGCTCAAAAGCCAGCCAGCACAATTAGAAAGATCTTCCACTCAAGTGATTAATTTGGACCTGAATATGACAGTGTTAGAGAGCCATACCGATTATGATGTGTACCTAGTGACAGCAAGAGTACATGACTGTGATGAAGATTCTTTTAGAGAAATTAGAGAAAGTGTATCTAACCAAGAGAAAGAGTGTTGTGATCCCTGTAGTACTGAAGCAAATGAGTTGAGTGAGACTGGAATTCCATTAGTAGGGGAAAATAATGAAAGTAAGAGTGGCGAATGCACTATCCAACAAAGGGAAAGTAGAGAAATGGATTATAATTTGCGAGAATTATTTGAATCCGAAGAAGGTCATATTTCTAAGGAGGAGGAATTATCGTCAGAATCATCAGAAAGCATCCAGGGAGAAAAAGAAGTAGAGGAAGTTTCCGATTCCGCAACCGAGAGTTCAGGCATGACAGATTCGAATGAGAACGAGATGACATTAAAGAGCCTAGACGAAGGACTATTGGAAAAAGCGGTGAAAGAATTTAGGATGAAAAGGAGAAAGAAACCTCCAGAGGGAATGGTCAGTATAAAAAAAAAACCGGAAAAATAATATGGCAAGACTTGGCGGTGGAAAAGGATTTATTATGGGAAGATAAAGGTCAAGTTTGACAATCCGGACGCAACTAACATAAGGGCTTCATATAAAATACACAAAAGTGTACTGTATCTTCAAAGATTAAATAATCCAGGGAAGTGGAGAGTATGTTGGCCGGAACAACACACTGAAGTGCTGATAGATTATGTTCACTTGGCATATGGCCATTGTGGTGCACGGAAGTGTACCAATAAGTTAGATGAATGCATTACCTTTAACAACATGGCACGAAGGGTAGCACAGAGGATAAGATCTTGTGATCCATGCCAAAAGGCGAAAGTAACAAATGCAACTAATCAAGGGCCCATGCAATCAATAAAACCTGATGAAGTATTAGAAATAGTAGCAGTAGATATCTTTGGACCATTACCGAAAACCATGGGGGGTTTTGTGTACATATTTGTAGCAGTTGAACTTTTCTCAAAGTATATAAAGCTATATCCCTTGAGAAAAGCTACTGCCAGAGCTGTGTATGATAAAATGGTGTGTGATTATTTTGTGAAAGTAGGGAAGCCAAAGAGAATACTATCAGATAATGGTGTTCAGTTTTGCTCAAAAATGTGGAAGGATGGGATAACTGAGAAACAGGTAGAAGTGGTACATATCTCAGCTTATCACCCATCAAGCAATCCGGCAGAAAGATATATGTGTGAGATAGGTCGGTTGTTTAGGACGTACTGCCATAGCGACCACAAGAAGTGGGGCATGTATGTGAGTGAATTCGAAGAAATCATGAATTCATTAACAAACGAGAGCACTGGATTTACTCCAGAAGAAATCCTGAAAAAGACGAGAAGTAAAAGTCTAGTAGAAGACCTACTAGAATTTCCAGATAGAGTTGAATTAGATTATGATAGTAAAAAGAACTTGGTAAAAGACAAGATGAGAAAACAAGCAGATGCGAGAATTCGTCGTAATGACGAAAAAGTAAGGAATCCTAAATTCAAAATAGGTGATCTCATTCTTGTAAAAACACATGAAAAGTCAAGTGAAATTAATAACGAGATCAGCAAATTTAAATATATATATAATGGACCATTCAAAATAGTGTCCATAACCAATGTGAATGCTTATTATTTAGAGTACCCATTAACAGGCAAACGCCTGGGAGTAAGAAACATAGTGGATCTCAAAAGGTATGAACCACGAATTCTACCAGATTGAAAATAAATATATAAATAAATATTAAAGTAAACCAATATGTAAATAGTTTTGTTTCTTTTGTTCTATGTGAAAGGTAAATGTTCACTAAAATATGTTGCAGTATTCTAATGAAACTTCTAGTTTAAGTAGAGACTAAACAGACTGGGAAAGACTGAGCTTCTAAGAAAGCCTTAATAGATGTGTAAATAAGTGTTGTGGAAGAGGTAGAAAAGTGAGGAGGTAAAGTGAAAAGGACGGGCTATAAAGTATTAGGCGCATAACGTGTGTTTTACTTGCCTGAGATAAAAGAAGTGTATTTAAAATTTTTGTAAAAAAGATGTTTATAGTGTACTGTGTTTAGAAGTAAGAAAATTGGAAAGAATATATGTAAATCATTTATGTAATGTTTAGCAGGAAAGATAGAAAGAATTGGTGTTTAATTTTAAATAAGTAATATAAGTACCGAGGTGTATCAGTAAGAAAGGGAAAACCCTTGGTAAAAAGCTTAACGAAAATTTCAGATTCATTAGAGGAGAGACTTCTTATTGAATTATCACTGTTAGATACTTCAATAAGAAGTGGGGCATGTGTAACGGAACTGAAATGATGGTGGGCTGACAGCAATTTGGAGCCCGCGCGTCGGAAACGGGCGCGCTGGTGTGAGACTGCCAGGGAGTGCACCCTGATGCCATCTATTGGCGAAACTGGGAATTAGCTCTGCCTGTCAGACAATGCACTAAGCTCTCGGAGTCAAATGTATTCTTTTTCTTGGTAATTATAAGTTATTACTGTAAGATTTAATGTTATAAAGCGCTAGTAGTAAATTATTATGACTGGTATGAATTCCAGGGTAATAAATATAAATATTCTTAAATACTAAATGATTTCGGTGAAAAGGTGGTAGGGGAACGCCCCCACTCTTGGTGATACGAGCGTAGCTAGAGGTAGCTGGAGACACAGGGACGGAACAATGGAATGGCCTGGGGAGGGTTGACGTGATCGGACGTGCATAACTGTGCTCACGCAAAAGTGATTGTGCAACAGCGAAGAAGCGAGTATCGTTGCCATTTGTGGAGTAGAACGCGACGAATGGTTATCGAAGCCGTCTCTATGCCACTGGGGCTGATTGTAAGAGTTCCTGCGCCCAGATTTCATGGCGGACGTGCAGTAGCTTATACGAGTGCTACAGCTCGTAGTTCCAGCCGCCATTGAGGGCATGAGGCGTGAAGAGCTGCGTTAGCCACATGCATCTCACCACCAGCACCGACACGTCTACCCAAGGCAAGACTGCTTGCAATTGTTAAGTCGAACTTTGTATACATGTAAAAGGAGATTACCAGTTTCCTTTTGTGCAAGTGCAGAAGACAAAATATAGTAATCAGTAAAATTACGACGCATGTTGTTCATTGTAAAGTGTAGTAACCTCAAATACAGTGTAGTGAGATCAGACTGAGGCCACCATCGCCTCTTTCATTTACAATTCTTTTGGTTGTAGAATACTTTAGCGTATAAGAATGTTGAAAAGAGCAATGGTCACACCAGAATGAGTCGCCTATTTATAGTTACTTAAATTTTTCTGAGTAACCTTTCAAGTAAAGTCACTTAACTAATTCTATAGCAATTGTCCAAAGAGTAATATCCCAAAATCATTAAAAAACTTGAAGGGTAGAAGTTTGTTAACCTAAGTTGCTTAAATTATCTTGGTGGTAATTACCAAGCCAACTCACAGAAATTGAGAGAGTATTTGCTTTGTAGAATCACCTAGAATGATCAGAATTAGTAATATTCAGAATTAAGTTTAAATTCAACTCAAGCCGTTTCACTTTGAAACGAGCCAAAAAACTGATTTATTCTTTTGCTCCTTCAGAGCTGGCGACCGTAGTTATAAGTATTTTCAGGAGGATTCGACGGTAAGTCTGCTGCTCTCGTCGTGCTGATAGGATTATCCACTGCTGCTAGCAGTGGTGGTTGGATACATAAGCTCACTACCAAGTTAAGTGGGTCAGGTAGGCAGTGTTACCGTGTGAAATGTAGGGCACTGTCGGCCGTGGATCGAACCCGTTCAATCATCACAGCTCTTTGGGAAATAGTCCGGTTAGGAGTGTACTAATCCAATAGGTAAATACTGGCGAGTAACGGTCAAAAATGTATACGCAAGTGAATTTAGCAAGGTCCATGTAGCACCTAGTTAATGTGGTGCAATGGCGAGGGTAGGAGTGGAGTAAAAGTGAGCTGAGCTTGTGGCAGCTGTGCTGTATTCAAAGATTAATAACGTGAATTCACTACTACCTCTTACCATTAGGACTGAGCTATTTACGGTTGAAATACGTAGCAGTAAGCGCAAAGGCGTGACAGCTACAAGTCCGTATTGGCTTTATACATACGGAAGTAGGAAGCGGGTCATTCCGTCAGTGGAGGGGGTTAAAACAACCGAGTCAGTTGAGAACATACCCCATTTCCTGATGGAAAGATTCGGCGGTTCGGTCGCAAGTTTCTTTCGGCCAGTATAATCGTTGTTCCCAGGATTGACAGCAGCGCCGAAAGGCTTTAAGCCGAAGGGCCTTCAATATGTCAGTCACATTCTTTCAAATGTTTCCAGAGTCCCAAAACGACGTCCTTTTAAGAAATTCTTAGTTTCGCTAACAGAAAATGCGTGTCAAGGACTCACATCAGATGAATAGGGAGCCTGTACGACAACAGGAATGCCTTTTAGGGTTAAAAGTTCCGTGATGGAAACGACTGTGTTAAATGGGACGCTATTATGATCCTGCGTCCATTTCTGTGCGTGTCCAGTCAGTCTCACTCGATTTGATCTTTTCCTGAGCGTTTGAAGGACATCCTTGTATGACACAAGGTTGACAGTTTGTCCTGAAGGAACAAATTCAAAACAGTGTTTCAAATGGCTCTGAGCGCTATGGGACTCAACTTCTGAGGTCATCAGTTCCATAGAACCTAGAACTACTTAAACCTAACTAATCTAAGGACATCACACACATCCATGCCCGAGGCTGGATTCGAACCTGGGACAGTAGTGGCCATGCGGTTCCAGACTGTGGCAGTAGAACCGTTCGGTCACGCAGGCCAGCGGGTCAAATTCATTGTGCATGATATTCCTACAGTCAAGAAAGTAAATACGAGTTATTTTGATCTTTGATTTGCTCATTCGAGCCTCTTTTGGTGGAGGAGATGTCTCAGTATGCCACTCCTCACTGTGCCCCTTCGTCTCTGGATCATATTCAAAAATCCTGGATTCGTCACCGATGAACACACTACTCAAACATTCGCAGTTAATGGCAGTCTTCCCAAGAAGACCAACACATGTGTTTCTTCGATTGTTGTTCTGCTCATTTGTGGGGTTGGTTTCTCAGCAAGATTTTGACTCAAACCTTCCACATGTGCAAATCTTCAGTGAGATCTTTGATTTAAGGTGAGAGTGGTGAAGTTTGACACGTCACCCATTATCGTTATTGTTAAATGTCCATCTGGTCTTGAAAGACCATGCACACGTTCGATGTTCTCGTCGGTTTTTGATTTTTAATGCCTCCCTGAGCGAGATTCATCTTCACCGTGATAACAGCCTTCCAAAAATGATTTGTGCCAGCGAAAAATTTGTGCTCTTGACAAGGAATGTCTCCCATAGGTCTGTTTCAACTTTTCAAAGGTCACACTCATTGATTACGCAAGTTTAACAATAAACCTGACTGAATAATGTCATTCTAAATTCCGCTGATCCATTACTGTAAACACACAACAAAAACTTAACTTCACTGATGGGTTCTCTCAAATATCACGTGATTGATGTAAAGAGCTGAAAACTTAGACTGTGAAAAAGAAACGATCACGCCAGAGTATATCGCACTGCCAGATCTTTCGCAGTGCTGTCTGCGACATTACTTTTCTCACACCACACACATATGGAATCTGGTATAATAATTCATTAAAAGCAAAAATATATTTTTCAAAGTGTCAGCGTGCAAACCTTTCAAAGAAACATCATCGATTTGGGCTTTTGGAGCGAAGGCCCACTTCTGTACCCTTGATGACTGCACGACACAATACTTTACGCTTTGGCTAGACCAATCAACATCTCGTTGGACTGTTGATCACTGGAAAAATTATGCTTGGTCGTCAGCAGAGGACTGTTCAAGCTGGTGGAAGCTCTGTAACGGTGTGGGATGTGTGCATTTGCAGTGATATGGACCCCCATATACGACTAGATACGACTCTGACAGATGACATGTTTATAAACATCGTGTCTGATCACCTCAATCCATTCATACCCATCATGCCCATTGTGCATTCCGATGAACTTGGGCAATTCCAGCAGGACAGTGTGATACCCCACGCGTCCAGAATTGCTACATAGTGCCTCCAGGAGCACTCTTCTGAGTTTAAACACTTCATTTGGCCACCAAACTGCCCAGGCATAAACATTACTGAACATATCTGGGATGCTTTGCAGCGAGTTGTACAGAAGAGATCTCCACCCTCTCATGCTCTTACGGATTTATGGACAGCGTTGCATAATTCATAATGTCAGTTACCTGCGGCATTACCTCAGACATTAGTCAAATCCATACCACGTCGTGTTCCGCCACTTCTATGTGCTCGTGGGGCCCTAGGCGATATTCGACAGGTGTACCAGTTTCTCTGTCTTTTCAGCGCGTAATCCACGTGTAATCCATTCACTTCAAAATATTTATGAATGGAATCACAATATACATCACCTTAGTTGATCAATAAACATATAATACCAAAATGTACATCACCTTCTAAACAATAATTAGTGCTATATGTGGAGTGCATGAAGTGATAATCATCACACTATTTACATACCTGTCATGAAGTTTTACAAATATCACTTTTACTTCTCAGCATGTCCCACAATCAGACCACCTTTATGGTCTTCATTTCCGGTTTTACTACATTTATTTCAATTTTTATGCCTGACCATTTCTTATCGATACACAAAACTTCTTTGAAAATTCTGTGCCAGATTTGTGGCCCATAGTAAAATCACTTTATCGAGACTAAGTAGAAAAAGAGAGCTAGCAGTACAGCAAAAATTAATCGAAAACATGGCAACAGCCAGGGAAATCAGATTCATCATGCAACAACACACACACAAAAGAACTTTGTGTACCTGGATGCACTGAAAACATCGAAGAATTATGTCGCAGTACACTAAATAAATAGCCTTTCACTAATTCGCCTACCCCTTCAGCACAGATACTCTAACTCCATATTTGTTGTGAGGTCCAAAGACCTCATTGGCAAATGATGTAACAGGACTGCGTGAACACCATACTCAGTCAGAACAGGCAATTCTTCCCTCTTGCTTTAAGATACCATCATTATACTTAAGACTCACTACACCACAGCCCAGGGCCATCACTTTTGGTATGTCAACAAAATATCAGCCCCTAAAATCGTATCACAAGCCAAATTCCACACAGTTACTAAATTCCGATGAACCTATTACATTGACAACGAAAATCGGTACCTACTTGTCTCTTTTCTGTTAGTCATCTCTTTCACTTGAGTCCACTGTAAAGTAGGAATAGTTCATAAAGCTACACCTTCAGATCTGTGAAATGCTGACTCCCTCAACCTAGACGACTGGCTTCCACCACCTGGAACACAAGGTAAAATATATTTGAAACGCTGGACTCTTCAGAGAACTGAGATTTTCTTGACTATCACTTAGCAATAGGTAACTCAAGCATAGAAAAGTAAACATACTCAATTACTCATAGCCATTTTTCATCCTGTTTTCAGCACTCTAATCAGCTGCACACATCACTTGTCAATTATGTGGCTATGGGGCTATGGGCTATCCACTAGAATATTTTTCTGTGGACAAGCTGAGCGTATCTCTACAAAATAGGAACTTTAGTCAATGTCAGTGACTACCATTCTCTTTACCACCTTGATTTGACGAAACAGTCTTCTAATCCAATCACTCCTGAAACTGTTGCTTTCATTGCAATCACATAATTCCTCTGACGCCTCCACTTTCCGTTCCCATGTCTATAACAATGTGTATCACATTGCCAGTGACCATTATTCCAATTCCTCTGTGGCCTCAGGCTAGGATAACAAAATTTACTGTTGCTTCTACCACATCCATTCTCTTCAGCATTGTCATATTCTAATTCATGGAGCTACAAGTCAATTATCATTCAATTCATTAGGACTGTAAGTATTGTTAAAAAATTTATTTTTCCACAGCATGCATTCAAAGAATGAAGCAGGATTTACAAAATCACTATTAATAAAATTTTTCATAAACAAGTATCCCAAAGATTCTGTCTTGCGCTGCCTTAGACCAATTTTCTAACAGGAATATCTCATAGACTCGTCATTTGGCTCACAGTTTCTAGTCAATCTCAGTATTAACATACTAATGTCACCTACCAAACGGCTACATATAAACTCAGTTCTGTATTCGGCTGGCCATGTGGAAGGAAATACAAAATCAAATTGCTGTAGGCAAGCATGAGGATCAGTACCATATCATATAATTATAAAAACTTGAAATTTTAGAACAGGCAAGAAATGGTTATATTGAAAACCATGCCTCATTTCACAGTTTCCAGCATCATGATTAAAATGACCATGGTTGTGAAGAATTCTCCTCCTGTCATAACGAGCTAAAGGATCTCATTCATCTTCACGAACAGAAAATAAATCACTACTATCTGGCACATGACCTCTGCTGTAATATTGACACCAAACTTTTTTTCAGTTTTAGATACTCTGTCATTCAAGTACTAACCTAATTCTTTATTCTCCTGTTACTCTCCATTTGATCTTCTCTGAAACTCCAAACGTCTGGAAAGTAGCTTGGAAACTATATTGACTCCAAACTGAACAGGCAACCTCACATTAATCATGCCTTAGAAAGATATCAAGGCTATCCTACCTGGTACGGAAATTATGTGATCCAGTTAGAAATAAATATCTTAGCAAAGCTTAATTTGGCCTTTTTAGCTTCACACACATAGGGGCAGTTATGTGGTCACTCATTTCATGTCAGTGACGTAGTACTGATTCAGGAATAGGTGCTACAAATAATTATAAAGTTAGTTCAAGGGAACAATGCAGTCCATTGTTCACTAAGACAAAATAATGGCGATCATAAAACTTTATCTCTTTTCGTTATTGATATTCGCTGAAAACAAAATAGCAGAGTTTGGCACCAGAGAGAACATACTCTATCATGATACCAGAAACAAAAAGGGTATTGACATTCCTCGATTAGACTCACAAAAACAGGTAACTTTCGCAAAGTAAACTGTTTGAACTTTTTGAAGAACTGACATACACTCCAATCAATACATCCTTCAACAATTTTAAAAGTAAGTTGTATAACTGGTTGATAAACAATCAATTCCATTATTCAAGAGAGTTCTTCGAGAGTAATAGTGTGGAAATTGTGATTTAGGATTATGATTACAATTCTGTACAACTGGCTAATATAGGATAAATCATTTGTATGTGCAAAGTGAACAGTAATTTTGTAGTGATTACTACTGGATCCTGCCATGAATATAAAACACATTTCACAAAATGTTATCTAACACTACTAAACACAAAGAATGTGAATAAAATCCTAACTTTTTCGGAATCATTTACACAAGAATATACCTTATCACTTGAACTCTGATCAACATTAAGAGCTAATTGTGCAACAACAATAGTTTAAGGAGCCACATTTTTATTTCTCTTCTGTACCTCCCTCTAATTCTTGCACATTGATTCTGCAATACTATTTCATTCTTTAAAATTTGTTTTCAAACCTTCTAATAATGTAGCATGAAGGGAAATAAATTTTTGAATGTAATTACTTATTAACTGGGTAGAGAAATCGAACAGTCTGTCAATCCAGTCTTTCTCTCACGCTGATTCTTTGGAACCTGTAAATTGTCCTATAACAGCTTCTTCTGTTCACTTACAGATCACTGCTGGATTAGTGGACTCTCTTCTACAGAAACAACTCCGTTATTTTTTTGACAGCAGAGAGGCTCTCTGCAGCTCTCACCTTAACCGAGTGGTAAGTGCACTAAATATCGTCAAAATGTCTTCCACAGTGAATTCAAACTTCTGCACTAAACTGCGAATTCGCCTTTGTAGTAGAATAGCACTATATCGTTGTTGACTGGGAACAGCCAGCAAGTTATCACTAAACCAATTGGTAGTAGGCTGCAATTTCACTCTAAGTTCCTTTCCACTAGTTTTGGGGCGAACATTTAATGAAGCCCCTTAACCATAGACTCCAACTTGCACCATAATTCTTGGAACATTAGCATATTCTTCATTTTATAATTGTGTTTTGAAACTGAATTAATTCTCTATTGCTCATCACCAGGAGCTATAGAATCATTTTCCAGAATACCAGAAGTAGTACTAGATTCAGAAATTGTATCAAATTAAAAATATCAGTGTAAACATAAAATCCTTGTAGGAATGATGTATTAAAAGTTACATGATCGCTCCATAATCATTAATTATTCATTGGAAAACCTGCGTTGATGATCACAGAAGCACAAGCAGCCCTAGCTGACAGCCTCTGTGCACACTCCAGATATACAATTTTTTGAAGCCCAATACATACTAAGGGTAATTAAACAAATAATTTGAATAAAAATTCTTCTATATCCCATTATAGCCGACATGCCCTGACAACACAAAAACAACTCGAGACTCATACTTCTTCACAGTGTCACCCTGTTCAAACACAGGTGAGTGTCGAGTTGGTAGTTTGAAGAAAGTTTTAAATTTCAAACACTAATTTATTAAGCAAACTCATGTTACTTTTCCCACTATAAAGACACCATTTGTTGTAGAGTACCATACGTACTCCAGATATGACTCCCTCTAATTGGATCTGAACTATTGGCTCCTATGAAGCAGGTAGAAAAACCATAACTCAAATCAATGTTGCAAATCCAGTTCTAATGAATAAGCAAAAACATCATGAAACGTAAATCCCAGACAATAGTCTACACGAATTAACAATAAAAATGGGACTTAACTGCTGTGGTCATCAGTCCCCTAGAACTGAGAACTACTTCAACCTAACTAACCTAAGGACATCACAGACATCCATGCACGAGGCAGGTTTCGAACCTGCAACCGTAGCGGTCACGCGGTTCCAGACTGTAGCGCCTAGAACCGCACGGCCACTCCGGCCGGCAACTGCTAAGCTCATCAGTCCCTAAGTGTACACACTAATTAACCTAAATTATCCTAATGACAAACACACAAACCCATGCCCGTGGGAGGACTCGAACCTCCGCCGGGACCAGCCGCACAGTCCACAACTGCAGACCGCTCGTCTAATCCCGCGCGGGCGGTGGCCAAAGGCGCCTAGGTTTCTAGGAGACCGCGAGTTCGCATATCTCCCAGCCAGACTGTAGACATCTGGTAGTCCATCGACCGAAGTAGCTCAGGGGGTGGAGACTGGCTGGTCCCAAGCTCCACACATCATCGAAACTTCCCGTAAATCCCGCGGCCATCACGCCACCGATATGGTGTGCCTCGTTGCCAGGTTGCCAGCAGATTTCCATCACTAACAGTGGGTCGTGGTTTGTCTGAAACACAAATGCCATCATTCTCTCCAGTTTAACAAGCAAACAGAATGGAGGCATTACCTCATGCTTTGAGATCCTACGCTCGATTACTTATTGCCATACAACTACGCGTCCGACTTAGTACTATTATAGGGGGACGAGTATGTTTACTTCATGTTACTTGGCTTACAGCTTTTCCTAGCTCTCTGTGCTACGAGCACGGGTTCCTACACCCAGTTAAATTAGCAACGCGCGGGTTTCTCGGTGTGCAACAAGAGTCTCTTATAAAATGTCGTCTCACTCTTGGTCATACTGTGATGCGGCATTAAGGTTCTACGTGGCTCGTCCGTCCCTAGTGTATCAACCCTGTCTGGTCGGTATGTTTTGTCGTAATGTCAAAAGTACAGTCCAACGGCTTACTCTATTAGCACTTCGGGCACGCCTGTCTCTACTACCTAGCCGCATGTGGGAATAACACGTTTAAGACATGCTCAACTCGCGTACCTAACTTATTCTGGGTGCAAACAACATCCAGTCTTTCGAAAGATTCGTCCCGAATCTTCCCGGACCGAGCCTTCCAGCCCTGAGGTGTCCCACATGGGACCTTCCTTATCCACTTCCTGCATTTGTGTTTCCATTTGGTATATAGGGGCTAGTAATTAACACACACTGCCCTCTACGATACTGCGGCAGCCTGCCACTTTGCCTATTTCGCTGTTCCTGGCGTTCCAGAGACTTTGTGTACGGATTTTGCCGGTTTCTTCTCTTATTTATTGGTTCGCTATTCGCTAGTAATTTGGGACACCATATAGTCAAATTGAGTGGGCATTTTCATCCCGTACCTCAAGTAGTGACATGACCGTTCCTGTATGAACCGTTAAGTTGTTCGCGTAAACTACATTTGAATTATGGGTATCCCAGTCGTCATGTCTGGCATTCAAGTAAAAGATTAGCTGTGTAGAAATGGTCTTAGGCTCACGCTCCGTCTTCCTTTTAGTTTGTAGGTAGAAAGGGCTCGTTCGTAACTTCCGAATATGCAACACACGCCGCAGCTGGTTGTAGGTACCGACACTGAGTTCGTACCCTGGTCTGTAACTAAGGTGTCAGGCGCACCAATCTTCAGTGGCAAAGTGTTAATAAATACTCTGCTACAATACTGGTCTTTTGATCTGGAATTGCTATCATTAATAGATACTGTGAGAAGAATTGATGATCGTAAGCACATACGTATTCCTCACAGGTGCTCTGGCTATGGTTAGCAAATGCCTAGAACAAGCATTTAAAATGACTTCGACGCCTTTGGTAACCTCTGCGAAGGGATTTTTCTGTTGCAAAGCATCCAATCTCTGAGCACATGGTGCACAGTCTTTGACTTATTTCATCACGCCACTCTTCCTCTTCCCTACCATAACCTTTCCGCAATACGCCTATCTGTTGATCGTAGATCGCCACGATCTGAAGTAACATGCTCATGAGCCTGTTGTAACACTTTCTTCTGGAATTGTGTACCGAATATCCTCATGCATAATAAAGTGCAGTTTGACTTCAAAGCCTAACACTCTTTACTATCTGCATGTGCTTGCTGCTATTCCAATCACATCTTGTCCAGAGTACTCAGCATGGCTACTTTGCGGCTTAAATTATCTGCATTTGTGTGGACAGCCTCGTAATCATACTCACTGAACTCGAGAACCCAGGGTGGCAAACGAGCAGATGAGTCCCTTAGACCAAACAACCATTTCACTGACTCATGATCAGCCTAAACCTTACATCTTCTACTATACATGAAACACCAGAAAGGTAAAATATCGCATACGACCGTTAACAATGCGATTATTGAATGGTTACGTTATGCATTACTTAACTGCCCCTGTCCATCAAGCATTTGACTCAAAATACATCCAACTAACCATTACAAGCATCATAAGAGACGATGAACCATTTTCTAAAATCAGAAATAACCAGTACGGTATCGGAACTCATAACTTTCTACAGTTTCTCTGATACTACCTGTCTCTCCTCCTTCCACTATACTACATATTGTTTCCATATAATAAATCTGGTCTTATCCGAACACTGTAATGCATCACTAACTCAGGTATAGACCTGTTTCACTGCTGACATTGTTTGAAAAACGTATCTGAGAAGGTGATTTATTCTAGAATAGTATCCCACCTTATCAATGAATATATCCTCAGAAAATTGCAGTTAGGGTTTCAGAAGAGGTGCTCTATTGAGAATGCCATTTAGATGTTAACTCGCCAAGTTTTATAATGATTAAATTATGAAGTAGTATCGGTTGATATTTCCTGCAACCTACTTAAGGCCTCTGACCGTATGAATCACAGTATTCTCATAGATAAATAGAAATTTTGTGAGACTGATTGTACAGCCAACCAATAGATAATGTCATATCTAACCAAGTAAATACAGAAGATTGTACTTCATAATTCAAGTATTATAATCCAGGGACATGAATCCCAAGGGTCAGACTTGGGTCTGCAATTGTTCCCCACATATGTAAACGATCTTTGGTCTAATATACAACAAACAGAATTAGTCCTGGTTGCAGACGACACCGGTGCTAAAATCAGTCCAAGCATACACACAGAAACAGAGCAAATGGTATACAATATTTTTAAGATTGTCATTGACTGGTTTTCTGGGAGTGGTCTTGCACTCAATATTAAAAAGACACTAATGTTTTCGAATGTATCGTGGACGGGATTTCTGCGAATGCTCTCACCCTCCATTTTAAAAAGGCACAACATATTGAGTTCTGCGTATCTAGAGGTACTGCACCAACGATAACGGTAACATACAGTAAGGAAATAATGAATAGGATGAAAACTTCAAAATGCTTTTATGTGCACAGTGATGAGAATTTGAACTGGAAAAATCACATTTTGGAACTCCTTAAGAACGTTAGTTCAGACTCTTCTGCAATTATAAATGCTACAGACCATGGGGACAGACAAATCTGTAATTCGTCGTATTCTCCTTGTTTTCATTCAATAACGTCATATGGAATAATGTTCTGTGCTAAGTCATCTTTAAAAAGGAAACCCTTCATTGCTCAAAAAACGTGCTGTAAGAATAATATGTGATTCTCAATCGTGATCACTTTTAGAGATCTGATTAAGGAGTTGAGGATTGTGACTCCTTTTACACAAGTTATTTATTCGCTCCTGAAGAGTTTTGTAAATATTTCACTACATTTCAAAAGGAACAACGAAGTACGTAATTATAATGTGGGAAGGAAAAATGGTATTCATTATTCCATGCCAAGGTTGCCGTTAACACAAGAAGTGGTGCAGGATGTTGCAACAAAAGTTTTGATCACTTGCCTAACAATACAAAATGTCTAACAGAAAGCAAAGTCAAATTCGAAAACAAACTGAGAAAGTTTCTTGTTGGCACTTTCTTCTGTTCTGAACAAAAATTTCTATTGTAACAGTGAAAGATGAAGGGTAGGCATTACTAACTCACATATTTATATTTTAGGGAAAAACATAAACTTATAAATGTTTAGCATATAGCCCTGTTAACGATGTGTACATAAAGTAACTCATTCCACATTACGATTTATTGTACAAAGTAACCCGTGAACATAAAACTAACTAACTAACTAACTAACTAATCCTTTCACGAAATCCATTACGAATTTACGGCAGTATTTGAACAAACCGACGATCGACTGCATCTGTTCGGCCGTCCATGGTGCTGGAAAATTTTGAATTGCTTCTGTAAAAGGAAGATCAGTATGTATACAACGCTCACTAATTATGTGTCCCAGTTTCTTAACTCGAGTTTGAGCAAAACGGTACTTGCCCATGCACGGCGTCCGACGTGCTAACTGTAGCCTACCAAAAACATTTTTTGGTAGTACGGCTGAATAGACAATTGAGACATCTAAAAGGATCACTAGCCTTTAGGCTTTAGCCCTCTTAAAACTCCGTCTAATAACCGCTGGAAAGCAGCAGGTGCATTTTTTAAACCCAGTGGCATCCCCATATATCGATAATGTCAACAGGGAGCGGTAAACGGTGTCTTTGGCCGATGTTCAAGCGCTACTTTTAATGGATTGTAACCGGTTTTGAGGTCCCCTGCTGTAAAGTGCCGACATTCACCCAAATTATCCTAGAATAGTTCCGTAATATTAAGGATTTGATAAGAATCTATAATCACAGGAAGACATGTATATCTTCTTCCCATCCAATGATTTCTTAGGGATAATTACAATATTTGTGCTTCAGGGACTCTCGCTGGGTTCTTGATCCCATCTCGTAGTGGCTGTGCAATGATCTCTTCTGTTGATTCCCTTGTGTCAACAAGAAACCTCTGTTCCGTACCACCCTCTACACACACTAAGCATCTCCCCGCCTGTGCACTAACTTGTATTGTGTTACGATCTATCTGGACTGCCTTCCGATGGTCAAAGTTTTCCCGATTCTGTTTAGCGGCTGTTTACCACAATGATGCTTCCTGTTCTTCCTCTGCCATCATACAGATACTCGGTAGCCCACTTCCCCACATGAGTAACGCTCTAGTTGCTACCACTATTTCGCCGCCGTTGTGGCCGAGCGGCTACAGCGGTTCTATTCCGGAACCGCGCTGCTGCTACGGTCGCACGTTCGAATCCTGTCTCGGGCATGGATGTGTGTGATGTCCTTAGGTTAGTTAGGTTTATGTAGTTCTAAGTTAGGGGACTGATGACCTCAGATGTTAAGTCCCATGCTGGTTAGAGGCATTTGAACCATTTTTCCACTATTTCTGTGTATGGCCCTTGCGCCCACACCTGTAGCACCTCACCACAGGAGGGAAAAAACAGTGAGCTACCCGTTTCTTCATCACTAAATATATTTCCTAACTTTGGGACACAGTTCTAAGAGCAGCAACCTCCAGCGATAACACATTGTTGGCCTCTGCTTTGTGAAACTCACATATGTTGAGCATTAACTTCGCAAATCCTACCTGAAACTATTTCCACTGACTTATCACAGTTCAAATAAAAAATATTGAGCCCCTCACGAAAGAATCCTATAGTATTTTGTTTTCGGTAACACTGATGCAGTCCAGCAGCCAACTACTGAAACGACTGTGCTTTACTTTGGATCTCATGGTATACCACATAAGAAAAGGCCTATCATGTTAAACGCAAATTTAGTCACACGAAATATTTCTTCATCTGATTGACCCCTCAGTGCTGCAGTAGCTGTAACATCATTAAACCTTGCAATACCAAGGGGGTTGGACGGAGCGGAGCGGTACTTTATGCTAAAATTTTGAGAATATTGAAATCTACTCAGGTACTTCGCATTTTAAAATTTTCTAAGAATTTGTACATCGTATTCAATGCAGTCTTCTTCCAGATTCTATGGTTGTTTTACGATTTCTCGTTTAGCTTAATCGGAAAATTTACGTTTAAGGGAGGTGGTCATAATGTCTCCCCCGCTGGGTAGCAGATGCGACTTCCCATATCGATCGTTTTACTCCACAAATAATAGCATTACGTGACCTTAGAACACATGGAGATCATATTTCTCTGGGTTGACAGCAACAATTATGTTAACAATGATTCATTTCTCTTTGGTTCTTTATTGTTTCCTGTTCAGTGACACTTAGTCCAGTATTAGATAAAGCTGTGAGTGAAATTGTATTGACAGTCACATACTGAAGGAGAAATATCAGAGATTTTGGAAAAATCTACAGGTTCTCAAATTGAATTTGCCGCGCGGTCTGTGGGGCACTTCGTCCCGGTCCGTGCGGCATGTCCAAAAGAAATGATACCATCTTAGTATATATATTTATGTCTCACTGCACACTTGACCATTTTCTTCTTCTGTGCGGATGCACAAACAACGCCCCAACTCTTACGGAAATCGGCAACGCGCCACGAGTAATAAGTATTATATGTGGGGGCACTACGAATGTAATGTGGGACAATACTTTGAGAATGTGGGTTTCTCGGGAGGCGTGCAAAAGATAAATCCCTTTGTGTCCACGGTGGCTCAGATGGATAGAGCGTCTGTCATGTAAGCAGGAGATCCTGGGTCCGAGGCCCTGTCGGGGCACAAATTTTCATCAGTCTCCGTTGACGCACCTCAACGCCTGTAAGCGGCTAAGGGTTTGCATTTCATTGTAATTTCATTCTAACGAGCTGCGTTGTCACCGATGGTATCTGTTCTTTCGGACATGTCCGAGAGAACAGACACCTTCTTAGTATATAGACAATCTTTGGTATTGCCATGGAAAAGTATTTCCTCTCAGCAGCTTGATACGTTGTTCTTTGAAGTGTGGTAGGTGAGGGACTTATTTGCTAGTGCTGCGTTGACTGCCGATTCCATCTGTTGGATGAGGAAAGATGTACTGTGAAGGACAGCAAAGATGAGTATGAGGTACATATTGAAAAGTGAAAGGAATATAAAATTTGAATAATGATATATATGGCGGGGCTATTTGAATAGTGGTTCAATTCAATTCCACTTTGTTCATTTTGAGATACTGAATCCTGAAGTTAAATGAGCACTGAAAAATGTGCAGTTGAGATACTAGAAATATTCAAGCAAATGGCTTCATGCTACAGATGAACATTTCTTTCTGTTTGTTTGGATCATTAATTTCAGAAGAATTATAAGCAGAAAAGTGGAGGTAATGGACTTGTATCACTATTGAAGTAAGCCCTTCAGCCCTTCATAATATATATATTAGTTGAAATGTTATTGTTTGAATCAGATCAGATATATATATATATATATATATATATAATCTTCCTCCCCTCTCTCTCTCTCTCTCTCTATATATATATATATATATATATATATATATATATATATATATATATGAAACTTGCACAGAGCTGAGGGAATGACCACCACACTTGCCTGATTCAGCCATTAGGATTTCATCTGATTAAGCTGTTAGAGTTTCTTAGAAGTTCTTTTTAACTTTATACCATTTTAAAATCATTGTTCACTTTGCACCATGTGGTATGTAACAGTCTGAATGTACTCTGGAAATTTTACTTAGAAATCTAGCTTAACTGCCACTTGCTTGCTGTTTCCTGTTGTGCTTTTTAGAAAGCAGCAACAGTGTTGTCAAGATGAGAGGTAAGTGGAAATTTTGGTTAGGGTCATATAAGTGTTTTATTCCAGATGGGAATTTGATTTAAAGAGAAGCTGTACTTAGACCACTTAGAGTTTAGTTCTTTTTTTTTTTTTTTGTCAAAGGTTAGAATACGTGTTTCCGGTGGATAACAGTTCATAAGGACATAGTTTTCGTAAAACGTAGATTTCTTCTATAGAGTGGGAGGTAAAGTAGAGCAAAATTTCATTTAAAAACTGTAGTGGGGATGTTATTCATTTGTTCTGATAGCTAAATAGCTGTAAAACGTCTATCAGTCGCTGCAACAACATGAAGCCCTTGTCAGAGTAGGGGAAAGCAACAGGCAAACCTGCTGTGGGCCCCTGGAAACTCAGGAATTAATGGCAAGGAACAAGCTAGTAGAATGACCAGGACAAGCACAATGACTCGATTTACTGTACCGGAACCTGTCATCACGTAAGGTGACAGTACCACCGAAACTACATAACTGAAACAGGAGGTAGAACGTTTATTGAACTACGAGCCAAAATCAAAAACATGGGAAGTCAATATTGCTGTAACTTTCAATAGGCGTTCTATAATAATGAAATTGAACAGAAAACTGATCAAACTCGTCGTAGAACTTATGGCTGGACATGGAACTTCATAAATCATTGGCACCTGATGGACACAGAGAAAAAACCCGCTCCGTGTGGACTACGTGATGAGGAAGACGAAACTGCACCACATCTAATCTTCCAATACGAAACTCTGGCGGCCAAAAGACACAGAATAGTCGGGTTGGTAGAGCCAGAAGGAAACGTGTCTAATAAGGACACAGTAAAAAGTCTTCTACTACTTCTTAATGGTACCGGTTTGCTATACTAGAAATACTGGGATCGAAATACCAGAATAAACTCAGTTTCCGTGGCTGCAGTAGTGGTCTAAGACCTAGTAGTTTTTATCTCTCAGCATTAGAAATATCAATTTGAATTGTCTCCACATGAGCCTCTTCATCATTTTGCTTAACATTTAACTTAATGTACCCTCCGCTGGCACCTCATTTCTGGGCGCAAACTGCAAACTGCTTAAAAAAGACTGAGCAGCTGAGTGTGTCTGTAGAGGATACAAGGTATATTATCTTTATTTCACTTCACGTTTTACAATATTTAGTGTAATTATCGGAGCCCCACACCCATATTCAATAGATTTATGAGCACTATGTCAGTACATACATCCTTCCCTATTCTCACCTCAATCAATCAAGAGCATGAATGAAAGTGTACAAGATAAATTTAAATGAACAGTTACCAGTTCAGAAACCTTCCGTTTGGCTAAATATATCGTCAGCTGCTTGTGTTAGATGCCTCAACAGTATAATTCCTGTAGACTTACGATCAGACATAGCAATCAATGTGGATGACATTCTCATGGCAGTGAAGTCAGGGGCTGTAAACAATGGAGTGGTGCATCGGTTATTGGAAACCTTTCAACAGGTGAGAGTGACTGTGAACTTAGATAAGTGGTGGTGGTGGTTAGTGTTTAACGTCCCGTCGACAACGAGGTCATTAGAGACGGAGCGCATGCTCGGGTTAGGGAAGGATTGGGAAGGAAATCGGCCGTGCCCTTTCAAAGGAACCATCCCGGCATTTGCCTGAAACGATTTAGGAAAATCACGGAAAACCTAAATCAGGATGGCCGGAGACGGGATTGAACCGCCGTCCTCCCGAATGCGAGTCCAGTGTGCTAACCACTGCGCCACCTCGCTCGGTGTCCTTAGATAAGTCACAATTCGTCAGAAAAGAAATAAGATTCCTGGAACTCATTGAATCTGCAGATGAAATACAACCTGACCCAGGCAAGAATTGTTCGATTGCGGAATGTCAACTCTAACCAATAAAAAACAATTACACGGTTTTCTCAGACTATTTCATTTCTACCAGCGCTTTGTAAATCGAAACTTGGTAGCCGTGCGGTTTTTGGCGCCCTGCCACGTTTCGTGTGGCACCCCCAATGGAGGTTCGAGTCTTCCTTCGGGCATGGGTGTGTGATGTGCTTAGCGTAAGATGCAATAAATCTCCAGTGAACAGCCTGGTATGAGTGTGCATAGGACACAATATTTCGGCAATCGACCACGTTGCCATCATCAGGTGCACTAATGTACTGACCGGCTGTGGGCCGGCGCCAAGTATATACAGGACAATCCCCCTCCCGCTCCTCTCTCAGGCGCTTCCTATGAGTTGGTGCGGTCCGCTCCCCGTGAGCAGTCCAGGTGCAGCGTCCGTTCTCCCGCCAACTGAAGGCTGCGTCCTAGGTCTTCTTGTTCAGGAGGATCTGCTGGCACTGATCTCGTTATTCTTCCCTCTCCCCCCGTATTCGGTAGAATCTGGGAAATATCCTCTTTCTTCCTAATCCGGCTGATCGCGGGTTCACACGCCTTGCTAAGCATGTAACCGCTGTCACGATTTAGTTGTGGCTCCTTACTCTGATCTCTATGGCTTCTTTGATGACACAGTCCAGTATTTGGAAGTCTCTGTCAGGACTTTGGTTTGGTCATAATCCATGCTGTGGAGTTCCGACAGGCAGTGCTCAGTGATTGCCGACCTACTGGGCTGTTGCAGTCTAGCGTGCCGTTGATGTGCTCGTCATCGGTAATCAATGGTACGAATGATCTGCCCTATGTATACACCGCCGCATTGACAAGGTATCTGATAAATTCCTGATTTATGTAGACCAAGAATGTACTTGACACTACCAAGAAGGCTCTTGGTTTTTCTTGGAGGGCGGAAGATGGTTTTCACTTGGTGTTTCTCGGTACTCAAACAGAAGACGAGTTGGTGACACATCGTTCTCAGCTTCAGGCTGGGATGGCTTCGGTTACATATCTTGAGGCTACAGTGGATGGGCATCACTGTTGTGGGCCGGCAGTGGGATTCAACGGACGTCGAGCCCATCAGAGTCCTCCATTCAGTCCTCACTGGTGGCGAGCCCAGTTACTGCTCGCACTGAGGTTGACCCTTCACCTGTGGACGAGTGGGAGGTCGCCCCAGGGTGAAGCAGGCGGCGAAAGACTTCCCGGGCGGCCGCACGTAAGGCCTCCCCAATTTGTCTGACAAACAGGTTCCAGCTTCTGTCTGTGGCTGACATTCTCGCTGAGCCAGATGCTGTCGCCTGTCCTGTTCCAGAAAAAACCACTCAGCCTGCAACATCTGGGCAGTCACAGTGGGTGGGATTATTGGTAGTTGGGAGCTCCAACGCTAGGCGCGTTATGGGGCCCCTTAGGGACTTGGATGACAAGAAGGGTAAGAAAATCAATGTGCACTCGTGTGCATACCGGGTGCAATCATTTCAGATGTGGACGCGATGAAGAGCCCAGGGAGCAGCCAACAGCAGGTGGTTGCTCATGTTGGTACCAATGATGTGTGTCACTCTGGATCAGAAGAGATTCTCTCTGGTTTCGATCGGCTAACACAAGTGGTAAAGGCAGCCAGTCTTGGTTGCAAGATGAAAGCAGAACTGACCATTATCAGCATAGTCGACAGGACCGTTTGCGGACCTCCGGTACAGAGCCGAGTGGAGGGTCTGAATCAGAGGCTCAGGCGATTCTGCGACCGAGTAGGCTGCAGATTCGTCGACTTGCGCCAAAGGGTGGTTGGGTTTCGGGTTCCGCTGAATAAGTCAGGTGTCCACTATACGCAGGAGGCTACACGGGTGGCAGGGGCTGTGTGGCGTGGACTGGGCGGTTTTTTAGGTTAGACGGACTCGTGGAAACACAAGAAGGGCTTCAGTCACAAAAGGAGCAGGCTGAACACAGGAAGAACGTAGTTAAAGGAACCATTGATATAACAGTTCTAAATAGTTGTAGCTGTGTTGGGAAAGTACCAGAGCTCCAAGCGCTAATAGAAAGCACTGATGCTCAAATCTGTAAATCACTGAAAGATGTCTAAAGCCGGACATAAGCTTATACGAAATTTTTGCGAAGAACCTAACGGTGTTTCGAAATGATGGGCTAAACACGGTTGACGGTGGTGTGTTTATTGCTGCCAGAAGTAGTTTAACTTGAAGTTTAAATTGAAGTAGGTACCTCCTGTGAGTTAATACGGGCAGAGGTCATTGTTAGCAACCGGGACAAAATAATAATTCGATCCTTTTACCGACCTCCCAATTCAGATGATACAGTTGCTGAAAGGTTGAAAGAAAACTTGAGTTTGATTTCAAACACATACACGACTCATACGATAATAGTTGGTGGTGACTTTAATTTACCCTCGATGTGTTGGAGGTACGCATAAAATATCATACGACATTGTGCTAAACGCATTCTCTGAAAATTATTTCGAACAGTTAGTTCATGGGCCCACGCGAATAGTAAACGGTTGTGAAAACACATTTTATCTCTTAGCAACAAATAATCCTAAGATAATAACGAGCATCAAACCGATTCAGGGATTAGTGAACACAGGTTTGTCGTAGCGAGACTGAATATTGTAATCCCCAAATCCCCTAAAAATAAGAAAAAAATTTACCTGTTCAAAAAAGCAAATAAAAATTCACTTGACGCCTTCCTGAGGGACAATCTCCACTCATTACAAATTAATAATATAAGTGTGGAAGAGATGTGGCTGATATTCAGAGAAATAGTATCGGCAGCAATTGAGAGATTGAGACCAAATAAATAAACAAACGACGGTGCTTATCCTCCTTGGTACACAAAACGGGTTAGAACACTGTTGCAGAAACAACGAAACAAACATGCCAAATATAAACAGACGCAAAATCCCCAAGATTGGTGATCTTTTACAGAAACTCGAAAATTAGTGCGAACTTCAATGCGAGATGCCTAAAACAGTTTCCACAACGAAACGTTCTCTCGAAACCCTACAGAAAATCCACTGAGATTCTGGTCGTATGTGAAGTACGTTGGCGGCAAGAAACAATCAATGCCTTCCTTGCGTGATAGCAATGGAGATACTATCGAAGACAGTGCTGCCAAAGGAGAGTTACTAAACACAGTCTTCCGAAACGCCTTCACAAAGGTAGACGAAGTAAATGTTCCAGAATTCGAATCAAGAACAGCTGCCAACATAAATAACGTCGACATAAATATCCTCGGAATAGTGAAGCAACTTAAAACAATAAAAGCAAGTCTTCTGGTCCAGACTGTATACCAGTTAGGTTCCTTTCAGAGTATACTGATGCATTAGCGCCATACTTAACAATCACATACAACCCGTCGCTCGACGAAAGATCCGTACCCAAAGACTGGATAGTTGCACAGGTCACACCAATATTCAAGAAAGACAATAGTATTAATCCACCAAATTACAGGAACATATCGGTAACGTCGATATGTAGCAGGATCTTAGAACATATATTGTGTTCGAACATTATGAATTATCTCAAAGAAAACTGCCTATTAACACACAGTCAACATGGGCTTAGAAATCATCGTTCCTTTGAAACGCAGCAAACTCTTTATTCACATGAAGTGATGAGTGCTATTGACAAGGGATTTCAGATCGATTCCCTATTTCTGGATTTCCGGAAGGCTTTCGACACTGTACGACACAAGTGGCTCGTATTGATATTGCGTGCTTATGGAATATTTGTGATTTCCTATCAGAGAGGTCACAGTTCTTAGCAACTGACTTAAAGTCATC
The DNA here is from genome assembly GCF_021461385.2 of Schistocerca piceifrons. Classification (NCBI taxonomy): domain Eukaryota; kingdom Metazoa; phylum Arthropoda; class Insecta; order Orthoptera; family Acrididae; genus Schistocerca; species Schistocerca piceifrons. The sequence goes on from NC_060143.1 coordinate 169,043,085, forward strand.
GAGTAAAACAGAAGTGATTTCTTGCGTTCTCCAGGATAGTGTCAAGGCTCTTTGGTGTTCCTTATCTATATAAACAATTTGGGAGACAGTCTGAGCACCCGATTTCGGTTGTTTGCATATGACGCTGTCGTTTATCGACTAATAAAGTTGGTTACCCTCTCTGGAAGGAGAGCGATGATGGACGGTTCCTTTCCTCAGGTGACGATATTGTGATGTCATCTTGGATGATGGAATGGTCCTGGGTTTGTAATACATTTTCGGGAGTGGAGCAGAACGCTTAGTTGTTGGTCAACAACTGGTACGATTTCTGTTTTTCTCTAGACAATTGGATGTCTTCCTTATAAGGCATCAGCGGATATTGAAATGAGGAATGAAATTAAGAGATTGGAAGATATTCTTTTGGAATTGTTTAAAGAGATACAGAGAAGTGAGGGTTATTTCAGGACTTACAAGGGAGCTGTTTTAGTCACAGTTTATCTATGGCAAATTATGATCACAGTTATCACGGCTGGTAGATACTGTATCACAGACTATAGGTAAGAGAAAAAGATGTTGGTTACTTGGGAGAGATTATTAATAAAATTGTTGTTCGGCACACCAGATGAGGAGGATATCCCGAAATTAAATTATTCATTTAGTCAAATTTAGGAAGCGGTGATTTCTATGATGAGTGCTATGGAATGGCACTCGACTCGGGGCAGATTTCCCTCTTTCGTTTACCCTCACTTGTATGACTGTCATGACACTGACGCGGAATAACTGTATTTGCCGGAAGGGCCATTAAGGGCATTCCCCTTCGAGAATTTAGCTCACCTTAACGCCACCCCCAACCCTAAACTTACGCGTTCGTTAGACAAATGTATAGAATCACAGCAGGGGAAAATTTTAATGGAGCAGATATACAAATCGTGAGCGCAAGGTTGTATCGATAGTTATTTCATCTACCAGTTGTACCTGCTTTTATTTCTGTAATAAATACAGAAGGGTGCAGAGTTTACAGAGCAACTGGCAGACCAGTTTCCAGCCGTCTGGTCAACCGGCATAGGCTATGAAACAACTGATGGAAGTAGAATCTCTATACTAGGTAGCTTGAACATTAGATTGAGGACTGTATTGTAGTTAGGTCCTGGAAACCGCACTTTGAGAGTAAGTGTATAAAGGAGAAACTCATACGGGACATCTCAGGGCTGCAGCTGGGTGTTGCCATCAGCACAGCACAGAATTCTGTTGGTTAAGAGTAATTTAAATTAAAGATTCGTCTTGGAAGATTCGGGAGATCTTTCGAAAGAAGGGAGGTGTGCAGAAGCCTGAAAAAAAGTTGGGTGCCACAATTGTGAATATTTTACACGTTTTATTTAACAAACGGCCAGTCTGTAGAGGCCATCCCGGGCGATGTTCTAATCGAGTAAACTTTTGGATTGCACTTTTGACATTACGTTAAAACTTTCTGGGCAAAAAGGCTTGACACACTAGACTCAGGGGAGGCACATAGAACCGTGAAATCCGCAACACGTTGTGACCAACAGTGAAATGATATATTATATCTACATCTACATCTACATGGATACTCTGCAAATCACATTGAAGTGCCTGGCAGTGGGTTCAGCGAACCACCTTCACAATACCAATCTCGTATAGCATGCGGAAAGAATGAACACCTATATTTTTCCGTAGGAGCTCTGATTTCCCTTATTTTATCGTGGTGATCGCTCCTCCCTATGTAGGTCGGTATCAACAAAATATTTTCGCATTCGGAAGAGAAAGTAGGTGATTGAAAGATTCCGTCGCAACGAAAAACGCCTTTTAACGATTTCCAGCCCAAATCCTGTATCATTTCTGTGACACTCTCTCCCATATTTCGCGACAATACAAAACGTGCTGCCTTTCATTGAACATTCCCGACGTAATCCATCACTTCTATCTAGTAAGGATCCCACACCGCGCACCAGTATTTCAAAAGAGGATGGACAAGCGTAGTGTACGCCGTCTCCTTAGCAGGTCTGTTACATTTTATACGTGTCCTGACAGTAAAACGACAATCAGAAAGAAGAAATAGTATCAAGAACCTGACAACAACACTATAGTAATAAAAGAAAAATGTATTTTGCAATGATACGAAATCACTAAATCCACCCGAACAAAACGCAAAGCAAAAAATACTCGTCACAAAAATATCAAGTATAAAATTATCACTAACATAACACAGGAAATAATCTGACAACATAATTAATTACGTGACCTTAAAGAATAAAGCATGCTTGTGCCTAGAACTGTCAAACGGATGAGGTTCCCGTATTGTGCCTCCTGCAGCCTATCGTACCGGGTACACAGGTAACTGTGGCACAGAATCCAAAATACTCTTAAATGGTTTCGCCAGACTGATGTGCACGACAGATATTTTGGTAGGAAACTGCACCTTTCCGCTAACCGGCGAGTTCATCTCCACGACCAGATATGGTCCGTGATATTTTATCAAGATCTTCTTCGTCTTTCCTTCTGGTGTACTGGGATTAATGACCAATACCCACTGCCGTACACGGTACTGTGGTAGTGTGCCCATTAGCCTACTCGGCGGTTTCTGGCATCCATAGCCTTCGTGTTCGCCTTTTGTACGTTTCTCCACACCTCCCCATTTCTTCTCACAAACTTCTTCACTGGTTCTCAGTTGACGCCTAATTTAGGACTTAAAACCTCAAAGTGGGACGTCATTTTCGGCCTGTATACTACCTCAAGTAGTGACATGACTGTTCCCGTGTGGACCTTCGAGTTGCACGTGCAAACTGTATACAGAAAATAGATATCCCAGCCGTCATTAAAGCTTAGCATTTTTCAAATGTTCTTACGATGGTGCTTCATTCTACTTTTGGCTTGCGGGTGGAACGCGCTCTTCTGTAACTTCCGAATACGCAACACATGGCACATTTGCTCCGTAAGTTCCAAAACTAAGGGTACTTTGAAAGAGGTCACGATGTTAGAAACAACAACTGGCGAGACCAGAGCGCGAATAATTACCGAGGAAATTATGGTCCACAGAGACAAGAACAACAGAGTAAAGAGAAACCAGATGTAGAAGTTAGGCCACCGAACACTGCAAAACTTAAACATTGAATTGAAAAATGCGGAAAAGGTTAGACAAACTAACGTCCACCCTATTTATACTAACCACTAAATAAAAGTTAAATTAATAGATCAACAAAATAACACATTAAATAAAAAAAAAGAGAGACACAATACACACTAACAACATCTTGCAGTATCAGGTACATTACAACATGCACACAAACAATAAATGGTACACAACAATTAAAAGAATGAAGAAGTGGTAGGACGTAATTATAATAAAGAACTATATGTATCTAATAATTTTTGACACTATCAGAAAACTTTTGCATTATATAAAATCGGAGTTTTTCTTGTAAATAACAAATATATGTAAAACATCAATTGTAAATATTTCTACGCACCAGAGGGACGTCGCCACCACCACCAATCACCAGCTCCCTCAACAACAGATGAATCGAGATAGCGACGGAGAGGGTACACACAGGTTGAGAAAGCACTTAGGGCAATCACAACAACATGAAGACCAACGCCACACTGGAAATGGAGGTTGCAGCCAGGTTGGATTTCGGGAGGACAACGCGCAGCACGGACATTTCGTATGTCACGACACTGCTACACAACGGAAGAGTGTGGGGAGAATCATAATACGACGAGACGACATTGAAGGTACAAAAAAATTACCAAGTTCTACAAACTCATCAAGTAACAGTTGGAAACGCAGTCAGACCCTACAAATCCTATATTACTCCTACACTAAAATTCACATATTCCTAGCCCAAGAAGAACAGAAGTATCGTCAAACAAATACCAGCGAATGGCAAACGGAATATTAAGTAGTACCAACCAACATTATCTAAAAATAGATTCAGCAAAATGAACAGTATTCTCCCTACCACATCATCAAATCGCCATATCGAACCAGGTGTGAAGTACCAAGACGTCACAGCACAATATTAAGTGACGATCGTCGGTAGTCAACTACAATCATCGAACTGCCATACCGTCCCAGATGTGACAGGAAAGGAGTACCAAGACATCACTGTTTATGCAGTAAACCACAGACATCATCGTTGGTTAAAAGTACCACTCCATGATGACAATGTCATCAAGTAAGACCCGGCATCGCATGCTAGAATGCTTCTCTGATGATTTGTGACACCCATACAAATGAGTCGACGCCTTCCAGTATTTCAGTCGAGAACGTCGAGCATAGAAACTGACGCAGCACAAAACGAAACAAAAAATTGATGAAGTACGAATGTAGAGTTTAGAAAATAATACTTTGGTAAAAATATTTTCTTTTTCCTTTTTTGTAAAAGTAATTATTTTTATTGTGTATGTAAAATCCACAATTTATAGATGCCTTCAAACTTTTGTAAAGAAACTTAGTTAGTATAGTTATATAATCTCACAAACTCATGGAAAGTCTGTTTATTTCTTTTATATGTAAAATTAAAAAGAATTTGTGCAGGATTTTTCTTCTTTAAGTAACATTCAAAAACACCTTTTTGGGGTAATAATAGTAATACCAAGGATAGAATTAAGAGGAAACGCTTCTTCATTCTAACAAAAAAAAATGACACATAAAGAAAAATATAATGCCTGACTAAATGAAACAAAGTAACACAACAGAGCTTTTGCGTACATTTACGCAAGCTTAACTAAAGAAAAAATATAACCACCCAAAAACATAATACACTGTACACTTAAGAGTTTAGAAAAAATTAATATTGTAAAAAAAAAATTTTTAGAAATGAAAAAGACAAACAGAGACACGTACTGGCAACGACAAAGAATAACAACCTTTGTAAAGCCTATATTTGCCTAACATCGAAACATAAATTGTAGAATAAAAAAATAGAAACAATAGCTATAAAGAACTCATTAGAAACAATTGTTAAGAATGGCTGAGAATAGTTTATTGGAAAATCCAAAGGAACAATTTTTGCCTGACTTTGTCAATGTTTTCCTCGGCATTGACAATCCTCAGACAAAAATTTTGTCAGAAGGAGTGAGGTATGTAAGACGTTGTGGTCTCCTGACCTTCATTGCTTACATATTCCGCCTCACAATCATGTTCCGCACATCAAGACGCTTCATTCGAACCCAAACTCGATAAAATAAAGTCAATGTTGTATGAATTCATGTAAACGATATGCAGTTGACAAGTGAGCACACCATGGTTGAAATACTCGAGGCAAGCGTGCACACATACATTCCGGACACGACGGTCACAGAGGCTTTGAGTTCATTAGAGAGGCCGCATACCGGGACGCCAGGCCCTTCAGAGGACGACCCAGCCCATGTCGGCCGGTGACCGCCCATACCGGACAGCGTGGGTTCGAGTGAAATGGGTCAACGACCCCATGTTCGGCTTAAAAGCAAATTCCACCACATTGTGTGGGAGTGGCCAGCCGACGCATTCTTTACACATAGCACACAGTTTCAGAGATTTTCACAGGGAGACAGCAAACGCCAAATGCCAAAGCTATAGGTTTCCGGATTGGTCGCCTTAAACGAAACGTCATTTAGAAGAGCAATGCTGATTGGCAGACGATATTACTGACGCCTTGGGCTGAAGGAATAATGGAAGACACCGAAAGATATACCCCTTCACGTCTGGTGTGGAGAGGCGCCGTTCCGTTGTCGCTCTTGGAGCGAGAACACGTAACGAGATCGTGCGCGCTCGTGCATGTACTCGAAAGAGCGAGGAACAAGTTTCTCCTCAGTACTTCACTGGGAGAGCACCTCTGTCGAGAACGAATCAAAAGGCGACTCTATATTGAGTCCTTGCGATTAAGCGTTGTTCACTGTGTTGGCCGACACACTTATTGTGCAGTGTGAATGGACAGTTGCAGTTAAACGCCTCCGAGCGAATTTTGAGTGGGATCGTGGTGGTCTGGTTATCTGAGCGGTGTACCACGCCAATGGTTAGACTAGGGGCGAATAGGAATCCTTGAATTCATCAAGGCATAGGAGAGTTTGATTGGCGAAGGTCAATGCAGATAGAATGAGAGTTATCTTGTTTGTCAGCAGCTAGCGGCGCAGACAGCAGTCATCGCAGCTTATGGTATTGTGCGCTACAACTATTGCGAACCCCATATTTCCTCCACAACAGTACACTTCACTGCATTTCACACGTGACAGCCTCGACCGTGCCTAGCAACATTCTAAAGGACAATTATTCAAGTTGAGTAGGCGCACCTCTCAGCCATTCTGCCAAGGCAACAAGCATCTTAAAACTTGTGTAGAAATTTCATTAGCGAATCCTATCCTTGATAGGTAATTTCACATGCTGAAAAGAACCAGGATTTAACTAGGTCAGTTCGTAATTAAAAGTGTCATTGTGATTTCTCAGAATATTTGCAAAATAAATAATAACTTTCATTAGTTCCAGGTTTGTCTTACACTAACTAGCATTACTCCAGTACCCAAGTATCCCACTAGTTACGTAAGAAATTTTGTGAATTTTTGTGTCATTTTCTTACAGCCAGCGACTCCAGAAGATATTTATTGCTAAAATTTTTCCAGGCATCTCTCTTTAGACCGTTAGGGGCGTCTGTCTGACTTCTGTAGTAGTGTGGGGGTGGAAGTTGCATCTTGCACGAGCCACAGGGTAAAGGGTACTTCTCAGATTAATTCGTTGCGCAGAATAACAGAATAACGGATGAAACCCACACCTCAGAACCGTAGGCACATATTTGAAGGTGTTATGTGGATAGCAAATGTCGAGCTCAAGCATTTAAAATGGCTTCGACGCCTCTGTAAACCTCAGCGAAGGGATTCTCTAGTGCAAAGTATCCTCTCCCTCAGCGCATGGTGCACATTCTTTGACATATTCCTCCTACTAACGATGCCTGTTCCTCCACCAAAATCATTCCGCAATAAGCCTATCTGTTGCTGGTCGGCTATCAGCAACTGACAGCAGCTGCTCATGAGCCTGTTGTAGCACTTCCTTTTGAAGAACTGTCGGGACCACGATACATGGTCCCCATTTCGGGCGTCTGTACAACAAATCTTCAAGTATGATATCGTGCGGCTGTGACTTACAGGTCTGACAGTCTATATCGTCTGCCTGTGTTCCCTGCTGTTCCAATAAATTCCTGTCCAATACACTAAACATGGCTATTTTGCGACTTAATGTATCCGCATTTATGTGTCTTATTCCGGACCAACTCGTAATTAAACTCACTAAGCTTGAGAGCCCAACGTGGCAAACGAGGAGAGGAACCTTTCGGACTAAACAATCAGTTCAGTGACGCATGATCAGTCACAGCTTTAAATCTCCTACCATTCAAAAAACATCAGTAATATGTAATATCACGTATGACCATTAACATTTCCTTTTCGTTCAGTTCGGTGACGAATGATCAGTCACAGCTTTAAATCTTCTACCATTCAAAAAACATCAGTAATGTGTAATATCACGTATGGCCGTTAACATTTCCTTTTCGTTCGTTGAGCCATTGCTTTACGCTTTATTAAACGGCCACGATATATAAACTACTGGATGTCCCTGCCCATCAAGCATCTGACCCAAAATACAGCCCATTGCCTTATTTGATGCATCATAAGAGAGAACGAACTCTCTGACAAAGTCTGCATTAACTAATACGGGATCAGAAATAATTGTCTCCAATTTCTCCAATGCTTACATTGCTACCTGATACTCCAGCATCCACTAAAACTTTACTCTGTTTGTGAGTTACGTAGTTAAGAAAATTATACATTCTCTAAAACATAAATCTCATCTGGTTTTAATGGTATTCCCGATAGAGTACTGAAGATTTGTTTCCATATAATAAGTCGGGTCTTATCTGAAATATGTAATCCGTGACTGACACGGGGCATTTTTCCAGAGAGACTGAAATATCGCGTTGTTAAGCTCCTTTTAAGGAATGTGATAATACAGGTGTCAACAGGTTCCAACCTGTTTCTCTGCTGACATCAGGTGATTTGTTATGGAATAGAATCTCACCTTAGCAACAAAAATATCCTGAGCAAATCACAGTTTGATTTTTAGAGGAGTTGCTCTACTGAGAACGCCATTTACATGTTAACTCACAAAATTTTAAAAACATTAAATGATTAAAAGCAACAGTTAGTATTGTCTGCGACCTATCTAAGACCTTTGACTGCGTGAATCACATTACTGCCCTAGAGAAACCGTAGGTTTATGAGACTGGTGACACAGAAAATCAATCAAAAAAGTCATTTTTAAACAAATGAATGTAAAAAGTTGTGCTTAATGATTCAGCAAGTGTACTCCAGCGAAATGATTCCCCAAGGCTCAGTCTTTGGTCTACTATTGTTCCCTGTATATGTAAACTACCTTTGGTCTGATACCAAACAAGAAGAAATAGTTCTTTAGGCACATAAAACTAGCATTATAAACAGTCCAAGCATACGCAAGAAACAGATGAAATGGTAAACGATGTTTTTAAAAGTATCATTAGTTTCCCGCGAATGGTCTCACACTCAAATTTAAAAAGGCACAGTATATTCAGTTCTGCATATCTATGGGCACTACATCAGAGGTCAAGGTAACAAGTAGTAAGGCAATAATGAATAGGGTGAAAATTCAAAATTCTTATGTGTCAGTACTGATGAGCATTTAAACTGGAAAAAGTACATTTTGGAATTCCTAAGACAACTTGGTTCAGACACTTTGGCAATTACAAACATCGCAAATCTCAGGGAGAGGCAAATCAGTAACTCCATATACCCTATACTTTTATTCAGTAACGGCATATGGGATAATGTTCTGGACCAATTCATCTTTAAAAAGAAACTCTTCATCGCTCAAAAACGTACCGTACGAATAATATGTGGTGCTCACCCATCATCTTGCAGTCATCTGCTTAAGGAGTTGAACATTCTGAGCATTCCGACAGACAGTAAAGTAAAATTCGAAAGCAATCCGAAAAATCTTCCTGTTTACACTTCTATTCTGTAAAAGAATTTCTATTTTAATTGGTAAAAGTTGGTGGACAGGAATTACTAGCTCATATCTGTAATTTTATAGTTATAAATGATTACCATGTAGCCATCTTTACAAATTAATGTGCGATGTTTATTTCAAATGACTCATTACACATCATTACTATTTGTTGTACAAAATGATCCATGGAACTTGAATCTAGCTTACTAACTAATGTCTTCAAAGTTTCAGTTGTATTCACCAAATCCCTTATGAATTTACTATAGTGGTTGCTCAAAGCGACGAACGACTGCATCTGCTTGTCAAATGTGCTGACTTAACCTACTAAAACCATCCTCCAATCATCTCACACGTTCTGGTATAACCGCTGAATACACTATTCAGTCATTCAAATTGATCATGTATGGATCTTAGGCTTTAACCCTCCTAAAAATCCGTCCAATAATCGGTGAAAAGTATCAGGAGCGTTTTCCAAACCGAAGGCTTGATTAAGAAGGCTCAAAATTATTCGTCAGCTGAAGGCGAGAAGCAATTTCAAAAATACACCACCGCTGAAGGCCTGAATTACAAGTGAGGAAGGCAGTTACACCTTAACAAATACAAACATATTTTCTTCTTAACAGTCAAACGGTAACAAGCTATAGTAAAGGCTAAAGGTGTGATTAAGAATGTTGAAAATTATTTGTCGGCTGAAGGCCACAAGCAGTATTACAAACAATTAAAGGCTGAAGGCCTGATTAAGAAAGGATTCAAAATTATTGGGGTCAGAAGGCCACCAGCATTTTTCAGAATACTGAATGGCTGATGACCTTAATTACAAGTAAGGAAGGCAGTTGCATGTTCAAATACTAAAACCTTTCTGAAACAATCTTAACGAACCAAAACAGGCCATAGTGACGTCTGCAAGCCTTATTAAGAGAAAATTGAAAATAATTTGTCGGCTGAAGGCCACAAGCAGTGTTACAAACAATTAACGGCTGAAGGCCGGATTTACAATTGGGGAAGGCAATAACATGTCAAAACATTAGGGTAAATTTTTAAAAATTGTGACAACTTGTCCAAATAAGACGGAGTGATCTACAGACCGTGCTCCCTGGATCGACCCTAGGAAGGTGACAACAGCTGTATAAGCGGTGATACAGACAGCCAAGAGTTGTACTCACGTAACAATACGGCAAATCACACTAGGGGTAGATTAAGCACCCACTGACCGACTAACCAATCCGCCTAACGTCCGATCAGTGGTACAACGATGGAATATTTTTAAACAATGGTGAAGAGATAGACAGCACCACGTCTTCAGAAACACACCCAAGGCCGATTGAAACACTGGAACCAAGGTATACCTCCCAAAACATGTTCACAGTACAGTTCAAGAGGTTGTCGAACTACATGCATTGTCGGACAGCATCAACACGACAAGGAAAGGTACACCGCCAGAAAAGTACGCTAACCTCCAGGGCAAGTAACTGGACCGTTTGCTGCCACAAGGCAGAAAATACCGCTGGTTGAACATCAGTAATAATAATAATACTAAATCCAAACTAACATTAAGGAGTAGAATGCGGCTAATAGCTTCTGCCATCCTGACAGATTCCATTTGTTGCGGTTGGTCTCACCGACCCTGGGAGCAGCAACTCGCAAACAACAGCGAGATCTCAAACAGTGGAGGTTTCAGTACTGGACACAGGTCACTCAACTTCAAACGTCCTGGGTTCGGTCGTCGGCTACAGCCCCCCGGTCTGCCAGTGCCTGCACGCCACCAGCGGTCCTCGCCCGACCCCACGCTTCGGATCTCCTCGCTGCTCCGTCCAAAGCCGAGCTGATGTCCATTCGCCACCCTTACCAAATCCAGTACGCAGACAGCATTAAAATAACTGCTCATTCAAAACCACAAGATACACACGCCTGCTGGAGAACAATTCCACCAGCAACTCACAATACTAAAACCAGTGACTGTGAAACATCACGGACGAGTTATAAGTCGGCACAAACACAGAGAAGCCAGAAGCGGTCAGAAGACCAAATGCTCGTCGTCCGCTGCGACGACCGACAGAACGACCAACCAACGGTCGTCTCCACTCAAGTCAGGCATGTGAAAGGTACCGGTATAAATTGTGGACTGACAGCTTATAGCCATGACGCCACTTCGGTGGGCGGACACACACACACACACACACACACACACACACACACACACACACACACACACACAAACACAAGTGAAAGTGACACTACTCGAATATAACGGGCCTTTCAACTATAACTAGCTGAATCCGATCCTTGACGTGGTCGTGCACTCTCGCGACCACATCCTTCCGTCGGACAGTGCATGTGCGTCGCCAGCGGTCGGGCGAATACTGGCTGTCCGGACCTCACTACTGCTCCGTCCCAACTCACTAGCTCGACACACGACCACCCGGAAATACTAGAGGCTGCTCCAAAGATGGTACCACAGTATGCGCTATCGATAATCGCTGCTGCTGCCACTCACGGACAGACACGGCGAGCAAACGTACTGGCGCCAGTCAACACACTAAGAACACGAGACGCCAGCATCGCTATTACAACATGTCAGGCAATGAACGGCATCAACGTGAGCCGCACACTGCTCATGTACCTTATATCGTGGTGGCCCTGTCACCTCCTGTTGACCTGGTCCAGACTGATAACGGACACATGTGTGTCTACTAGAAACCTCTGTTACACATCACCCACTAAGCCCACTGAGAAGCTTTCCGTCTGCGCACCAACATCTCCAGTGTTACGGCCTGTCTGGACTACTTTCTGACAGTCGAACCATTGCGTTTCAGTTTAACACCCGCTGCTCCCATAGGTGCTTCCTGTTCTCTTCTGATATTTAGATGCTTGGTGGCCCACTTCCCCCCATGAGCAACATTCTGGTTGCTTACACCGTTTCTGCATATGGCCCTTGCGTCCACGCCCACAACATCTGATCTCGGAAGCGAATAAATGGTGATCTCGATGTTGCTTCAGCAAAATATATTTCCTCCAATTGCGCCATAAATCTAAGAGCTGCCGCCTCCTGCAGTAACACTTTGTTCGCCTCCGCATTGTGGATAGGCACTTAGGTCTGAGCATCGACTTTGCCAATCCTGTCACAAAGTGCTTCCACTGACTCACTGCAGTTCAGAGTCAGAGTACTGAGCTCTCGCAAAAAGATTTGTATGGTATTTTGCTTTTGGTAACGCTGAAGCAGCCCAGCAGCCAACTGCTGAATCGACTGTGCTTTACTTAGGGTATTGAAATGTTGCTCTTTGAATAATTAATAAAATATGCCCCAAACGTTTAATTAATGTTAAAATACATTATTAATTAAATTAATTTCTGTCAAGAATTCTTAAAGAAAACATCAGAAATTAGCTTCCTCAGTTGATAGTAAACTCATTATTTCAAATTAACTCCCTCACCTCCAAATAATCGTAACATAATATTTAAATATTAGTAATACTTTAGTCTTGTGATATACTGAACATGTCTCGGCCTCTCCTGTTAAAATAAAGTACAGTCACACTTCGTTCGACCAACTGCTCATTAGCAGTAGCTGTAACATTATTTATGAAAACCGATAGACCTTTCGTTGTTCAGGTGTCTCCACACTACATCCCGCGGGCCAACACCATCTACGGTAACGCGTCGGACATGTATAGTACCCAGTCTGCAGTAATGTTTCTTATTTCGCTCGAATATTGATTATAGAGCACCTCCCATAAGACGTGATCCGCACAATAAGTAGAAGAAAATGTAATAAAACGACTAGCTTACCGAACGATGTTTCGCATAAAGAATCTGTTTTGTGGTTGTTTTGTTTCAGTCTTTAATGACCATTTTAATAAAAAATTTTGGAACAGCGATAAAAAAATTGTTTTTTAAATTTCTTTTTAAAATTCATAAACCACCTTATGGCCTGGACCGGTCTTCTTGGTCACTAGAAATGAATAATTTTTAAGTCACACGTTCTCCTGTAAACTCTGCACTCTAAAAGTACAGCCTGCGACAATGCTCTGTGCCGTCATCTGTAATGCCCGAGCTTCCGCGACGAGTTTGCAATTTCTCTTCAACAACGTTGCAAGGTCTTTTTCTTCGTTGATGCATCGTAACCCTTTCCCTTTCAGTATCTGTTTATGAATCGAATTCTGATTTGTCGTCGTTTACTAATACGAATTCATTAAAGATACAAGTATGGTAGTTGCTATGCTCGCTACAAATTATATTAACTATGAAGGTATGTCTCTTATTCGACACATTTTAAAGCACAGGCAAGAACAGGATGTATTGTAGTACAAACAAAAAATTACTATACTGTATTATAAAACTCATTGAGTATCTGTTTTGTTCGGAATGGAAAGAACTGACTTATTCTACATGGACTCCTAGTGAAAACAAGTGCTTCTCTTACGACGGTTAGTTACGAGAAAGTTCAGGGATGAATCCGGCTCATTACGCAAAGTAACACTGTACAGTGCAAAATTTACAGTGCGAGTAAATCATACAAAATACGTACAATAATCAGTTATTTTTATTTATTACCATTTAAGACAAACATTAACTGACGTATATAAAGGAACTGATTGCTTTAACTGTAATTACTTATATGATATTTCTTGAAAATTTACCAAACTAAGTGACATACGTAGGCAGTTCACATAATTAGATTAAGTATTGTAATTATAATTAATGAGATTTACTTCGCTGCAACTTCCCTCATGCAATTGTTTCCAGTTGGTGGTCTCACTAGGGGGAATTATCAGCAACGGCTTCAAATGCTCGTCGGCTTGTTTAGATCTTTAATATTATTGTACAGTTCATTTTTTTTCACAAAGATAACTAGAGCCAAAAGTGGAAAAAAGTCACAAGCAAACACATGCAATTGGTGAAACTGTGTGAGTGGAAGACATAAAATGTCAGCAATGACGAATACAATCATTTATCTCTACAAAAATCGCTACGTCGCAAATCAACCATTTCCATTTGCAATTCTGAGGCAAGAGTTTCTATATCGGCATTAAAAGGATTTTGAATAATCTTAATATCGTTTGTACCAAAATCTGAAACACACGACTCAAAATTTATATTTCAAGAATTCGAAGTTTCAGTTGGAAAAGCAAGCGGCAGTGGAGTCTCTGACTGCTTAATGAATTTTGGTATGTATTAAAATACATGAAACACTTTATGTTGAATTGATACTGAAACAAAATATTTTTTTGTTGAAAGGATTTAATATGAGTGTGCAAATCAGGCAGTAGTTATTTTTCGCCTTGTAATTTCAAATTACTGTTGTTGTTTAGTTATATCTGTACAAAATGATAACTTCCATAGCTACTCAGCGTTGTGTGACAGCAGAGATCGATTCCTTTCATTCAGAAAATTTCAATTCTTGCTAGGAGCCCATAAACCGAGTCAGAGCTTTTCCACAGCTAAGCCAGCGCACTGGTGCATGACATGGTAAATCATTTTCTTCAATCTCTTCAGTAAACTCGCGGAGTTGACGATGACTGAGAGTATGTGGTCTTTTACACAGCTGACATGAGTGTCTTTAAGACTTCTGATATATCCAAGCATTTTCGACACAGGAACTGTTGCTGAATGATGGAATGTGCGATTAAGGGTTTCGATCCACCGACATTTTCTATCGCCTTTGAGACGATAGCAATGACACTTGTGTTTTCTCCACAAATGTTTTTACCACCATCAGTTTTGACACACCTTAAGTTTTTCCGTTGAAGACTGTTTTTCTCAACAGCATTTTCTTCTCTCGTGGCAATGCCGTGAACGCTATGAACGTCAAGGAACTGTTCATAAACTTCATAATTTTTGTTCATCCATTCAATAAGAATTAACACCTGTGCACTATCCGATACACACGTTGACTCATCCAGAACCAACGACAACCGCTCATAGTGTTGAGTTTTCTCAGAAAACTGAGTTAATGTATTTAGATTTGAGCTGCAGTCTTTGCAGAAAAACTGATGTTTTTAAATAAATTTGCTTTTTCTGGAGACAATTCTTCAGCTTCTGCAGTCATACAATCCATTATTCATTTGCCGTCAGTAAATGATTTTCCATGTTTTGTTACTGAGTGAGCCATGGGGAAACTAGGAGAGTTGCTCCTTGTTGTTCAGTTTTTACTTTCTTAAAACAACACTTTCTGAGATTTCAAACCACATTTCAAACACCCATCATTTCTAGCCGTTGGTATCTTGTAAATTTGGAATAGTTTTAGGAATTTTTAGTCTCATAATGTATTCCTTGAGAAATTATGTTGTGTTATTGCAAATTATACACACTGACCTATCACTTCACTCAATTACGAAATAAGGATGTCCCCATTGCTCTTGGAAATTTCAGTACTCGCTATCTATCTTCCGTGTCCTTTACGTGTTTACACGAATCTGTACAAAAGAGACTTGAGTATAAATCAAACTGATGCCAATTAATAGTAGTAAGAGCAAAGTTTCTGAGTAAAGAACTGCACTGGATATATCTTCGGGGGGATTTTAATAACATTAAAAATTCGCTGTTAAATATACCGTATTTTCACTAAGACACTGTAGTCACAAAACACACTGACCTTCTGTGCTCTCCGGAAAACTTCAATATTATACATTTAATACTGCCATAAGTAGTCACAGCAGTACGTAAAGACCTGCACGCACATTGGTTATCGGAGAGGCAGTGAAATGAGCAGGTCACTTGCCCGTAAGTACCAACAGAAACTGCGCAGTGATAATCACTCCCGCTCCCTCTGCCATAGATATCTCAATCACTGGCTACACCTGAAATAAAAATTTGCTCGTAATTCAACACTGCAGTATTCAGGTGTAATGAACCAAAGTCTGTCCATGTTTTTATGAGCCAGGGATGGTCGCAGAGAACGAGTAGGTAGCCACTATTGCCGACGTGTGGTGAGTTATGTTGTGGTGGGAAGATATCCTGCAGTGCTAGTTGAATATGCAGATCGTGCTACGTTCTGAACTGCTGCTGCGATTTTAATGACGTACGGAAGTAACAAGCTTTCGTGAAAGTGTATTACAGCAAGCCTCACGAGTGGTTTTTATTTGTAACAATGTAATGAAGTTAAGGCCACATCTCAAGAATAGACAATAAACCGATCATTGTGTAATGTGTGCTGCAGTGTTACTCGGTGTCAGCCCGTAAGGTCTGGTAGTAGTGGCAAGTGTCACGAAAACTTCTGCACTACATTGAGGATTTCCGGGCAGTACTAGGTTATCAGGCCTCCAGGAAGGCAGATTATAGCTCGGTTCTGGACCTTGGGGATTTAGTGGAAGATCCGGTGTGGCCATCAGCCTAAAATTCTTAGAGAAGCCTTTTCTATTTGGAAAGGGATTAATAAGTGCGGTTACTACTGGATCAAAAGTAGCTGAATCTACCTCCAACTCTGCCTTATTTTCCCCTGACTCAGGCTGTGAATGAACCCGAAAGGTTTCCAAAGCCACAAATCTATTAAGAAGGTCCTTATGCTAGAGATTTTGGTGAAACTTTTCCTCTGTTAGAACAGCAATAGATTCTGTAGCAACACCAGCACACACAAATAAACCACTAAAACACTACTAAAGAAAAATGTTATAAGTTACCTTTTTCTCGTGTGTCGTCACCAATCTACAGTCTGAACAATCGAGAACCAAATGATCAACACGTGTACATGTAAAAAATGTGCCTCCTACAGTCTTAGTGCATGGCAATTCGTGCCCTGCAAGACTGCAAAACGAACAACGACAAGTTCACGGATTCACATGAATTCGCAAACATAACATATTCTATCCAGTACCACACAAATTGAGTTAACTGAGAAAAAAATACTTAATTAAACATAAACAAAGTGTGGCTCAACGCACCCCATTGGAATGAGCCAATACTTGTGAATTGGAGATATTCCGCTCGAATTTAATTTACTAAATTACACAGCCTTACTGCCCGACTCTAAAAAACAGTGTTTGGGCTCAAGAGTTACGCAACAATCACTTCCCTTGGCAAACTGTACGGTTTGTATGTTGGAAAAACACTTCCCCAGACCACCTGCGTCGTGAAGCGTAACGACTACTTCATGACACCAACTGTAACACCTGGGCCTATTCCTGACCTCTGCGCCTCACAATGGGTGAGATGGTGAGGGAGAGGGCAGATTACCGCGGCAACGTATACTCACGGACGCCTCTTCCCGTTGGTGACGTCTGTTGACCTGGGTCATGAGTGGCAGCTACCGTAATGGCGAGCTCCCCACCAGAAGTGAAGAACTAGGGTGTGCCGTAAGGTGAATCACAGTCTTGCTGTCTATGCACCCCTGCTATTACTTGTGGTCTCTATGTCACACACTTGGGGGCAGTACCGATAGCAGATGCCAATTGCTGAGCAATAATGCCCTTGTCAACTACCCCTGGGATCACCCGGGGTGTTGACCGACTGTGTTCATGTCTCTAGGAGGCCTCGAGGCCGCACTTCCCCCATCCAGGCTGTAAACAGCTGGCACTGCACTGGCAGAATACCAGCTCCCCACTTCAGTGAAGTTCCCGAAGTCCCGCGGCTACTACTCCTGGCCGAAGCTAAATGAGTCAGTCATTGGGCAGGTAGTCAACCGATCTTCATCAAGGAGGGTGGATTGTGGTATCTCTGAAATTCAAAAGCACATCATTCTCTTTGGTTCAAGAGGCAGACAGAATGGTAGTACTACTCAATGCTTTGAGCAACGAAGTTCGATTATTTATACGCTTACAGCTATGATTCTGATGTAGACCTATCGGAGGGCAACAAGTAGGTTTTCTTTATATTACTTGTTCTGTTAGCTTTTTCTAGCTGGCTCTCTACTGAGCACGGGTCGCTATACCGAGATAAATTTGCGAAGTGTGAGTTTCTCGGTAGCACGTACGTTCCCGAGTAATAAAATATTACTTCACTCTTGGTCAGACTGTTTTTTGCCCTCGGCCGCTGACAGGTGTCGTAAACGCCCCTCTGCCTGGACTGTTTTATCATAGTGGCAACAGTACCGTCGAGTGGCTTACTTAGTTATCACACAGGCCTGGCACGCCTCTACCGCTTGCAGGGAGTAGGAATAAAATTCTAACAATTCACAACTACCGGGCCGAAATTTTACAGGACGCAACAGTACAAAGTGTACTACACATTGCGGAAAACTGGTGCAGAACAAAGAATATAAGTGTCAGGCCCAAGAAAACTTATTTAGCTCCGTTTACGAGGAAGCAAATTCATCACATACATCGTTTACTGAAATGTCAAGCTTCTTGATGAAACTCTACGAGCAGAGGGTTGCGAAACTATCATGGGTCATTCACGTAAAGAATGAACATTTATAGGCAAAAAACACTCTTATGAGCACTAAAAGGGCAAGATGTAAAAACTAGGTTCTAAATCCCTAGGAACATGTTCTGGATATTCACTACTGTAATAAGACCTATCACAACTGCTGGGGCTACAGTATGGCGAAATGAAGTAGAAGGTGGTTGTTAGGTAGGTTGGTAAGGTGCAGATATTGGACTGGTTAGCTATAACGGGAGGAATTAGCAGCACACCCACTGCTGGTATGGAGACCATGCTGGACATGCCACCATTGCATCTTTTGGTTACAATGGAGACAGTGGCAGGGACATACAGTTAAAAAATTAGAAATAACTTGATTCCTTTCGCATAACAAGAATTTCACATTTGTAATGCGGTAAATATAAGAACTGTTTGTGAAATGCCGACTGACCATACAATAATTTTTGGCGCCTTCATAAACGTTTCGACGTAACAAATGCAAGAAGGGAGCAGTGGAAGAATGAACCGCAACACCTTTCAGGAGACATAGTCCGGTATGCTGGAGAGTCGAAAACACATAAACCTGCTGGGGCCCGAATATACGGGGCACAGCGTAGAATAGAGGGAGCAGTCTCTCGAGGGAAGTTGGCCACAGGCGAAATTATCCGATATCGGGGTGTGCACGGAGAAGCATTTGCGTAGGTGTTACGAAGATCGTAGCACCTATTTTTGTAAGGTGGTCACGTCGTTTTCATTCTTGCATGTGCACGTTAGAGAGAGAGCAATTGACGTTAAACAATCTTTAGTCGTGTCGTGGCAAAGTATTTGCCTCTGCGCACTCTGATACGTTATTTTAAGTACGGTAGGCGAGGGACGTATTTCGTAGTGCTGTGTTCACTTGTGATTGTACTTTTTGGATGAAGAAAGATGTGTTGTAAAGGACAACAAGGATGAATATCATCTATATATTGAAAGTTGAAAGGAATATAAATTTTGAACAACCATTTTTTCTCAAGTGGACGACTCTGAGATACGACTGCAGCATTGAGCACCTAATTTGTAGAAATGATTATTGCCAGATAGTAAACTTCGTTCACTTACCCAGAGCTGAGCGAAAGACTACCCCACTTCCCTGATCATGAATTAACATTTCAACTGATTAAGCTGTTTCATTTTTATAGAAATTCTCTGCAAATTTTGTTCCCCTTTGTGTCGATACTACATTGCACCATGAGGTACGCATCAGATTGAATAGGGGCATGTAACTGTTTTGCTTCAGTTGCACATTTAATATAAAGAGAGGTTGTATTCAGACCCGTTACGTTTCAGTTCAAATTACGTTATACTTTGTTATAGGTTACCACACGAGCTCAAGGTGGATAACAGTTTGTAAGGACATAGTTTTGGTAATAAGTAATTTTTTTTAATAGTGGAAGGTAAAGTAGGGCTAAATTTCACGCAGAACCAGAAATACAATGGGAATGTTATTCATGTATTCAGATTGCTAACCAGCTGTGAAATATCTATCAGCCCCTGGAACGAGATCAAAGCTCATTGCAGAATGCAATGAAGCCTTTCGGAGACAAGGGGAAAGCAACAGGGTAAAATTACTGGGGGTCCCTAGCCACTCAGGAACTGATGGCAATGAACAAGCTAATAGAATGATCTGAACAGGCGCGATGTGTCGATTTGTTGTACCGGAACCTGTCATAACCTAAGGAGATGGTAAAAACAAAACTACATAATTAAATCAGAAGGCAGCACGTAGAATATTGATCTAAGACCCAAAATCAAAAATATGGCATACCAATGTTGCCGAATCCACATTTCAAGATAAGTTCTATAATGAGGAACTTGAACAGGAAACAGATGAAACTCGTGGTATGACTCATGACTGGCCGGCGAACTTCATAAAACATCAACACACGATCGATACGGAAGGAAAGGCCCACTAAGTGTGGAATAAGTGGTGAGGAGGATGAAATTGAGCCACATATAGTCATCGAATCTGAAGCTTTAGCGGGCAAAAGTCACAGAATATTCGACTCGACAGAGCCTGAGGAAATGGTGTGTAATAAGGACCTAGTGAAGAGTTAATGGTATCTGTTTGCTTTACTACAACCACAGGGGGCGAAACAGCACAATGAACTCAGTTTCCGTGGGTTCAGCAGTGGGCTGAGACCACTATTATTTTTTTCTACCTGCATTAAACATATTAAATTGAAGGGTCTCTACATGAGCTTAACATTTAACTTAATGGACGTACCTCTGGCACCTGAAATCTGGGCGCAAACTGTAAACTAAATAAAAAAAGACTGAGCCGCTGAGTGCGTCTATAGTGGCTACAAGTTGTATTATCTCTATTTCACTTCATATTTTACTAGCTTTTGGTAACTATCCGAGCCCGACCACGCATATTCAACACATCTATGTGTAATATGTCGGTATATACATCCTTTCCTCATCTAACCTCATGAATGAAAATAGAGAATGAGAGTGTACAAGACAAATTTCAATATCTAGCTCTGTGAGAGTAAAAGTAATCTTCAAGTGTGGCTGAATAGCCCGTCCCATAAAGCACATATCAGGTAGCAAAGAGGTTGTCCGCAGTTCGTGGTCTAGTGGTAGTTCAGTTTCAGCCGCGCTAGCGAGTGGACGTTGTTTACTGCTGCGCTGCAATTCCGTGTTTACGTCGCTGTACTTGAGCTTCCCTGAGTGTTGTCCGTCCGTTAATCTCCGTGTTCCTTCATGTTCCTTGCGATCTGATTGCTCATTCTGGTCGTGCTGATGCTACGTGGAATTTTGGGTGTTTAACTGAAATTATGTCGCTGGATTAACCATAGGTACAAACCTCAGGAAGAATACTCAGGTATTTGCTTTTGATAAGGTGTCCCGTCCTGTTCAGCCGACATCCCTGGAAGTAGTTGACTGGATTACACAGGAAATTGCCGGCTTGAGTGGCCGGGCGGATCTAGGCGCTTCAGACTGGAACCGCGTGACCGCTACGTTCGCAGGTTCGAATCCTACCTCGGGCATGGATGTGTGTGCGATGTCCTTAGGTTAGTTAGGTTTAAGTAGTTCTAAGTTGTAGGGGACTGATGACCTCAGATGTTAAGTTCCATAGTGCTCTGAGCCATTTGAACCATTTGAACCAAGAATAAAGATGAAGAATCCGATTTTTCCCCACAAAAAAATTCGGAGGCATTAGTTTACAGCATTCCCACGTAGTTTACTATCTTATCAGCGCTTTTCACAAGTAAACCTGACCACAGCAAAAAGCGCAACATAGTGAAGAGTTACTGTTGCTGTCAACATACTGTAAGAATCGCAGAAAGCAAGTTGCGAAAAGAGGTTTAACATATCTGACTGCCCCTCAAAAACGGTTTCTTTTACTCTCGAACGGCCGATTAACTTCTCCGGAAATCTGCGACAGCTGAAAATCATCACAATGCTCGACTGCTCACACATATCTGAATGTAGCTTAACATTTATAAACCATCTGAAGCAAAGGCATTGTCCATATTAGTGCCTTTCAAAACTCCATATGGTGTCAATATGGATAATACCTTTGCTTCAGATGTTTTTACTCTGTAATTGGCGTACTTTATAGTATTTGTACTATATATAGTATGCATAGCATGTATAGTACGTACAGTTAGTGTAAAGTGTTCTTTGCATGGGTATTTGATTAGCAGTAATAGTAAAGTTGTATTGTGGTAGTAATGAGTGGTTATACCATAGGACAGTGTGTGCACTCCTTGGACAGCGCTATCTAGAGGCCGGTTGTGAATCACTAGAAACGCAGCAGGTAACCCTGCGCGGAATAAGGCAGTGTGATGCCGACCGTAGTTACTCGAGCAGCAGTTGCGTACCAAATAGTTTTATCTTGTGACCTCGGTTTTACATAACTGATGGAAAAGAACGACAATGAGAGCAGTTTTTTATTTACTTGTGCCAATGATCTTATATCAGCTGGTCTGCCACAGGTATCGTTATAACCAAATGGTTTATAAACGTCGAGCTACATTCTTGTGTGTGGTACTGTACTAATAGTAATGTGTATAGTGTAACTCATGTAAACCCCCCCCCCCCCTCAAACCTGTCATTTTATATCTTCGCAGATCCGATGATGGCACCTTCAGTGTGTTGAAACCGGTTATCCAGTAAACAGTATTTAAGCGATCTTCGCTTTTGAATTATTTTTAAATTCGTTGATACACTTTCAGCGGTCACATGAATATTTGGAAGTGCATCAAAGATCAAATAGCTCTGATTACAAGGACATCCGCTGAGAGTATATTGCTCTCATTGATACACAGGCCTGAAGCACGCTTTTTACGGGGCGCAAAAAATAACACTGTGTACTGGTTGCTAGCAAATTTAGTTAGCTACGTCATTAAAAAATTAAGATCCGACAGCACCATAAACTTCAAGTTACACACGCTGTGTGAATACCACAAAATTAGAAGGTATTCGAATCACAAAAAAAGGTTCGGTAATATGTTAAACATTATATTTGATAGAATGGGCATTGGTTAATAGAAAAGAGGAGACTGTGATGACAGTGATGTATTGTAGTTACCTTAAGGATGTTATTTAAATTTTTATTGTAAACTTTTGGTTTGTATTTTTTCTACTTCAGAACGAAATTTTTGAAATTTTATAAGATAATGTACACACCTTATGTGACAGTCAGATTGTGTATCTAATAGTGTCAAAACACAGAATAATATAGCTGCTTTCATGGTTTATAGTATTAATGAGAAAATTGACAGTTTTTATGGAAATGTCTTTATCGATTGGTTGTTGTTGTGGTCTTCAATCGTGAGACTGGTTAGATGCACCTCTCCATGCTACTCTATCCTGTGCAAGCTTCGTTATCTCCCAGTACCTACTGTAACCTACATCCTTCTGAATCTGTTTAGTGTATTTATCTCTTGGTCTCCCGCTACGATTTTTACCCTCGGCGCTGCCCTCCAATATTACATTGGTGATCCTTTCATGCCTCAGAATATGTCCTACCAACCGATCCCTTCTTCTAGTCAAGTTTTGCCACAAACTCCTCTCCAATTCTTTTCAATTCAACCTCATTAGTTATGTGATCTACCCATCTAATCATAAGCATTCTTCTGTAGCACCACATTTCGAAAGCTGCTATTCTCTTTTTGTTCAAACTATTTATCATCCACGCTTCACTTCCGTACATGGCTACACTCCATACAAATAGTTTCATAAAAGACTTCCTGACACTTAACTCGATGTTAACAAATTTCTCTTCTTCAGAAATGCTTTCCTTGCCATTGCCAGTCTACATTTTACATTCTCTCTACTTCGACAAGCACCAGTTATTTTGCTCCCCAAATAGCAAAACACATTTACTACTTTAAGCATCTCATTTCCTAATCTAATACCCTGAGCATCACCCGATTTAATTCGACTACATTCCATTATCCTCGTTTTGCTTTTGTTGACGTTCATCTTATATCCTCCTTTCAAGACACTGTCCATTCCGTTCTGCTGCTCTTCCAGGTCCTTTGCTCTCTCTTACAGAATTACAACGTCATCGGCGAACATCAAAGTTTTAATTTCTTCTCCATGTGTTTTAAATCCTACTCGGAATTTTTCTTTTGTTTCCTTTACTGCTTGCTCAATATAGAGATTGAATAAAATCGGGGAGAGGCTACAACCCTGTCTCACTCCCTTCCCAACCACTGCTTCCCTTTCATGTTCCTCGACTCTTATAACTGCCATCTGGTTTCCGTACAAATTGTAAATAGGCTATCGCTCCCTGTATTTTACCCTTCCACCTTCAGAATTTGATAGAGAGTATTCCAGTCAACATTATCAAAAGCTTTCCGTAAGTCTACAAATGCTAGAAACGTAGGTTTTCCTTTCCTTAATCTAGCTTCTAAGATAAATCGTAGGGTCAGTATTGCTTCACGTGTTTCAACATTTCTACGGAATCCAAACTCATCTTCCACGAGGCCGGCTTCTACCAGTTTTTCTGTAAGAATTCGTGTTAGTATTTTGCAGCGGTGGCTTATTAAACTGATAGTTCGGTAATTTTCACATCTGTCAGCCTCTGCTTTCTTTGGGATTGGAGTTATTATAGTCTTCTTGAAGTCTGAGGGTAATTGCCTGTCTCATACATCTTGCTCACCAGAAGGTAGAGTTTCGAAAGGGCTGGCTCTCCCAAGGCTATCAGTAGTTCTAATGGAATGTTGTCTACTCCCGGAGCCTTGTTTCACTTAGGTCTTTCAGTGCTCTGTCAAACTCTTAACGCAGTATCATATCTCCCATATCATCTTCATCTACATCCTCTTCCATTTCTATAATATTGTCCTCAAAAATGTCGCCCTTGTATAGACCCTCTATATACTCCTTCCACCTCTCCGCTTTCCCTTCTTTCCTTAGAACTGGGTTTCCATCTGAGCTCTTGATATTCATGCAAGTAATTCTCTTTTCTCCAAAGGTCTCTTTAATTTTACTGTAGGCAGTATCTATGTTAAACCTAGTGAGATAAGCCTCTAAATCCTCACATTTCTCATCTAGCGATTCCTGGTTAGCCATTTTGCACTCCCTGTTGATCTCATTTTTGCGACATTTGTTTTATTTTTACCTGCTTGATTTACTGTATTTTTGTATTTTCTCCTTTCATCAGTTAAATTCAGTATGTCTACTGTTACCCAAGGATTTCTACTAGGCCACGTCTTTTTACCTATTTGATCCTCTGCTGCTTCA
Organism: Schistocerca piceifrons; assembly: GCF_021461385.2. Taxonomy (NCBI): domain Eukaryota; kingdom Metazoa; phylum Arthropoda; class Insecta; order Orthoptera; family Acrididae; genus Schistocerca; species Schistocerca piceifrons. The sequence goes on from NC_060143.1 coordinate 169,068,124, forward strand.
CTGTTTCATCTCTCAAAGCTACCCATTCTTCTTATGCTGTATTTCTTTTCCTCATTCTTTTCACTCAGTCCGTTATAATCTCCCTGTAAATCTCTACAATCTCTGGTTCTGTCAGTTTATCCAGGTCCCATCTCCTTAAATTCTCACTTTTCTGTAGTTTCTTTAGTTTTAATCTACAGTTCATAACCAATAGATTGTGGTCAGAGTCCACATCTGCCCCTGGAAATGTCTTACAATTTAAAACCTGGATCCTAAATCTCTGTTTTACCAATATATAACCTATCTGAAATCTGTCAGTATCTCCAGGCTTCTTCCATGTGTACAACCTTCTTTTATGATTCTTGAACCAAGTGTTCGATATGATTAAGTTATGCTCAGTGCAGAATTCTACCAGGCGGCTTCCTCTTTCATTCCTTACCCCAATTCCATACTCACCTACAACGTTTTCTTCTCTTCCTTTTCCTGCTATCGAATTCCAGTCACCAATGACTATTAAATTTTCGTCTCCCTTCTCTATCTGAATAATTTCTTTTATCTCATCATACATTTCATCAATCTCTTCGTCATCTGCGGAGCTAGTCGGCATATAAACTTGTACTACTGTGGTAGGTGTGGGCTTCGCATCTATCTTGGCCATAATAATGCGTTCACTATGCTGTTTGTAGTAGCTTACCCGCATTCCTATTTTTTATTCATTATTAAACCTAATCCTGCATTACCTCTATTTCATTTTGTATTTATAACCCTGTATTCACCTGACCAGAAGTCGTGCTTCTTCTGCCACCGAACTTCACTAATTCCCACTGTATCTTACCTTAACCTATCCATTTCCCTTTTTAAATTTTCTAACTTACCTCCCCGATTAAGGAATCTGACATTCCACGCTCCAACCCTTAGAACGACAGCTTTCATTCTCCTGATAACAACGTCCTCCTGAGTAGTCCCCGCCCGGAGATCCGAATGGGGGACTATTTTACCTTCGGAATATTTTACCCAAGAGGACGCCATCATAAGTTAACCATACAGGAAAGCTGCATGCCGTCGGGAAAAACTACGACTGTAGTTTCCCTTTGCTTTCAGCCGTTCGCAGTACCAGCACAGTAAGGCCATTTTGGTTAGTGTTACAAGGACAGAGCAGTCATTCATCCAGACTGTTGCCCATGCAACTACTGAAAAGGCTGCTGCCCCTCTTCAGGAACCACACATTTGTCTGGCCTCACAACAAATACACCTCCGTTGTGGTAGCACCTTCGGTACGGCTATCTGTATCGTTGAGGCACGCAAGCTTCCTCGCCAACGGCAACGCCCATGGTTCATGAGATGGATCGGTTGGTTAATACCATAATATTGTACCTAATATTATGCAGTATTCAATGGCTGCAAAATTGCCCTGTTCATTTTTGCACTGTGATGTGCAAGTCAGTTTTCCAGTGGAAGATCTATTATATAAGTCTGATCACTTTAGATAATTACCATTCCATTCATGACCAGAAAGTGTAGTTGGAAGGCTAGTCAATTTTATAATATCTCTTCTCCGCCATTCTCAGGTATTTAAGAAATTGTATAACACGATTATTAAATTTTTTTTTTTGTGCGATGGGCATAAATGTTCCATATTCTGTGTAATTTTAAGTGACTTCCATATTATCGTGTGAAATGCTCATAGCTAGTCTGACTGAGCTGAGAAGGTTCAAGATCAGTTTCTTCCCTTGGCCTGTCTCTCATGGAGACGATTTATTTTCCTACATTGATATATTAAAATTATCCCAAAACTCGTTGATATCCTTCATATAGTCCTGTTTATGCTTTAAAAAGATTGAATCACATGTAATTCAAAGTGCAGTTTTTTTTATTTATTCGCGTGTGAAGAAGTCTGAATGTCTTTAAAAACTTTTCTTGGTATTCAAATTAATTCTTTCTGGTAATTTAGTCAGTAACACAAACTTCTGTTGTATTTCTTTAACATCATCGTAACTGCAATGATCAAACTGTTTTTGTTTAAATCATTCCCGGTATAAATGTGTGCATGGTTAGTGCATGTAATTAGTATGCATTTTGAATGTGTAACATTGTTCCTTAAATAAATGTTTAAAAAAATATGTAGCTAGCGGTTCTGCCTCTGGATCACGGGGTCCCGTGTTCGATTCCCGGCCTGGTTGGGTATTTTCTCTGCCCGGGGACTGGGTGTTTGTGTTGTCCCTATCATTTCATCATCATTTTTAACGTGTCTCAAATTCGACTGTATAAAGATTGGGACACTGTACGGGCGCTGATGACTGCGCAGTTGAGCGTCCACAAGCGCGAGACGGGGGCAACGACTAAGTGTGACTGTGCATATTCGCAGTTAACTCTTTATCTTATTTTTGTAGATTTCAGCTCCAGTCAAAATTAACGTCTTGCTTTCGTCGTTCACTGCTCGTTGAGCGGTATATGGAATATTTCTTGTTAGTTTCGAGCCATTATGAACAGTTCCAGTTATCCACGCATGCAAGCTATTGTCCTATTCCCCCCTGTTCGAACACATGACGCGTTCAGTCTCATTTAGTTAGTTGTTGATCTCACAGGTATAGCATAATTGTACAGGTTTCTGAAATTTCTATAATTTCCATTTCAGTTCATTATCTAGTTCCCACGTGTCTTCGTTGTGTCAGCTTGTGTTAAGTAGGGATCTCAAAGCCTTACCTTCGCAGATCGTGTCTCACGGTAATATAACCTGTCCAATTTGTTTAGCTATTCTGAATTTTACCACTCGTATTATGCAGGATTTTTGTTTCAGGGACCACCTGTTCGTGGATTGTGAGAAACTTCATATGTCACAGTTACTAATTCTCGGGGTACAAGTTCTAAATTAGTCTCAGAACATCTTCTATGGTCCAACTATTAACAGCTCATTCTTACTGATGAATTCCTGTTAATTTGCTTCGTGCACTCAAGCCAAGGGAACGACCGTTTGCCAACCACGTGCACACTGATGGAGGTTTTCTTTATTCTTATATTTGTCCCAAATCTCTATTATATGTGTATATGTGCGTGAATGTCGCCATTGAAATATTTCTCTGACACTGACCTCATTAATAATTAATGACAAGCCATGACAGGGTCTCCAACATGCAGTTTTTATTTTGTAGCCCAGTCGAGACCAATATTAAAAAAGGCAGCCATCATCCACTCATTAGTTGTTTAGTTTACTAGTTTGTTCAGTTGTGTCTTTAATAAAAGTGATATTTTTACCAAAGCAAGTGCTTACATATTCTCTCGCAAACTTCCATTTTTGTGTCCTACTGCTTTTCGTTGTGCAACAGATAAATATGGCGAAGTTATTTATTTAATATTTATCCAACTATCATAAATGTCCATATCCAGCAACCCAGTTCCTTTAAATATCAAAGGTTTTTCTTTCCTGTACACTGAAGGGCCAAAGAAACTGGTACACCTGCTAAATATCCTTTAGGGCCCCCGAGAGCACACAGAATTGCCGCAACATGACGTGACATGGACTGGACTAATGTCTGAAGTAGCGCTGGAAGAAACTGACACCATGAATCCTACAAGGCTTTCCATAAATCAGTAACAGTAAGAGGGGATGGAGATCTCTTCTGAGCAGCATATTTCAGGGCATCCCCGATATGCTCAAAATTGTTCATGTCTGGGGCGTTTGGTGTCAGCGGAAGTGGTTAAACTCAGAACAGTATTCCTGTTGCTACTCTGTAGCAATTCTGGACGTGTGGGGTGTCACATTGTCCTGCTGGAAGTGCCCAAGTTTGTCGGGATTCAAAATGCACATGGAGGGATGCAGGCGATCAGACAGGATGCTTACGTAAGTGTCACCTATCATACTTGTATCTAGAATTATCAGGCGTCCTATATCACTCCAACTGCATACGGCCCACACCCTTACAAAGCTTAGAGCTGTTATATTTATATAGAAATTCGCTGTCATCATTGTACACTTTGTAAATCATTATTCACATTGCACCATGAGATACGCAACAGTATGAATATTGTTTGGAAATTTCATTTTGTAACAGAAATCTAGATTAACTGCTACCTGCTTGCCGTTTGCTGTTGCGCTTTCGAGAAATCTGCACCAGTGTTGTCACAAGACGTCAGGTAACTGGAAATTTTGATTTGGACCATGTTCTTTTACTACAGTTGCCCATTTAGTGTAAAGAGAGGTAGTATTTAAAGGAGTTATGGTTCAGTTCAAATTAAGTTATGTTTTGTGATAGGTTAGCAAGCGAGTTTAAGGTGGTAACAGACTGTAAGGACATTGTTTTAGTAATACGTACTTTATTTTTTATAGAGTGGGAGGCATAGTAAGGCTAAATTTCATACAGAAACAAAAATATAGTGGAAATGTTACTCATTTATTCAGATTGCTAAGTAGCTGTGAAATATCTATTAGAGCCTGCATGGAGATTATAGGTCGTTACATAATGCAATGAAGACCTTCGGGGACTAGGGGAGAGCAATAGGGTAAACTTGCTGTGGATCCGTGGTCATTCAGGAATTAGTGGCAATGAACAAGCTAACAGAATGGCCAGGACAGGGTTGATGAATGGATTTATTGGACCGGTACTTGCATAACCGAAGATGGTTGAAATGGCTCTGAGCACTATGAACTTAACTTCTGAGGTCATCAGTCCCCTTGGAACTCAGAACTACTTAAACCTAGCCAACCAAAGGACACCACACACATCATTGCCCGAAGCAGGATTCGAACCTGCGACCGTACCGGTCGCGCGATTATAGACTGTAGCTCCTAGAACCGCTGGACCACTCCGGCCGGCAAACGAAGATGATGACACAATCAACACTATGTAGCTGAATCAGGAGGTAGCACGTAGAATATTGGACTACTATACAAAATCAGAAACTGGCAAGCGAATGTTGGCAGATCCATACTTCAAAAGAAGTTCTATATTAATGAACTTGAACACGAAACAAATCAGACTCGTAGTAGAACTCATGACTGGCCATAGAACTTCGTAAAACATCAGCACGCGAGGACACAGAGGAGAAAGCCGCTAAATGTAGACTACGTGGTGAAGAAGACGAAAGTGCAGCACATCTAACCTTCCAATGAGAAGCTGTGGCGGGCGAAAGACACAGAATGGTTCAAATGGCTCTGAGCACTATGCGACTCAACTGCTGAGGTCATCAGTCGCCTAGAACTTGGAACTAATTAAACGTAACTAACCTAAGGACATCACACACATCCATGCCCGAGGCAGAATTCGAACCTGCGACCGTAGCGGTCACGCGGTTCCAGACTGAAGCGCCTTTAACCGCACGGTCACACCGGCCGGCAAAGAGACAGAATCTCCGAGTCTGTAGAGCCTACGGAAATCGTGTTTAATAAGGACCCAGTAAACAGGCTCCTACCACTTCTTAATGGTACCGGTTGGCATTACTAGAATCACAGGGAGCGAAACATCACAACGAACTCTATTTCCGTAGAGGCAAGAGGGTTCTAGTGCCATTGTTGTTTTTATCTCCCTGCATTAAACGTATCAAATTGAAGGGTGTCTATCATGTCAAATCTGGGCGCAATCTGTAAACTACATAAAAAAGAATGAGCAGCTGAGTGTGTCTTTAGTGTCGACAAGATATGTTATTTTTATTTCGCTTTACATTTTACTAACCTTTTGGTAATCAGAGCCCCACACGCATATTGAATAGATCTATATTCTATATGTCAATATATACATCCTTTCCTCCTCTCGTCAGCTGAATGAAAAGCATGAATGAAAGTGTACAAGATAAATTTCAGTATCTAGGTCTGTGGGAGTAAAAGTAGTCGGCTACAGTGGCAGAATAGCCAACCCTATAAGTAAGTACCAGGCAGAAAACAGGCTTCTGTTCGCCTTGGACGAAGCTCTTGTACAGTCTGTCACCACAAAGCAGGGAGCTCTCTGGGCACTTCTGGGCGAACGGCACGCGTGGCTTCCAAAATAGTTCGCTCAGCAGTGTTCCGGCAGACGCGACATGGGCGTCATTCAGAGTGAGTGTGCCTATTCATAGTTAATTCATTATATTATTTTTGCAGATTTCAGTTCCAGTCAAAATAAACGTCTTGCTCTCATCGTTCATTGCTCGTTGAATGATATTCGGAACATTTCTTGCTAATTTCGGTACATTACGAGCAGGTGCACTTTACTTACTTGTTCGGTCTCTCGAGTACAGCATAATTGAACAAATTTCTCGGACTTTACTGATTTCGATTTCAGTTTCGAATCTAGTTCCTACGTACCTTTGTTGTCTCAGCACGTGTTAAGTACGGATCTGAGAAACTTAAGTTCGCAGATCGCCTGTCACAGCAATATATCTTACAACTGTGGCGAATCTCTATTATATGCGTATATGTGCCTGAATGTCGGCATTTAAAGATTCCTCTGAACTTTCCATAATTAGTAATTACTGATAAATCGTGGTGAAGTCTGCAAAACGCCGCTGTAAATGTAATTTTGTTACTCAGCAGAGAGCGTTATGAACAACAGCAACAATCACCCATTTGTTAATTGTTTAGTTTAATAGTTTGTTACGTTGTGTCTTCAATAAGTGCGACATTTTTACCAGAGCACGTATTCTCTCGCCAAACTTCCATTTTTACGTCCTACTGCTATCCGTTGTGTAACAGATAAATATGGTCAAGTTATTAATTTAATATTTATTTAACTATCATAAATATACAGATCCAGCAACCATTTCATTTAAACATTACAGGCTTTTCTTTCATGTATATCCAGATACCGACTCCCCACCCTCCATGTTGACGGATACCTCATTTTAATGGACACCTTCAACAGGAACTCCGATCCCCAGATCCATCACGTACAGATACAATTCAAAATCGTGTCTGAGTTACTCAGGCTCGGACCGATCTCTCGATCGCGATAGCCATGCGGAATCTTTGACGGTTTTCCGTGCCAGGCGTTTTGACAAGCACTTGGTGAGGCAGTTGCAGATTCATAGGGAAAACTGAAACAGCAGCTGAGGGCGCGCGCGCGGCCTGCCGCCTTTTAGTCCTGATATATTGAACTTTATCACTCCGAGAGTGGTATTTTGATCAAAACAACGTTCTTGTACATATCAGGTCTACATCGGCCGAGATAGGGTTTAACATGTTCTTAACTGAACACACGTTTCATTTTAATTTAAGAAACTTTCAGCTTGGTATCTTTGCCCGTGACGATATTGTGTAACAAAGGGGCTGATAGGGTTGAGCATCTGGATGTTCTAGCATGGACCCACAAATCGATGTACCAACTTCGAAAAGATGGCTACGTCACCCTAACCATGCCCGCAAAACTTGGAAATAATAACATGAACACCAACCCTCACCCTGCATACATGTCGACCCTTACTGTAGAGCTGTGCCTACCTCCAGTGTGCGAGCCCAGTATTCTTTCTGGCTGTCTTCCATTTCTGCTGTATGACGTCAGGTGTTACTTTGTCCGGCGAAAGATCGTTCACAGACCGTGAAGTAGACAGTGGAGAATTCAGAGGCTAACTCCACGTCAAGGAGATAAGGGTCAAGGGTAACGCCATACATAAATGGAGATGAAAATGTAATAGCCACGGGGACTGGAATTCAGTTGCTAGGGAAGGAGAAGAAGAAAAGACTATAGGAGAATATGGGCTTCGGACAAGAATGTGAATGTAGAAATCCTAATTGAGTTCTGTAACATATTTCGGCTAGTAATAGCGAATACTCTGTTCAAGAATCACAAGAAAAAAGGAGGTATACTTGGCAAAGGCAGGATGATAAGTGAAAATTACAGCTAGATTACATCATGGTTTGACAGAGATTCCGAAATCACATACTGGATTGTAAGACGTACCCAGGAGCATATATAGTATCTGATCACAATGTACTACAGATGAAGAGTAGGCTGAAGTTCAAGAAATTAGTCAGGAAGAAGCAACACGCAAAGAAATGGGATACAGAAGTACTAAGGAATGACGAGCTACGCTTTAACTTCTCTAAGGCCATAGATGCAGCAATAAATAACAGCTCAGTAGGCAGTACAGTTGAAGAGGAATGGACATCTCTAAAAAGGGCAGTCACAGAAACTCTACAGAGAAACATAGATACAAAGACGGCAATTGAGAAGAAACGATGGATAAGAAAGAAATACTCCAGCTGATCGATGATAGAAAAAACTACAAAAGTGTTCAGGGAAAGGCAGGTATACAAAGATTCAATTGGCTGAGGAATGAAATCAACAGGAAGTGCAGAGAAGCTAAGACCGAACGGTTGCATTAAAAAAGTGAAATATCGAAAAAGAAATGATTGTCAGAAGGACTGACTCGGCATACGGGATAGTCAGAACAACCTTCGCTGACATTAACAGCAACGGTGGTAACATTACGAGTGCACCGGGAATTCCATTTTTAAATGCAGAGGAAAGAGCTGTTAGGTGGAAAGAGTACACTGAAGGCCTCAATGACGTGGAAGATTTGTCTGATGTGATAAAAGAAGAAACGGGAGTCGATTTAGAAGAGATAAGGGATCCAGTACTAGAATCAGAATTTAAAAGCGCTTTGTAAGACTTAAGATCAACTAAGGCAGAAGGGATAGACCACATTTAATTAGAATTTCTAATATCATTTGGGGACGTAGCACCAAAACAACTATTCATGTTGTGTGTAGTAGAGTCTGGCGAGACACCATCTGACTTTCGGATAAACATCATCCACACAATTCCGAAGACTGCAAGAGCTGACAAGTGCGAGAATTATCGTACAGTCAGCTTAACATCTCATGCATTCGTTTTGGTGACAAGAATAGTGTACAGAAGAACGGAAAAAAATTGGGGATGTACTAGAAGACGATCAGTTTGGTTTTAGAAAAGTTAAAAACACCTGAGTGACAACTTGAGGGTGCGATTGATAATGGAAGCAGGACTAAAGAAAAACCAGGATATGTTCTCAGGATTTGTCAAACTGGAAAAGCCTTCGACAATGTAAAATAATACTGGTTGTTCGAAAGCCTGAGGACAATAGGGGTAAACTATAGAGAGAGACAGGTAACATATGTACAAAAGCCAAGAGTGAATAATAAGAGCGGACGACTAAGAACAAAGCGCTCGGATTAAAAGTGGAGTAAGGCAGGGATGTAGTCTTTCGGCCCTACTGTTCAATCTGTACATTGAAGAAACAGACGGAAATAAAAGAAAAGGTTCAGGAGTGGAATTAAAATTCAATGTGAACAGGTATCAATGAGAAGATTCACTGATGACTTTAATATCCTGAGTGAAAGTGAAGAAGAATTACATGATATGCTGAACGGTATGAACTACCTAATGAGTACAGGATATGAATTGCGAGTAAGTGGAAGAAAGACGAAAGTGGTGAGACCTTTACAGTAATGAGAATAGCGAGACACTTAACATCAGCGCTGATGCTCACGAAGTAGATGAAGTTAAGGAATTCTGCTATCTGGGCAGAAAAATAGTTAATGACGAACGAAGCAAGGACATCAAAAGCAGACTGTCAGTACAAAAAAGGAATTCCTTGCCAAGAGATGTCTACTAATATCAAATATAAGCTTTAATTTGAGGAAGAAATCTCTGAGAATGTATGTATGGAGCAAAGCATTGTATGATAGTGAAACATGGACTGCGGAAAACCGGAACAGAAGAGAATCGAAGGATTTGAGACGTGGTGCTACAGACGAATGTTGAAAATTAGATGGACTGGTAAGGTAAGGAATGAGGAGGTTCTGCGCAGAATATGTGAGGAAAGAAATATGTGGAAAACATTGACAATGGCAAGGTACAAGGTAATGGAACATCTGTTTTGATAGCAAAGATTTACTTCCATAGTAATAGAGGGAGATGTAGAGGGCAAAAACTGTAGAGGAAGACAACCATTCGAATGTATCCAGCAAATAACTGCAGACGTAGGTTGCAAATAGTACTCTGAGACGAAGAGGTTGGTGCGTGGGAGGAATTCGTTGGGGGCCGCATCAAACCAGTCAAGAACCCGATGATCCAATAAATAAAAATGGAGTCAACCGCCACAAAACCATAAAGGTTCCCATCCCTTTGGCGGGGGACTGGTCCCATATAACCAATGTACATTTTGTCCGTGGTATCACATTCTCGCAAGAACTGAAATAAGCTTTCTGTAAAATTGGGTTCGGCCTTGACGACATTGCATTCTTCACACTTTCCCACTAATTTACGCACATCTTTACGCATTGTGGGCGAAGCAGGTACTGTTTAACTTTCATAATGGTTTTGTTCACTTCCAAATGCCCGCCAGTAAGGGGATTGTCAAAATACTAGTTCCTCAGGTAAACAGATCTTAAAGGATGTGTCGCTCTTAGTCTTACAACATGTATTCCCTTTTCTCAGTTTATAACCTGGCACCTTTCCTTAGTATCAAGCTTTTGTCTCATCCCCTGAATCTATGGTTCCTGTGTCTGTTTGTCCAGCAAGCTCCCAAAGAGCTCATGTACCTCAGAAAACACGATTGAAACCCATTTAGAGTCCAGTAAATCCTGTCACAGCTGATATTCCGTTGCGTGCTCCTGGAACATACGGCTAAGGGCATCTGTTACCTGATTGCTCCCTGGATGTGCCTGACAGAGAGGCGAAAGTTACAAACATACACTGCCCAACTCGCGATTCGTCCAGTCTTCCTGGATTCCGAGAGTTCCAGACTGAAATACTGATTGTCTGTCTTGAGGACAAAACTGAAAAAATGGTAAAGCTCCAAGTAGATCTTAAATTTTTGGAAGGCCAAAACCAAGAAGGCCTCCCACTCACACGGAGTACTTCAGTTCCTCGTGCGACATGGCTCTGGAAGCGTAAGCTGAACAATGACGCTCGCCATCGTTTTTTCGTGAAAGGACAGCAACGACCACAGAATTAGAATCAGACGTTTGGACAATGAAGGGTCGTTCAAAATCCGGAAGCTCCAAAACTGGCAGAATACTTAGAGATACTTTAATTGCCTCTAAGTCCGCCTGCTGCGTTTCCCCCATCTGGAAACTCAACCCTTTCTTCCTCAAGCCATTTACTGTGGCTGCTAATTGGACAAAATTCGAAACAAATTTCATTAAAAAAACTGAGATACTGATAAGCGAGCTACTTCCTTCTTCTCTGAAGATCTCGTCTCCTTTCCTGATCTATTTTAACAACACTGGCTGAGACCAAGGTCTTAAAAAGGGAAGCCCCCTTCGATCCAGATTTACTATAGATGGTTTAACGGTCAAACACACTTCCTGCGTGACAATGAAGACTTTACTGTAGACTGATTTCAATTTCATGTCAAACAGAACAGAGTGTAACAGACGTGATAATACAGACGCATCGTTAGAAAAGCTGAAAGGAACGCTAAGCAAAATCCTGCCGCATGTTTACAGTTCTCAGTGAGAGGAATCTGCTGGTCTGCCATGTTCAAATTCAGAATGGTAAAATACTGTGCCCCCGCAAAGGAAGTAGAACAGGTACGGAAGTTCGGTTGTGGCACAGATTTTAAGACGACTTTTTGGTTAGGATTTCTGCAATCAACTACCGATTGATAACTACCGGCTTGTCTCTTCGGTACCTGAAACATGGGTGACGCATACGGAGAGGTGGAAACCGGTATCACCCCGACGAGAAGCCTCTCATCAATCAGCTGTCACAAAATTTTCATTTTCGGTGGCGCAACCGTTATGGGGGTTGGCAAACCTGAATATCGTCCATCAAACCGATCTTATACTGAATCCTGGTGGTGACTCCGAGTTTATTAGACATCACGTCAGAAAACCGCCCAAGTACTCCTAACCTAGATTTAGGTTTACACTCCCGCAAGTGACTGACCTGAAACTGTTATGTACCGCGAGATAATTGACCTCTTGGACAGACTGGCAAGAATAAAACTTAAAATCCGTAACAAGACTGAAATGGAATGAAACCTTCTTTTCGTCATAATTAAGACTTAATCCTCTGCGATGACTGAAATTACACCCCAGTCATAAATTAACTGACAATTCTTCTGATAATATTAATTCCACAAGCCACTGAAAATGCTATGAAGCAACGCCTCCCTCTAAACAACCTCCTAGATTCAACATTTGCCTTTTGGCAGTTCCTCATTTCTGTAACGTTCCTCGCAATCGGGTAAGCTTAAAAATACCACGCCTTTTCCAGTACAAGTTATACTGATATGACAAACTTTACTCCCAGAGTTTATTAGAGCACAGACGGGTCCATGATTGACGTATGCGCAGACAAAATGTGGGTACTGACTAGTTACCACCCTGATTCGGTTACACCGCTTGGATCGTGAACGACTCCCAGAGTATCCAAGTCTCTGGCGTCAGCTGTTCGGACGTCCACTACGCTGTATGGGCTATAGGCCCACAAAATGACCGGAATCACCGCACCGAAAAAATCTGTAACATTCCATTACCTGAATATAAACATTCCCAATATGTTCCCCTTTTGCTCATCTTTCAAAAATGTTTATCGTATCTTCAAATGTATGATCTCGATTGTAAAGAACAGTTCATGTAAGTGGTAAACCTCTGCAAAACACAAATTTCATTCGTTACTTGCCTTCTCGACTGTTTCCCCACTCAGTCACAGGCAATATCAATGCAGCGACCGCAATTCTAATCTCCTCAGAACAACGTTGGAGAGTTCAGCCACGGGGTTCTACGCGTAGAATGTATTTATACAGCAGTTCGGCCCTAACTCGCGACCGTTAACTTTCTCACCCAATCTATCTCCCTAAGTCATCTAACATTCACTGAACCTGTAGTACCTCAGCCACACTCTTACGTAAGAAACCTCTCGTCACCAGGTACGTTAACTTAAGGTTCACCTGATGTGGAACGTTAAGGCATTCGCAAGTTCCTCAAAACGTTCCAACATCTACCTCCTTTCAGCCCTGACATATTAAGCTCTATATCGGTGGCTGGAACACATGAGGCAATACTGACCTTACGACTTATCTTAGAAGAAAGATTAAGGAAAGGCAAACCTACGTTTCTAGCATTTGTAGACTTAGAGAAAGCTTTTGACAATGTTGACTGGAATACTCTCTTTCAAATTCTAAACGTGGCAGGGGTAAAATACAGGGAGCGAAAGGCTATTTACAATTTGTACAGAAAACAGATGGCAGTTATAAGAGTCGAGGGACATGAAAGGGAAGCAGTGGTTGGGAAGGGAGTAAGACAGGGTTGTAGCCTCTCCCCGATGTTGTTCAATCTGTATATTGAGCAAGCAGTAAAGGAAACAAATGAAAAATTCGGAGTAGGTATTATAATTCATGGAGAAGAAATAAAAACTTTGAGGTTCGCCGATGACATTGTAATTCTGTCAGAGACAGCAAAGGACTTGGAAGAGCAGTTGAATGGAATGGACAGTGTCTTGAAAGGAGGATATAAGATGAACATCAACAAAAGCAAAACAAGGATAATGGAATGTAGACTAATTAAGTCTGGTGATGCTGAGGGAATTAGATTAGGAAATGAGGCACTTAAAGTAGTAAAGGAGTTTTGCTATTTGGGGAGCAAAATAACTGATGATGGTCGAAATAGAGAGGATATAAAATGTAGGCTGGCAATGGCAAGGAAAGCGTTTCTGAAGAAGAGAAATTTGTTAACATCCAGTATTGATTTAAGTGTCAGGAAGTCATTTCTGAAAGTATTCGTATGGAGTGTAGCCATGTATGGAAGTGAAACATGGACGATAAATAGTTTGGACAAGAAGAGAATAGAAGCTTTCGAAATGTGGTGCTACAGAAGAATGCTGAAGATTAGATGGGTAGATCACATAACTAATGAGGAAGTATTGAATAGGATTGGGGAGAAGAGAAGTTTGTGGCACAACTTGACCAGAAGAAGGGATCGGTTGGTAGGACATGTTCTGAGGCATCAAGGGATCACCAATTTAGTATTGGAGGGCAGCGTGGAGGGTAAAAATCGTAGAGGGAGACCAAGAGATGAATACACTAAGCAGATTCAGAAGGATGTAGGTTGCAGTAGGTACTGGGAGATGACAAAGCTTGCACAGGATAGAGTAGCATGAAGAGCTGCATCAAACCAGTCTCAGAACTGAAGACCACAACAACAACAACAATCGGTGGCTGGGCACCTGGTCTGTACGAGTTCGTCGTTTCTGAGCTTATTAAAATAAACTACGTGCTTGTCGCCTTAGTATCGTGGTACTCCAGCCAGGTTCCCCTCAACTGCATCGCTGTACAAGTTGCTTTTCGCGTTTCATTCCAAAATAACTGATGCACATTTCATGGGTGTAGATTTTTTTTTAATAGATGCTGCTCTTTTCATTTAAATTATGACCAACTACTGATGAAACAATATTGGGGATTGAAATTTTGTCGTGTCTGCTACTTAAGGGTATACGGAACGAGTTTTTCGATGAAAAAATCGATTTTTGGGTAAATGCATTTTCGAAAAATTTTGACTCTACCGTTTAATACCATGTATAAAATATTTGGATGACGTGAATAGAACTATTTTAAATATTTTTTTTAAATAATTTCCACATACGATGTTCTGCACCTTGTATATGAGACGCGAAATATACATGATATAGACGGCCTTGCCAGAGACATAATTGAGCACAAGAGAGTTTGCTTTTCTGTTGGCTACACTGCTAGACAGTTGACAATAGATTCTGCACCATTTTTATTGTTTCCTTTGTGAGTACATCCATGTCATTGATGTGAAAGTCGTATGTGGAGAAGTCATTGAGTTTTCTTTCCTTCAACATGCCAAGACCTAGTCTGAAGGTATTTAGAAAGCGTGTACATTGGCGCAAGAAAGTAAAGTGTACTAAAAATTCCTCTGATTCATCTTCATTATTATGTGATGTCCCAGTAGCGACTAACCTCAACACTGGTAGTGATACATTGAGTGATGCTGCTGCCACTACACCGGAAAGTGCTTCAAGAAGAAAACTAGCTGGAATTGAAGAAGAATACAAGAAACTAAATGCTGGGACTACTAAATATGAGGTAATTAACGTCTCTTTATAATCTGACGTTTTTGAGAACAATGTGTGCTGCAAATAATGTGGAAAATGTGGTGTTTCATTGAAAACAAACTTACATGTAGGACTTGCTTGTGAATTAGAGTTGATGTGCAGTTATTGCAAACACAGTGTTACTTTCTTCAATTTCTCACGTGTTACTGCAGATACAGGTAAACTATACGATATAAACATTAGACTGGTTTATGGATTACGGTGTATAGGAAAGGGCAGGGCTGCAGATGCCACGTTGTGTGGTGTGATGAACCTCCC
Source organism: Schistocerca piceifrons (assembly GCF_021461385.2). NCBI lineage: Eukaryota > Metazoa > Arthropoda > Insecta > Orthoptera > Acrididae > Schistocerca > Schistocerca piceifrons. Next base: position 169,083,393 of record NC_060143.1, read on the forward strand.
TCCTCCACCTTCAAAATTTAACAAACACATAATTTCAATAGGCTCTGCTGTAGAAGATGTGGCACAGAAAAACATGAAAGGTGCTGTTGAGGAAGTAGTTGTTGAAAATAATAATAGCAGAGCCTTGTCCATAGCTTTTGATGGAAGCTGGCAGAAGAGAGGCCACACATCTCTGAATGGTGTAGTAACAGCTACAGATGTGGACACTGGTAAGGTAGTTGATGTGGCAATACTTTCCAAGCATTGCAGATGCAAGGAGAAAATGAAAAATAAACATGAAGAGGAGTGCATGGCAAATTACTATGGGTCAAGTGGTGGTATGAAAGTTGCTGGTGTAAGAAGTATTTATCAATGCTCAGTAAAATGGTACAACGTTAGATACATAAATTATCTTGGAGATGGTGACTCAAAGGCTTTCAAAGAAATTGAGGAACTGAGACCCTATGGTAACGATGTGAAAATTTCCAGACTGGAGTGTGTTGGCCATGTTCAGAAAAGGATGGGATCAAGACTTCGACGGCTCAAGGCTAGCATGAAAGGCAAGAAATTGAGCGATGGAAAAACTTTAGATGTGAAAAATAGACTGACAGATGCTACAATAGATCATATTCAGAAGTGCTATGGTCTAGCAATAAGACAGAATACAGCAGATGCATAATTAATGAGAAGAGCAGTCTGGGCTCTGTGTTTTCATACAGCTTCAAACAATGAGAATCCCCAACATGGGTTATGTCCAAAAGGAGACGATAGTTAGAGCAAGTACAACAGAGGCAAGGTAACTAAGAAACAATACAATCCCCCTCATCACCTGCCACCTGCCATAATGGATTAAATAAAACCAATATTCCGAGACCTCGCAGATATTAGTCTACTAAAGAAATGTCTTCATGGCCGGACTCAAAATCCAAATGAGTGTGTGAACCATGTGATATGGAATAGACTACCTAAAACTGTGTTTATGATGCTGTTTCATCATTCAATCAGGGCAATATAACAAAGTGCAAAGTTCTGCAGAAGTTGGGGCTCTGTGTAGGACTACGAATTGCCGCAGCTATGCTTTGTTTCGACAAGGAACTGCTCAGATCTTCAGGTAATACCATAAAAGTATATTCAAAGATGGCTAGACAGCATAGGAGAGCCACCAAGAGGAAGCTGTTGGACGATTCTGATGATACAAGCGATGGAGTAGGCTTGTACTGAAGTAAAAACTTTGAAGCTAATTTCCCGTAACTTTAGTTTTTTTTGTGTATAAGGTACATTTTCTCAGGGCCTATTTATAGTAGAAAAATGAAATTTTCTGTAGTTGTTCCTCAAGACCTTCTAATATAGAAGGATGTGGAATTATTTTGTATTAATGGATGTAAATTTTAAAATACTTGTTAAAATGAATAACTTTTTTTAACATTTACAAAAAATAAAATATCTGAAAAACTATACATTATTTCTTCAAAATTAATAATTCAGCATAAAAGCAGAACATATCTCTGCGTTCTGTGAAAAAATCAAGAGTATCGTCCAAATTACAAATGAGAAAATGTTCCTAACTTTTAGCTCAATTTAACATTGTAAGCACAGGGCGTTCTGTATCCCCTTAAAAGCAGTGCAGTTTACCTTAAGGGGAGCTACCCTTTTCATTGCAATTATTACGGGCAAGCTTTAGTACATCTATTTTGGACATTTAAAGTTTGTCTGGACTGCCAATAAAAATATGGAGATTCACTTTAATAAAAGCTATTATTTTCAAGGCGGTTATTAAGGGTATTCATATAGAAAAATAATTTTGGGGTATTGAAGCCTTGTCTTCTCGCCTTTTACTGTGATTCTGGTGTTACAGAGGACTGTACAGCCCATTGCAATTTTGAGTTGCGCCTACAGATAGTTTGCTTCCCATCATGTGTAGTCACTGGGCAGATGTTTTTAACGATTTGTGTTGGTTACAAGTTGTTATGTACCAGAATTTGTCCTTACTTTGCTGTAAAAGGAGTGGACTGTTAAGAGTCCTTAAGATCAGTTTTTAGTCTGTTGTAGTTGGCCTTGTGTGGGATCCGCCCACATACCAGTACGGTCGTGGATGGCAGTTCTGCACCACCGATGCTGTCTGTTACATTATCCCCGATTAAGCGTGGCCTCAATTGTATTCATATAGCTTCGTCTTATTCTAAACTTATGTCACCAACGGCGTAACACATTTGTTGTGTGTTTACTACTACTTTGTGGTGAATTTTAGTAGCATTATTTAAATTTTATATCCAAAGACACTTTAACTAATTTTGAAGTCCATAAGAAATGGAGTTATTGGCCATTGCCAAAGTTTTGTAAACAAATGACAGGTTTAGGTACTATGAGAAACTCTTTGTAGTTAAGAATTTGGTAAAATGTTTGGTCTTTAGAGAAAATAGTGGCAAAAGAATTTGTGTTAATGTTCTATTGAATAAAATAGTGTTGGTGTTGACAACGGCGAATACTCTTCATTATTGTCTGGCCCAGTCGTAACATTCAACAGCCATTTGGCTTGTTAAAGGGTCTGCAGGACAGTGCACTATCCATACTGTCCAAACAGTGAAGTTGTACAGTCGAGCATAATGATAAGGGCACTCATAACATATTAATATTTTTGTCTGTACATACATCGCTTACACTCTTTGTGTATTTACTAATTCAGCTAGTTACACTACTTATTTTTCGCCACTTAGTGCAGTGCTGTTACTTATGTGTCTGTATGACTATTTCTGTGCACGTCATCTCTTCTAGTCTTCAGTATATGGTGTGTGTGAATATTATCCTTCCTAAATGTTCAGTAGACCGCTAATGAGTGCACCCCTTGCGGCATTCCTAGTTACTACGTGTAATGGATTCATTTTTGCCTTTACCATAAATGAATGTGAATGGACAGAATTAAGTGTGTGTGTCACTAGTCTTGAGTGACACTGGAAGCTCCGCTCGTCACTTCCAAATCAGAAACTACATTTACTAATGATTGATCAAAAAATGTGACTCTTTAACCCCTAGGCACCATGTAATATCAGAAACTATCATTAGTTGCTTATAGGAAATATTAATTTTATTGACGTGTAGAACAAATCACTGAGTTGAGAGGAGAGCAGTGGAGTTTTAAGCGAATCATTGACCGCTTTAGTTCCTCGCACGTTTCAATCGATGCTCAGTTTGATCGTCCTCTGTTTCCGCTTCTCTTCTTTAGTAGGTGTTCGAGCGAATGACACACTTTCACTCACAGCTGTATTATAATGTTATATGGCTATTTAAATTCCTTTAGGTCAGGAAGAAAGGCATTTATGCAAAAATACAACTGCACTTAGCATCAATGCAGACAGGTAAAATGGACTAGATGTTGGTTGTGAACCAAATGAACTGACTCTAATTTGTCATTTGTATGATGAAGAAGAAAATCCTGTGTACTGATAGTTACGGCAGTCTCTGTATAATATGGCTGTGGCAGATGGATACCTAAAAAGATAACGTTCTAAAATATTTGTCTAAATGCAGTCACACATGTAAAAAGAGAGAAATAATCGTACATCTTTGATAGAAATCATTAATTTTATTTTATTGTTTGTTTAAATGGAGTTCAGTGACATTTAAGCTTAATTAATATTCTTTTACAAGGGTACTTTTAAAGTCAGAGGTCAAAGATATTTTATTAATTCATTTAATAATTCATTCACTTTAAATATCTGTGAGTAGGTGTCCCCATTCACTTTTCAGACAAACAAAATATTTAGTCCTCATTATCTCCGCCCGAACCACCAGCACTGTCTCTGATGACGAGGCATCAGTGAGATGTCCTTCTGAGCCACTGTACTTGGTTTCACATGAATATATTCATTGGCTAGTGAGCCGGTATACTCGTCCACTTTGCACATAGGCAAGAGTCCCAGCCCTGACATTCTCCATCCAGCACCACTATCACCTTCTCCAATAATGAGGCACTGATGATATGCCCTCCTCATACACTGTTCTAAGTTCAACATCAATATGTTCACTGGCTAGTAGAAAAGCTGATGTCACCACCCAATTTGCAATCACCCAAGAGTCTTAGCCGTGACATTCTCTGGCCAGTATGTCTAACACGTCCCCAACATTGAGGCATTGTTTGGATGTCCACTGTAATCAGTTCCTCACGAACATGTCTATTGGTTAGTGAGTCATTATCCCTGCCCAGTTCGTACACGCACAACAGATTTGCACTGATGTTTTTCACCCAGCACCTCCAACACCCTCTCTGACGGCGAGGAACTGGTGAGACGTCCTCGTCATGAATACGTTTAGTGGGTAGCGAGGCGGTGTGCCCGACCACCGTGAGGGCTCAAGATGGTCTTCGCCCCGACTCTCTCCGCCCAGCACCTCCGACACCCTCTCCGGCGGCGAGGGATCGGCGGGATGTCCTCGTCACACTCCACCACAGGCGGCTCGTGGATCTCGGCAGTCGTCACAATCATCCAGCCATCGTTCACCTGCACAGAGGAGCAATTATTCACTCACAATGCATCATACTTTCCTTATACAACAACAACAGCAGTAATTCTATACGGTGGCTCGTAAGGGCAAAACGAACATTAAGAGAGAGAACAACTTTCTATTTTTGTGTGTGATCGAAAGAAAGGGAAGAAAGAGTCTTTAAACGAAATCATTAACTGTGACAAGGATCATATTTATTATCTTCCAGTATTAACTAAACTTGTACCACTTTATAACGGTCCGAGAAAAGGGTATGTTGTATGTAATCTAACTTATCCCTTAGTAGAGAGTTATCAATGAAGTTGTGTCTTTAGTGCCGCCTTACCTTGCCGATGACTTTGCCGCAGGCTACATCGATAGCGGAAGGCGGTGGCCGGGACTTCTCCGCCTGCGCTGCCAGCAGAACCAACTCGTCCACGTCTGAGCGCAGCCGCCAACGCGCGGCGCTCATCCTCTGTGGAAGATTTGTTTCCATCGTCACAATTGATTCATTTGTTGATTTTCAGTTTTATTTTCTAACTTTTATGTAACATCTATTATTTTGTGGGCGTTTACTCGCAGAAGTAATTAAATTAATCTCATATTAGTGTATTAAATACAGCAGCCTTGCAACATTTAGCAATTAGACAAAAAGGTCTTATTTTGGGCAGCACATACTTGGATTGTTTTCCAGACGGTCATAAGGTAGCAATACGACAGTATTTTACCTTGGGTCTGGATCGTTAATGTGTTGTACTTAGAATAGGGATTCAAGCAAACTGCATTTAAATTATCTTCACTTAAATCTTCCGGCCTGATAGTCCGTGGTCGATGTATAAAGCTCTCTACTGACGTTTCATCTCCGACTGCGACAGATATCCTTCGAGGATGTCTCCAGCAGTCGGAGACGAAACGTCAGGGGAGAGTTTTATACATCGACCACGGCCTACCAGACCAGTGGTTTTAAGTGAAGACAATACCGGCCGTGAAAGCTTACACCGAATGCATATAAATTAGTTTAACAAGCTAAAACGATGTGGTCCCACCTCTCTACTACGTAACTAAAACGTTGGTCGCCACGTATAAGTCGTTGAAATCCAACTATTTTCAGAACTTCTATCGTCTGACCACAAGAACCAGCCAAGTACGAGCAGTACAAATAGTCACATAAACTACCTCCAACTGGTACCTAATATCTCACACTCATAACATTCTCCATAAGCAAAACAGAATAATCTAATCGATCCACTCACTGCTTTGGGACCTCTAAATACCGAGCACGTGTACGCCCATTCCGTAGCAACGGTCGACTTGAAAACCTGTAAGTGGCTAACGAATTATCATCATGCATAAGTAAGACCTGATACAATTCCTGCATTAATTTTATCAGAATTTATAGAGAATCTTCAGTTGTGGTAAATGCTGTATTAGCAGGTGTTATAAGTAGTGTAACTACGCTGTTGTGTTTTTGGAACCAACAGCAACTGGTTTATGAAGACATTTCCCCACATTCTGTAAATTCTTGTGTAATTCCCGTTATCCCCAAAAGTTCCATTTAATACTAAAATTCAGGAAATTAACTGATTTCTTACTATTAATGTCCTGCATAATCTCCTTTTTTATTTAAAGTACATTCTTCATGTTCAAAGTACAATTTTGAGCGGGCCAGTGGCTACAGAGTTCCTACGAAACGGATGTACTCGTATAGAAAGCCGAACGATATTTCGTTTTATTAGCGCTACAAGCACGTTTAACGAAGGCACAAAGGAATAGTTGTTATTCTATGATGGCCTATTTATAACTACGAGTAGCTAAGATAAACTAAGTAAATCCGGAAGGCCTTACAGTAATCAGAGATGTAAAGTAATTATCTTAGTAAACGGGGTGCACCTAAGAGTCATTACTATTTTTACGATAAATCTCGATGTTCCTCACCTCTGGCTTTCCAATTAAATCGACGTCTGTCAGGTCTCCGTAAAAGTCTTCCTCTGCCTCCCGCCGAGATCGGAGGCAGAACACGCACAAAAGCCTTCGGAACATCTGCGAAGAAAAAAATAGATATCACGTCACGTACTGACCATACGGAATTACAGCGTGTCCATTATGGACTGCAGGACAGTCAGAAAGGTTGGAATGAGAACAGGGAGAGGTTCCTACGAAGATTTTTTACTAATCAGTGTTCAAGTAGATGAAACCTACAGAAACGTCGAAATGTCTGATAATGGAGTGGTTTTAGGAAACTTAAATATTAGCTCGTGGCTGATTTACAGATTCTGACCAAAGTAACGGTTTTAGTTAGTACAATAATACATGTAGACCCAACATGTTCTAAGAACCAAATCGATGATTCAAGCCTAGTCGGGTTGTTTGGACTTACAGTGTCAATTAAAACAGGTACACAGTTTTCCAACAAGTGTTATGATACGTGATGTAACGAGTGAGGGTCTTCGCTTTGCACTTGAGGACAATGTACGAACAGTACACATGATATCATGGGACAGAACACAGCATTATAGGTTACCAACGTGGTACGTCCTTCTTTTTCTTTTCAGTTTCTTTCTCTGTTCTTCACGTCAACTGATAACACGAGGACAAACAAAGGTTCACACTAGTTACTGTTGCCCGACTTATTTGCTCTCAGTACAAATTTCCACAAATTCTTTGCCCTGCCATTTTAAAGCCACTTAGACATGTAAAGAGGCTACCAATTTGCCTATAAATGGCGCCTAAAGAGTACGGGGTACTTGTGGCAAATGGCCGAATGTCCAACATGTAGCGGATACCGTGATCTATCGACAAGGAGGAGTTGCGTGAGTTAGCATTGAGTTATTTGTGCTTTATATGGCTTTAAATGAGTTAAAGTTACCGTTCAGCCAAGTACAGTGATTTTTTTAAAGTTGTTTTAGAGGCACGTGCTGAGGAGAAAGATGAAATAGCTCATCTGAAAAGAAAATGTTAACTTTCTGCCACGTCGTTGTCCAGTTCGGCCGCTGACGAGACTGTGTACTCAGTTTCCCTTTCTGTTGTCCAATACGTAAACATGTAGACTTGAGTTCCTACAAACTCTAAAACTTCTCATAACTAGATGGTAATTCTTTAAGGCTGTAAGCGTCGTATGCTCACTAGTAACTGATTTGCTTAACTTTGTTTCATTCTGAAGCTAGCGAAACCACCTCCATTTGGAGGTGGAGTAGCAGAGAGTGCAATAATATTAACGTCTCATGCAGTCATTGTTTCACTTGGGAAGGAATTAGACGTGCTGACGTTTAGCAGCAAGTGACTTTCGATTACTCCATCTACACTGAAAGACCTGGTTAAATTAGTTTCACGCGGAGTGCATTACACAGCATGCATTGCTCACATTAGCAGCTTGGTAAAACTTAATATGCTCTCCTTGAAATTGCTTCAAAACGTATCTCGTTTTTAACGGTTTGTGTCCTTCGGAGCTTCCATTGAATGATTCGTGATTCACAGCTACGGCTACGAAAAAGCTCTCAAACGTAACGCTCAGGCTCATAGAAACGCACGCGCAGATGTAACCAAATATGTGATGCTGATGTACACCTAACTCGAAATGGTGCTTAATTGTCGTGCAGAATACGAAAAGAAGAAACAAAAAGAGAGAGAGAGGGAGTGAATGATCCACCTTTATTAGAAGTAGCTACCTCTATTTGGAAATGACACTCCCAGAGTAGAATTGCAAGTCGCATACTACACCCTTTGTTCTGACTAATAAAACGCAGCACGTTATACTGTTTTTTTAATGTTCCACAGAAAATACATTAGCACCCAATATCCGGAGGGAGTATAGTAGGGAGTCTAATAATCTCTTCGTACCCACATGATTTATCACGAGATATCTAGGGGAATGCTATAAATTAGTTGACACCGAAAATAAACTGAAATATACCACATGTTGTAATCTTACCAATTTTTTAAATCGATTGAAAAATTTAATACATTCAAAAGAGAAATAAGCAACAATAATTATTTAAATAAAAGTAAATTTTGTATTTACCACATCATTAAATCGGACTAAAAAGTGTAAAATAATTTCTCACAGTCCCATACATGTTCTTATCGTTATAAAAATACTGCTGAAAGTTTGTGATTGTTAACTTGTCGTATCCGTGGTAGTTCTTGTAAGATTAAAAACGAAAAACGTGAACCACTTGTAATATAGCTTCATGTTAGTCAGCAGGTGAATTATTCATGCATCAGCTATGTATTGCGTGTGCCCCATGATTTTCGTTTTAAATGTTTCAAGTATTTTCATAGACATTAAAAATTCGTAATCACAACTTTCCAAGACTCTCTACATGCTGTTAGTAGTCTGTATGGAGCTATGAGAAATCGTTTTATACCTTTTAGTCACATTTAAAGAGGTGGTATACGAAAATGTGATTTTTCCTTTCAATAGTTATTTTCTGTTTCTTACTCTTCGGTGAGTGAAATTTTATCAATCGATTTCATAAAATTTGGTGAGATGAGAACGGAGCCTATGATATACTTCAGGATTATTATAGTTTATGCTCACCTGATTTGAAAAACCTGTTACTTTCTTCTACGTTTATCTTAGGATATGACCATGTGGTAAAAAAGTGGATTCATCTGACCTCACACGGAGGATTACCACCTACCGTTCCCGCGGGTCATTCGCGACTGGATCAGAAAAAGGGGCAGATGGCAGTGGTACATAAAGTACACTCCGCCACACACCAGACAAGATAGTGAGCTAATATTGCTTTGTCAGACATGTCTGAGCAATGCTGGAAGTTTCAAGACTCTAGGTCACCTTTAAGTTAATTTAAAATCAATTGCGAAATCTGTACCGAAGAGACTAGCAGACACGGAAGCGATCTAACAGGAACATGCTTGAAAGTGGTGCTTTTCTGGTGATGTGATGTTAAAGGTAAATCCTAAGATACCATGAATCGAGCTCAACATTCAGATAATCAGTAAGTTGATAAACACGTCTCAACTCAAGTATAGGAGTCTAAAAACTAAACTCCATCCGAACAGGCCAGGAAGCAACAAGTTATCGACCGGCCGCCGTGTCATCCTCAGACGACAGGCGTTGCTAGAAGCCTATATGGAGGGGCATGTGGTCAGCACACCGCTCTCCCGGACGTATGAGACCGGAGCCGCTGATTCTCAATCAAGTATCTCCTCAGTTTGCCTCACAAGGGCTAAGAGCACCTCGCTTGCCAACAGCGCTCGGCAGTCGGGATGGTCATCCATCCAAGTGCTAGACCAGCTCGACAGCAGTAAACTTCGGGGATCCGACGGGAACCGGTGTAACCACTGCGACAAGGCCGTTAGCAAGAATAGGAGTCAGAAACTGCCTAAGATATGACAACTATGTATTGCTGACATGTTGGAGTCCAGATGTGTGCCTGCGGGCAACGTGGATCTTATTAGCTAAAGAAACGTCTTGTTGTATTGAGGTCCTTGGGAAGAAAATGTATCACCGAGGATGAAGTTTCCATTCTGCAACGAAAAGTGTGTAAATGTATGGGATAGAGAGACAAACAGAGATAGTGTGCGTGTGAGTGACAGAGATAGAGACAGAAAGAGAGGAGGAGGGAGTGAGGGAGAGAGAGAGGGAGAAAGGGAGAGAAAGAAACAGACTGAAGGCTTGAAGTGTGCTGAGAGACGTGGTCGGTGGTTCAAATGATTGCTAGTTTGTCCCCGAAAGCCTAAGCTGAGATTACTAGTCAGTACTTAACAGACGACTTCAGCATCACTGGAAACTGGATTGCTGTCAACCTACTACTGCAGGCTAAGATAAACAGTACTGAACGTAACACAGCCATAGTTTGCTGTTAAGGTGTGTTTTCTTACACACTAAATCAACTATTAATTTATTGTTAATCTCTATATTTCTGAGGCACTAATTTCTAATGCACGCTATAACACTACGGAAAAATCTCATTTAGCCTGCTCAAATCACTTTGTGTGGGAAATTAAGTTTAAGATCCATGGAGCATAGTAAGTACTGCCATGACTGTGTCAACTTCATTTTTCTCTTCTCTGTCGTTAGTTTTTGTTGCGCATTTCTAATTGTTCAACAGATTGCGTTTAATTTTGGGATGTAGTTTTTAATTTCATCACTGAGATCTCGTCATTTGAGCATCTGCTTATAGCAGATTATAAAACCATTTCTCCCTGTTACAGCACCAGAATATAATTTAGCCCTTAACAATGTTATAATGCACTTCGACGTGAGACATCACATAAATAAGTTCCTTTATCCCCTATGTTTAACAATAAACATTAATTTTACAACGCCAAATATTATTTTCAATAATCTACGATTTTTCCAACAGCTGCAACGCTAAGAATATTTGCTCTCCAGAGAATTGAACAGGACAATTTTCTTCGGAATTTAATGCATCTTAACTAAACACTGGATTGCATTTTTTCTCAAAGCAGTCCGCCTGTCTGGACCATTAGTGTAATATTCATGTCAGTCCTTGCTCCTACTACGCAAACATTATCAATTACAACATTTTTTTCTTAATTCGTCCTATCTGTCCTTCGTTGGCTGGGATATGAACAATATACACAATCTTGATAATAAACAGAAGCTGTAAGACATAACATGATTCACTATGCTAGTACGATGCAGAATAAAGTCGGCACAAAGTCAATAAATCATCTCGAAAATGATAATAAAAGAATTCCGTAATTTAAAGAATGTAAAAAACTCAGCAAGCTACATCAGTTACCGAAATCATGCACACGATTTAGTGAAAGTACTGTCGTAGATTGAATATGAAGTTGCATTGGAAAGGAATTCTTTTGCCTTTCTCGTTAAAATGTAGCTGGTGTGATTAAACATCCAAAGTGAAACCAAATACAAGCGATCTGATGCGTGAGCTACAGCTTTCAGCTGCAGTAGATTACAATAACATCAACAGCAAAGGATTTTAGCGTGGATATGAGTTGACCGAGAGAAGATGTTGACTGATCACTTACGGTTCCGTATTGCGTCAATCCAACGCTGGCTTTGTAAGTTCTTTTGTCGGAAGACTCTTCTCGACAAGCTCTTCAGATATTCAATTAATGAACTTGTCTCACCACAAAGAAGCTCTAGAGCACAAAGAACAGCACTACGAAAATCACGTAAGCACAGACAATATGTTTACGCAACACGATTCGCAATCGCAATGTTGCTACGCAACTGTCCGCCTAATGTTGTGCGACATTTCATTGTTGACAAATTCCTCTGGGACCCAAGTCAAATAGCAACGATTACTTCCGACTGTATCCAGACAGTTTACCGACCATGCTTATAATACGTGACTGATCCGCCAAGACCACAAATTCCCAGATCAACTGCAATTCAGAAGTGCATGTGTTATAATCTATGAAATTTGTCACTGTCCTTGCTGACCACGTTAGTTTCAGCTTTAAACTTACACCCTTCAAATTTTTCGTTGCCTATTAAGCGAGATAAAGGAATAGCATTTACAGAAAATATTTGTTTTAAATTAACAACAGCCTCCGTTTCAATGTTTACCCAGATTTACCTAGACTTCGGTTGGGATAACTAACCTTCTTCAGAATAAAAGGATCTACAATTTGTCCATTATGGACAACGTCAAAAGCTATAAACTATAAATAGTAGAACATCGTCATATTGCAATTACTTATACGTTGTTGCCGTACTGCGGTGTAGTAGTAGGGCCAAAATGCAGCTAATATGCTGGTAGAAGCCGCTAGTTTTCCGATCACCTACGGGTTGGTGAATGGAAAACTATGTAATAATTATGCTTTAAATACAAGCACTTGACTTACACATAAATGCATCTTTCTTCGATGATTACAATGTGTCTCTTTGGCCACAGGGGCACTTTAAATCATTTATTAATGTACAGTGAAATTATAGTGCGAACTACTTATGAATGCAAACATTTCCGAAAATTCACTTCTTTTCAAGTTTGAATAACATTGGGAAAGCAGTTGGGAGAAATATGTTTGCATCAGACACTAACACGAAATTTTGACATTTATAAGGCGACGTCGTGAGTGCGTCTGTGGATCGTTGCGATGTGCAGATGACCCTTTCTTAAAGCCTGAATATAATTAAGATGGAGCCCGAATAGGGCGAGCGTCGAAAGAAACTAAGAAATAAGATGCGATTATTTTAAGAGGAAACTGTAATTCTGAAAGACGACACATCTAATACAATGATAGACGTGTGGTAGTTGCAGCTGCGTTTCGAAAGAAAATCGAAATGCGTGTGCGGCAGTAAATATTACGTCTCCTAAGAGCATTAAGATCGTTGTTAAAGAACATGTACACACGTGTGTATGTTTAGAAAATGAAATATTGTATGATGATACGAAATTGTTAGAGACGTGAGACTTTGCACACAATTCGTAGGTCAGTTACGTACACCAAATATTGGGAAACCAGGGACAGAGTGGGACAAATTTATTAATAACGCCAGACAAATATTTGATCCATATTAACGGAAATTTCGAATACTATTCCTGCTTCTAGAAGTCGGACGTAATCAGCAAATAGAGAATCTTTTGAACATAACGTCAAAAAACCTAAAAATCTGTCGACACGTAATCAAAGATATTAGCAATACAGTAGTGAACAAATAATATAATTAACGACATTCAGAATCCAAAAATACTTATTTAGAGGTAAGAAGGAATAAACTGTCACTCATTTCCACTGCCACACAACAGATGAACAGTAGAATCCTTAATTCCCTTACGTACGTGCACCATTTTCTGGTAATAAAAATGTAACGAAGAGACATCGAGGTCACTGAAGCCCCTTCCTAAAACCCATTCTAACCGAATTATCCATACAATATTTTCCATAGTTTCCGGCAAACATAAAAGATTTCACGAAAACCTTGATTCCTTGAAAATTGTCGAAACATCTACAACGGAAACACGCTTTTTGTGCACGAACAGACGCAGAAGATAATTTTTTTTGTCCTTAGTGGCAGGTAGATTTCACTTTACTCTGTCCAGCCCACATGTTGCATTGTGAAGTTTGCAAATTGTTTCGCTTTTATTTTCGTTGCTCGTAGGTGGTCAACTGCCGACATCCACCCCGTGCTTGGTCGCCTTCACTTCGCGTCATTCAGTTACCAGCTTCACAACGCAGTGTAAGAGCTATCTAAACTGTGAATGCATTTTTATACCAAGAGGACAGATCATGTTGATACAGAGATAGACCCTTAAAGGAAGAAAACATCCTCGTCCACTTTATCGGAACCTGTGCCACACCCTATAGTATCATGCACTGTGTAAATCTAAAATAAAGTCGAATGTTTAAATTCTGTTCACTGCTGACATATTCGAAACTAGATATATGTCTTTTGGCGACAAGGCCCCTTTTAGCTAAATAAATGTCTCACTCTCATTCTGCGAAGAAATGTGTGTAAGTGAATGAGAGAGAGAGAGAGAGAGAAAGATACAGATAGAGAGCCAGACAGCGCCCTAATAAAACCGTGGTAAGGAGTGGCGGTTTATATTGTAACTTGTGGTGACAAAGTACAGTATAGAGAGAGGGGAATAGCCTGGTAGCACAACAGCTTGCAGACTAAGGAAGAGGGAATAGTTTGATCAAATACCAGGTAACTGAATTCCCTTACGTGTCTGTCACACACACACCAACCTCCACCCTACTACAGAGAACTGAATAGGACAATTTCTTTAATGAATTTATTGTAGCCTACTGATTACAGGAATACATTTTTGCTTGAAGCAACCCATTTCGATTTATTTAAGATAAATAAAAAATTCATCTTCAATCCAACCCTCCCTCTTCCTCACCACATCCCATTCCATCTCCCTCCCATAACGCTCTAGCTCACATCTCGCCGGTCTGGACTTTTAAGTATAATATTCATATCAGTCCCTGCTACCACCAACCACAAATTTTCAACAATATCAATTTTTACCCAGCATTTTTGGTCTTCGTTGACTAGTAACAATATAAAGAACCTTGGCAATCTCCAGATTATGTAACACATAAAAAGAAATACATTGTGGTAATGTGATGCAGAATATAGCCGGCACGTAGCCCCTAAACCCTCTTGATGGTGGACATATACACCTTTCGGAATTAGAAGGATATAAAGAGTTCAGCAGAGCACATCAGCTACCGAAATCATGCCCACGACTTTGTAATACTGCTCTCATAGGCTGAGGCTCAATTAGGATCACTGGAAAGGTTTTCTTTTCCTTTTTCGTTAAAATGCAGCTGGTGCCATTAAACGTGTCACTAAACCCTCCCAAACGTGTAAACTGCCACGCATGAACTTCTCGTATTAGACGAAGGGGGTCTGATAGAGGATCAGATCCAGTCATTCCGCCAGGAAGCGGGTACACAGCTCTTGTATTCTGTAGTTCGATCGTGCCTAGACGGTCAATACCGCTGTTTGATCGCGTCCGCATTGTTACTTTGTGCCAGGAAGGGCTATCAACAAGGGAAGTGTTCAGGCGTCTCGGAGCGATACAAACCGATGTTCTTTTGACATGGAGGAGATGCAGACAGACAGGAGGTGTCGATGATATGCCTCGCTCAGGCTGCCCAAGGGCTACTACTGCAGTGGACGACCGCTACCTACGGATTATGGCTTGGGGGAAACCTGACGGCAACGCCACCATGTTAAATAATGCTTTTCGTGCCGCCACAGGACATCGCGTACGACCAAAACAGTGCGCAATAGGCTACATGATGCACACCTTCACTCAGACGACCAACGCGAGGTCCATCTTTGCGACCACGACACCATACAGCGCGGTACACATCGGCCCAACAACATGCCGAAGAGACCGCTCAAGACTGGCATCATGTTCTCTTCACCGATGTGTATCGCATATGCCTTCAACCTGAGAATCGTCGGAAACATGTTTGGAGGCATCCCGGTCAGGCTGAAAGCCTTAGACACACTGTCCAGCGACTACAGCAACGTAGGGGATTATGTGGTGCTGACGGACGCCGTTGGTGGTCATGGAAAGCGACGTATCGGCAGTACGATACGAGAATGCCATCCTCTTACGGATAGTGCTACCATAATTATGGGCAGCATATTTGCGATGCATTCGTCTTAATGGACGACAAGTAGCGCATCCTTCGTGCACATCTTGTGAATGACATCCTTCAGAATAACGAAATCGCTTGACTAGAGTGGCCACTATGTTCTCCAGACATGAACCCTACCGAACACGCCTGGGATAGACTGAAAAGGGCTGTTTATGGATAACGTGATCCATCACCACTCTGAGGGATCTACGCCAAATCGCCGTTGAGGAGTGCGACAACCTGAATCAACAGTGCGTTGATGAACTTGTGGATATTATGCCACGACGAATACAGGCATGCAACAATGCAGGAGGGTGTGCTACTGGGTACTAGAGGGACCGGTGTGTACAGAAGTCTGGACCACCACCTCTGAACGTCTCGCTGTATGGTGGTACAATATGCATTGCTTCGTTTTCATGCGGAATAAAAAGGGGGGAAATCATGTTTATGTTGATTTCTATACCAATTTTCTGTACAGGTTCCAGAACTCACAGAACCAAATTGATGCAATTTTTTCTTTTTTTATGTGTGTATTTTTGCTGTCAGCAAATTCTACTTATGACACTGCTCCTCTTTCCTTACTATGTCATCGACTGTTCCATAACCAAAGATGTTCCTATCGTAGTCTGCAACATTTTGTCTAGTGGCACATTCTCAGACGACGTTGTCAAGTGTCCCAACTGCATCATATTCACAAGTGTCTGTAATGTGTGGTTGTATTTTCTGCATTTAAGAACGATATGGGCCATGTCCCGTCTGGTAGTGTGCAGTTTCCCTGGTCGGGAAGAGGTATGACATGTATATGTTAGGTTGGAAATGTTTAGTTCTCCTTCCACTATTTTCTTCGTCCCTGAAATATTGGCATTTTCCATCGGTGTATGTCTTCATTTCCTTATTCAATGTGGCTCTTGTGCCCAGTATCTCCTTTGCTGTTTCATAGTCGCCCTTTCTGAGCCAATACGGTATACCTTACTTTCTTGTGGCTGTGTTCAGATGTAGCAAGTCTAATATGACAAGGAGTGCCTCATTCGGTATTGTTCTATGAAAAACTCTAAGGCATAGAAGCACGCCTCCCTGTGCTTCCCGTAGAGTGTGGGTGTCCCTAACTTTCTGGCTGTACGAGCCTAGAAACTCAACCTAGACCTCACAACAGCGTTAGTATTGTTTTTTGGTACGTTGTTACTACACTTAGATACATATGATAGCTACTTCGGCGAGCTGTACTTATTTTGTGTAATATTTTAATGTCTCTCTGTCAGACGATATCTACATCTGCATGAAAATCAAGCTTTTCTTCCATGTTTAACCAAGGCACCTGTATATTACTTTTCTTTACATGGGTGCTCATTTATTCTGATTGTTGGGTCCCTCGATTTTAACGATCTTCCTAGTCCAAAGATACCCTTCTCCAAAGACTTCGCTGATATCATCTTTCATCACTTCAATTGAAGAAGCTGTCGACGCTGTCAGAAGATTCAGCTGAATAAATCAGACGTGAAAGCTACCGAACAATTAGGAAACACAGTCCACAAAGAAATAATGTTTCCAAGGAAGAGAGATTTGCGGTATAAAAGCTGCGTGAGGAGGCTGACACAGTCGTGTTGCGTGCTGATAAAGGTAATGCCACCGTCCCTTTGCTACATGAAGTCCACAAGGAAAATAAATGTGGTCAACTTAGTTATGGTACATACCGGAAGTTTAACAAAGATCCTACCAACGAGGTGACAATAAGAGGCGCATAACGACCACTATTGGTTCACCAAGGCATCCTTCTGCCAAATATTTAGCATCCTTATTAAAAATAATGGTAGGAAATTGTAGACACCACATATGTAATTCTATGGATTGAATTCCATGGATTAAATGGTATGAGTTAAGTTCAAAGAATTAGCAATGTCATGCTAAATAGTACGGATGTGCTCATTTGTTTTGACGTGGTACCATTATATATTTAAGTCTTTTGAAAGGCTTCTTTATCTCTTATCGGGCAACATTTTGATAAAAACATCACGACCTCGCTTGATCATGTTCTTTTGTCATCTTATTTTCAGTTGAATTTTACTAGCAGGTTGATGGAGTTGCTATGGAAAGCTCCCTCTCATCTGGTGGCTAATTTATTCGTGGAAGACTTCGAGAATAAGGCACTGGACTTAGCAAGTCTTAAACCACCGGTGTTCGGAGGTACGTGGGCGACACATTTGTAGTGTGGACGCACGAGATGGATTAATTACATCGATTTCTTGAGCATTTGAATTCTATCCATGCCAGTATTAAATTTACTATGGAAATAGGAAAAGATGGCTGCCTCCCCTATTTGGATGTTGTCGTTCGCCCTAAAGTTGGTGGCACATTGGGTCATGCAGTATATCGTAAACCACAAAATACAAATCAGTATCTACACGCCAGTAAATGCCATAACCCTTCACAGACCACAGGTGTCCTCAAGACCTTAGTGCACAGGGCGTACTGTATATTCGATAAAGATAATTTGCAAGAAGAGCTCACATACCTCAAGAGCTTTTTTAAAGCGAATGGAATTTCTCCACAACAAATTCATAGAGTATTAATGAAAAACCTAGAACGCAAGTGTGTGATGGGAAACAAGACAGTAATTGCTTCAAATCAAGTACTGGTTTGCCCTATTTGGGTGCTCTCTCCTCGAAGATAGGCCATTTTCATGAGAAACACAGTGTTAACTTTATCTTACTGCGTCTCACGAAGATTGCAGCTTTACTCAGTGCAGATTAGCTAATAACTTAATAAACAGAGTCAGTGGTTTCTGTTTGGACGACTCTGTGGACGGCCGGGCGATACTCACCCGAACTATCGGCGGAAGAAATTTTACTTGCGCGGCTGCATGTCCGAAATTTAGAGTGCTAACATAAAAACTGTTTTGTGTGGAGATTCCGTTTAACTGTTTTCTGTGCACCAATTACTTAGTCCTTCAAGAACTTCACTAAAATCCTCGTCTAATATAGCACTTGTGTGGGCAGATACTGTAATAAGCAGACGATCTGCGTAGGCTCTACAGCCTCTAGTGTCTGCTGTACTCTGAAGCTGTTTTACTAATGACTCTATGCCATCATTCCAGAAATATGGACCCAAAGAGGGTCCTTCAGGCAGGCCTTTGGTGATATCTGTCACGATTTTGTTTCAAGAGCATTCCAGTTGCATCTGAATATCTGTGCAGTAATCTCGTAGTCTGTTATAGAGATATATGAGGCAGTCCATTTCATTCACTTGAACAGGACATGCCACCATAAATTATCAGAAGCCATAGCTATACCAATCATTGTGCCTATAACGTACTTAACGTCTGTGGTGTTCACAACGTATACTGATTGATTTACCGACCATGAGTGGTTTTGCATTTCCTGAAACCATGCTGCAGAGGATTCACGCGTATCACATTTCTGTGATCCCTCAGGCGGCAGCACAGAAGCTCTTATTGTATTTTGGCTAGAAGGCACCTTATTTTCCCCCTCACCATACTTTCATTGTGGGGCGGGGCTGAAACTACTCTGTTACCCTGGTTACAATTTCTCACTCTGTCGTTCACGAGGCGTATTATGCACTGCATTACTTCCTCCCGTGTCGGTGTGAGGTATTGCCTCGTGTCGCGTATAAAGATTCCACGCCGCGTCGTCATTTCTAGTGGCGCTCTTCGGAACTCGCTTTCGCGCCCACCAGTTGCCCCGTCCCCTGTTTATGCATGCAAAAGCCACCTCGGAAATTGCCTTAACTTTTGTGACCCTTACCGCCACCTTGGATATCTCTCTTCGTACACTTGTCTCGTTCTTCTCGCTGTCCGTCATTAAACTTTTGGCTGGACAACGTTACCGCGCCGCTGAGGCTCTGGCCGTTCACAACCTGTTTTTGTGATTTCGCTAGTGCAGGCCTCTATTCTTCTCATTAATATCGAGACCCTCCTGTTGTTCTCTGTTTTCAACACCATCATCATCTTCTTCTTTTCCTTCTTAGCGTAGCCCCATTGGAGCGTGGTCTGCGTGTTTGGTCAATGTACACCTTTTCTTGCGTTCTAACACTACATGTCGGTTTAGATTCCTTGATCTTAGATGTACGTTTATAGTACCTGTCCAATGCGGTTAAGGTCTTCCGCGTTGTCTGTGGCCTTCAAGAGTGAGACGATAGTCTAAGAAGATGACTAAAGTAGGTGGTATATGAAGTGCTCATACCACCGAACGTTCCATTTTTGGATCTTTTCGTTGATTGGAGTCAGTCCAGTTAGCTGTAAGATCGCTGTCTTGTTGCTGTGGTCTAGCGGGGAAATAGCTGATGGTTTTCTCAGCATCCGAAATTTCATAACATGTAGTGAAACTTCAGAACTCCTGGGTGTGCACCAATGGTCAGTACCACATAATGCAACTGTCTTCGCCGTTGTACTTTATATCTTTTATTTTATGCGGATGGGCATCTTGCTCTCAGAAAGAATACCAGTGATGTGTCTGAATCGATCCAAATTACTGTGGTTCCTACTCGCTCATCTTCTTACCTGTAGTCGAGGACCTAGATATAGAAATGTGTCCATCTTGCTAAGTGTTTCAATAGCCTTCCTTGTATTCACCACATACATCACATCTTCAGCATATTGCATTGTCCACGATAATATTTTCATTAGAGGCTTGTTATGGTAAACATTACAGTAAAAAAGTGCAATTACAGCAAATAGAGCAAGTATGTAGCTGAATTATGTTATTATCTGTATCACAGATGATCACTAAATTCACAAAGGGGATATTGGCAATAGGTATACTGCAGATAGCGTCAGATAACACATGCTCCAAAATCACACACTGAAATTAAATAAATGACTGAAGGAGCGTAAATGAGTAGCCATAAAGAGTGTTAACTCTTTCGTGGGCTCATTTTTTGTAGTATCTCAGCTAACATAATATTTTGCTAGCCTATTAGACATATGATCAACATACTGTATTTATTTTATAGTAACTTTATTTTTGAGATATAGGACCAAACACTATGTTGCTACTAATATCACCACGCCATCTTTGTGAGGTATTTAAATTGGATGTAAATGGATTTCCCACTTCCCTTTTGAGTGCTATTATCTGTTGCCGCTACACGTAAATAAAATAATGAACAGTGTTTTCGGTTTCTATTTTATATTTTCTTTTATTTTATTTTGAAAATATTTGTTAAAGATATTAATTTTCACTTACCACAATTTGAGAACTATCCTTGAAACCTTGTCACTAAATTAAGCTACGAGCTGATACAGGATGCAATAAAGTATATCGCAGGAGGGAAGCAATGTGTTCTGACAACAGTATTAATCCCACGACATACAGAAACTAATTGTTGTAGCAGTTTTCGTACACCTTGTGCAGTGTACTACCACAACATGTCTGGCACAGACAGAGGTGGTAAGAACTGTTCTCAAAAGTTTTTCGATACCCCTTAGTTTTCCCAAGGACCACAAATGACACATTAATTTTGCGGGAAGGATACTTCCCTAGCCGCTTCCAGGAACTATATTAATGGTAACCATAGTTCGCAATAACCATTAGTACACCGCTTTTTGTTGGGATACATACTTCTCGCAGTCCTGAAGGCTGTATTTCACAACAAATTATACTACAGCTGGTGCAGCGGACTGCCACTAGATGCCAGGAGGGTACAGAAGTGATAACACATATTTCCTTACTCACTGTAAATACACACTACAGTGGGAAGTACACCCTGCAAGGGTTAAGATAATCAATTAATAGATGTACATCACATAGACGCTACAGAGAGTGTGAACCTGTACCGAATTTTTAGAATTCACAAAAAGATGAGGTTCCTATGCACATATTCCAGCAGTGCATTAAGTAAACTCAAATGCAAGGGAGAATGATGAAATGGAGTGCATAAAGCATTAGAAAGAACAATTAAAATACTTTATTGTTGTCCTGTGGCAACACGTGAAAAATAATCGACCTCTTAGGCTCTGCAATATCATTTCTCTAAACGCTAGACCGTCCCGGAATTGATCATCACTGCAGGATAGAAAACGATTACATTTTAAATATGTTAAATATCATCCTATGATCAGTTTAAGACCTCATGACCACCACGTTCAGGACACAAGTACAAATTAAATTGAATTAGCTGAATAACACAAGTGACCTGCCTAACACGTGAACTACATCAGTGTTTCGCAAATATATTGCTCAAAGAGCTTCATGACCTATCGTTAACAACTACAAAACATCTTTTTGAAACGCATGCAACTTTTATTTCGCTGTCTAAAGAAGAAAAAACTATGAAGAAATAAAAGCACTGTTTAAAGTAGAACTTTCATAGACTTCTCATTATAAATAGGAGCACATCTGTAATGTGTTCTGAAAAGATTCATTTCAGGATGTTATAAACTCATGTAAAACAAGAAAAAATATCCTTTATATTCACATAAAGAAAGGAAGCCAGTTAGCAGTGAATATTAAGTTTGTGTGATATTACTGATGCTGGGTTTAAATAATGGTAACATCATGGTGAAGACTGCATGCTTGACATTATATAAATCTAATTCATGATTACCAGCTTTTTAGTTCCATAATAACAATAAAGTCACTTTTAAAATATTGCAAACAAACAATTATTCGAAGATAAATATCTAAAAAGAATTTATTTAATTGTTACATACAGAACTGTTAAAAGGTATAGTATCAGAATGTAGACACTAAAGTTTACGTTAAAATATCGATTAACCCCCGTAATGCCAAGACATTTTACATAATGGGCATTACCAAGAGGAGGAGAGGGGGGGGCACATTGTGCCCATGCTGAAAATTTTTTTTAACAATTCGTTAATTATTGTTGAACGATATTAACAACAGGTTTTTTAAAGGGCAACTGATATGCGATCAGGGTCCAGAAATTGAAAATACCTTTAGCACAGTCTTAGCAATAACAACACACTTTCAATAAGTGTACTACCGGTTTTATGAACACCACAAAAAATATAAAAAGCCAACTTCGGTCATTGCTTTTGACGTTTCCTCTCGGTATACTTTTTAAAGAGATACTGATGTGTAAATAAGGCCCTTAACTTGGAAATACTGGCAACTACCTTCGTTGTAGAAAGTGACATCTACAACTGAGACTTAAATTTTTCGGTTGAGATTAAATGAAAAGATTAAAATATGCTAGGTGGATGACAAAAGTAATGTGACTGATTTTTTATCTACCAAATTTTTTTTTCGAGTATTGGTCCCTACGCAGTAGTTTGTTTCGGTAACTTTACGTCGGTAAAATCTTTGTTCTCAGGCTTGGCAGCAGCGCCGAAAGGCTTTTAAGTTGTAGGGCCTTCAATAAGTTACTTACAGTCTTTAGAATGTTTCCTGAGCCCTAAAACGACGTCCTTTTCAGAAATTTTTAGTTTGCATGGCAATGGGACGCTATAATTATTCAGCGTCCATTTGTCTGCATCCAGTCGGTCTCACTCGACTTAATCTTTTCCTGAGCGTTTGAAGGACATCCTTGTATAACACAAGGTTGACAGTTCGTCCTGAAGAAACAAATTCATTGTGCATGATATTCCTACAGTCAAAATAGTAAATACTATATGTTTTGATCTTTGCTTTGCTCATTCCAGTCTGTTTTGGTGGAGATTTCTCAGTATGCACTACCCACTTTGCCCCTTCGTCTGAGGATCATACTCAATAATCCTGGATTTATCACCGATGATCACACTACTGAAACATTCGCAGTTAATGGCAGTCTTCTGAAGAAGACAAACACACGTGTTTCTTCGATTGTTGTTCTGCTCAATTGTGTGGTTTCTCAGCACGATTTTGGCACAAACCTTCCACATGTGCAAATCTTCAGTCAGAACTTTGATGTAAGGTGAAAGTGGTCAAGTTTGACAGGTCACCCATTATGTTTATTGTTACATGTCCGTCTGGTCTCGAAAGACCATGCACACGTTCGACGTTGTCGTCGGTTTTTGATTTTGAATGGGTCACTGAGCGAGATTCATCTTCACCGTGCTATCAGCCTTCCAAAAATGATTTGTGCCAGCGAAAAATGTGTGCTCCTGACAAGGAACGTTTCCCATAGGCCTGTTTCAACTTTACTCATTGATTACACAAGTTTAACAATAAACGTGACTGAAATCGTCGTTCTAAATTCCACTGTTCCATTACTGTAAACACACAACGAAATCTCAACTTCAATGATGGGGGCTTTCAAAAATCACGTGATTGATGCAAAGTGCTGAAAACTCAGACTGTCAAAAAGGAACGATCGCTCCAGTGTACATAGCACCTCCAGATCGTTCGCAGTGCTGTCTGCGACATTACTTTTCTCACACCACACATATATGGAATCTGTTAGAATAATGCCTTAAAAACAAAAATATATTTTTCAAAGTGTCAGCGTTCGAACCTTTCAAAGACACATCATCGATATGGTATTTTGGAGGCGAAGGCCCATTCCTGTACCCTTGATGACTACACGAAACAATATTTTACGCTATGGCTAGAACAATCAACACCTCATTGGTCGGTTGATCACTGGAAAAATTATGCCTGGTCGTCAGCAGAGGACTTTTAAATCTGGTGGAAGCTCTGTAATGGTGTAGGATGTGTGCCGTTGCAGTGATATGGAACCCCTGATACGACAAGATACGACTCTGACAGATGACAAGTGCATAAGCATCCTGTCTGATCCCCTGAATCCATTCATGCCCATCATGCCCATTGTGCATTCCGATGGACTTGGGCAGTTCCAGCAGGACATTGTTATACCCCACACGTCCAGAATTGCTTCATAGTGTCTTCAGAAGCACTCGTCTGAGTTTAAACACTTCCTTTGGCCACCAAACTCCCCAAGCATGAACATTACACAACATATCTGGAATGCTTTGCAGCGATCTGTTCAGAAGAGATCTCCTCCCTCTCATACTCTTAAGGACTTATGGACAGCCCTGCATAATTCATAGTGTCAATTCCATGCAGCACTACTTCAGACATTACTCAAATCCATACCACATCGTGTTGCACCACTTCTGCATGCTAACGGGGCCCTACGCCATATTCGTCAGTTCTACTACTTTCTTTGGCTCTTCAGCGTATAATCCACTTGTAATGCATTTACTTTAAAATACATATGAATGGAATCACAGTATACAGCTCAGTTGATCAATAAACATACAATACCAACATGTACATCATCTTCTAAACAATAATTAGTGCTATATGCGGGGTGCATGAAGAGATAATCATCACACTATTTACATACCTGTCATCAGGATTTTCAAACATCACTTTTACTTCTTAGCACGTCCCACAACCAAACCACTTTTATGGTCTACACTTCCAGTTTTACTACATTTACTTAAATTTTTATGCCTGACAATTTTTTATTGACACGCAAACTTCTTCGATAATTCTGTGCAAGATTTGTGGCTCATAGTAAAATCTCTTTATCGACACTAAGTAGAAAAAGAGAGTTAGCAGTACAGCAAAAATTATCGAAAACATGCTAACAGCCAGGGAAATCATGTTCATCATGTAACAACACACACACAAAAGAACGTTGTGTCCTTGGATGCACTGAAAGCATCGAAGAATTATGTCGCAGTACACTAAATAAATTGCCTTTCACTAATTCGCCTTCCACTTCAGCACAGATGCTCCAACTCCATATTTCTTGTGAAGCCCAAAGACATCATTGGCAAATCATGTAACAGGACTGCATGAACACCATACTCAGTCACGACAGCCAACTCTTACCTCATGGTTTAACATACCATTATTATACTTAAAACTCACTACACCACAGCCCAAGGCCATCACTTCTTGGTATGTCAACAAAATATCAGCCCCTAAAAGCGTATCACTAGCCAAATTCCACACAGTTACTAAATTTGAATGAAGCTATAACCTTTACAAAGAAACTCACTACCTACTTGTCTCTCCATCTCTGCTCCTTTTCTGGTAATCATCCCCTTCACTTGAGTCCACTGTAAAGAAGGAATAGTTTATAAAGCCACACCTTCAGATCTGTGAAATGCTGACTCACTCAACCCAGACGACACGCTTCCAACACCTGGAACACAAGGTAAAATATATTTGCAACGCTGAACTCTTCAGAGAATAGAGGTTTTCTTGACTATCACTTATCAATAGGTAACTGAAGCATACAAAAGTAAATACATTCAATTTCTCATACTTATTTTTCATCTTGTTTTCAGCACTCAAATCAGCTGCACACGTCGCTTGTCAATTATGTGGCTATGGGGCTATGGGATATCCACTTGCGCATTTTTCTGTGGATAAGCTGAGCGTACGTCTAAAAAATAGGAACTATAGTTTCTATCTTGTCAATATCAGTGAGTACCATTCCCTTTACAACCTTGATCTGACGAGACAGTCTTCCAATCCAGTCACTATTACCACTCCTAAAATTGTTGCTTTCATTGCAATCACATAATTCCTCTGATGCCTCCACTTCCCGTTCCCTTTTCCTTCACAATATGTACCATATTGCTGGTGATCATTATTCCAATTCCTCGGTGGCCTCAAACTAGGATAATAAAACTTACTGTTGCTTCTACCACAACCATTCTCTTCAGCATTGTCATATTATAATTCTTGGACAAAAATCTCAAAACCCATAACTACCCTTTCATCTGACCAGGATGAATAATCTGGCTCAACTTGGGAGTAAATTTTACAACTCAATTATAATTCAATTCAGTAGGACTGTAAGTATTGTTAATAAAATTACTTTTCCAAACCATGCATTCAAAGAATGAAGCAGGATTTATAAAATCAGCATTATTAAAGTTTTTCATAAACTAGTATGCCAAAGATTCTGTCTTGCGCTGCCTCAGACCAATCTTCTAACAGGAATATTTGATAGAACTCGTCATATGGCTCACACTACACGTACTAAGGTCGCCTGCCAAACAGTCATATACAAACTCAGTTCTGTGATCGGCAGGCCGTTTGTAAGGAAATATAAAATCAAACTGCTCTAGACAAGTATGAGGATCAGTACTATTTCATATAATCATAAAAACTTGTAATTTTAGAACAGGCAAGAAATGGTTATATTGGAAACCATGCCTCATTTCACAGTTTCCAGCATCATGATTAGAATGACCATGGTTGTGAAGAATTCTCCTCCTTTCATAACGAGCTTCAGGATCTCATTCGTCGTCATGAACAGAATATTAATCATTGTTATCTGGCACATGACCTCTGCTGTAACAATGACCCCAAACTTTTGTCATTTTAGAAACTCTCTCATTCAAGTACTGACCTAATTCTTTATTCTCCTGTTACACTCCATTTGATATCCTGTGAAACTCCAAAGTTCTGTACAGTTGCTTGGAAAATATATTGATTCCAAACTGAACTGGCAACCTCACATTAATCATGCCTTAGAAAGATGTCAAGGCTGTCCTACCTCACCGAGCGAGGTGGCGCAGTGGTTAGCACACTGGACTCGCATTCGGGAGGACGACGGTTCAATCCCGTCTCCGGCCATCTTGATTTAGGTTTTCCGTGATTTCCCTAAATCGCTTCTTGAAATGCCGGGAAGGTTCCTTTGAAAGGGCACGGCTGATTTCCTTCCCCATCCTTCCCTAAGCCGAGCTTGCGCTCCGTCTCTAATGACCTCGCTGTCGACGGGACGTTAAACACTAATCTCCTCCTCCTGTCCTACCTGATACGGAAATTATCTGATCCAGTTAGAAATAAATATCTTAGCACAGCTCAATTTGACCTTTTCAGCTTCACACACATATGGGCTGTTGTTATGTGGTCACTCATGTCATGTCACTAACGTAGTACTGATTCAGAAATAGGTGATACAAATAATTGTAAGGTTAGTCCAAGGGAACAATGCAGTCCTTTGTTCACTAAGACAAAAATAATGACGATGATAAAACTTTATCTCTTTTCGTCATTGATATTCTCTGAAAATAACATAGCAGAGTTTGACACCAGAGAGAACATACTCTATCATGATACCAGGAACAAAAAGGGTATTGCAATTCCTAGATTAGACTCACAAAAATAGGTAACTTTCGCAAAGTAACCTGTTTGAACTATTTGAATAAACTGTCATACTCTCCAATCAATAGATTTTTCAACAACTTTAGAAGTAAGTTGTATAACTGGTTGATGAGCAATCCATTCTACAGTTTAAGAGAGTTATTCGAGAGTAGTAGGGTAGAATTTGAGATTTCGGATTATGATTACAGTTCTGTACAACTGGTTAATGTAGGATAAATCATGAGTATGTGCAAAGTGAACGGTAATTTTGTAGTGATTACTACTGGATCATCCCATTAATACAAAACACATTTCACTAAATGTTATCTATGGCTAATAAACTCTCTGAATCTGAATAAAGTCCTAAATTTTTTTCGGAATCATTTACACAAGAAGATACAGTTCCCCCTTGAACTCTGATCAGCATTAAGATCAACTGTACAACAATAATAGTTTAAGGAGCCACCTTTTCTTTTGCATTCTATACCTCCTTCTGCTTTCGCACATTGTTTGTGCAACAATATTTCACTCTTTAAAATTTATTTTTAAACCTTATAGTAATGTAGTATGAAGGGAAATACATTTTTTCATATAATTACTTTTTAACTGGGTAGAGCAATCAGACATTTTGTCAATCCAGTCTTTCTTTCACGCCGATTCTTTGAAACCTGTAAATTTTCCTGTAACAGCTTCTTCTGTTCACTTACAGATCCCTGCAGGATTACTGGACTCTCTTCTACAGAAACAACTCTGATATTTTTTTCACAGCAGAGAGCCTCTCTGCAGCTCTTACCTTAACCGAGTGGTAAGCGTACTAAATATCCTCGAAATGTCCTCCACAGTGAATTCAAACTTATGCACTAAATTGTGAATTCGCCTTTGTAGTAGAATGGCACTAGCTCGTTGTTGACAGGGAACAGCCAGCAAGTTATCACTAAACCAATTGATACTAGTCTCTAATTTCACTCTAAGTAACTTTACACTATTTCTGGGGCCAACATTTAATTAAGCTCCGTAACGCTTGGGTGTGGCAGCTGACGGTAGATGTCCTGATGACGACCAGCGATGTCCTAGTTACCTGCCAGAGATAGACGATGACAGTGGCTGAATGTTCAAATGTTTGTGAAATCTTATGGGACGTAACTATTAAGGTCATCAGTCCCTAACCGTACGCACTACTTAACCTAAATTATCCTAATAACAAACGCACATACCCACGCCCGAGGGAGGACTCGAACCTCCATCGGGACCAGCCGCACAGTCCACGACTGCAGCGCCTGAGACCGCTCGGCTAATCCCGCGCGGCCGGCGGCCAAAGACGTCTAGGTTTCTAGGAGACCACGAGTGCACATCTCTCCCAGCCACACTGTAGACATCTGGTAGTCCATCGACCCAAGTAGCTCAGGGGGTGAAGACTGGCTGGGCCCAAGCTCCCCACATCATCGAAACTTCCCGCAAATCCAGCAGCCATCACGCAACAGACATGGTGTGCCTCGTTGCCAGGTTGCCAGCAGATTTACATCACCAAGGGTGGGTCGTGGTTTCTCTGAAACACAAATTACATCAATCTTTCCTGTTTAATAAGCAGACGGAATGGAGGCATTACTTCATGCTCGATTACTTATAACCATACAACTACGCGTCCAACTTAGTACTATTATAGGGGGACGAGTATGTTTATTTCATGTTACTTGGCTCTCAGCTTTTCCAAGCTAGCTGTGCCCCGAGCACGGATTGCTACACCCAGTTACATTTTCAACGCGTGAGTTTCCCGGTGAGGCGTAAGTGTCTCTTATAAAACATCACCTCACTCTTGGTCATACTATGATGCGGCATTGAGGTTCTACGTGGCTCGCCCGTCCCTAGTTAGCAATCCTGTCTGGCCGAAATGTTTTGTCGTAATGTCAAAAGTACAGTCCACCGGCTTACTCTATTAGCACTTCTGGCAGGTTTCCCTCTACTGCCTAGCTGCGTATGAGAATAACACGTTTAATACATTCGCAACTCGCGCACCAAACTTTTTTGGGATGTAACACACCTCCCCTCTTTAGAAAGATTCGTCCCGGATCTTCCAGGGCCGAGCCTTCCAGCCCTGAGGTGTCCCACATGGGTCCTTCCTTATCCACTTCCAGCATTAGCTTACTCTCAAAGTGTGTTCTCCTGGAGCATATTACAGTAAAATACTGAATGTAATGTTTCTACCACCTAATACAGAACTTCTACTTCCATCAATCGTTCACACGGCCATTGACTGCTAAACACTCGTCTAGCAACTGGTGTCTCGGCTGATCTGTAGGTTATGCCCTACTGCGATTATTTCATAAATTAATTATGCAAATACCTAGTAAAGACACCACATATTGGTAGATGAAAGTCATCTACGTAATCATGTGTTGACGATTTTCTTTAATGGTTTGGATATGGTGTAACATCCGCTCCACTGAAATTCTCCGCTGCTCCGAATCGATAAATCTGTGTAATGAATGCGTAAGTTCAGGGTTGAGGGCGGCATTAAGGTGCTCTAAATTCTGGAGGTGCTACATCCTTAATGGCCCTTCTGGCCAATGCAGTGAATTCCGCTTTAGTGTAATGACAGTCATACAAGTGAGTCAACACCCAAGACGAAAGCCATAGCATCTCACTCTTCATAGAAATCACCGCTTTCTGAAAATGACCAAGTGCATCATTAAATTTCGGAACTGCTCCTAATCTGTTATCGCGGACAACGTTTTTATTAATTTATCTCCCGCATTTAACCACGTTCTGCTCCTAAAAACAACAGGTTGTGGACAATATATACCCTTTATGATAAGTGTGCTCTTAATTTACTGTGATTATGATACTCCTTCAGCACCTTCCTAATAAACGTTACTTCCCTGTGCCTCTGTATATCAATCTGAAACAAAATCTACCAGTCTCCGAATTTCATTTCTCTGATGTGTTGATTTCAATGTCCACTGATGTCTAATAAGGAAGGCATCCGACTGAATAGAGAAATTTATACCTCAAACAAACACTTGGACGGCAGCTAAGCATTCGTCTCCACTACCGATGATGTATGGCAAACCAAGGACTATTCCCATCATCCAGGGTGTCGTAACGAAGTCGCCAACTGAGGAAAGGAACCATCTATCACCCCTGTCCTCCTTCCAAAACGAGTGACTAAAGACAGATAGCAACAAGAACAACAGTAACAAATACCTGACAATGACCCTACAATAATAAAGAACACATGTGGCAACGACATGAAAACAATAAATTCCCTGAAAACAACATAATGCAAAAAATACCCATAGCAAAAATATCAAGAAAAATCTAACACCAGCATAATATTCCAAATAATGTAACAACAGTGACGTCAGACCATAGGCATGCCTTGTGCTTTAAGCTGTCTAGACGATTAGGTTTCTCCTTTCCGGACAGGAGTTTCAACACTGACGTGCAGGGCAAACAATCTACACGACATGGTATCCAGGCAGGAGTACCCCAAGGACGCATCCTAGGGTCCTTACTGTTTAGCCTATACATAACGACCTCCCAGCTACACACAACACGACAATCTACGCGGATGACACCGCCATTCTTGCGCAAGATTGGAAGCCGTCTAACATTAACTCACGACTACAGACTGCACTCAGAACGGCGGAGCCTCGGCTGGTGAAATGGCGTGTTAGAGTAAACGTCGACAAGTGCGAAGCCGTTCTGTTCACTAGACGACAGAAGCAACTGCGTAAACATCAGCACTGCAACCCAATAACACTACACACACGCCCAATATGCTTCCGCGAGAAGGTCAAATACCTCGGTGTCTGGCTGGACAGGAACTACTCTGGGGGGGACCACATTCAACACGTATCCATCAAAGGAAACGCGAGGCTCAAACAACTCTACCTTACGCTTAACAGGCGTAGCACACTGAATAGGAGAGTGTCTAGGTCCATGTACATGACACTTATTCGATCCCTGATGACGTACGCAGCCCCTGTCTGGGGATCCGCAGCGCCCACTCGCCTGCGCCGTCTGCAGCTCATACAGAACCAAGTTCTCAAAATCATAAGCAACGCTCCGCCCTCCACACGCATCGCTCGACCAGCCGAAAAACAGGCAACCGCAGGTTCAAATGGTTCAAATGGCTCTGAGTACTATGGGACTCTACAGTTGAGGTCATCAGTCGCCTATAACTTAGAACTACTTAAACCTACTAACCTAAGGACATCACACACATCCATGCCCGAGGCAGGATTCGAATCTGCGACCGTACTGGTCTCGCGGTTCCAGACTGACGCGTGGCAACCGCAGGGAAACCGTACTGTACACAGCACGCAAACCAACCACACACACCCTAAACTGTCTGTGAGCCGATCTGTGACCGATCGCCCACTAATGTACAGTCGTGCTCAAAAGTATCCGAACGACCGGAATTGAATTTCGCCTGATCCGCATGCAACCCACTTAATACCGCTGTCTAGCTCCTCCTCTAATCGCTCCTTCGCTCCTTGGTACAGTCGTTTGACTATTGAAAATGGTTCCAAGAAGACACCACTAGAAAACACTGCTCTGCATCGCAATAACTAAAGATGAAAAGTAATACCACGATTCTAGAAATATCAGCGAACACCTTATCATAGATAAGACTGTCTTTAAGGCTTGTCAGGTCACATTTATTGCAATAAATGACATACCTGAAATGTCACCACTCTCATTATTACGTCAGATAGGTAACGCACGTAGTACGCTCGTCGTATTCACGATTTCCTCTTCCAAGTTACATACCGTACTTGTTATTTAACACAAACTGACATTAAAAATCTATGTTATTCACGAGCAGCTAGTTGAGAATATGTATGAACTTCAAATGACACGACGAACCGTCTCGTTCTCCATATGGATTCAAACCCAGGTCATGCAGACTAAGATTTCGTGACTGACGGAAAGCTTCAGTCATTCCTGACTAGGCATACAGAAAGTGATATACCTCGATTTTGGACAGTATCAGTTAGCAAATATCAACTTTAAATCACATAACGTAAACATTTTTAACGGACGCGAATTCCTACCCAGCATCTATTGGCCCTGTTAACTAACTACAAGAGATGTTAAATATCGCCTCTTCACAAGTCACGTACTTGAAATGCCGTGGGGTAAAATTATGTGTTGGACAGGGATTCGAACCCAGAACCTAATCGGATTGCTATCGAAGCACAATCAACTGTGACATATCGGATTTTCTCGGCATTAGCTATATGTTTTAACTGAAATGACGAGACGAAACATTAATTTTTTCCTTCCCAGGACTCCAACCCAGCACCTATCGCTGTTGTATTCTAGAGAAAACGAACGTTAAATATGGGTTTGTTACACCAGCAGCGACATGTGAGCTTGTTTGAAGTAGAAATAATATGACGAAGAGTTCAGTGCTGACTGGGAATCGAACCCACACATATTGTTGTTAACTACACACAAAGAGATGTCAGATACCGAATTTGTCCCCACCAGCAGCTCGGAATAACATCTTTGAACTTACAGTGATGTCAGATATCGCTAGTGTTGACAACGAATGAAAATGCATTACAAAGCAAAATTATTATCCACCAGCAGATAGTTGTTCTCATGCTAGAGCTTGATAATACATAATGAAAAGTTTAATGCCGGGCCAGGATTCGAACCCATTCATGCGCAATATGTGGAGATGTTGAGGGATCTGCAGTTTTGAACAAACAACAAATAGTAGTCGAGCTGTATTGTTACGAAGGGATCAAATTACGTGATAAGGGCGGTCTGAGTAGCATTCCAAGTTGAGAACCAATTTTATCACAATATGGAAGCTCAAATAAAAGATGGAATTAGTGCCCTGTGACCCTACATAGCGTTTGTTTCGTCACTAGAAATAAATAACTAGTATAAGAAAGGTTCCTGGTGATAGAGTTCCCACATTTCGCCACTCCTAGCTTTACTGAGGTTCAACCTAACGTCTACTTGGTGGAGAAGGAATCTCATGTTTAATGTCAATTTCAGACCACAATGCCATTATACCTTCTTCATTTCGTGTAGCCAGAAGAGAAGATAATCTGTCTCCCCCTATTAAAAATCATTGACAGAAGATGGAATAGAACCCAGAGCATAATCATAGGAACCTATCATCAATCAAACAGACCACCAAATCCTCTTGCTTCGGACTCATTTTTCTATCATAACACTTTTGCGCCACACTCGATGAGAATTCTGACATACAGGCTACCTGTAGTGGTTTGCAGCATGTTCAGTAAGTTACATTTGTTTACTTGCTCGACCTAACCGCCATGAACTAGCTGCCTCGGCTACCCAGTGCATACATTCGACTCTGTTTTGTAATCAGCGAAATAAAATCACTCAACTGCCACCTACACGGAAATGCCAACAGTGTAGGGTGCAGAAATTTAAATAGGAAATGTTCCTTTCCATTTGAGCTACTCTATTGCGCTGTCTGCTTGTTGAAAACGTCGCGCAGTGCAAAAGAAAAGCTGTGACTGCCTGTCTCTCAGAAGTCTGGATCCGGCCATAGGCATTATCTCACAGCACTGTGGAATACGGAAGTCCTGGGGGAACTGTTGTTGACTTCTGGAGGTGCTGTAACTACGGGATAGGTAGTAGCGTAATGGTAAGGGCCGTGCGCTGTTGGTAAGACGTCGCGAGTTCTGTTACATTCGCTGCTACATTATTTTTAAAACACCATTATACTGTCCGCTGAAGTTATCAATTTAATGGAACTTTGAACATAATTCCCTTCAGTTCTCAACCCAAAATAGCTGCATCTGGAAAAAGGGCTAACTTGTCCGACATTTTGTTCTTTTCATGTTTAATAGACGAACAGGCAGCAGATGTAGTATCGTTTTAACAACGCTAAAAGAAGCATTACGAAAATTGTGCACTGTATTATAAGAAATGAAATAAAACTATCCACGATAACCTTACGACGGAAGTCTATTTTAATAAAACTGTGTATCTGTACACAAGCGTGCCTGTATCGGCACGAATTAGTAAAATACTACTCACTTAGATTTCGATTGCGTCTGTGTTTTATTGGTATGCTGTGTCATACTCAACAGGTATGCAAATATGGCATTTCATAAATAAAGCTATGTATACCTAGAAACCCAAAATTTGCTTGTCAGTAGCGGAAAGTGGCGTTATCTTTTGCGTAGGATTGTAAGTTTTTCGCCATTGCACTATGAGCTGAAAGAAATTTCTTAAGATTTCGCTTGTTGCTCTATCATAAAACGAATAAAAACTTCAGAGGCAGCCAGACTGGAACCGAGAACGATAACATAGGCTTATTTACGGGTCAGGACGTCACCACAGAGCTAGTGAAGAGACATGAGTTACACTTTCCACTTACGAGGCCAATAGTGGCTTGAAATCGTAAACTGCTATTTAAAGGACGAGATTAGCTGCAATTTCCACGTGTAACGGCTTTCCTGGGCTGAAAACCGTAAATTTACAATCTCTTGTTACACTTCGAACGATAATAACTCAGATTATTCAATGGAAATGACAGGAAAAATCAAGTAAACTTTGAGGCTTCATTCCGTGCATACCAGGAAGTAACTCGTCGATCACAGAGTTGCCAAACATACCTTGCCTTGTTGTCAAATGTCAGTTACAGTACCAGCAGGAAGAAGACGAACCGATGTTATCCCACAGCGGGCTGGGAAGTTACCATAGCACACGTCTTATAAATCAGTATCTCTCATAGTTGTTTTAATAGTTTGATTGATGATAGGTTCCTATGATAATGCTCTGGGTTCTATTCCACCTTCTGTCAATGATTTTTAATAGGGGGAGACAGATTATCTTCTCTTCTGGCTACACGAAATGAAGAAGGTATAATGGCATTGTGGTCTGAAATTGACATTAAACATGAGATTCCTTCTCCACCAAGTAGACGTTAGGTTGAACCTCAATAAAGCTAGGAGTGGCGAAATGTGGGAACTCTATCACCAGGAACCTTTCTTATACTAGTTATTTATTTCTAGTGACGAAACAAACGCTATGTAGGGTCACAGGGCACTAATTCCATCTTTTATTTGAGCTTCCATATTGTAATAAAATTGGTTCTCAACTTGGAATGCTACTCAGACCGCCCTTATCACGTAATTTGATCCCTTCGTAACAATACAGCTCGACTACAATTTGTTGTTTGTTCAAAACTGCAGATAGTTCTTGAGTAACTGTACTCAAAACTAAGAAACTCATTCACGGACATTTCCGTGCCTCGCCAATAGTCGATCACACCAAACCAATAAAAATAAAAAAAATAAAAAAAGAATGTGTGTGTCTGTGTGTGTGTGTGTGTGTGTGTGTGTGTGTGTGTGTGTGAGGGAGAGAGAGAGAGAGAGAGAGAGAGAGAGAGAGAGAGAGAAGAGAAGAGAGAGAGATAAAAATAAAAAAAATTTGTGAGAGGTGGGAAAAAATTGTTGTAAAGGAATTGAATACTGATATGTAGAGAAATCTTTGATTAAAATGACACCTTCCACATCATTACGAACTGTCGTATTCATGATCTATGGAACAAGTATTAATCTAATCTAATCTAATCATATCATATTGGTGACTAGCCGTGAAGAGTCATGAAATACCGAAATTTTCGCCAATATCAGTAACCAAATCTACACTTGAAAATAAAAGACGACAATTTTTGTAATAAACTGGGACCCTTATCAAGACCCTTTCATCCCTGATAACTAACCACGAAAGATGTCTTATATACCTCCATTCAGAAGCAACAAAGTGTGTATGCATTTAAAGATGAAGCGCATGAAGTAAAGTTCTCAAATTTTCAAATGAATTGATTATTACATGGTACAGAATAATTAGTTAACTCTCTTCTTACAGCTTACATTTGCACCAACATTTTTCTACATTCTCTTGCAATTCATGAAATTCTACTTGTATGATCACAAGCCTGCACATAGATCCAATCAATTTCAAGGTGCAAAGTGTTTGTTATCTTACTTTTCATGACAGGTGGGAAAAGTTGATTTCCGAACACTTTTTATTGTACTGAAATAATCCTTTGTCACAAAGTAACAAGGTAGTGGTTTTATTGGTATATACATTCTTTTGGGAAACTGTAATCGTGTAACTGAATGTTTGGCACAACCCTGCATATTAACCAAACCTCGCCCCTTCTCTCCGAATCCTCCTATGACACGAGCACAGGATTCTCCTCCCATAATCGGGCGCTGATAACCTCGCTGTTGTGCGCCCTAAAACACTAATCATCATCATCATCATCCTCCCATAACGCTACAGAGGTGTTCCTAGCACAGCTGAGAATTGGCAGCATCATCAAAAACATTTGGCAACAATGTGACAGTGCAAACACTTCCGTGCATGGTACTGAATTGACTCGCTAAATTTATTTGTGATTCCCTTTCGATTTGAATGACTCGTGCTATGCAATCCTCATGTAATCTAAGCCAATGGGACAGAGATACGAACCCAACACGTAATCGGATTGTTAACTAAGTAAAATCAAATGTTACGTATCGGTTTTTCTTACCGGCTGCTATGTGTTTAAATCTAAAGTAAGTATACAAATTTTTGTGCCTGAGCGACAATCGAACCGCACTCCTTTCGTTCTTCTTTATCGTCCACGAATATAGCTTAAGTCCGAATTGCTTACTCACCAGCAGAAAGACGTGTGCGTGTTTGGCCAGACATTGTTGGCAACACATCAACAGACATTAAAAATGCACGTTAATTTTCACTAGCATGCCGGTGTGCACTTGATAGGGCTTCAAATGAAATTATGAATATTTTTGTACTGGATCAGGATTTGGACTCACATCCTTGCCTTTGGAAGAGACCTAGAGAAAACTGCAGTCTTGGAAAAAGGAACGAAATGATTGAACTATACTTTTCCGAGAGATTCCGATCCTCGAAAGAGGAGATGCGAATTCGAATCACACTCCACCACCAAATTTTAAAACGCCTGTAGTTAATCAAGTACAAGTACGATAAGAGCCCTGTTCCTTTACATGGCTATCGGTTCATCAAACGAAATAAAATTTTCTAACGTAAGTAAGTTTACTGGCGACAGTATTTCTGTTTACCATGACCTCCACCTATGTCATTTCCAAAAGTAAACCGGCTCTGTCCGGTTGGGAATGAAGGAACGTGATGTTTAATGCGGATTCTGGATTATAACGTCTTTCTCTTCAGGTTAACAGAGGTAAAGTAAACCAGTTTGTGCCTCTGAAAAGTAAATGCCTCAACCCACAGATTGCACTTGTGATAGTTCGTTCCACCAGACCGTTGCGGTCATATTTCCATGAGTGTGCTGTAACGGATAATGTGCTTAGCTTAAACAATTAGTCACGGTGGAAAAAATGCGAATCTATGAAATGGTTAAGTAGAAGCGAGCTTCTGACGTGGAGATTATGCTATTCTCACGTCGGCAGGACGTAAAGACTCTTCTAGGGATCATAGCCTCGATGTGAAGCCATTTTGAAATTTTCACTAATTAAGGAAATTTCTTAGTTCGGGAAAATTCACGGTGAAGTGTGAAGTTACCGGATGATTCAATTATTACCGTTATTATTACTATCAGTTTCTTCATACCGCTGCTGGAACACATGTGCCTGAAGATCATTTAAGGCCTTTTGTTCATTATAGAAGTAGTTGCCTAAGAACAGGTTCTTTCCCTGTCTACGGAATTTATTTCATGTTCGTATCAAACATCAGCAATTACTCGTAGGTTACATTAAAACTAAAGTAATTGATGAAGACGTTACTTGATAACAAAAACGTGCTGCCTTTCTTCAATTACTTGCGCCGAGAAATGGCTGTCGAATATTGCCTAACCAAAAGCTAAAGGGATCTTACTGCCTTCCGATATACGTCACTGTCAGTTCTTCCATATGATTTTGTCGAAGTTTCCTCTTTGAAGTTGTGTATGACAGAGAATGTTTTAGAAAAAACATAGTTTTCCTTTGCAATAAACAGAAAGATTTTCATTCTAAGCTATCCAAGTTCAGAATTTTCGCAATATTATTTCAAATTTAGTTTTCGCTTCTATAATGTAGGAAGGTATTTCACAGTTGCAGAACCCGCATCCGACTCATTGTCCTTACACTTAGTCGCTGACCATTAATTCTAGCTCAGAGTGACACCAGTTTAAGTAACCTAATCTAGTGAAGACTGTTTGCCAGTGCTCTGCCTTACCGGAAAATATGCAATACACTCATTGGGCTCCATAAGTACATAGTAGCAATAATTTCTGTGTGTATGCAACGCATACGGATTGTAAAATTTAGTGGTCCTCTCTCTCCCACTTCTGTATACAATATGCCTAAGCTAATCGGGCCGTTTGTCATTACAGGCTCTTGGCGGTGCAACATCATACTGACAACAGTATTGTGCTTATACTGGTAACCTCACTGTTCGTTTTACCTGATTTTGTAATCATTTAAATAACACAACATGACCTTCCATTAGGAGACATTTCGTCCCCCATTTCCTTCTATGTAATTTGTCAGTAAACTTTTTGCCTTCCAACCAGCGAAATGTGGCAGGGTATGGCCGGTAAACGATTCATGAACCACGATTTAGTGCCGTTAAGACGATTTTTTAAACATTGGCGTAGCTAAAGGAATTTAGTTTCTTCTTAAATCGTCTTATGCAGCAACGTTCACAGATATCTCAAATAGGAAAAGCTCTTTATCTAGGTACGAACGATGTAAAGCAAACTTGCCACAGTTTGTGTCAGGTTGATCTTTTTGTCTGATAGCACTGCGTAAGTATTTTGTCCAAGAGGTATCACAAGAAGTGTTCCTGTAGCTGTGGGAATCATCGGTTGAAAACGTGTTTAACACCAGTGGGTACAGCACCGCTAAATATTCAAAATGATTATCAACCTAAGTCTGAGTTTATCCGCAAACTGAGGCGTATTTATGGTATTGAAGATAGCCTGTGTATCTTGTCTACCTTGAGTGGGCATCGGAAGGCGTTGACACACATGTATACGAGGGTAATCCCAAAAGTTAGCTCTCCTAATGGACATGCAAGTGCCATCGCAGGCACAAACGAGAGATCATTAATTCTAATGCCAAGCAGAAACCACAGGAGTAACTGCATGGTGGCAAAATGATGAAGAGCAAGTCTATGGATACGAAGGTGTGATGTTCAATCCCTCGTCAGGCCCACTATTTCTATGTGCCATTTTACACTTATTTCCCCTATGGCAGTGTTTGTTGATGTGAAAATGCCGAGTTACACTGTGGTCCGAAAGCCACGTTAAACTGTAGGTTCCCCTATTAACTGGCTAGGTAAGACAACTCAAAGGTCGGAGGAAAGCCAAGGCATACCGCCTCCAACGAGATCGTGCCTATTGAAGTACAGTGGTCTTGAAACCACTCTTACGACTGATGACTGCTTTACTTTCTATGGGTTCCAAAATTAATTATCTTCGGGTTATTAACATTTTTGTGCTTTCATGCTGTAACTTTGATACTTGTAAACGTAAGTAACCGGCCGAGCACTGTCACCGTTCAAGTTGTCAAGGTGGTAGACAACGATGCTGTCGACCCCAGTTACAATCTTGCTCATGTCTATGTTTCAGTCGAATACCTCTATGTGACTTTCTGCGTATATCAAGATATACTTTGATACACTTGGTACGTATCCAAACTGATATGTTTTCCGCTCAATATATAGGGCAACACGTCAGTGCAGCGAGATTTCGTTTGTGTGTTGCACATGGTGCAAGAAATATTTGTGTTTTGCTTGCTTCTGTGATAGGTTTCACCACACTGAATGCGAGAAAGGTCACGAACAGACTGTCAATGACCGGAATTACGCAATAATACAATTAAAACTTGTATTTTTGCATTATGTATCCCAATGAAATACGTTATATGCCTACTTGCTTATTATTCGTGCTTCTCGATGCTTTTCTCAATAAATAAGAATAAAAATAAAGAGAGAGAGAGAGACAGAGAGAGAAAACAGAAATGTATTACAAATATTAGCTCGGTGACGCCATGTTCGTCTCGTGATGTAAAGCAAGGACAGATGATAGGTAATATCTCTTTGTACTATCGATATGTATGGCTACAGGGTTCCTTCTTTTCTCTCGGCAAACAACCAGAACAGAATCCAGTAACAAAGAGGTAAGAACAACTATGCAGTGGGCCAATTGAACACTCAGCCTTTCTTGGTTATTTTGTTAATCGTCTGCAATGCAGTAAACATCCTTGATTACTGATTTGTTATTACTACCATTTTTACTGTTATTCGTCACCTCACAACAGCTTTCCTATCACTTATTACTGCTGATGCTCGTAATGAATGGATCAGGATGAATGGAATGTGGGATGTTTCGTCACGGAGAATCTACACATTTATCTCGGCATCTTGTGTTCAGGGTGATATGAACATCTCAATAAGAGAAGACGGCCACAGGATGCCGGTGATGCAGGCAGTAACACCCAACTATTTCTGTCAACGTAACACCATGACAACAGACAAACTGGGGCTTCACTGTATTTTGATTATAATTCGTTAGCCTTCTTGCGACCTCGTTTTAATACATCGTGGGAGCAGGCTTAATATTTTGCTTTTTGAACACCGAACAATAACACACAAAGATAGTAGATGGAAGGATACAAAGAAAAAATCAGACTCATGGGTGTGGATCCAGTTCATCACTAGAAGACTAAACAAGAGGGAAACATTACGAAAGCAATGAATACGCTGGTTAGTATACATTATTTGTATAGATCTGAAGATGAAAGAACGGAGATCTGCACAGTGCCCGCATCTGCACTTTAGTTTCTGTTTTAATGGGCATAATTTTTAGTTTCTTCTCTTCTGAATTTTCAAATGAATTGATTATTACATGGTACAGAATAATTAGTTAACTCTCTTCTTACAGCTTACATTTGCACCAACATTTTTCTACATTCTCTTGCAATTCATGAAATTCTACTTGTATGATCACAAGCCTGCACATAGATCCAATCAATTTCAAGGTGCAAAGTGTTTGTTATCTTACTTTTCATGACAGGTGGGAAAAGTTGATTTCCGAACATTTTTATTGTACTGAAATAATCCTTTGTCACAAAGTAACAAGGTAGTGGTTTTATTGGTATATACATTCTTTTGGGAAACTGTAATCGTGTAACTGAATGTTTGGCACAACCCTGCATATTAACCAAACCTCGCCCCTTCTCTCCGAATCCTCCTATGACACGAGCACAGGATTCTCCTCCCATAATCGGGCGCTGATAACCTCGCTGTTGTGCGCCCTAAAACACTAATCATCATCATCATCATCCTCCCATAACGCTACAGAGCTGTTCCTAGCACAGCTGAGAATTGGCAGCATCATCAAAAACATTTGGCAACAATGTGACAGTGCAAACACTTCCGTGTATGGTACTGAATTGACTCGCTAAATTTATTTGTGATTCCCTTTCGATTTGAATGACTCGTGCTATGCAATCCTCATGTAATCTAAGCCAATGGGACAGAAAATTCAACTTATTGACTAAAGAAATTCTATTCTTCACATAAGTGACAACTTTTATTATCTTTCACGATGTATTATGAGGCTGAGCGACCAAAACCATGATGAGAGTGGCGTGCTGGCAGCAGTGTGTCGGTAACCATGTCTAGTGTCGCAACGGTTCAAGAGGTCGTCAGTTCTAACCGTGGTAGGGGCCAGGGTGTGCGACCTTTTTTTTCTGATTTACTTTATGGGGCTACGAATTTGCAGAAAAAATTCTGTAAAGAATTCAGGAGAAAATCTTTACACATCAAATCCTCTTGGTAGCTCGACACAGTAAGTTGTGTTAATGGTCATAGATCTTGGCTTTCTGACTGCCAAGCTGATTCACAATACAAGCGTCTCTGAAGAAATTCGAATCGACCGTCAACGATACGATTTTCATTATTGTTCTTCACTTAAGATTCACATGCCAGGGTGATAAGTATGAAGGAAATCAATCTCTTGGTTGCTACAGGGCCTCTATGCTAAATTTCCACAGTAGCAACTAGGAACTCTCTGCAGACATTTGCTAACAGCGACTCTAGCAACTTAATTGTTCTCTGGGTAGCTTCAAATAGGGGCAATCTTATAGCCTTAAATCCAATTGAATATTTTAAATATCACTTTATAACAGCATTCACTTCTCCATTATTTAATGTATGGACCTCAAAACAAGCAATTTGCCTTAGTAGCTATAGAGCAGGTTCTGAAAGGTATTGACACAATGTTTTGCATCCATTTACCATACGGAATCAAAGAAAGAAACCAAACACGTTACATTGCACTTACTCTCTGTGCCTTGACTAACATATATGAATACATGAAAAAAAATTATTTGAAGAATTTTCTGTGAAAGGAAAAAGAAGAGTATGTGACGCTTTAATTATAGCACACTGGATCAGAAACAACGAAATTAATTCGGTGCCACATTGATGTATTGCATACTAGTGCAGTAAAATACTCATCAAATAAAAACGATTTTGTCCCTCCACTGCTACCCAGTGTGAAACACAAATCGTAGACAGATTCTATGGCTCACCAATCAACAACTTTAAAGCCTTTACACTGTCTAGAGTGAGGAGTGGAGCGGACGTTGTCAGCAAAAGGCGAGGCAGCACAGTGCCTCAGCACCGCCGGTAGGCAGCAAACGGTTCCCAAAGAACCCAGACGCATATGGTGTTCAGATGCAGATGGTCGGCCAAGAAATCTCTCGCAAAAATATTGTTGAACCAAACTGTTATCACCAATTTGACAGAAAGCCAAATTTATTGTGAATTCGCTTGAATTATAATCATAACTTCAGCACCGAGAGGACAGGGCCAATAAAAAGGTTTTCGATGTGTTCTGTTGGTTACCAGACGTCGTATGAGCTAGTCTCACGTTTTACCTCAAGACTACAGTCGTAGACAAGAGTGATGTACTCATACTGCAGTCAAGAGTTTCTTCGGGAAGTGTAGCAGCCTACAATGTTGATAGATCGAGCATATTGCCGAACATAGAATTCACAGGGGAGCACGATTGTATTGTCAACCTTACGTGAATGACTCGGTGTTCAGTTTTTTTCTCTAACACTGTAGCTACAACACATATTGCACGTTTAAGAACCCGAAGCATTAAAAAAACAAAATTAATATGTGAGAGCAATGTTAACTATTAGTGTTCGAAGTATTCTTTATATAGTTTGCGTGTGTGTCAACGCCTTCCAATGCCCACTCAAGAAAGACAGTCTAGCTTCAATATTATAAATATGCCTCAGTTTGTGGATGAGCTCCGACTTAGGTTGATAACCATTTTGAATTTTAGCAGTGATGTACCCACTGGAGGTAAACTCGTTTTCAACCGATGATTCCCACAACTACAGGAACACTTCTTCTGATACCTCTAGACAAACTACTTACACAGTGCTATCAGACTGAGAGATCAAACTGACACAAACTGTGGCAAGTTTGTTTTACAACTTTCGTACCTGGATAAAGAGCAGTTCCTATTTGAGATATCTGTGAACGCTGCTACATAAGTCGATTTAAGAAGAAACTAAATTCCTTTAGCTACGCCAATGATGTAGCCTACTGAACATGCTTCAAACCACTACAGGTAGCCTGAGTGTCAGAATTCTCATCGAGTGTGCCCCAGTCTCGCCGCGTCAGCCGTGCTGTGCGGACGTGTGCTGAGTTTCGTGCGCCGCGGTCTGCTGTGCTCCGGCGTGGTAAGTCGCAGTGCTTCTTGCATCGTTGCAGAGAGTCTACGCGTATTGAAATTTGAAATACGAATTCGTGATGGCCCACTTGAACAGACAAGATACTTTGAAATTCTCGTTTGATCGTAATTACGCCCGACCTAAACTACACGAAATCGAAGATTGGTTGGAATACGAAGTGAAAGTTGATCCAGAGGATGTCATTGGAATGCATCTTTCGATAGTGAGCACCGTTGTATTTGTGAAATTGAGGAATGCTAACTTATGTGACAAAATAGTTGAGTCTTGCGGAGGAATTATTAAGTTTAAACAGTGCGATGGACACGTAGGCGTAGTCACCGTAACACATGCAGGGTATGGAATACGA
Organism: Schistocerca piceifrons; assembly: GCF_021461385.2. Taxonomy (NCBI): domain Eukaryota; kingdom Metazoa; phylum Arthropoda; class Insecta; order Orthoptera; family Acrididae; genus Schistocerca; species Schistocerca piceifrons. The sequence goes on from NC_060143.1 coordinate 169,128,032, forward strand.
ACTATCAGGATATTCGAACTACCATTCGAAGTACCGGCGGAACAAATAAACGCAGTGATAGCGCCGTACGGTAAAGTTCTCAGCAATGTTGCCGAACGGTGGTCCAACGCACGCAAATTCCAAGTTCTCAACGGAGTGAGACAATTAAAGGTCGATTTGCACAAGCATGTACCGTCATACATCAGCGTCTGCGGATACCGAGGTATCGTTATATACGACGGCCAGCCGAGGACGTGCGCGGCGTGCAACTCTCCCGGCCACGTCCGCGCTGAGTGTTTACAGCGGCGAGTGGCGCAGCTGCCGGCTGGCGAGGCGCCGCGACCGCCGGCTATGACTGCGCTTCCAGCGGCTTACGCTACGGCTGCCCGCGGCCAAGTCCTGTCCCCAAGCCCTGATGTGAGCACGGAGAACCATCCACCCCGGGAAGAAGCCCAGACTGCCACTACTGACACAACAGAAGCTAGACCACCCGAACCTACGGAAATCGTGACAGCTGTAACGGTTTCAACACAACAGATACCGAAAGATATTGGGAGCCACAGCAAATTCTCCGAATCCTCCGCCGTTGAGAATGACATGCAAGAACCATCCCGAAATGAGCATCCTCATAGTGAACCGATTTCTCTATTGACACCATCATCCACCAAGAGCACGGTCGACAATTTGGCTCGAAACACCACCCGCTTAGAAGATGTGAAGTATGCTGAGGAAGACAACATCAGACAGCAGCCGGTGAAACCTAAACGGCAAACACGAAAACAGAGCCCTGAAGAGATTCAAGAACTGGAAAAAAAACTCTCCCTTACCAAAAAAATTCTTAAAACAGATCGAAGTGGAAAGCAAGGCGTGACAGACATCGCAAAACCAGACATCCCCAACCCGAATGAGGACGTACAGATGAACCTCACCTCTCCAATTGAAGAACCAATGGACACTGTTGACCGCTGTGGACCTGATACGGGGACAGCATGGTCTGACGACACTGAATGCGCTTAGTTGGACTACCGAATGACGAAGGCGTATAAAATCGCTACGCTCAATGTAAACAGAGTAGTTTCGAAAGTAAAGTTACAATCTGTGAAGGACTACTTATATGCCGCCGACATTGACATAGCGATGTTACAAGAGGTAGTTACGACCAAAATAGCGGATGTGTACGGATATGAGGCGATCTTAAACATAGGCAATGAATGTGGAACGGGAATATTGTTCAAACACGGCATACCATGTACAGCAAAAGCAATACTTGAATCTGGACGAGGCATCACTGCACAAATATATGATCTGCTTATTGTTAATATATATGCTCCCTCTGGATCCAGCGAAAAACAAGCAAGGGGCAACCTGTTCCGGGACGAAATTGCCCCATTAATAACGGATCCTCGACTGCTCATAATTTTGGGTGGAGATTTTAACTGCGTATTGCGTCCAGAAGATCAAGTCCCGAACTTCAACTTTTGTGAGGAGCTGTTGTTGTTAACTAACGGATTAGACATGAGAGATGCTTGGTGCCATCTTCGCCCGCACACCCGAGGATTCACGTACGTATCCAGTACTTCGGCTAGCAGACTAGACAGGCTGTATGTAACGAAAGGTTTTATCCATAATGTAACTGACTGCGAAATTTGGCCTCTTAACTTCTCGGATCACTGCGCATTTCATATAACCGCGCAGCACAATAAACAAAACACATTCCTGGGAAGGGGCATATGGCAGCTCAACGTGTCACTTTTGGAGGACGCAGTACTGAAACAGGAGATCTATGATACATGGCAGCGATGTCTTCGGACGCAATCCAGATATCCAACACGCATCATGTGGTGGCTACAGCATGCGAAACCACAGATAAAAAAATGCATCGCACGATATGGTCGCATGAAAGCGTACTGGCGAAAACGCACCTTGGAGTATCACTTTCTTTGCCTCCGCGAACTATATGATGATCCCATGGGATTAGTAGCAAACAGCTCTCGAATAAAACGCACTAAAGCAAGAATAACGGCGTTGGTACGACAATCACTGTAGGGGAAAAAAGTTCGATCACGTCCTCCGGTTGAACTGACGCAGGAGAATACGTCTGTATATCACATGATACGGGAAGCCAAGAGAGGTAAACAAAAGTTAATCCTCACTCTCAGTGATGAACAGGGGAACGAATACGATCAACAAGTCACAGTGAAAGACTACGTGGTGCAACATTATACAGATTTTTACGCCGCGTCGGCGACTGATGCGACTGCAAGTGAGCCGCTTTTATCCAACATTCAATCCACGGTCCACCGGACTGACAACGCCGAACTTGTAGCCCACATAACAGAGGAAGAAGTATGTGTCATAATCAAAGATTCGCCTACAAAGAAATCTGCTGGTTTAGATGGCCTACCCATAGAATTTTATGTTTGTTTTTGGCACATCATAGGACCGGAATTCAAAAAAATATGCAATGAATTATTGGGAGACGCGCAGATGCCATCTCAGTTTACCGAAGGACTGATTGTCCTGATTCCCAAAAAACCACGTAGCACTACGCTGAAGGATTTTCGATCACTAACACTGCTCAGTTCCGACTATAAAATCTTCACCCGACTCATCAATTGTAGACTTAAGACGGTATTGCTGAAAGTACTTGGCCCTTATCAAATGAGTGCTGTCCCAGGGAGATCAATGTCGAATGCATTATGTGAGTATAGGGACATAATATATTTGTCGTGGCTATGTAAGTGCAATGTTGGTCTCATGCTTTTAGACTTCGATAAGGCTTTTGACCGCATCAGCCACCACTTTCTACTAACTGTAATGCAACGGATGGGACTCAGAGCTCATTTTATTCAGATCATACGCAAATGTATAGTCGGAACTTCCTCTCGAATCAAAATTAATGGTCAGCTAAGATCATCAGTCCCGATCAAGCAATCAGTGAGACAAGGCTGCCCCCTTTCTATGGCACTATACGCAATCGCCGCAGAACCGTTGCTGTTAACTCTGCATTACAGGTTTCAAGGTCTACAGGTGTTGGGTACAAAAACCGTGTGTCACGCTTATGCTGATGACATCAGTGTAGTAGTTAACACGCACTCAGAAATGGAGTCGTTCAATAAATTATCCACGCTTACGCCACTTCATCCGGAGCCAAACTCAATGAACACAAATCGAAAATTTTACCTGTCGGACCCCATATGGAGACAATTCAAAGAACATGGCTACAAAGGACAGAGAAGACAAACCACTTAGGTATGATTCTAATGGCAAACCCAAGAGAGATGACAGTAGCCAACTGGGACCATAAACTAAATACATTCAGGGATACTCTCCGTGAACACAAAACCAGAACGCTCAATCGGATACAGAGAGCTCTCTTGATTAGCAGCTATGCACTAAGCAAAATATATCACATCGCAGCAGTGTTACCAGTACCCCAGGTTACAGCGCAAAAGCTTTTAGCTGCAGCGTATTGGTTCATATGGAGTGGAACCATCTTTAAAGTCACCATGCCAACCATAGTGTTAACCCGCGCTGCTGGTGGTTTGGGCGTCAAAGACATCAAGAAACAATGCATTGCCATATATATGAACCGAATCCGCAAAATACTGCAGACACCCCACCCGACAATTACGAAAACGTTATTCAACAGGTTAGCACCAACGAGCAAAAAGGCCCCAGTCGATGTTGGTCGCATCAGCGCTCAACTCGATCACGTCCGGACTTACTACCTGGAAATGAGCTATATTCAAGATACTTCACAGCTGCTTAGCACCAGAAGGACCTATTACCACCTCACGAGACACCATAGGCAAAACCCAATGGAAGCGAAATATCCAGCGGTCAACTGGAGTAACGTCTGGAAAAACATTAACAATCCCATCCTCCACTCCAAAGTAGTGTCCACATGGTATGACATTGTAAACGAGAAGGTCCCCACAGGTGAAAAGCTACACAATATCAAAATGAAGCACAGTCCGTACTGCGATCATTGCCATACTCTAGTTACCTTGGCACACATTCTCATTTGCCGAGGCCAATACCACATATGGAACTGGACTAGGAAAAAACTCGCAATAATTACTAGAACTTCAGACTCTGCGATAACACTTAAAGATGTACTTCAACCAGAATGGCATTTCTTTCCTGCAACAAATCACAATAGCTACACTTGGATCATCGGCCAGTTTGCATATTTTGCAGTTACGAATACGCATTGAGTATAGACGAGTACATACAGTATATAACGGAAGAGCACCACAACATTAAAACGAGTCGAAAATACAAAGTTTTGTTTCAAAATTTCTTACTTCACACTTTGCCATAATGAAGCGGCAATTTTGGTTGATGCACAACACTACAGCGAGTCGATACTAACTTTGCTTCATTATAATTAAGATGGCATTTATTTATTTATTTATTTTTGTAGTATGGCAATCAAAGTGTCTCAGGAAAACTAATTTTGCCAGAAGCTGTAACATAACAGAAATCAGAAGTGCTTGCTTGATTTCGTGTTCTTCTGTTTTATGGGTAATGGACAGTTTGTCACGGAAAGAAGATTTATTCAGTTTCTTTATATATTATTTAAAATAATTACAAAAATAAATAAAAAAATAAAAAGAGAGTAGGTTAAGTTAGGGTGAAAGTGGCGGTGGCAACATATTGTTTTTTTTTATGTTAGATAGGATTTTTGGGGTGATAAGGGTCATAGGAGCCAATGCCTGAAGTAGAAGAGGTCAGGTTAAAACAAAAAGTTGGTAGAGCACTTGCCCGCGAAAAAGAAAAAAAAAGGGAGTTACGACAATTGATCCTCATGCCCACAAAACTAGTTCTGGGCGACTTGGGCTCTGTGAACAGGGGCCGTGTCGTCTTGGACCACAGCATCACCTGTAGGGAACAAACATTCTACCACAGGGATCTGACAAGCCAAAATAGTCACATAATCCTCGGCAGGCATGCGACCTTGCAGATTACCCACGGAGTCCATGGAATACCATGATATGGCTTCCCAAATCATCATCGAATCTCTGTCATGTTTCACTCTTGCAACGGAAACTCGGCCAGAATTGGGTACCAGTGTGCAGTAAGACTTATGCGACCAAATGACTTACTTCCATTCCTCCTTAGTGCAGGTTTTATGGCATCAGCACCACGTTTTCCTAATAGGGAATTTACATTACTGTTGAGTCGTTTTGGAATTCCAGCTCGACCTGCAGTTCCTTGCTTCTGTAGCCCCCTTCGTGCTGGTTTGGTGCTGACAGGATTCGCCAGTGCGACATTCAGATGTGCAGTAACTTTTGAAGTTGTCACCTTCATACTTTTCGTCGCCTTCAATCCACTTTAATGGCGTGCGTCACGATCACTCAACACACACTTTTGTCTGCATTGCTTCCCTGTACATGGTATAAATCGTCGATACAGCTGGCATTGTTATGGAAGCAGCCACCATAAGAGCATCAACAATCATCCACGTTGAAATTCATGTGGCTCTGACATACAGGCTGTAACGTTCGTAAGTGCAGATATTGTTGTACGTTGTACCTTAATTTGCACACATATCTGTATTTTGGTTATTTTTTCTTCACATCGAACAGTCTTTCCATAAACGCGTCACAAAGATTACGACCCAATGTTTTCTGTACTGTCATAACTGCACAATTAAGTGGACTACACCTGTCATTATTGGCTAACCGCTTTGCGTCCATATGTCCACACTTCAAGACCAGCCTGCTGCCCAGTGGAAAATAAACATTAATTACCTACCCTTGATAAGCATACTTGGAGGAACTAACCAACATAAAAACATACAACTTGTAATAGTTATAATTATTAGTCTGCAAATGATGTAAATACTGATGTTCAGTACAGAGTCCTAAGAAATATCTGCTTCTATACTCGTTACACGCTGCATTGCACTCACAAATATGCAGAACACTGTTCTGGTCACGACTGACATTGGCAACGTATTGAGGACACTGCACAGATGGTGTTCGTGGTGAAATGCAACAGCACAAGCTGCAGGCTTGGCAAGCAAGTGCATTTACCTTCAAGCATGCATGTTTTCATGTTTTTTCAAACCCCTGTAGGAATAAAACTAATAAATACAGCTGAATGTTTTATCCTTGCTACATGTAAGACACATTTTGCTTCAGTGAGGTTATGATATTTTCGTCTCACTTTCGTATTCTCATGACTATCACTTCCAAATGACGACTAAGTGATGGCCGACGTGGAACTAGAATCAAGGTCTCCACCAACTAATCCATTAGTGCGAAAAATGTGTCGCACTGAAGGGGCAGTATGTTGTAAGTAGACTGTTTAGTTTTTTTATTGGTAACGCCACGTAAAAAAAAATGATGATGCTCTGGGTTCGTTTCGACCTTCTGTCAATGATTTTTAATAGGGAGAGACAGATTATATTCTCTTCTGGCTACACCAAGTGAAGAATTGTGGTCTGAAATTCACATTAAACATGAGATTCCTTCTCTACCAAGTACACGTTAGGTTGATCCTCAATAAAGCCAGGAGTGGCGAAATGTGGGAACTCTATCACCAGGAACCTTTCTTATACTCGATATTTATTTCTAGTGACGAAACAAACGCTATGTAGGGTCACAGGACAATAATTCCATCTTTTATTTGAGCTTCCATATTGTGATAAAATTGGTTCTCAACTTGGAATGCAACTCAGACCGCACTTAACGCGTAATTTGATCCCTTCGTGACAATACAGCTCGACTACAATTTGCTGTTTGTTCAAAACTGTAGATCCGTCAACTTCTCCACATATTGCGCATGAATGGGTTCGAATCCTGGCCCGGCACTAAACTTTTCATTATGTATTATCAAGCTCTAGCACGAGAACCACCACCTGCTAGTGGATAATAATTTTGATTTTTAATGCATTTTCATTCATTGTCAACACTAGCGATATCTGACGTTTTTGACTCCCAGTGGGACACAGAACTATTTGAGACTATTTGAGATGTTATTCCGAGCTGCTGGTGGAGAAAAATTCGGTAGCTGACGTCTCTTTGTGTGTAGTCAAGAATGATATGTGTGGGGTTCGATTCCCAGTCAGCACTGAACTCTTCGTCATATTATTTCTACTTCAAACATGCTCTCATGTCGCTGCTGGTGAAACAAACCCATATTTAACGTTCGTTTTCTCTAGAATACAACAGCGATAGGTGCTGGGTTGGAGTCCTGGGAAGGAAAAAATTAATGTTTCGTCTCGTCATTTCAGTTAAAACATATAGCTAATGCCGAGAAAATCCGGTATGTCACAGTTGATTGTGCTTCGATAGCAATCCGATTAGGTTCTGGGTTCGAATCCCTGTCCAGCACATAATTTTACCTCACGGCATTTCAAGTACGTGACTTGTGAAGAAGCAATATTTAACATCTCTCGTTGTTCGTTAACAGGGACAATAGATGCTGGGTAGGAATTCGCGTCCGTTAAAAATGTGTTTGCGTTATATAATTTAAAGTTGATATTTGCTAACTGATACTGCCCAAAATCGAGGTATATCACTTTCTGTATGCCTAGTCAGGAATGACTGTTGCTTTCCGTCAGTCACGAAATCTTAGTCTGCATGACCTGGATTTGAATCCATATGCAGAACGAGACGGTTCGTCATGTCATTTGAAGTTCATACATATTCTCAATTAGCTGCTCGTGAATAACATAGATTTTTAATGTCATTTTGTGTTAAAAAACAAGTACGGTACATAACTTTGAAGAGGAAATCATGAATACGACGAGCTTACTACGTGCGTTACCTATCTGACGTAATAATGAGAGTGATGACTTCCTTTGGCACTTTTTTTCCTCTGCCCTTACAACCGATACCCTTCGATTGCTTTCGTCCACTCTTGATGGACGATGTTAATGTGTAATCTTACCCAGACGCATGGATAACATCAACGACCGCACCCTGTGACTCCTGATTCAAAAACTAACATGTATACGGAGGTGACAGTAGGGCTTTTGGTGTGGTCATCACGTTGGTGTGGGCGTTGTGTGCCCCATCCTTTGTGAAAAAGAGGTGCAGGATAGACATTGGACGTTTTGGTAGGAAACCATACCTTTCCGTTAACAATTAAGGTCGTATCCACCACCTGGTACGGCTCGTGATATTTAGTCAAGAAATTATTTATCTTTCTCTGTGGTATATAGGGGCTAGTAATTAACACACACTGCACTCTACGATACTGCGGCAGCCTGCCAGTGCGCCTATTTCACTGTTCCTGGCGCTCCAGAGCCTTTGTGTACGGGTTTTGCAAGTTTCTTCTCTTATTCAATGGTTTGCTATTCGCTAGTAATTTAGGACGCCAAAAAGTCAAATTGAGTCGGCATTTTCATCCCGTACCTCAAATAGTGACATGACTGTTCCCGTATGAACCTTTAAGTTGTTCGTGCAAACTACATATGCAAAGTGGGTATCCCAGTTATCGGGTCTGGCTTTCACCTAAAAGCTTAGCAGTTTAGAAATGGTCTTAGGCTCACGCTCCATCCTGCTTTCATTTTGTGGGCAGAAAGGGCTCGTTCGTAACTTCCGAATATGCAGCACACGGCATAGCTGGTTGTAGGTACCGAAACTAAATTCGTACCCTGCCCTATAACTAAGGTATCAGGCACTCCAATCTTCATTGTCCAATTGTTAATAAATACTTGTGCTACAGTACTGGCCTTTTGATCTGGAATTGCTATCATTACTAGATACCATGAGAAACATTGATGACCGTAAGCTCATACGTATTCTTTACAGGTGTTATGGTTATGGTTAACAAATCTCTAGAACAAGCATTTAAAATGACTTCGACGCCTCTGGTAACCTCTGCGAAGGGATTTTCTAGTGCAAAGCATCCACTCTCTGAGCACATAGTACACAGTCTTTGACATATTTCACGACGCCCCTCTTCCTGTTCCCCACCAAACCATTCCGTAATACGCCTATCACTTCATCGTAGCTCGCCGCGACTTGAAATAGTATACTCATGAACCTGTTACAACATTTTATTTTCGAATTGTGTACCGAATATCCTCATGCGTGATAAAGTGCAGTTTGACATAAAAGCCTAACACTCTCTACTGTCTGACTGTGCTTGCTGCTGTTCCGATATAATCTTGTCCAGAGTACTCAGCATGGCTACTTTGCGACTTAATTTATCTTTATTTGTGTGGACAACCTCGTTAACGTACTCACTAAACATGAGAAGCCAGCGTGGCAAACGAGTAGATGAGTCTCTTAGACCAAACAACCATTCCAGTGACTCATGATCAGCCTTAACTTTAAATCTTCTACCACACATGAAACACTAGAAGTTAATAATACCGCATACGACCGTTAACACTTCGGATATTGAGTGGTTACGTTACGCATTATTTAACTGCCCCTGTCCATCTAGCAGTTGAAAAAAAATACATCCGACTAACCATTACAAGCATCATAAGAGACAATGAACCATTTTCTAAAACCTGAAATAACCAATACGGTATCGGAACTCATTACTTGCTACGGTTTCTCTGATACTACCTGACTCTCCTCCTTCTACTGTACTACATATTTGTTTCCATATAATAAATCTGGTCTTATCCGAACTACGTAATGCATCACTAACTCAACTATAGATCTGTTTCACTGCTGACATCATTTGAAAAAAATGTCTGAGAGGGTTATTTATTCTAGAATAGTATCTCACCTTAGGAATCAAAATATCCTCAGAAAATCACAGTTAAGGTTTAACAAGAGGTGGTCTATTGAGAAAGCCATTTAAATGTTAACTCGCTAACTTTTACAGTGATTAAATTATGAAGTAACATCGGTTGGGCCTCTGACTGTATGAATCACAATATTCTCCTAGATAAATAGAAATTTTGTGAGACTGATTGTACAGCCAACCAATGGATAATGTCATAGCTAACCAAGCAAATGCACTAGGTTGTACTTAATAATTCAATAATTATAGTCCAGGGACATGAATCCCCAAGGCTAAGACTTGGGTCTGCTATTGTTCCCCACATATGTAAACGATCTTTGGTCTAATATACAACAAACATAATTAGTTCTGGTTGCAGACGACACGGGTGCTAAATTCAGTCCAAACATACATACAGAAACAGAACAAATGGTAAACAATATTTATAAAAGTGTCACTGACTGGTTTTCTGCAAGTGGTCTCGCACTCAATATTAAAAAGACACAAATGTTTTCAAAAGTATCGTTGACTGGTTTTCTGCGAATGGTCTCACCCTCCATTTTAAAAAGACACAGCATGTTGACTTCTGCGTATCTAGAGGTACTACAACAATGATATAGGTAACACACAGTAAGGCAATAACGAATAGGGTGAAAACTTCAAAATGCCTTTATGCGCACAGTAATGAGAATATGAACTGGAATAAACACATTTTGGAACTCCTTAAAATGGTTAGTTCAGACACTTCTGCAATTATAAATGTTGCAGACCTTGGGGAGAGACAAATCAGTAACTCGTCGTATTCTGCACTTTTTCATTCAATAACGTCATGTGGAATAATGTTCTGTGCTAAGTCATTTTTAAAAAAGAAACTCTTCATTGCTTAAAAAAACGTGCTGTAAGAATAATATACTATTCTCGCCCGTGATCACCTTTAGACATCTGTTTGAGTTGAGCTTTGTGACTCCTTTTACACATTATATTTATTCGCTCCGGAAGACTTTTGTAAATATTTCACTACATTTCAAAAGGAACAACGATGTACATAATTACAATGTCAGAAGGAAAAATGATATTCATTATTCCATGTTAAGGTTGCCGTTAGCACAAGAAGTGGTGCAGGGTATTGGAACAAAAGTGTTTGATCACTTGCCTAGCAATACAAAATGTCTGACAGAAAGCAAATTAAAATTCGGAAACAAACTGAAAAAGCTTCTTGATGGCACTTTCTTCTTTCCTGTACGAAAATTTCTATTGTAACTTGTAAAAGATGATGGGTAGGCACTACTAACTCACATATTTATATTACATATTCATATTTTAGCCAAAAACATTAAGTTATAAATGTTTAGCATATAGTCCTATTTACGATTTGTACGTAAAGTAACTCATTCCACATTACGATTTATTGTACAAACTGAACCGTGAACATGAAACTAACCAACTGACTAACAAATCCTTTCACGAAATCCATTACGAATTTACGGTAGTATTTGAACAAACCGACGAACGATGCATCTGTTCGGCCGTCCATGTAGCTGGAAAATTTTGAATTGCTTCTGTAAAAGGAAGATCAGTCTGTATACTACGCTCACTAATTATGTGTCCGGGATTCTTAACTAGAGTTTGAGCAAAACGGTACATGCCCATGCACGGCGTCTGACATGCTGACTGTACCCTATCAAAAAAAGTATTTGGTAGAACGGTTGAATAGACAATTGAGTCATCTAAATCGATCACATAGGCTTTAGGCTTTTAACCCTCTTAAAACTCCGTCTAATAATAGCTGGAAAGTAGCAGGTGCATTTTTTAAACCCAATGGCATCCCCATATATTGATAATGTCAACAGGGAGTGGTAAACGCTGTCTTTGGCCAATGTTCAAGTGCTACTTTTAATTGATTGTAACCAGTTTTGAGGTCCCTCCGGTAAAGTGCCGACATTCATCCAAATTATCCTCTGATAATTCCGTAATATTAAGGATTTGATAAGCATCTACACTCCTGGAAATGGAAAAAAGAACACATTGACACCGGTGTGTCAGACCCACCATACTTGCTCCGGACACTGCGAGAGGGCTGTACAAGCAACGATCACACGCATGGCACAGCGGACACACCAGGAACCGCGGTGTTGGCCGTCGAATGGCGCTAGCTGCGCAGCATTTGTGCACCGCCGCCGTCAGTGTCAGCCAGTTTGCCGTGGCATACGGAGCTCCATCGCAGTCTTTAACACTGGTAGCATGCCGCGACAGCGTGGACGTGAACCGTATGTGCAGTTGACGGACTTTGAGCGAGGGCGTATAGTGGGCATGCGGGAGGCCGGGTGGACGTACCGCCGAATTGCTCAACACGTGGGGCGTGAGGTCTCCACAGTACATCGATGTTGTCGCCAGTGGTCGGCGGAAGGTCCACGTGCCCGTCGACCTGGGACCGGACCGCAGCGACGCACGGATGCACGCCAAGACCGTAGGATCCTACGCAGTGCCGTAGGGGACCGCACCGCCACTTCCCAGCAAATTAGGGACACTGTTGCTCCTGGGGTATCGGCGAGGACCATTCGCAACCGTCTCCATGAAGCTGGGCTACGGTCCCGCACACAGTTAGGCCGTCTTCCACTCACGCCCCAACATCGTGCAGCCCGCCTCCAGTGGTGTCGCGACAGGCGTGAATGGAGGGACGAATGGAGACGTGTCGTCTTCAGCGATGAGAGTCGCTTCTGCCTTGGTGCCAATGATGGTCGTATGCGTGTTTGGCGCCGTGCAGGTGAGCGCCACAATCAGGACTGCATACGACCGAGGCACACAGGGCCAACACCCGGCATCATGGTGTGGGGAGCGATCTCCTACACTGGCCGTACACCACTGGTGATCGTCGAGGGGACACTGAATAGTGCACGGTACATCCAAACCGTTATCGAACCCATCGTTCTACCATTCCTAGACCGGCAAGGGAACTTGGTGTTCCAACAGGACAATGCACGTCCGCATGTATCCCGTGCCACCCAACGTGCTCTAGAAGGTGTAAGTCAACTACCCTGGCCAGCAAGATCTCCGGATCTGTCCCCCATTGAGCATGTTTGGGACTGGATGAAGCGTCGTCTCACGCGGTCTGCACGTCCAGCACGAACGCTGGTCCAACTGAGGCGCCAGGTGGAAATGGCATGGCAAGCCGTTCCACAGGACTACATCCAGCATCTCTACGATCGTCTCCATGGGAGAATAGCAGCCTGCATTGCTGCGAAAGGTGGATATACACTGTACTAGTGCCGACATTGTGCATGCTCTGTTGCCTGTGTCTATGTGCCTGTGGTTCTGTCAGTGTGATCATGTGATGTATCTGACCCCAGGAATGTGTCAATAAAGTTTCCCCTTCCTGGGACAATGAATTCACGGTGTTCTTATTTCAATTTCCAGGAGTGTATAATCACAGAAAGACATGTATATCTCCTTCCCATCTAATGATTTCTTAGGGATAATTACAATATTTGTGCTTCAGGGACTGTCTCTGCGTTCTTGATCCCGCCTCGTAGTGGATGTTTAATCATCTCTTCTGTTAATGGTTGTAAGTGTCCCGCTGTACGATATTGTTCGCTATAAGCTGGAGTTCCACCACTTAACTTTATCTACGGCTAAGTTACTTGTGTTACTGTAACATCCCATCTGTATAAAACAAGTCGCTAAACTGCAATAATACTTTTTCCATTCTTGTACGATTACTGTCCTACAGGTGACAGAGTCCATCACTTAACGCTTGCTTACTGCTTCTACAGAAACTCCACCTATCGATGTATTTTTCTATCATTATACCTTCTGACAGATTAGCTTCAGATCTGCCAAAGTTAGCTGTACTAACGGGAACCAAATATTTAAATTAACATTACTCAGTGCGCTATGCTTCTGCACACAAAACAATGAAAAACATCAAACTGTCTATTACTTGAGCTGAACCACATACAACGTCCCACAAGGTAAATCAGTACTCACTGCAACCCGCACTATCGTTCCCATACCTGCGGATATTTTATCCCTATGATCAATCTTTAACGAACTCGACTGCAGTTTAGCTAGCATCACCTTAATGACACGTATGCCTTGCGATGTCGCTTCGTTTGCAACAGTATTACCAAGTGAAACAAAGTTTCAGTGAGCTCAAGAGCTTTTCCAAAGCTCACCCGCACGTGGTAAAACATCCAAATGCACTTTAAACTTAGTTTCCGTAATGGTAAACTCACGTACCGTCATACCCAACGACTCAACATTTCTGTCACCAACCACATGTAACTTACATCGTTGTGGTCCGGCCCCCCCCCCCCCCCCCCTGTTTTCCAGGTTCAGACTGATAACGTGTGGCCTCGCGTATACAAGAAACCTCTGTTCCACACCGCCCACTACACTCACTAAGCATCTTTCCTCCTGTGCACTAACTTGTATACTGTTACGATCTATCAGGACTGACTTCCAATGGACAAAGTTTTCCCGATTCTGTTTAGCGGCTGTTTACCACAATGATGCTTCCTGTTCTTCCTCTGCCATCATACAGATACTCGGTAGTCCACTTCCCCACATGAGTAACGCTCTAGTTGCTTCCACTATTGCGCCGGCCGTTGTGGCCGAGCAGTTCTAGTCCTTAACAGCACTGCTGCTACGGTCGCAGGCGTGAAACCTCCCTCGAGCACGAACGTGTGTGATGTCCTTAGCCTAGTTAGGTTTAAGTAGTTCTAAGTCTAGAGGACTGATGATTTCAGATGGTAAGCCCCATAGTGGTTAGAGCCATTTGAACCATTTTTCCACTATTTCTGTGCATGGCCCTTGCGCTCACACCTGTAGCACCTCACCTCAGAAGGGAAAAACAATGAGCTACCCGTTGCTTCATGACAAAATATATTTCCTGAAATTGCGCCACAGTTCTAAGAGCAGCAACCTCCAGCGATAAAACATTGTTGGCCTCTGCTTTGTGAAACTCACATTTGTTGAGCATTAACTTCGCAAATCCTACCTGAAATTATTTCCACTGACTTATCACACTCCTCACGAAAGACTCCTATAGTATTTTGTTTTTGGTAACACTGACGCAGTCCAGCAGCCAACTGCTGAAACGACTGTGCTTTACTTTGGATCTCACGGTATACCACATTAGAATTGGCCTATCATGTTAAACGTAAATTTAGTCACACGAAATATTTCTTCGTCTGATTGCCCTCAGTGCTGCAGTGGCTGTAACATCATTAAACCTTGCAATACCAAGGGGGTTGGACGGAGGGGAGCGGTACATTATGCTAAACTTTTGAAAATATTGAAATCTACACAGGTACTTCGTATTTTAAAATTTTCTAAGAAAATATTTATTGTATTCAATGCAGTCTTCTTCCAGATTCTATGATTGTTTTACGTTTTCTCGTTTCCTTAAACGGAAAATTTAAGTTTAAGGGAGGTGGTCGTAATGTCTCCCCCGCTGGGTAGCAGATGCGACTTCCCATATCGATTGTTTTATTCCGCAAATAATAGCATTACGCGACCTTAGAACACATGGACTCAGATGGATAGAACGTCTGCCATGTAAGCAGGAGATCCCGGGTTCGAGGCCCTGTCGGGGCACAAATTTTCATCAGTCTCCGTTGACGCACCTCAACGCCTGTAAGCGGCTAAGGGTTTGCATTTCATTGTAATTTCATTCTGACGAGCTGCATGGTCACCGATTGTATCTGTTCTTTCGGACATGTCCGAAAGAACAGAGACCATCTTATTATATAGACAATCTTTGGTATTGCCGTGGAAAAGTATTTGCTCTCAGCAGTCTGTTTGTTTGGATCATTAATTTCAGAAGCATTGTAAGCAGAAAAGTGGAGGTAATGGACTTGTACCACTATTGAAATAAGCCCTTCATATATATATATTCTCCCCCCCCCCCCCCCTCACCCTCTCTCTCTGTCTCTCTCTCTCTCTCTCTCTCTCTCTCTCTCTCTCTGTCTCTCTCTCTCTAGTTAACTTGCACAGAGCTGAGGGAATGACCACCACACTTGCCTGATTCAGGTAGCTTTGTACTCTTTTAAAAGTATTGTTCACATTGCACCGTGTGGTATGTAACAGTTTGAATATAGTTTGGAAATTTTACTTTGTAATCTAGCTTAACTGCAACCTGCTTGCTGTTTCCTGTTGTGCTTTCGAGAAACCAGCAACAGTGTTTCTCAAGATGCGAAGTAAGTGGAAATTTTGATCAGGCGCATATAACAGTTTTATTTCGGATGGGCATATGGTTTTTCTATCAGTCGCTGCAACGACATGAAGCCCTTTGGAGATTAGAGGAAAGCAACAGGCAAACCTGTTGTGGGTCCCTGGACACTAAGGAAATAATGGCAAGGACCAAGCTAGTAGAATGACCAGTACAGTCACAATGACTCAATTTATTGGTCCGAAACCTGTCATCACGTAAGGTGACAGTACCACCAAAACTACGTTACTGAAACAGGAGGTAGAACGTTTATTGAACTACAAGCCAAAATCATAAACATGGGAAGTCAATGTTGCCAAAACTTTCAGCCAAAACTTTCAATAGGAGTTCTATAATAATGAACTTGAACATAAAACAGATTAAACTCGTCGTAGAACTTATGGCTGGACATCTAACTTCATAAAATATCTGCATCGGATGGATACAGAGCAAAAAGCCGCTACGTGTGGACTATGTGATGAGGAAGATGAAACTGCACCACATCTAATCTTCCAAGGCGAAACTCTGAAGGCAAAAAGAGGCAGATGGAAACGTGTCTAATAAGGATATAGTAGAGTGTCTTCTAGAAATTCTTAATGGTACCGGTTTGATTTACTAGAATTACTGGGATCGAAATACCAGAATAAACTCAGTTTCCGTGGGTGCAGAAGTGGGCTAAGACCTTGATGTTTTTATCTCTCTGCATTAGAAATATCAAATTGAAGCGTCTCAACATGAGCGTCATCGTCATTTTGCTTAACATTTAACTTAATGTATCCACCTCTGGCACCTCAGTTCTTGGCGCAAACTGCAAACTGCTTAAAAAAGACTGAGCAGCTGTGTGTGTCTGTAGTGGATACAAGGTATATTATCTATATTTCACTTCACATTTTTCAATGTTCACGTTAATTATCGGAGCCCCACACCCATATTCAATACATTTATGTGTACTATATCAGTATGTACATCCTTCTGTGCTCTCACATGAATTAATCAAGAGCATGAATGAGAGTGTAGAAGACAAATTTAAATGAACATTTACCAGTTCAGTAGTCTTCCGTTTGGCTAAATATATCGTCAGCTGCTTGTATTAAATGCCTGAACAGTGTAACTACTTCAGACTTACGATCGGACATAGCACTATATGTGGATGACATTCTCGTGGCAGTGAAGTCATGGATTGTCCACAATGAAGTGTTGCCTTTGAACAGGTGAGAGTGACTGTGAACTTGGACAAGTCACAATTCGGCAGAAAAGAAATAAGATTCCAGGAACTCATCGTATCTGCAGATTAAAAACAAACTGACCCGGACATGAATTGTGCGATTGCGGAATGCGCAACTCCAACCAATATAAAACAATTATAGGGTCTTCTCGGACTATTTAATTTCTACCAGCGCTTTGTGAATCGAAAAACGGTAGCCGTGCGGTCTTAGGCTCCTTGCCACGTTTCGCATGGCACCGCCATTGGAGGTTGAAGTCCTCCCTCTAGCATGGGTGTGTGATGTGCTTAGAGTAAGTTAGTTTAAGTTAGATTAAGTATTTTGTAGGCCTAGAGACCGATGACCTCAGCAGTTTGGTTTCTTATAAACTTACAACAAACTTCAAAAAAAAAAGAAAATCAAACTTTCCCTACGTCTTCGTGCCCTGACAGGAAAAAATACTCCATGGATCTGGGATAAACAGGCAGAAGACGAATTCACGAAACTTAAAGAGGCATTAGTCAAGACACCGATTCCTGCACACCACGACCTGTAGCAAGATTTCTGTGTCATAACTGACAGTTCATTCTCTGGCTTGGGCATCATTCTGTTCAAACCAGAGGACATCACCGATCCATCCTCTTGGAAAATGACTTCTTTAGCAAACCGGGTGCTCACTCTCTGTGAAAGAAAGTACTCTCTCACGGAATTTTTGGCACTCGCAATTGTGTGAAGGTTTATCAGATCCTAACATTACCTTATTGGTCGAACAACAAGGATATTTATCGACCACCGAGTTCTGAAATTCTTAAAGACGGCTATGCCATCCCACATGAGACTGGCGTGGTTGTCACTGTACATCTAAGAATTCCGCTTTAATGTGGCGTACATTCCCATAGATAAAAACGTCATTGCAGACGGCTTCTCACGTGTACCTGTAGGATTAGTACGTGAAGAAGATGGTGGGGATGGAGACAAAAACTTCAGCTTCTTATATCTAAAAGGTGAAGTTGGAGAAAATGCTGTTAAAATCTGTCTCAGGAACAATGCACACAAGCAGGACAGAGATCAGGTATTGCTAGGCGTTAAAGAAATATGGGACGATCGCAACAATGCACTGATTCGTCATTTATACTTAGTAAGAGACGGCATTCACTTTAAAATTCGTGGTCCAGACGACACACGGTGACAACTCCTAATTCCAGATGTACTCATAGACAAATTAGTACGGTGCATATACTTAAGTTGTGGGATTTTCGGTGGAAAGAAAGAGTTTCAAGAAACTCCATGAGATGTTTTAGTTCAACGAAATGCTCAGACGAATACGCCCTGTCATTTGAATACGCCATGCCAGCGAGCCAAACTAGCCGCAGTGATGTACGCTGCACCCTCCACCCAGTACTCCCCACAAAACTGTGTGGCATCGCCGCTATCGACTTGTGCAGGCCAGTAATCCGAACTAGGTCAGGCTTTCCTTATGTACTGGAGGCTGTGGAACCAACGTGTAAGTTTGTTTCCTTTACACATAAGAGGATGGCAAATAGGAAACTTGTGGAGAAGGCTGTCGTTAACAATTTGTAACTAAATGTAGAACCGGCGAAGCGGGTAGTTTCAGACAATGGGTCGCAGTTTCGCTCGAAAGAGTGGTCACAAATTCTGAGACGTCGGAAAGTAAACGACGTTATTCATTTCAGTGTGCCAACCGAGCTGTAACCCAGCGGAACGGTTGATAAGGGAACTTGTAAGATTTATAGTCACAGCAATCACAAAACCTGGAAGACGCACCTTAAACCGTTTCAGGGCATTCTCAACAAACTTCCACCAACATCGATCATGCTACCCAAGATCTCGGTACTGAAACACAAGCCGAGATGGTGACACTTCGCTGTGATGGCTTCGTTTGCACATCTTGAGGCTGCAATGGATGGGCACCACTGTTGTGGGCCGGCAGTGGGGATCCAACGGGCGTCCAGCGCGTCAGAGTCCTCCGATCGGTCCTTACTGGTGGCCAGCCCAGTTACTTCTCGCACTAATGATGACCCCTCACCTGTGGTCGAGTGGGAGGTCGTCCCAGAGCGAAGCTGGAGGCGAAAGTCTTCCCAGGCGGCCTCATGTAAGGCCTCCCCTGTTTTTCAGACAAACAGGTTCCAGGTTCTGTCCGTGGCTGATACTCTCGCTGATCCAGATGCTGTCGCCTGTCCTATTCCAGAGAAAACCACTTTGCCTGCTAGATCTGGGCAATCACAGAGGGTTGGATTATTGGTAGTTGGGAGCTCCAACGCTAGGCGCGTTATGGGGCCCCTTAGGGACTTGGCTGACAAGAATGGTAAGAAATCCAATGAGCACTCCGTGTGCATACCGGGTGGAATCATTCCAGATGTGGAAAGGGTCCTCCCGGACGCCATGAAGAGCACAGGGTGCAGCCAACTGCAGGTGGCTGCTAACGTTGGTACCAATGATGTGTGTCACCTTAGATCAGAAGAGATTCTCTCTGTTTTCGATCGGCTAACAGAAGTGGTAAAGGCTGCCGGTCTCGCTTGCAAGATGAAAGCAGAGCTAACCATTTGTAGCATAGTCGCCAGGACCGATTGCGGACCTCTGGTACAGAGCCGAGTGCAGGGTCTGAATCAGAGGCTCAGACGGTTCTGCAACCGTGTAGGCTGCAGATTCCTCGACTTGCGCCAAAGTATGGTTGGGTTTCGGGTTCCGCTGAATAGATCAGATGTCCACTATACGCAGAACTCGGCTACGCTGGTAGCTGAGGCTGTGTGGCGTGGACTGGGCGGTTTTTACGTTAGAGGGTCTTGGGAAAACACAAGAAGGGCATCAGTCACAAAAGGAGCTGGCTGAACACAGGAAGAACGTAGATAAACGAACCATTGGTATAAGAGTTGTAAATTGTCGTAGCTGTGTTGGTAAAGTACCACAGCTCCAAGCGCTAATAGAAAGCACTGATGCTCAAATCCTTACAGGCACTGAAAGCTGTTTAAAGCCGGACATAAGCTCAGCCGAAATTTTTGCGAAGAACCTAACAGTGTTCCGAAAGGATAGGCTAAACATGGTTGGCGGTGGTGCGTTTGTTGCTGTCAGAAGTAGTTTAACGTGTCGCGAAATTGAAGTAGATTCTGACTGTGAGTTAATATGGGCAGAGATCATTGTTGGCAACCGGAATAAAGTAATAATTGGATCCTTTTACCGACCTTCCAATTTAGATGATACAGTTGCTGAAAGGTTCAAAGGAAACTTGAGTTTGATTTCAAACACGTACCCGACTCATACGATAATAGTTGGTGGTGACTTTAATTTACCCTCGGTATGTTGGTGTTAATACGTGTTTAATTCCGGAGGTACACATAAAATATCATCCGAAATTATACTAAACGCATTCTCTGAAAATTATTTTGAGCAGTTAGTTCATGAGCCCACACGAATAGTAAACGGGTGTGAACACTTTCTCTTAGCAACAAATAATCCTGAGTTAATAACGAGCATCAAAATCCGTTTCAGGGATTAGTGAACACAGGGTTGTCGTAGCGATATTGAATATTGTAATCCCCAAATCCCCGACACATAAGCGAAATACCTGTTCAAAAAAAGCAGATAAAAATTCACTTGACGTCTTCCTGAGAGTCAATTTCCACTCATTTCAAATTAATAATATAAGTGTAGACCAGATGTGGCTTAGATTGAAAGAAATAGTATCGGCAGAAATTGAGAGATTTTGACCAAATAAATTAACAAACAACGGAGATGATCCTCCTTGGTGCACAAAACAACGAAACAAACATGCCAAATTTAAACAGACGCAAAATCCCAAGATTGGTGATCTTTTACAGAAGCTCAAAATTTAGCGCAGACTTCAATGCGAGATGCCTACAACAGTTTCCACAACGAAACGTTGTCTCGAAACCTGGCGGAAAATCCAAAGAGATTCTGGTCGTATGTGAAGTATGTTAGCGGCAAGAAACAATCAATGCCTTCTCTGGGTGATAGCAATGGAGACACTATTGAAGACAGTGCTGCCAAAGCAGAGATACTAAGCACAGTCTTCCAAAACGCCTTCACAAAAGTAGACGAAGTAAATGTTCCAGAATTCAAATGAAGAATAGCTGCCAACATGAGTAACGTAGAAGTAAATATCCTCGGAGTAGTGAAGCAAGTTAAATCACTTAATAAAAGGAAGTCTTCTGGTCCAGACTGTATACCAATTAGGTTCCTTTCAGAGTATGCTGACGCATCAGCTCCATATTTAACAATCATATACAACCGCTCGCTCGACGGAAGATCCGTACCCAAAGACTGGAAAGTTGCACAGGTTCACACCAATATTCAAGAAAGATAGTAGGAGTAATCCACAAAATTACAGGCCCATATCGTTAACGTCGATATGTAGCAGGATTTTAGAACATATATTGTGTTCGAACATTACGAATTACCTTGAAGAAAACTTTCTATTGACATACAGTCAACATGGGTTTAAAAAACATCGTTCCTGTGAAACACAACTAGCTCTCTATTTACAAATGTCTCTGAGCACTATGGAACTCAACATCTGAGGTCATCAGTCCCCTAGACTTAGAACTACTTACACCTACTTACACCTAAGGACATCACACACCCATGCCCGAGGCAGGATTCGAACCTGCGACCGTAGCAGCAGCGCGATTCCGGACTGGAGCGCCTAGAACCGCTCGGCTACCAAGGCCGGCCTCTATTTACAAGAAGTAATGAGTCCTATTGATAAGAGATTTCGGATCGATTCCGTATTTCTGGATTTCCGGAAGGCTTTTGACACTGTACCACACAAGCGGCTCGTTTTGAAATTGCGTGCTTATGGAATATCATCTCAGTTATGTGATTGGATTTGCGATTTCCTGTCAGAAAGGTCAGAGTTCGTAGTAACTGACGGAAAGTCATCGAGTAAAACAGATGTGATTTCTGGCGTTCCACAAGATAGTGTTATAGGCCCTTTGCTGTTCCTTATCTACATAAACAATTTGGGAGACAGTCTGAGCAGCCGTTTTCGGTTGTTTGCAAATGACGCTGTCGTTTATGACTAATAAAATCGTCAGAAGATCACAACAAACTGCAAAACAATTTAGAAAAGATATCGGAATGGTGCGAGAAGTGGCAGTTGACCCTGGATAACGAAGAATGTGAGGTTATCCACATGAGTGCTAAAAGGAACTCTTTAAACTTCGGTTACACGATAAATCAGTCTAATCTAAAAGCCGTAAATTCAACTTAATACCTAGGTACAACTTAAATTGGAAGAAACACATGGGACAACTTAAATTGGAAGAAACACATGCAGAATTTTGTGGGGAAGACTAACCAAGGACTGCGTTTTATTGGCAGAACAGTTAGAAACTGTAACAGACCTACTAAGGAGACTACCTACATTACGCTTGTCCGTCCTCTTTTAGGATACTGCTGCGCGGTCTGGGATCCTTACCAGACAGGACTGATGGAGTACATCGAGAAAGTTCAAAGAAATGTAGCACGTTTTGTATTATCGTGAAACATGGGAGAGAGTGTCACAGAAATGATACAGGATTTAGGCTGTAAATCGTTAAAAGAAACGCGTTTCTCGTTGCGACGGAATCTTCTCACGAAATTACAATCACCAACTTTCTCCTCGGAATGAGAAAATATTTTGTTGACAACGACAAACACAGGGAGGAACGATCACCATGATAAAATAAGGGAAACCAGAGCTCGTACGGAAAGATACAGGTGTTCATTCTTTCCGCGCGATTTACGAGACTGGTATTGTGCAGGTGGTTCGATGAACCCTCTGTCAGGCACTTATATGTGATTTGCAGAGTATCCATGTAGATGTAGATACAATATATCATTTCGCTGTTGGTCACAAAGTGTCGCAGATTTCACGGTTCTATGTGCCTCCCCTGAGTCTAGTGTGTCTAGCCTTTTTGGCCTGAAAGTTTTAACGTAATGTCAAAAGTGCAATCCAAAAGCTTACCCGATTAGCACATCGTCCGGGCTGGCCTCTAAAATATGGCTCTGAGCACTATGCGACTTAACTTCTGGGGTCATCGGTCGCCTAGAACTTAGAACTAATTAAACCTAACCAACCTAAGGACATCACTCAAATACATGCCAGGGGCAGGATTCGAACCTGCGACCGTAGCGGTCGCTAGGTTCCAGACTGTAGCGCCTAGAACCGGACGGCCACTACGGCCGGCTGGCCTCTACAGACTTGCCGCTTGTTATAATAAAACGTTCAAAATATTCTCAATTGGGCACCGACTTTTTTCCGGCTGCTGCACACCTTCCTTCTTTCGAAAGATCCCCCGATTCTTCCAAGATGAATCTTTAATTAAAATTACTCTTAACCATAAGAATTCTGTGCTGTGCTGATGGCAACACCCAGCTGCAGCCCTGATATGTCCCATATGAGTTTCTCCTTTATCCACTTACTCTCAATGTGCGGTTTCCAGGACCTAACTACAATGCTGTCCTAAATCTAATGTTTATGCTGCCTAGTATAGAGATTCTACTTCCGTCAGTTGTTCCATGGACTATGGCGGTTAACAAGTGGGCTGGAAACAGGTGTGCCGCCTGTTCTGTAGACTCTGTCTCCTTCTGCTTTTGTTACAGGAATAAAATATGCAAATACCTAGTAGAAGCAGGCACAACTGGTATATGAAATAATTATTGATATAACATTGTGCTGACGATTTTATACATTGGCTCCATTAAATTTTTCCCCTGCTGTGATTCCATAAATTTGTCCAACGTACGCGTAAGTTCAGGGTTGAGGGTGGCATTAAGGTGAGTTAAATTCTCGAAGGGTAATGCCCTTAATGGCCCTTCCGGCCAGTACAGTTATTCCGCGTCAGTGTCATGACAGTCAGACGAGTGAGTGTTAACGGATGAGGGAAATCCTCCCCGAGTTGAGTGCCATTCCACGGCAGTCGTCATAGAAATCACCGCTTTCTGAATGAGACTAAGTGAATAATTTAATTTCGATATATCCTCCTCATCTGGTGTGCCGAACAACGATTTTTTAAACATATATTCCCCATATAACCATTCTCTTTTCCTTTTAACTATGGTCTGTGATACAATACCTACCAGCTGTGGTAACTGTGCTCTTAATTCACCGTATATAAACTGTGACTAAGACAGCTCCCTTGTAAGTCCAGAAATAACCGTCACTTCCCTGTACCTCTTTAAACAATTCCGAAAGAAAACCTTCAAATCTCCGAATTTCATTCCTCATTTCAATATCCGCTGATGCCTCATAAAGAAAACATCCGATTGTCTAGAGAACAACACAGATTATACCAGTTGTTGACCGACAACTAAGCGTTTTGCTCCACTCCCGATAATGTATTACAAATCCAGGACCATTCCATCATCCAGGATGACATCACTAAATCGTCACCTGACGAAAAGGAAGCGTCCATCATCGCCCTCCATATAAAGTGAGTAAGTGACGACAAGCAGAAATAAGAAACAACAGTAACAAGAACATGACAACAACACTATAGTAATAAAAGAAAAATATATGTTGCAATGACACGAAAACGCTAAATACACCCGAACACAACACAATGCAAGAAATACTCGTAACTCAAACATCAAGTATAAATTGAACACTAACATAACGCAGGAAATACTCTAACAACATAATTAATTACGTGACCTCAGAATATAAGGCGTACTTGTGCCTCGAACTGTCTAACGGATGAGGTTCCCTCATTCTGCCTACTGCAGCCTATCGTACCGGGTACACAGGTAACTGTGGCACAGCATCCAAAATACTCTTAACTGGTTTCACCAGACTGATGTGCATGACCGACATTTTGGTAGGAACCTGTACCTTTCCGCCAACCGGCGAGTTCATCTCCACGACCAGATATGATGCGTGATATTTGATCAAGATCTTCTGGTGTACTGGTATTAGTGACCAATACCAACTGCCGTACACGGTACTGTGGTAGTCTGCCAATTAGCCATTCGGCGGTTCCTGGCACACCACAGCCTTCGTGTACGCCTTTTGTACGTGTCTCCACACCTCCTGATTTGTTCTCACAAACTTATTCACTGGTTCGCAGTTGGCGCATAAATTAGGACTTAAAACGTCAAAGTGGGACAGCATTTTCGGCCCGTATACTACCTCTAGTAGTGACATGACTGTTCCCGTGTGGACCTTCGAGTTGCACGTGCAAACTGTACATAGAAAATAGATATCCCAGTCGTCATTAAAGCTTAGCATTTTGCAAATGGTCTTACGGTGGCGCTCGACTGTACTTTTGGTTTGATCCAATTGTTAACTAAAACTAGTGCCACAGTACTGGCCTGTTGATCTGGAATTGGTATCATTATTAGATACTGTGAAAAAGGTCGCTGACCGTAAGCACATACGTACAGGTTTTCTGTGGATAGCAAATGTCGAGCTCAAGCATTTAATATGGCTTCAACGATTCTGTTAAACTCAGTGAAGGGATTCTCTGGTGCAAAGTATCCTCTCCCTCAGCGCATGGTACACATTCTTTGACATATTCCTGCAAGTCTCGCTGCCCGTTCCTCCACCAGAACCATTCCGCAATTAGCTTATCTGTTGCTCGTCGGACATCAGCAACAGACAACAGCTGGCTATGAGCCTGTTGTACCGCTTTCTTTTGAAGAAATGTCGGGACCACGATACGTGGTCCCCATTTCGAGACTCTGTACAACAAATCTTCAAGTATGATAACATGCGGCTGTGACTTAAAGGTCTGACAGTCATTATCGTCTGCCCGTGCTCCCTGCTGTTGCAATAAACTCTTGTCCAATACTCTAAACATGGCTGTTTTGCGACTTAATCTATCCACATCCCTGTGTCTTATTCCCTACAAACTCGTAATTAAACTCACTAAGCTTGAGAGCCTAAAGTAACTAACGAGTAGAAAGATCTTTTTAGACTAAAGAATCAATTCAGTGACGTATAATCAGTCACAACTTTAAATTATCTACCACTCAAAAAACGTCAGTAATGTGTAATATCACATATGACCGTTACCATTTCCTTTTCGTTTGTTGAGCCGTTACTTTACGCCTTTTTAAACCGCCACGGTACGTAAACTACCGGATGCCCCTATCCATCAAGCATCTGACTCAAAATACAGCCTATTACCTTATTTGACGCATCATAAGAGAGGCTGAACTCTTTGTCAAAATCTGGAATAACTAATACGGGATCGGAAACCATTGTCTCCGCCAATTTCTCCAATGCTACCATTGCTACCTGATACTCCAGCATCCTCTGAAACTTTACTCTGTTTGTGATTTATCAAGTTAAGAAAATTATACATTCTCTAAAACATAAATCTCATCTGGTTTTGTTGGTGTTCCCAATCGAGTACTAAAGATTTGTCTCCATATAATAAGTCTGGTCTTGTCTGCAATGCGTGACGAACTCAAGGCATTTTTCCGGAGAGACTAATCGCGTTGTTAAGCTCCTCTTTAAGAAATTTAATAAGAGAGGTGTCAATAGGTACCGACCTATTTCGCTGCTGACATTAGGTGATTTGTTAAGGAATAGTATCTCACCTTAGCAACAATAATATCCTGAGCAAATCACAGTTTGGCTCTCAGAGGAGTTGCTTTACTGAGAAAGCCATTTACGTGTTAACTCACCAAATTTTAAAAACATTAAATGATAAAAAGCACCAGCTGGTATTTTCTGCAACCTATCTAAGGCCTTTGACTGTGTGACTCATAGTACTGCCCTAGTGAAATCGCAGGTTTATGAGACTGGTGACATTGAAAATTAGTCGATAATGCCATATGTAACCAAATGAATGCAAAAATTGTACTTAATGATTCAACCAGAATAGTCCAGCGACATGATTCCCCTAGGCTCAGTGTTTGGTCTGCTATTAATCCCTATATATGTAAACGATCTTTGGTTTGATACCCAACAAGAAGAAACAGTTCTTTTTGCACATAGCTCTAGTATTATAATCAGTCCAAGCATACACAAGAAACAGATGAAAAGGTAAACGATGTTTTTCAAAGTATCATTAGTTGCCTGCGAATGGTCTCACACTCAAATTAAAAAGGCACAGTGTATTCAGTTCTGCATATGTATGGTCACTTCATGAGAGGTCAACGTAACAACGAGTAACGACTTAATGAATAGGGTGAAACTTCAAAATTCTTATGTGTCCGTACTGATGCGCACTTATAGTGGAAAAAGTACATTTTGGAATTCCTAAAACAAGTTGGTCCGGACACTTTTGCAATTAGAAACATTGAAAATCTCAGGAAGAGGCAAATCAGTAGCCTTCTATCAGTAACTTTCTGTATTCCCCCGTTCTGCATATCTATGGGCACTATATCAGAGGTCAAGGTAACAAGTAGTAAGGAAATAATGAATAGGGTGAAACTTCAAAACATTGTGTCAGTACTGATGAGCATTTAGACTGGAAAAAGTCGTACATTTTAGAATTCCTAAAACAACTTGATTCAGACACTTTTGCAATTATAAGCATTGACAAATCTCATGGTGTGGCAAACCAGTAACTTTCTGTATACCCCATACTTCAGTAACGTCAAATGGGATAATGTTCTGGGGCAATTCATCTTTAAAAAAGACTCTCTTCATCGCTCAAAAACATGCTGTACGAATAACATGTGGTGCTCACCCATCATCATCTTGCAGTCATCTGCTTAAGGAGTGGAGCATTCTGAGCATTCCGACGGACAGTAAGGAAAAATTCGCAAACAATCTGAAAAAGTTTCTTGTTGACACTTCTATTCTGTAAAAGAATTTCTTTTTTAATTGGTAATAGTAGATGGACAGGAATTACTAGCTCATATCTGTAATTTTATAGTTATAAATGTTTACCATGTAGCCATCTTTACAAATTAAATTGCGATGTGTATTTGAAATGACTCATTACACATCATTACTATTTGTTGTACAAAATAACTGATGAAACATGAATCTAGCTTTCTAACTCATGTGTTCAAAAGTTCAGTTGTATTCACAAAATCCCTTATGAACTCACTATAGTGGTTGCTCAAAGCGACGAACGACTGCATTTGCTCGTCAAACGAGATGACTTAACCAACTAAAAGCATCCTCCAATCGTCTCACAGATTCTGGGATTCTGGTATAACCGCTGAACGCACTATTCAGTCATTTAAATAGATCATATATGAACCGTAGGCTTTAACCCTCTTAAAACTACGTCCAATAACCGGTGAAAAGTTGCAGTAGCGTTTTTCAAACCGAATGACATCCGCTTATGTTGATAATACTCGCATGATGCGGTAAACGCTGTCTTTGGCCTATGCCAAAAGGGATGATAGATTTGGAGTTCCACTGCAGTAAAGTAACGACACTCAACACTTATCCAAAATTTCCGTAAAATTAGCAATTGGATAAGCATCTTCTATCTCAGAAAACAGGTTTTCCTTGGTTCCATCCAATGATTTCTTAGCGATGATCACGTCATGTGTAATTCAGGGACTGTTACTTCATACTTGATCCCATCTCGTAGTTGCTGTTCCGTGAACTCCTCTATTAATGTCTGTAAATGTCTCGCTGTACGAACTATTTGCTGTAAATTGTTGTACTACTCAACATGTATACAGTTCTGAGTTACGAGAGTCGCTAGCAACACCCTTACTCTACAAAACAACTCGATAAATACCAATAATACTTTTTCCACGCTTGTACGATTACTGTCCTACAAGTGACACAGCTTCTTCCTTAATGCTTGCTTATGACTCCTATCCAAGCCCAACCTATCGATGTATTCTTCTTCTAGTATTGTCATTATACCTTTTCACAGATTAACTCCACCTCTCCCAAAATTATCTACGCTAACTGAAAACCTTATACTATCCATTAACATTACTCAGTGCGCCACGCTTCTGCAAACAAAACAGTGTGAAACATCCAACTCTTCATTATTCGAGAGAGACCCAACCACATACAAGATCCGACAAGACAACTCAGTACCCAATGACACCCACGCTGTTTTTCCGATACCTGCCGGTATTTTATCCTGATGATCAATCTTTAAAGAAATCGACTGGCATCACCTTTACGATACGTGAGGCTTGCGACGTCGCTTCGTTTGCAGTTGTATTACCAAAGTGAAACAAAGTTTCACTGGGCTCAAGCAAACATTGGCAAAAGTCAATCCTCGCACAATATTTGACTAGAAAATCTAGTCCTAGAATCACTGAATATCCTTCACACACACATAGCCAAACTTCCATACGCTCTGTAAACTTAGTTTCCGCAATGGTAAACTCACGAACCCAACGACTCAACACTTCTATGTCAACCCCATGTACTGAGACGTGGGAATTAGGGAAACCAGGAAAAGGTGTGCACAGAAAACACATACACTTTATTATTTAAAAACAAGACTCTCAACAATGATTTTAAGGATTTTACTACACTGGCGGCTCAATGTCTTATTAGAAGAATCGCAAGTTATTGTCGGCTGCAGGCCACAAGCAATGCTACACACAATCAACTTCTGAGGGCCTGATTAAGAAGGTTCAAATTATTCGTCGGCTGAAGTTGAGAAGCAATTCCAAAAATACACAGCGGCTGAAACAAGTGAGGAATGCAGTTACACATTAACAAATACTAACATATTTTCTTCTTAACAATCAAATGGTAACAAGCTATAGTAAAGGCTGAAGGCCTGATAAAGAAAGGATTCAAAATTATTGGGGGCAGAAGGCCACAAGCATTTTACAGAATACTCAATGGCTGAAGGCCTGAAATACATGTAAGGAAGGCAGTTATATGTTAAAATACATAAACCTTTCTGAAACAACCTTGATGAACTGTAACAGGCTATAGTGATGGCTGCAGGCCTTATTAAGAGAAAATTAAAAATAATTAATCTGCTGTAGGCCGCAAGCAGTGTTACAAACACTTCACGGCTGATGGCCGGAATTACAAGTGGGGAAGGGAATAACATGTTAAAACATTAGGGTAAATTTTAAACAATTACGACAACTTGTCCAAATATGACGGAGTGATCCACAGACAGTGCTTCCTGGATCGACCCGAGGAAGGTGATTACAGCTACGTAAGCGGTGAGACAGGCAGCCAAGAGTTGTACTCGTAACAGGACGGCAACTCACACTAGGGGTAGCTTAAGCACCCACCGACCGACTAACCAGTCCACCTAACGTCCGATCACTGGTACAACGATGGAATATTTTTAAACAATGGCGAAGAAAAGGACAGCACCACGTCTTCAGACACAAACCCAAGGCCGAAGGAAACACTGGAACCAAAGTATACCTCCCAATAACATATTCACAGTACCATTCAAGAGGTTGTCGAGCTACACGCATTGTCGGACAGCATCAACACGACAAGGAAAGGTACACTGCTAGAAAAGTACGCTAACCTCCAGGGCAGCTAACTGGGGCGTTAGCGGCCACAAGGCAGAAATACCGCTGATTGCACATCACTAATAAGAATAATACTAAATCCAAACTAACATCAAGGAGTAGAAGGAGGCTAATAGCTTCCACCAACCTGACAGACTCCACTTGTTGCGGTTGATCTCACCGACCCTGGTAGCAGCAACTCGTAAACAACAGCGAGATCTCAAACAGTGGAGGTTTCAGTACTGGACACAGGTCACTCAACTTCAAACGTCCTGGGTTCGGTCGTCGGCTACAGCCCCTCGGTCTGACAGTGCCTGCACGCCACCAGCGGTCCCGGCCCGGCATAGCGCTGCGGACCTCCTCGCTGTTCCGTCCAAAGCCGAACTGATGTCCGTTCGCCACCCTTACCAAATCCAGTAAGCAGACAGCATTAAAATAACTGCTCATTCAAAACCACAAAATACACTCGGCTCCTGGAGAACAATTCCACCAGCATCTCACAGTACTAAAACCAGTCTCTGTGAAACTTCACGGACGAATTATTAGTCGGAACAAACACAGGGAAGCCAGAAGCGGTCGGAAGACCAAATGCTCGTCGTCCGCTGTGACTACCGACAGAACGACCAACCAACGGTCGTCTTCGGCGGGCGGACACATACACACACACACACACACACACACACACACGCATACACATACACACACACACACACACACACAAACACAAGTGAAAGTGACACTACTCGAATATCACGGTCCATTCAACTATAACTCGCTGAATCCGGTCCTTGACGTGGTCGTGCACTCTCACGACCACATCCTTCCCTCTGACAGTGCATGTGTGTCGCCAGCGGTTGGGCGTGTACTGGCTGTTCGGACCTCACTACTGCTCCGTTCCAACTCCCTAGCTTGACACACGACCACCTGGAAATTCTAGAGGCTGCTCCAAAGATGGTAACACAGTACGCGCTATCGATAAGCGCTGCTGCTGCCACTCACGGACAGACAAGGCGAGCAAACCTACTGGCGCCAGTGAACACACTAAGAAAACGAGACGCCAGTATCGCTATTACAAGATGTCATTCTATGAACGGCATCAACGTGAGCCGCACACTGCTCATGTACCTTATATCGTGGTGGCCCTGTCACCTCCTGTTGACCTGGTCCAAGCTGATAACGGACACATGTGCCCCCGTGTCTATCAGAAACTTCCGTTACACATCGCCCACTAAGCGCACTGGGAAACTTTCCGTCTGCACACTAACTTCTCCAGTGTTACGACGTGTCTGGACTACTTTCTGACAATCGAACCATTACGTTTCAGTTTAACACCTGCTGCTCCCAAAGGTGCTTCCTGTTCTTTTCTTCTGATATTCAGATGCTTGGTGGCCCACTTCCCCACAAGAGTAACATACTGGATGTTTACACCGTTTCTGCATATGGCCCTTGCGTCAAGCCCACAGCATCTGACCTCAGAAGCGAATAAATGGTGATCTCCCTGTTGCTTCAGCAAAATATATTTCCTCCAATTGCGCCTTAAATCTAAGAGATGCCGCCTCCTGCAGTAATACTTTGTTCGCCTCCGCATTGTGGATAGGCACATAGATCTGAGCATCGACTTTGCCAGTCCTGTCAGAAAGTGCTTCTATTTACTCACTGCAGTTCAGATTCACACTACTGAGTTCTCAGAATAAGGTTTGTATGGTACTTGGCTTTTGGTAGGGCTGAAGTAGTCCAGCAGCCAACTGCTGAAACGACTGTGCTTTACTTAGGGTCTTGAAATGTTGCTCTTTGAATAATTAATAAAATATGCCCCAAACGTTTAATCCCGGATGAATTTAAGGAGACTAAAACCATTCATGATCCAAAAAAAAATTATAGAAACAAAGATTTAAATAATTTTCCTCGAATTTAATTGCTTAATTCTGATTATAAATTAATAGCTAGAATAGTAAGCAAGAGAATTTCATGCCCTACAGATAAAATTATTAGTAAACGTCAGAACTGATCGCAAGACAGAACCATTTTTCAGAAACTAGCAGAATAAAGAGATATCACTGCAATAATTTCTGTAACGAACAGAAAGTGTGCTTTATTTTTTTTTTTTTAGGATTTTATAAAGCCTTCGATGTAGTAAATCATGAATATCTTCTACAGACGTTGAAGAAAATAGTATTCATAGATAGGGTCATATAGTTGATAAAGAACATAGCAACTAGAATAAATGTAAAAATATCTGTGAATTGCCAACAATCCAAGCAGATACAAATAAAACGAGGTGTTCTTCAAGGAAGTCCTTTGTGCATGTCGCTTTTCGCCGTTGCACTGGAACATTTCCTCCGAAATGTCCATGCTTGATTAAAAGGCTTAACATTATCAGTAAATAAAACAGCTATGAGTGCCTATGATGATGATATAGGGGTCATTATAAGGGATAAGGAAGAGGTAACGACGCTAGCAGCAGTGACTGATACTTACTGTGGAGTATCTGGAGCCAATGCAAACGAAATAAAAAGTAACATGCTAGATTTCGAAGGTTTTGATAATATCAACATCGAGTGGGCAAAATTTGTCCGACAACATAAAACACTTGGGACCACCCTGACAGCATGCCCCATGACAATGACGGCTTTAAATTGAAAAGTTGCAGCAGATAAAGTGCACGGAGCCATTAAAGGGAATTTAACTCCATGTATGATCCGAGTTCAAACAACAATGCATATCAATTCATGCATCCTTGATAAATCTTATTATATTGCCCAGGTATTTCCAACGATAGCGAGGAGAATAATGTACAGAATCACAAACTTTTTGTGGAAAGGTGAAGTGTTCAGAGAATCTGCTATAGTGGCCACTTCAGGGCCTAAAATTGGTGCCCTAGAATTAACTAATATAACACTTTTTATGAAAAGGCAAGTTAATGTAATAATGTAATGTAATAATGTAGTAAGACAGTCGCGAGAAAGCATAACCAGCCAACTTTTCGAGATCATTAACATCGAAGCCTGCCTCCCCCGATTGACGTGCAGAATGTCAACGGTCGTTTGCAGCATGTGAGGGTTTTCTTTGTTGAGTTCATTGACGTAAGTGCAGAAATGAGACAGTCATGACACTCAGCATCAAGAGCCATAATGCAGTAACGAAAAAAATCGAAGGAAGCAACAAAATAGAACGACAGTTTCCAAACAATGATTGGACTGAGATATGAAAAAACATTAGTTCTAAAGTGTTCACGTCTAATATAAAACCGTCATGGTGCAAGACAGTAAACAATGTAATTAGCACCAATGAAAGACTGTACGCATTCGGACTCTGTGGAACCAATTTAGGTCAACAATTCCATCCAGTTGACACTATAATTCATAGATATTTTGCAGTGAACACATAGTGCGTAGCGGGGCGATCACTCTGTTGTAAAAATAATTCAAAAGCCAAGATCGCTTAAATACTGTTTACTGCATAACCGGTTTCAACACACTGAAGGTGCCATCATCGGATCTGTGAAGATATAACATGACAGGTTTGAGGGAGGGCTTACATGAGTTACACTATATACATCTATATACATTACTATTAGTACAGTACCAAAACTCCATATGGCGCTAATATGGATAATACATTTACTTCATATGTTTTCACTCTGTAATTGACGTACTTTATAGTATGTGTAGTATATATAGTATGCATAGAATGTATGGTATGTACAGTTAGTGTACGCTAAAGTGTTCTTTGCAAGGCTATTTGATTTGGAGTAATAGTGAAGTAGTAGCTAGTAGTAATGAGTGGTTATACCATAGGACTGTGTGAGCACTGCTTGGACGGCGCTATCCACAGGCCGGTTGTGAATCACTAGAATCGCAGCAGGTAAACCGGCGCGGAATAAGGCAGTGTGATGCCGACCGTTGTTAGTCGAGCAGCGGTCATGTACCAAATAGTTTTATCTTGTGACTTCGGTTTTACATAACTGATGGAAAAGAATGAGAGCAGTTTTTTTTATTTTCTTGTGAGAATGATTTTATATCACGTGGTCTGCCTCAGGTATCGTTATAACCAAATGGTTTATAAACGTTAAGATACATTCAGGTGTGTGGTACTGTACTAATAGTAATGAATATAGTGTAACTCACTTAAGCCCTCCCTCAAACCTGTCATGTTATATCTTCACAGATCCGATGATTGCACCTTCACTGTGTTGAAACCGGTTATTCATTAAACAGTATTTAAGCGATCTTGGGTTTTGAATTATTTATAAATTCGTAGATACACTTGCAGAGGTCACATGAATAGTTGGAAGTGCATCAAAGAGCAAATAGCTCTGATTACAAGGACATTCCCTAAGAGTGTATTGCTCTCATTGATACACAGGCCTGAAGCACGCTTTTTCCCAGAAGCAAAAAATAACACTGTGTACTGGTTGCTGGGAAATTTTGTTAATTATGTCATTAAAAAACTAATATCCTACAGCACCATAAAGTTCAAGGTACACATGCTGTGTGAATACCACAACATTAGAAGGTATTCGAATCACAAGACTAAGTTCGGTAATATGTTAAATATTATAGTTCATAGAATGGGCATTGGTTAATATAAAAAAGAAGACTGTGTTGACAGTGATGTATTGTAGCTACCTTAAGGATATTATTTAAATTTTTAGTGTATGCTTTTGGTTTGTATTTTTTCTACTTCAGAAAGTAGTTTTTGAAATTTTGTAAGATAATGTACATACCTTATGTGACAGTCAGATTGTTTGTCTAATAGTGTCAAAACCCAGAACAATATAGCTGCATTAATGGTTTATAGTATTAATGTAAAAATTTACAGTTTTTATGGAAATGTCTTTATCGATTGGCTAAAAACCATAATATTCTATCCAATATAATGCAATATTCAATTTCTGGCTAATTGCCCTGTTCATTGTTGCACTGTGATGTGTAAGTCAGTTTTCCTGTGAAAGATCTATTATATAGGTCTGAACACTTCAGAATATTACCATTCCATTCATGTCCAGAAAGTGTAGTTTGGAAGGCTAGTCACTTTTAGAAAGTCTCCTCTCCGACATTCTCAGATATTTAAGAGATTGTATAATACAATTATTAAATTGTTTTTATGTGCGATGGACATAAATGCTCCATATTCTGTGTAATTTTTAGTGACTTCCATATAATCGTGTGAAATTCTCATAGCTAGTCTGACTGAGCTGAGAAGGTTAAAGATGAGTTTCTTCCCTTGACCTGTCTCTCACGGAGACGATTTCCTCTTGTACATTAATATATTAAAAGTATCCCAAAAAACTTGCTGAAATCCTTCATAAAGTGCTATTTATGCTTGTGTAAAGATTGGAGCACATGTAATTCAAAGTGCAGATTTTTATTTATTCACGTTTGAAGGAGTCTGAATGACTTTAAAAACTTTTCTTAGTATTCAAATTCACTCTTTCTGGTAATTTAGTTAGTAACACAAACTTCTGTTTATTTCTTTAACATCAGCATAACTGCAATGATCAAACTGTTTTTGTTTAAATCATTTCCTGTATAAATGTTAGCATGGTGAGTGCATGTAATTACTATGTATTTGGACTGTGTAAAATTGTTCCTTAAATAAATGTTTTAAAAAAAATAAGTAGCTAGCGGTGCTGCCTCTGGATCACGGGGTCCCGTGTTCGATTCCCGGCCTGGTTGGGTATTTCCTCTTCCCAGGGACTGGGTGTAGGTGTGTTGTCCCTCTCATTTCATCATCATTTTTGAACGTGTCTGAAATTGGACTGTATAAAGATTGGGACACTGGACGGGCTCTGATGACCGTGCAGTTGAGTGTCCATAAACGCGAGTCGGGGGCAACGACTAAGTGTGACTGTGCCTATTCGCAGTTAACTCTTTATCTTATTTTTGTAGATTTCAGCTACAGTCGAAATTAACGTCTTGCTTTCAGCGTTCATTGCTCGTTGAACGGTATATGGAATTTTTCTTGCTAATTTCGGAACATTATGAACAGTTCCACTTATCCACTAATGCAAGCTATTGTCCTGCCCCCCCACCCCCTTTTCGAACACATGGCGCGTGATATATTTTCGCAGTTCAGTCTGATTTAGTAAGTTGTTGATCTCACAAGAGTAGCATAATTGAACAGCTATCTGAAACTTCTCTCATTTCGATTTCAGTTCATTGTCTAGTTCCCACGTGTCTTCGTTGTCTCAGCATGTGTTAAGAACGGATCTCAAAGCCTTACCTTCGCAGATCGTAACTCACGGTAATACATCCTGTTCAATTTGTTTAGCTATTCTGAATTTTACCACTTATATTATACAGGATATTTGTTCATGACGACCACGTGTTCGTGGATTGTGAGAAACGTTACATGTCACAATTACTGTTTCTTGGGGTTAAAGTTCCAAATTAGTTTCAGAACTTCTTCTATGGTATAACTATTAACAGTTCATTCTTACTGATGAATTCTTGTTAACATGCTTCGTGCACTCAAGCGAAGGGTACGACCGTTTGCCATCCCTGTGCATACTGATGGAGTTTTTCTTTATTCTTATATTTGTCCCGAATCTCTATTGTGTGTGTATATGTGCGTGAATGTCGCCATTGAGATATTCCTCAGACCCTGACCTCATTAATAATTAATGACTAATCTTGACAGGGTCTCCAACATGCAGTTTTTATTTTGTAACCCAGCCGAGAGCAATATTAAGAAAAGCAGCCATCACCCATTCGTTAGATGTTTAGTTTACTAGTTTGTTCGGTTGTGTCTTTAACAAAAGTGATATTTTTACCAAAGCAGGTGCTTACATATACTCTCGCAAATTTCCATTTTTATGTCCTACTGCTTTTCGTTGTGCAAGAGGTAAATATGGCGAAGTTATTTATTTAATATTTATTCAACTATCTTAAATGTGCAGATCCAACAAGACAGTTCTTTTAAATATCAAAGGTTTTTCTTTCCTGTACGATGAAGAGCCAAAGAAACTGGTACATCTGCTTAATATCCCGTAGGGCCCCCGTGAGCACGCAGCACTGCCACAACATGTGACATGGGCTCGACTAATGTTTGAAGTAGCGCTGGAGGGAATTGACACCATGAGTCCGGCAAGGCTTCCTATAAATCAGCAACAGTAAGAGGGCATGGAGATCTCTTCTGAACAGCACGTTGCAAGAAATCCCAGATATGCACAAAAATGTTCATGCCTGGGGAGTATGGTGTTTAAACTCATAAAGTATTCCTGTAGCTACTCTGTAGCAATTCTGGACGTGTGGGGTGTCACATTGTGCTGCTGGAATTGCCCAAGTTTGTCGGGATTCATAATGGACATGGAGGGATGCAGGCGATCAGACAGGATGCTCAAGTACGTGTCACCTGTCAGACTTGTATCTGGACTTACCAGCGGTTCCTTATCACTCCAAGTGCATACGCCCTACACCATTACGGAGCTTAGAGCTGTTATATTCTTTTAGAAATTCTCTGTCATCATAGTACACTTTGTAAATCATTATTCACATTGCACCATGAGATACGCAACAGTTTGAATATTGTTAGGAAATTTCATTTTGAAATAGAAATCTACATTAGCTACTGCCTGCTTGTCGTTTGCTGTTGTCGTTTCGAGAAATCTGCACCAGTGTTGTCACAAAACGCGAGGTAAGTGGAGATTTTGATTAGGAGCTTGTTGATTTACTACAGTTGCACATTTAGTGTAAAGAGAGGTTGTATTTAACCAGTTATGTTTCAGTTCAATTTAGGTTATGTTTCGTGATAGGTTAGCAAGCGAGTTTAACGTGGGTAACACATTGTAAGGACATTATTTTGGTATTACGTACATTATTTTTTTGGTAATACGTACATTATTTTATATAGATTGGGAGGTAAATTAAGGATAAATTTCATACAGAAACAAAAATACAGTGGGAATGTAACTCAATTATT
The DNA here is from genome assembly GCF_021461385.2 of Schistocerca piceifrons. Lineage (NCBI taxonomy): Eukaryota > Metazoa > Arthropoda > Insecta > Orthoptera > Acrididae > Schistocerca > Schistocerca piceifrons. The sequence continues at coordinate 169,166,432 of NC_060143.1, forward strand.
CAGATTGCTAAGCAGCTGTGAAATATCTATCGGACCCTGCATCGAGATCATAGGTCATTTCAGAATGCTATGAAGACCTTCGGGGACTAGGGGAAAGCAATAGAGTAAACCTGCTGTGGGTCCTTGGTCATTCAGGAATTAGTGCCAATGAACAAACTAACAGAATGGCCAGGACAGGGTTGATTGGACTTGTAGTTGCATAACCGAAGATGGTTCAAATGGCTCTGAGCACTATAGGACTTAACTTCTGAGGTCATCAGTTCCCTAGGGACTCAGAAGTACTTCAACCTAACTAACCTAAGGACAGCACACACATCCATGCCCGAGACAGGACACAGAGGAGAAAGCCACCAAATGTGGACTACGTGGTGAGGAAGACGAAACTGCAACACATCTAACCTTCCACTGCGAAGCTCTGGCGGGCGAACGACTCAGAATCTCCGAGTCGGTAGACCCTACGGAAATCGTGTTTAATAAGGACTCAGCAAACAGTCTTCTACCACTTCTTAATGTTTCCGGTTGCCATTACGAGAATCACAGGAAGCGAAACAGCACAATGAATTCAATTTCCGTGGAGGCAACAGGGGTCTAATACCATTGATGTTTTTACCTCCCTTCATTAAACATATCAGATTGCAGGGTGTCTATCACCTGAATTCTGGACGCAATCTGTAAACTACATAGAAGAGACTGAGCACCTGAACGTGTCTATAGTGTCGACAAGGTATGCTATTTTTATTTCACTTCACATTTTACTAAGCTTTTGGTAATCGAAGCCCCACACGCAAATTCAGTAGATCTATGTCCTATTTGTCAGTAAATACATCCTTTCCTCCTCTCGCCTGATGAATAAAAAGCATGAATGAGGGTATACAAGATAAATTTTAGTATCTATATATGTGGGATTAAAATTAGTCGGTTACAGTGGCAGAATAGCCAAACCTATAAGTACGTACCGGGTAGAAAACAGGCTTCTGTTCGCTTGTACGAAGCTCTTGTACAGTCTGTCACCACAAAGTAGGGATCTCTCTTTGCTCTTCTGTGGGAACGGGACGCGTGGGTTGCAAAATAGTTCGCTCAGCAATGTTGCGGCAGACGCGACGTGGGCGATTAATTGTGAGTCTGCGTATTCATAGTTCATTCTTATCTTATTTTTGTAGATTTCAACTCCACTGAAAATTAATGTCTTGCTCTCATCTCTCATTGCTCTTTGAGTGGTATACGGAAGTGTTCTTCCTAATTCTGGAAAATTATGAACAATTGAACACGCATTGGACACGCATGAAAGTTGTTTTTCTGCTCCACCCTTGTTCAAACATGTGGACTTGTGATATATCTTCTCAGTTCACTTTGATATTACTTCGTTGTTTGGTCTCTCGAGTACAGCATAATTGAACAAAGAATGAGATTTTTACCCTGCAGCAGAGTGTGCGCTGATATGAAACTTCCTGGCAGATTAAAACTGTGTGCCATCTCTTTCTGCCAGGAGTGCTAGTTCTGCAAGTTTCGCAGGAGAGCTTCTGTAAAGCTTGGAAGGTAGGAGACGAGGTACTGGCAGAAGTGAAGCTGTGAGGACGGGGCGTGAGTCGTGCTTGGGTAGCTCAGTTGGCACGGCCAGTTCGCCGGCGGACGGCGTGGTGTGCGCTGCGCCGTCTGTGCTTCCGCGTGGTAAGTCTTGGCGCTTGCTGCGGCTTAAAACTCTGTTTATAGAAGACTTCGAGAAGTAATGAGTAGCATGCAGTGATTGCTCAACCAAGTTGAAAAGATACGTCGAAGCTGACCTTTGATCCTCGATATGCGAGACCCAAGTCGTTTGAAATAGAAAATTGGTTAGAAGAAGATGTGAAGCTCTCCTTTAATGAAGTAATTGGGATCCACCTGTCGATTGTAGCTTGTGTCGTGTTTGTTAAAATGCGTAGTTCCGAGTTGTGGGAGAAAATAGTTGAGTCTTCCGGAGGTGTGATGAAATGTAAGCACTCATATGGAAACGTTGGTGATGTTACCGTTGCATATGCTGGTTTTGGCATTCGCACAGTTCAAATCTTCGAGTTCCCTTTTGAGATTACAACAGATCAAATTAATGCTGTAATTGCCCCCTTCGAGAAAGTGCTCAGCAACTTTGCCGAGAAATGGTCAAGCGCGCATAAATTCCCAGTACTAAATGGCGTTCGGCAGCTTCGTGTAGAGTTACAAAATCACATCCCGTCGTACATCAATGTCTGCGGATATAGAGGGATTGTAATTTATGACGACCAACCGCGAACCTGTGCCGCCTGTATCAAACCTGGGCACATTCGCGGAGAATGTATACAGCGGCGCGTTGCACAGCTGCCGGCCGGCGAGGCCGCCAGGCCACCGGCGATGACAACACTGCCTGGAACCTACGCCGCCGTGGCACGCCAACGGCCGACTGCCTCCTCAGCCCCTGAATTGTGTGCAAATACAAATTCTCCAGACACTGAATTTCCGATGGACATCAGTTCCGTCATAGCTGACGACCTACAAGAGTCCCGCCAATCTACGGAAACAGTTGAAGTTCCACCGAAACAAGCACCTGCAACTGTAAAGGCAGCAGATCCGCCTGAAGTTGAAGACCGACACACCTTGCAGGAAAGCGACACTAACTTGGATACTGAAGACAGTCCGTCGAGAGGCAATTCTCCCGAAGGAAATAGGTAGCACCTTAAGCCAACAGATGTATAGCAACACGAAAGCGACACCAGTTTCTGAGGAGCGTTCCCCTTCTGCGCTGGAAATACGAGACGTCCAAGGAAAGCCAACAAAGAAAGCATCCAACCACCCCCAAGAAACGAGTCACTCTCATGAAGCTTCACTCGTCCCACCCACGACGACAACCTCAACCAGCTGGGCAGACGAAAGCGACCATAACAATGCCGACGAGGAAATGACAGAAGTTTCAGAAACAAGGAAAGACTATAAGCTAGCCCCACAGGTGGCTGATTTCTTCAACGAAGACGTCTCCGCGAACGAACATTCTAAAGGACACGGACGCACCACTGAAACATCTGCTACCGGTGAATATTATTAAAATGCGTTTTAAAGCTGACGCTTGCGAGACAAAACAGAAGAATGTTTTTTAAAGTTAGATCAAGTAGAACGAACAATGTCTGACATACAAGCATACAAAATCGCGACAGTAAATCTTAATAAGATTCATAGTTCCTTTAAACTACAGAACTTAGAAGATATTATATATGCTTCTGACAGTGACATCATACTTTTACAAGAAATGACAGACACTGACGTTAATAACGAACCTGGCTTCAACGCCATTACAAACCCAGAGCATGGAGCGGAAATGGGCACGGCTCTGCTCACAAAGGAGGGCATAATAGTCCAAGATGTAGTAAAACTACCCAACAGTAAAGGCATAGCGGCCACAATAATCAACATACGACTCATTAACGTGTATGCCCCTTCAGGATCCAGTAACAGGCACCGCAGAACGGAGTTCTTTACAGAAGAAATTGTCCCACTATTTGGAACTCGATATGAACACCTTATCCTGGGAGGAGATTTTAACTGTGTTTTGCATGCCAAAGACCAAACTCCCAATTTCAACAAGTGTACTGAACTAGAATGTATAGTTAATGACTTAAGACTAATAGACTCATGGGAACATATGCACGGTGCAGCCCCTGGCTTCACCCACGCCACAAGTCACTCGGCGAGCCGTCTCGACAGGATATATGTAACGGACAATTTGAAACACCTCATTATGCAGTCCGAAGTATGGCCTACCGTTTTTTCGGATAATGCTGCATACATATGCACAATCAATCTGATAAAACAAGGACTTTCCGAGGTGGAGGCACATGGAAGCTCAACGTGTTACATCTGGAAGACCTTGCTTGTCAGGAGGCATTTTACAAGGTATGGAGAGAGTGTGAAAGCACATTTAGCTGGTACAACTCTGGCACTGACTGGTGGCTGAAACATGCCAAACCTAAAATACGGAGGTTTTTCATAAACTACTCAAAAGATAAAAACTTTTGGTACAAATCAACTATAGAATTTTACTTTCAATGTCTAAGGGATTTGTACAAGTCCGATGCAACAGTTGTGGACAACTACGAAAGAATTAACAAAATTAAAGCAAATATTTTAGCACTACGGCGTAAACAACTGGAAGGCTACCAAATAAGGTCGCGTGCCCAGAATATAGCACAGCACGAGGTCACTTCCATTTATCATGTCATTCGTGAAAGCAAAAGGGCGACTCGCAAGATATTATCTGAAATAACAACTGATGATGGAAGGAAACTGACGAAGCAAAGAAAGATTAAAGAGGCAATCATACAGCATTTTGAATCCTTAATGTCCAGTCAACAGGTTGACGAGCAGCTTCAAGACGAGTTAATCATCCACCTCCGTGGCAAAGTACTCCACGCGGAAGCACAAACTCTCATCTCGCAAGTGACTGAAGAAGACGTCGAAGAAGCTATATATGGAAACACGAAAAATATGGCTCCAGGGGCAGATGGAATTCCGGCAGAATTTTATCGCAGATTTAGTGGCCTCGTAAAAGGCAAGTTTACTCTCATCTGCAACGAACTACTAAACCCTGAAAATGACATCCCGAAAGAATTTCGTGAGGGACTCGTAGTGTTAGTGCTAAAAACTACCAAGACGAAATCTGTAAGCGCTCTGAGGCCAATTACGCTTTTAAACAGGGATTACAAAATCTTTGGCCGAATCCTCGCTCGCAGGCTGAAAACCACAATGACCAGCGTCACTGGCCCTTATCAAACAAGTGTGGGCAAAGACAGAAGAATTCTCCAAACCCTCTGTGATTACAGGGAGCTAATCTCAAAGGCCGACGTCTGCAAAATAAAATGTGCACTCATCTCACTCGACTTTGATAAAGCCTTCGACAGGGTTAATCATACTTTTCTCCTTCGCACCATGGGCGCAGTGGGGTTCCCACCTAGATTCATTGCGGTAGTAACAAATACATGAACAAACAACTCAGCCAGATTTGTCATCAATGGACACATTAGCCGCCCGATTGACGTCACCAGCTCTATTAGGCAAGGGTGTCCGATGTCAATTGCACTCTTCGCTATCGCCATCGAGCCCCTGCTTGCCTCCCTTATGAAAGATCTACAAGGACTACAAATACATGGAGAAAAGATCGTGTGCAAGGCATACGCTGATGATGTTGGCTTCCTAGTCGTGAATGGCGCTGAAGTACAGAGCGCACTACGAACAGTAACAAAATATGAACAGGCATCTGGTGCAAAACTTAATAGAACAAAGTCGGGGATTTGCAACATCGGCTGTGGAATTGTGACGCAAACGCAGAATCTGTTACGCGAGCTTGTAACCATGAGATGTCTCGGCATAGATTTTAAAAGAAATATCAAGCGGCGCCGGCTGAAGTGGCCGTGCGGTTAAAGGCGCTGCAGTCTGGAACCGCAAGACCGCTACGGTCGCAGGTTCGAATCCTGCCTCGGGCATGGATGTTTGTGATGTCCTTAGGTTAGTTAGGTTTAACTAGTTCTAAGTTCTAGGGGACTAATGACCTCAGCAGTTGAGTCCCATAGTGCTCAGAGCCATTTTTGAAATATCAAGCACACTATTGCTGCGAATTATCGAAAATTACTTAACAGCATACGCGCCTCTTTACAAGCACATAGTATTAGGAAACCCGATGAACTTCAAAAAGTAAGAGTGGCAAATGTATACATCACATCCAAAGTTAATTATGTAGCACAAGTTCTGCCACCACCTGCGACTTTGTTGAAAAGCATTGCATCTGCACTAGGACACTTTGTGAGCCGCGGACGTATTTTCAAAGTCAAATATGACATTCTGATGCTCCCTACGAAATGTGGTGGGTTAAATCTCACCGATGTCAGCAAAAAAGCGCAAGCCTTATACCTTGCTACCACATACAAACAATGGAAAGAGCCAAGTGGTACCCTTGCTGCACATTTGTTAAACGAAATAGCTCCTGCTGACGTCTGTGCACCTATAAATGTCCAACACATACCCAACGGACTATACCACTTGAAACACTTTTTCGTCGAATACAGCTGCATACAGACAAGGATTCCTGAAAAAGACATCATGAAAGTAAAAGAACTTTACAAAAACTTGATGAAATACAAACCCAGAAACGAATTACAACAAAAGTATCCTTGTTATAACTGGGAAACCATATGGGAAAATATTCACTGCCGGAACCTGCCAACGTATGTCAAATCGACCTGGTACTTTGCTGTAAACAGAAAAATTACGACGAACTCTAAACTTCACACTATTCGATTGGCAGAGTCACTGCTGTGTACATTATGTAATATACCAGATACCGAAGAGCATAGATTGCTGTGTGACAGGGTAAGAGATATATGGCTCTACATAAGACAAAAGATAGCGAGCGTCAGCAGAACTACGCCCAATGCCGTTACGACTGCTGAATTTTTAAACCCTGACGGTATACCTTACCCTAAAACGAAACGTAATGCAATTAACTGGTTGAAAGGCCAAACGATGCACTACATCCTAAAAAAAGAATCAAGCAACAGGGAGGACTTCTGGATATACCTTACAACTGAGCACCACAAGTTAATGTGAACTAAAAAATACAAAGAAAATTACGCAAATTTTTTAACTAAAACAATCCTGTCACCAATATAAATGCGTAATTTACGTTACACATCCAAGCATTTCGTATATTAGACGAACGATTTTTAGTTAAAGTTTGTACTTCACGTAGCAGGAGGATTTCCAACAGAAAGTAATCAGAGAAGATCATTAGTATAGACCAGTTAAGCCAATGTGTATCTATTACTTTGTTTTGCGGGACGCACAGTGATGAAACTGGTATACACCCTTTATTTAGTTTCTATCTTTCTTTCCTATTCTTTTCACAAGAGGACATATTTACGTTAATTATGTGTAAAATCAAGCAGAAGAAGCCTATTTTACTTCGTTACCGTCTGAAGAAGGAAATTTTACTTCTCAGAAATAATGAGTTTGCTTCTTTCCGTTTTTCCACGCACGGAGAACGAAATTTACAGATGCAGTTACATTTCCATAACAATTATGTGACTGCCTTCTCAATGGAATTTACATTTATTTTTATTCAAACCATGTTGCAAACAAAGGCAACAGAAGGGGCATACTTACTTTGTCGTTCAGAAGAAGCGTGTTTCCACATCATCAAGTTACATTCATTCTTTAAAGGCAGAGCAGCCGGGCCGTGAAGGTAACACTTGGCGAGCGTAAAGGACGGGTCGAAGGGAAGGAAGGAGACCCGCCTATAAAAAAACAAAAAAATAAAAAAAGAAAGAAATGGCAGAGCAGGGCACTTACCCGCGAAAGGCAAAGGTCCCGAGTTCGAGTCTCGGGTCGGCACACAGTTTTAATTGGCCAGGAAGTTTCATAATTGAACAAATATTTCGAACTTCCCTAATTTCGATTACAGTTTCGAGTGTAGTTCCTACGTAACTTTGTAGTCTTAGCAAGTGTTAAGTACGGATCTTAGAACTTTAAGTCGGCAAATCGCCTCTCACAGTAATGGATCCCGTCCAAAATGTTTAGCTATCCTGAATTTTACCACTCATTTTATGCAGAATTTTTGTTAGTGACGACTGCGAGTTCACACGTTGTGAGAAACGTTACATGTCACTGTTACTGATTTTCGGGGTAAAAGTTCCAAATTTGTTTCAGAACTTCTTCTGTGGTGCAAGTATTAACAGTTTATTCTTATCGATGAATTCTTCTTCACTTGCTACGTGCACTCAAGCCAAGTGGACGACCATTTGCCAACCACGTGCATACGGGTGAACTTTTTGTTTATTCTTATAATTCTGCCGAATCTCTATTACATGCGTATATGTGCCTGAATGTCGTCATTTTAGGTTTCTCTGACATTTTCATGATTAATAATGAACGTTAATTTGCGGTGTGGTCTGCAAAACGCAGTTGTAAATGTAATATTGTAACTCAACCGAGAGCGTTATGAACAACAGCAACAATCACACATTTGTTAATCGTTTAGTTTATTAGTTTGTTCCGTTGTGTCTTCAATCAGTGTGATATTTTTACTAGAGCACGTGCTTACGTATTCTCTCGCAAAACTTCCATTTTTACGTCCTACTGCTATCCGTTGGGCAATAGATAAATATGGCCAAGTTATTTATTTAATATTTATTCAACTATCATATATGTACAGATCCGGCGACCATTTCATTTAAACATTAAAGACTTGTCTTTCATGTATATCCAGATACCGACTCCACACCCTCCAAGTTAACAGATACCTCTTTAAAACGGACACCTTCAACAGGAGCACCGATCCCCAAATCCATCACGTACATATACCCTTCAAAATCATGTCTGAGTTATGCAGGCTCGGATCGATCGCGATAGCCATGTGGAATCTTTGACGGTTTTCCGTGCCAGGCGTTTTGACAAGCACTTGGTGAGGCAACTGCAGATTCATGGGGAAAACTGAAACAGCAGCTGAAGGTGCGGGTGCGGCCTACCGCCTTTTAGTCCTGATATATTGAACTTTATCAGTCCGAGAGTGGTATTTTGTTCAAAACAACGTTCTTGTATAGATCAGGTCTATATCTGCCGAGATAGAGTTTAGTATGTTTTAACTGAACACCCTCACTTTGTTTTTTATTTGAGAAACTTGGTCTCTTTGCCTGTGACATTGTGTACCAAGGGGCTGATAGGGTTGAGCATCTCCATGTTCTCTCATGGACCCACAAAGCGAGAGACCAACGTAGAAAATATGGCTACGTTACCTAACCATGCCCGCAGAACTTGGAAATGAAAACATGAACACCAACACTCACCCTGCATGCATGGCGACCCTTGTTATAGCGCTGTGCCTACCTCCAGTGTGCGAGCCCAGTATTTTTTCTGGCTCTCTTCGCCGGCCGGTGTTGCCGTGCGGTTCTAGGCGCATCAGTCTCGAACCGCGTGTCCGCTACGGTCGCAGGTTCGAATCGTGCCTCGGGCATGGATGTGTGTGATGTCCTTAGCTTAGTTAGGTTTAATTAGTTCTAAGTTCTAGGGGACTGATGACCACAGATGTTAAGTCCCATAGAGCTCAGAGCCATTTGAACCATTTTTTGGCTCTCTTCAATTGCTGCTGCATGACCTCAGGTGTGACTTTGTCCGGCGAAACATCGTTCACAGACAGTAAAGTAGACAGTGGTGAATTCAGAGGGTAATTCCAAGTCAAGGAGATGGGTGTTGCCTTTCGAGTCTCGCGAAGACCCGAATTAAAGGCTGAGTTGAACCTCGGAATAGAAAAATTCCATTAGTGTAGAGATTCTGCGTCAAACGTGATCAGTGCAAATTTCAAATTACTGTTCATTGTTTCGGCAATCGAATGCCGAGGGCAGTATGGTAGTTTGGTGAACAGAAACACTTAAATTCACTGGACAAAAGGCTCAGTACTTTCACCAAAAACTGTCTGAAGGTGGGCCAAAAGTGGAGACTAGTCTAGACAATTGGCGAATGGTGAAGGCCGTAGGCAGTCGACTGCACGGAACCAACTATATACACCCGGTAATGGCATCCCCGTAGTCTAGCTGTAGCGCCCTTGTGTAGTAATCAAAACGTCCTTGGTTCCGGGTGAGACACCCGCAACGACTTAATTTTAGATTAATAATGAATGTTGGTGCCCGAAGACTTCCGGGGTAAGAAGTTCCCCTCATTCTGCCAACGGCCTTGTTGAAGAGGGCGGAGGAGCGGACAGAGGTTCATCCCCCCACTCGTACTTGGGTTGGGAAACTTCCCCTAAAGGCGGAAGAATCAGCAATGGTCAACGGCATTGGCATGCGGATGCGAAAGGCCATGGAAACCACTGCATCAAAACACATAGCGAATATCCAGAGGATTCCGGAAGAGTCCCCCTCTCGGATCCCCTGGAGGGGACTGTCAACGGTAGGTGACCATGAGAAAAACATTGAATACCCAACTAAAGGATACAGGGGGAAAAGATTGAATAGTCAACTATAGGGTAACGTTCTACGAGTCGGGGCGTGGAATGTCACAAACTTCTTCGTAGTAGGGAAGGAAGAAGGTCTAAAAAGAGAGATGGAAAGGCTCCATCTAAATGTAGTAAGGGTCAGTGGAGTTATACGGAAATAAGTCAGGGATTTCTGGTGAGATGAGTATAGGGCGATAACAATAATAGCAGAAAAGGTATAACGGGCTTAGGATTCGTTATAAATAGGAAGGTAAGGCAGAGTGTCTGTTACTGTGATAGGGTAGTTCTTATCAGAATCTACTGCAAACCAACACGGATAACGATAGTTCGGACATACGAGTACATGCCAACGTCGCAAACTGAAGACGAAGAGATAGAGAAAGTGTATGAGGATATTGAAAGGGTAATACAATACATAAATGGAGATGAAAATGTAATAGTCATGTGGTACTGGAATGGAGATGTTAGGGAAGGAGTAGAAGTATACGGGATAGTCAAAACGACCTTCACAGACAGTAAAAGCAAAGATGGTAACATTACCAGTGCACCGGGAATTCCACTGTTAAACGCAAAGGACAGACCAGTTAGGTGGAAAGAGTACACTGAAGTCATCTATTAGGGGGAAGATTTGTCTGATGTGATAAAAGAAGAAACGGGAGTCGATTTAGAAGAGATAGGGGATCCAGTACTAGAATCAGAATTATTAGAGCTTTGGAAGACGTAGGATCAAATAAGGCAGAAGGGATAGACCACATTCCATTAGAATTTCTAATATCATTGGGGGACGTGACACCAAAACAAACTATTCACGTTGTGTGTAGTAGAGTCTGGCGAAATAGCATATGACTTTCGGAAAAATATCATCCACACAATTTCGAAGACTGCAAGAGCTGACAAGTGCGAGAATTATCGCACAATCAGCTTAACAGCTCATGCATCCATGTTGGTGACTAGAATAGAATACAGAAGAACGGATAAGAAAATTGGGGATGTACTAGATGACGATCAGTTTGGCTTTAGAAAAGTTAAAAACACCAGAGAGGCATTCTGAGACTGCGGTTGATAATGGAAGCAAGACTAAAAAAAAAAAACCAACACATGTTCATATGATTTGTCGAGCTGGTATAAGACTTCGACAATGTAAAATAATGCTGGTTGTTCGAAAGCCTGAGGACAATAGGGGTAAGCTATAGAGAAAGACGAGTAACATATGAACAAAAGCATTTGAGATGGGGTTCTACAGACGAATGTTGAAAATTAGTTGTACTGGTAAGGTAAGGAATGAAGAGGTTCTGCGCGGAATCGGTGAGGAAAGAAATATGTGGAAAACATTGACAAGCGTAAGGTACAATATGATAGGACATCTGTTATGATATCAAAGAATTGCTTCCATAGTAACAGAGGGAGCTGTAGAGGGCAAAAACTGTAGAGGAAGACAGACATTCGAATATATTCAGCAAATAGCTAAAGACGTAGGTATGTTAACTTAAGGTTCACCTGATGTAGAAAGTTAAGGCATTCGCAAGTTCCTCAAAACGCTCCAACAGTCACAAAACTTCTCCAACTTGTGGTAATTCATCTACCGCCTTTCAACCCTGACGTAATATACTCTATATCGGCGGCTGGGCACCTGGTCTATACGAAGACGTCGTTTTGGCCAATTTTGGGGTGATAGCACACTCCATAAATTTGCCTCATCCAACCTTTATGATACCTTGCGTGCCCTTCGCTATTAATTCATGAAGTATTTCGGTGAGCTTGTCAAAGTAAACTACATTCTTGTCGCCTTAGCGTCGTGGTACTCCAGCCAGGTTCCCCTCAACTGTATCTCTTTATTTGTTGCCTGCCGTGGTTCATTTCAAAATAACTGATGCACATTTCATTGGTGAAGATTTTTTTTAATAGGTGCTGCTCTTTCCATTTAAATTATGACCAACTACTGATGAAACAATTCTGGAGATTGAAATTTTGTCGTGTCTGCTGTTTAAAAGCAGTGCAGTTTACCTTAAGGGGAGCTACCCTTTTCATTGAAATAATTCCGTGCAAGCTTTAGTACATCTTTTTTGGGCATTTAAAGTTTGTCTGGTCTGCCAATAAAAATATGGAGATTCACTTTAATAAAAGCTATTATTTTCAGGTCGATCATTAAGGGCATTCATATAGAAAAATAATTTTGGAGTATTGAAGCCCTTCCTTCTCGTCTTGTACTGTAATTCTGGTGTTACCGTCATTATGGTCTTACAGAGGACTGTACAGCCCATTGTAATTCTGAGTTGCGCCTACAGATAGTTTGCTTACCATCATGAGTAATCTTGGGCAGATATTTTTACCAAGTTATGTTGGGCTGCATTGTCACCACATAAGCGATGTCTGAATTGTATTCATACAGCTTCGTCTTATTCTAAACTTACGTCGCCAACGGGCGTAACGCATTTGTTTTGTGTTTACTACTAGTTTGCGGTGAATTTTAATAGCATTATTTAAATTTTGTATACAAATTCAGTCTAACAAATTTCGAAGCCCTAAAAGAAGGGGAATTTTCTGTCATTGCCAAAGTTTTATAAACAAAAGACGGTTTTAGGTAATATGGAAAATTTTTCTTTGTTTTTTTTTAGAAAAAATAGGGGCAAATGAATTTGTGTTAATGTTCTCTTGAATAAAATAGCGTTGGTGTTGTCAACGGCGAATGCACTTCGTTGTCTGGCCCAGTTATAAGACGCAACAGCGTATTAGGGTGGTTGAAGAGTCTGCAAGACATCGTAATATCCATGCTGTGCAAACAGTAAAGTTGTGCAGTTGAGAATAATGATAAGGCCGGTGGCCTCGGGACACTTATAATATATTAATATTTTTTGTCTGTACATACTTCGCTTATACTTTTTGTGTATTTATTAATTCAGCTAATTAGACTAATTAAATTTCGCCACTTAGTGCAGTGCTGTTACTTATGCGACTGTAGGAACACTTCTGCGTACGTCAACTATTCTAGTGTTCAGTATATGGTATGTGTGAATATTATCCTTTCTAAATGTTCAGTAGACCGCTACTGAGTGCACCCCTTGCGGCATTCCTAGTTACTACGTGTAATGGATTCATTTTTGCCTTTACCATAAATGAATGTGAATGGACAGAATTAAGTGTGTGTGTCACTAGTCTTGAGTAACACTGGTAGCTCCGCTCGTCACTTCCAAATCAGAAACTACATTTACTAATGATTGATCAAAAAATGTGACTCTTTAACCCCTAGGCACCATGTAATATCAGAAACTATCATTAGTTGCTTGTAGGAAATATTAATTTTATTGACGTGTAGAACAAATCACTGAGTTGAGAGGAGAGCAATGGAGTTTTAAGCGAATCATTGACCGCTTTAGTTCCTCGCACGTTTCAATCGATGCTCAGTTTGATCGTCCTCTGTTTCCGCTTCTCTTCTGTAGTAGGTGTTCGAGCGAATGACACACTTTCACTCACAGCTGTGTTATAATGTTATATGGCTATTTAAATTCCTTTAGGTGAGGAAGAAAGGCATTTATGCAAAAATACAACTGCACTTAGCATCAATGCAGAGAGGTAAAATGGACTAGATGTTGGTTGTGAACCAAATGAACTGACTCTAATCTGTCATTTGCATGATGAAGAAGAAAATCCTGTGTACTGATAGTTACGGCAGTCTCTGTATAATATGGCTGTGGCAGATGGATACCTAAAAAGATAACGTTCTCAAATATTTGTCTAAATGCAGTCACACATGTAAAAAGAGAGAAATAATCGTACATCTTTGATAGAAATCATTAATTTTATTTTATTGTTTGTTTAAATGGAGTTCAGTGACATTTAAGCTTAATTAACATTCTTTTACAAGGGTACTTTTAAAGTCAGAGGTCAAAGATATTTTATTAATTCATTTAATAATTCATTCACTTTAAATATCTATGAGTAGGTGTCCCCATTCACTTTTCAGACAAACAAAATATTTAGTCCTCATTATCTCCGCCCGAACCACCAGCACTGTCTCTGATGACGAGGCATCAGTGAGATGTCCTTCTGAGCCACTGTACTTGGTTTCACATGAATATATTCATTGGCTAGTGAGCCGGTATACTCGTCCACTTTGCACACAGGCAAGAGTCCCAGCCCTGACATTCTCCATCCAGCACCACTATCACCTTCTCCAATAATGAGGCACTGATGATATGCCCTCCTCATACACTGTTCTAAGTTCAACATCAATATGTTCACTGGCTAGTAGAAAAGCTGATGTCACCACCCAATTTGCAATCACCCAAGAGTCTTAGCCGTGACATTCTCTGGCCAGTATGTCTAACACGTCCCCAACATTGAGGCATTGTTTGGATGTCCACTGTAATCAGTTCCTCACGAACATGTCTATTGGTTAGTGAGTCATTATCCCTGCCCATTTCGTACACGCACAACAGATTTGCACTGATGTTTTTACCCAGCACCTCCAACACCCTCTCTGACGGCGAGGAACTGGTGAGACGTACTCGTCATGAATACGTTTAGTGGGTAGCGAGGCGGTGTGCCCGACCACCGTGAGGGCTCACGATGGTCTTCGCCCCGACTCTCTCCGCCCAGCACCTCCGACACCCTCTCCGGCGGCGAGGGATCGGCGGGATGTCCTCGTCACACTTCACCACAGGCGGCTCATGGATCTCGGCAGTCGTCACAATCATCCAGCCATCGTTCACCTGCACAGAAAAGCAATTCATCCCTTTAAAATAAATAAGACTTTCTTTGTGCCACAACAATAGCAAAAATTCTACAAGATGACTCGTATGGACAAAGCGTGTATTAAGAGAGAACGACTTTCTATTTTTGTGTGTGATCTAAAGAAAGGCAAGAGTTTTCATACATAATCATTAACGGTGACAAGGATCATATTTGTTATCTTCCAGGATGAACCAAACTTGAGCCACTTTATATTGGTCTCAGAAAAGGGTATGTTGTATGTAATCAACTCATCACTTAGTAGCGAGTTATCAATGAGGTTGTGTCTTTAGTGCCGCCTTACCTTCCCGATGACTTTGCCGCAGGCTACATCAATGGCAGCAGGCGGTGGCCGGGACTTCTCCGACTGCGCTGCCAGCAGAACCAACTCGTCCACGTCTGAGCGCAGCCGCCAACGCGCGGCGCTCATCCTCTGTGGGAGATTTGTTTGTTACAAGCACGTTTACACGAAGCCACAATAGAAAAGTAGTTATTCTGTGGTGGTCTATTTGTAACATCGAGTAACTAAGATGGATTAACTAAATCCAGAAAGCATTACAGTAATCAGTGATGTAAAGTAATTATCTTAGTAAAAATGGATGCACCTAAGAGTAATTTCAGTTTTTCCAATAAATCTCCGTATTCCTCACCTCTGGCTTTCCAATCAAATCGACGTCTATCAGGTCTCCGTAGAAGTCTTCCTCTGCCTCCCTCCCAGACCGGAAGCAGAACACGCCCAAAAGCCTTCGGAACATCTGCGAAGAAGGAAAATAGATATCACATGACGTACTGACAAGACAGAATTACAGCGTGTCCATTATGGACTCCTGGACAGTTAGAAAGATTGCAATGGGAACAGGGCCAGTGTCCTACGAAGATTTCTTACAAATGAGTATGCGCATATGGAGACAACACCACCAGAAACGTCGATATCTCTCATACTGTAGGATTTTAACGAAATTCAAATATCTGCTCACGAATAATTTGCAAATTCTGATCAAAGTAACGTTATAGATAATAGAATAATACATGTAAACCCAACATATTCTAAGAACCAAATCTACGATTCAAGCCTAGTCTCGTTGTGGGGACGTACAGTGCCAATTAAAACAGGGACACAGTTTTCGAAAATGTGTTGTGATACTTGATGTAAAGAGTGAGCAGCTTCAGTGTACATTTCGGAACAATGTACGAACAGTACACATTATATCATGCGACAGAAATGAGTATTATAGGTTACCCGCGTGGTACGTTTTTCTTTTTCTTTTCCGTTTCTTTCTCTGTTCTTCAAGTCAACTGACACCACAAGGACAAACAACGGTTCACACTAGTTACTGTTGCCCGACTTATTTGCTCTCTGTGCAAATTTCCACACATTCTTTGCCTTACCATTTTAATGCCACTTCTACATGTAAAAAGGTACCATTAATTTGCCCATAAATGGCACCAAAAGAGTGCGAGATACTTGTGGCAAATGGCCAAATGTCCAGCATGTAGCGGATACCTTGTACTTTGGACAAAAAGGAAGAATTGAGTGATTTAGCATTGAGTTATTTGCGCTTTATGCGGCTGTAAATGAGTTAAAATTACCGTTCAGCTACGTCCATTTCTTACGTTGTTCTAAAGCCATTTGCTGAAGAGAGAGATGAAATGGGGCACGTGAAAAGAAAATGTCAACTTGCTGCCACGTCGATGTCCTGCTCGGCCGCTGTCGATGTTGTATACTCAGTTTCCCTTTGTGTTGTCAATACTTGAAAATATAGACCTGAGTTCCAATAAACTCTAAAAATTCTCATAACCAGATGGTAATCGTTTAAGACTGTAAGCGACGGATGCTCACTAATAACTGAGTTGCTCAACTTTGTTCCTTACTGAAGCTAGTAAACCCACCTTCATTTGGAGGTGGAGTAGCAGAGAGAGCAACAATATTAACATCTCATGCAGTCATTGTTTCACTTGGGACGGAATGAAAAGTGTTGACGTTTAGAAGCAAGTGTCTTTCGATTACTCCATTCACACTGAGAGGCCTGGTTTAATTAGTTTCACGTGCAGTGCCTCAGACAGAATGCGTTTCTCACTTGGCAGTGAGGTGAGACTCATCACCTTCTCCTTGAAATTGCTTCACATCATATCTCGTTTCTAACGGTTTGTGTCCTTCGGAGATTCCATTGAATGATATTTGATTCACAGCTACTGCTACTGGAAAGCTCTCAAATGTAACACTCAGGCTCATAGGAACGCACTCGCAGATGCAACCAAATATGCGGTGCTGATGTACACATAATTCGCAATGGCGCTTAAATGTCGAGCACGACAAGAAAAGAAGAAAGTGAGTAGAGAGAGAGATAGAGTAAATGATCCATCTTCATTTCCTACAAACATAGAAGTAGCTACCTCTATTTGGAAAGGACACTCCCAGAGTAGAATAGCAAGTCCACAGTCTTCTTACTAAAAAAATACAGCACGTTATACTGTTTTTTGAATATTCCACAGAAAATAAATTAGCACCCAGTATCCGAAGGAAGTGTAGTGGGACGTCTAATAATCTATTTCTACACACATGGTTTATCACGAGATATCTACGGGAATGCAATAAATTGGTTGGCACCGAAAGTGAAACTGAAATATACCACACGTTGTGATCTTACCGATTTTTTTAAATCGACTGATAACTTTCACACATTCACAAGAGAAAGAAGTAAAAGATAATTATTTAAATAAAACTGAATTTTGAAAATACCACATAGGACTAGAAAGTGTAAAATAATTTCTCACAGTCCTATACATATTTTTATCCTTATTAAGAAAATGGTGCAAATTTGTGATTGTGAACTTTTGGTATCCATGGTAGTTCTTGTAAGATTAAAAACGAAAAAGTTGAATCACATGCAATATAGCTTCACGTTAGTCAGCAGGTGATTTATCCATGCATCAGTTATGTATTTCGTGTGCCTCACGTTTTTCGTTTTAAATGTTTCAAGTATTTTCATAGACATTAAAACTTCACGATCACAACTTTCCAAGACACTCTACATGATGTTCGTAATCCGTATGGAGCTATGAGAAATTATTTTGTACCTTTCAGTCAGATTTAAAACAGTGTTACACTAAAAAGTGATTTTTCCTCTCAGTAGTTGTTTTCTGTTACTTACTCTTCGGTGGGCGAAATTTTATCGGTTGATTTCATACGTTTTGATGAGTTTACAACGGAGTCTGTGATATATTTCAGGATTAATTTGGTTTATGTTCACCTGACTTGAAAAATCTGTTGATTTCTTCTACGTTTATCTTAGGATGTTACCGTGTGGGAAAGAACATCTGACTTCATACCTACCGTTTATTCCGCGGTCCATTCGCGACTGGATCAGAGAAAGGGGGAGATGGCAGTGGTGCATAAAATACACTCCGCCGCATACCAGGCAAGACATTGCATTGTCACATATGTCTGATCTATGCTGGAAGTTTCAAGACTCTAGGTCACCTTTAAGTTAATTTGGAATCAATTTCGAAATCTGCACCGAAGAGACAAGGAGTCGAACTAACAGGAACGTGCTTGAAAGTAGCGCATTTATGGTGATGTTACGTTAAAGATAAATCCTAAGAAGTCATGAACCGAGCACAACTCAACATTCAGATAATCATTAAGTTGATAAATAGGTGTAACGTCTAAATAAGTCTAAAACTAAACTCCATCCGAACAGGCCAGGAAGTCCCAAAGTTACCGACCCACCGCCGTGTCATCCTCAGCTGACAGGCGTCGCTGGAGGCGGATATGGAGGGTCATGTGGTCAGCACACCGCTCTCCCGGACGTATGTCAGTTTACGAGACCGAAGCCGCTTATTCTCAATCAAGTGTCTTATCAGTTTGCCTCACAAGGACTGACTGCACCACGCTTGCCAACAGCGCTCGGCAGACCGGGTGGTCACCCATCCAAGTGCTAAACCAGCCCGACAGCACTTAACGTCGGGGATCCGACGGTAACCGGTGTTATTTGGTCCCTGGGAAGAAAATGTATCACCAGGGATGACGTTTCCTTTCTCTTACACACTGAATCAACTTGTAATTCATTCTTAATCTCTACATTTCTGAGGCGATATATTCTGCTGCACACTATAACACTACGGACAATTCTTATTTATCCTGCTCAAATCCTCTTGTGTGGAAAATCAAGTAAGATTCATGGAACATAGTAAGTACTGCCATGACTTTCTCAACTTCATCTTTCTCTCTTTCGTCGTTTGTTTTTGTTGCGCGTTTCTAGTTGTTCCACAGTTTGCGCTATAATTTAGGATGCTGGTATTAATTTTATTCACTAAACCTCGTCATTTGATCATACGCGTATAGAAGAGTATTAAAACATTTTCTCTGTTGACCTTTATGCCGTAGCTGATACTGCGTTTCCAAGCACTGAGTAGGTCATCCACGTAGAAACCGAAAAGAGGTGGAGACAGGTTACATACTTGTCTAATTCTCTGTTTTCTTGTTACTTATTTAAACAAGTTCTTTATTCTCGATCATAATTTTCGTCTCTTTGTAACAGCTTCAAAAGACTTGAAGCCATTTTTTGCATTACTGACTCATCACACGTCTATTGCCTTTCTCAACAGCATTTTCATAATCTATGAACATTATAGCGTCTCTAACTTAAATTCTTTCCTCTTCTTTAACCGGTGCCTTACCCTAAAATATACTCTCATTACAGGATAGTTCTCTTATAAAGCAAAAAATGCACATGCATCAATACTCGCTGTTAAATACAATAGTAAATAGCTAACGGTAAACGCGTTTTTGTGCACTATTTCTACTGGAACAAAACGTGATGTGCGCGAACGGACAATGAACATTATTTTACTTGCATGTGATTTGGTAGCGGTTGGAATTTTTTTATCCTCTCCTGCTCATACGTGGCATTGAGAAGGTTGTAGTGTTTTTTGTTTCCGTTGCTCGTTACCACTTGGCTACCGACACCCGACAGATGTTTGGTCATCTTCGCTTCGCTTCATTGACCACTCAGTTATGAACTTCACAACGAAACCTATGAGCTCGGAACACTGTAACTGCATTTGTACACAAAAGAAGCTACATAATCTTGATACACAGGCATACCCTTTAAAGGCGATCATATTCTCGACCTCTTTATCGGAAGTTGAGCGACATGCTACACTTGCAAGGAGTATTAAACGTAAAATGAAGCAAAAAGTCTTAAGCTGTGTACTGCTGACATATTCATACCCAGGTATATGTCTTTTTGGGACAAGGCCCCTATTAGTTGAATAAATCCTTAACTGCATTAGCGTTAGTGGGAAAGAGTGTAAGACCGAGGATGAAGTTTTCATCCTGCAACGAGATGTGTTTGAGAGAGAGAGAGAGATACAGATAGACAGCCAGCAAGCGACCTTATAAATCCATTGTCAAAAGTGGCGGTGTTTAGTGTAATGATTCGTGACATATTAGGATAGAGATAGAATGGGGAATCGGCTGGCCGCGCTTCAGTTTGCAGACTAACGAAGAGGGAAGAGTTTGACCACATGCCAGGGGCCTCCGTTCCCTCACGTGTGTACCATCCGCCCACACTCCTGCACCCTCTTACAGTACCAGCACGTAATTTATCCCTTTACATCGTTATATTGCACTTAGACGTGGGACATCCATTTAATATGTTTCTTTATCCACTTCGTTTAACAATAAACGTTAATTTCAGAACGCAAAATATTATTTACAATAATCTACGATTTATCCAACCGCTGCAACGCTAAGAATATTTGGTCTCCAGAGAATTGAACAAGACAATTTTCTTAGGAAATTTAATGCAGCTGGACTGAACACTGGATTGCACTTTTTCTCAAAGCAGTCCTTCTGTCTGGACCATTAGCATAATATTCATGTCAGTCCCTCAGAATACTACTCAAATTTAACAACTATAAGATTTTTTTTTTTCTTGAGACGACCTATCTGATCTTCGTTGGCTGGGCTATGAACAATATACACAATCTTGATAATAAACAGAAGATGTATGACATAACATTATTCACTATGCTAATACGACGCAGAATAAAGTCAGCACAAAACCAGTAAATCAACTCGAAAATGATAATAAAAAGCTTCCTGAATTTCAAGAATGTAAAGAACTCAGCAGGCTACATCAGTTACCGAAATCATGCCCACGATTTAGTGGCTTTGTAAGTTCTTTTGTCGGAAGACTCTTCTCGACAAGCCCTTCAGATATTCAAATAATGAAATTCTGTCACCACGAAGAAGCTCTAGAGCACAAAGAACAGCACAACGAAAATCACCTAAGCACAGACAATATGTTTACGCAATACTATTCCCTATCGCAATGTTGCTACGCAACTGTGCACCAAATGTTGTGCGACATTTCATTGTTGACAAATTTGTCTGGGACCTAAGTGAAATAGCGACGATTACTTCCGACTGTAGCCAGACAGTTTACTAACCATACATGTAATATGTGACTGGTCTGCCAAGCCCACAAATTCCCAGATCAACTGCAATTCAGAAGTGCATGTACTATAAACTATGAAATTTGTCACTTTCCCTGCTGACCATGTTAGTATCGGCTTTAAACTTCTACCCTAAAATTCTTTGTTGCCTATTAAGCGAGATAAAGGAATACCATATATTGAAAATATTAAATTTAAGTTAACAACATCCTCAGTTACAGTGTTACCTAGATTTACCTATGTTTCAGTTGGGATAACCTAACCTTCTGCAGAATAAATGGAACTGCGATTTGTCCGTAATGGACAACGTCAAAAACTAAATACTGTAAATAGTGATACATCGTCATATTGCAATAACTTATCTGGGAAACAGCTTCGGCCCCAATTCGCCATCGCAGTACGGCAGTAACGGATAAGTTGTTGCAATGTGACGATGTATTACTATATTATAGTTTTTAGTTTTTGACGTTGTCCATTATGGACAAATGGTTGTTCCTTTTATTCTGAAGAAGGTTGGGATATCCCAATTGAAACATAAGTAAATCTAGGTAAATACTGCAACTGCGACTGTTGTTAATTCAAAATTAATATTTATATAGTTGCTGACAGGGCCACGAAATGTTGAAAATATTGAAAATACCCCAAAATGAAGCTAATATGCTGGTAGAAGCCGCAAACTTTCCGATCACCTACGCGTTGGTGCCTGGAGAACTGTGTAATAATTTTGCTACAAAAAGAAGCAGTTGACCTACACACATTATATACATATTTCTTCGATCATTGCAACGTGTCTCTTTGGCCACAGGAGTACCTGAATTCATTTTTTCATGTACTGTGAAATGATGTGGCAACTACTTATGAATGTGAACATATTCGAAAATTCACTTCTTTACAAGTTTGAATAACATTGGGAAAGCAGCTGGGCGAAGTATGGTTGCATCAGACACTTAACACGAAATTTTGACATTTGTAATCCGACGCCCTGAGTGTGTCTGTGGATCGTTGCGATGTGCAGATGACCCTTTCTTAAAGCCTGAATAAAATTAAGATGGAGTCCGAATAGGGCGATCATTGAAAGAAACTAAGAAATAAGATGCGATTATTTCAAGAGGCAACTATAATTCTCAGTGACGACACATCTAATACAATGACTGACGTGCAGAGGGTGCAGCTGCGTTTCGAAACAAAATCGAAATGCGTGTGCGGCAGAAAATATTGCGTCGCCTGAGAGCATTAAGATCATTGCTAAAGAAGATGTACACACACGTTTGTATGTTAAGAACGTGAAATATTTTGTGATCATACGAAATTTTGCACACAATTCGTAGGTCAGTTGCGTATACCAAATATTCGGAAACCAGGGACAGAGTGGGACACATCGAGGTCACCGAAGCGCTTCCTAAAACACATTCTAAGAAAATTATCCATACAATATTTTCCGTTGCTTCTGCAGACATAAATATTTCACGAAAACCCTAATTACTTGAAAATTGTCAAAACATGTACAACAGGAACACGTTTTTGTGCATAGATTCTACTCGAACAAAATGTGATGTGCGCGAACAGACACAGAACATTATTTTCCTTAGCAGCAGGTGGATTTCATTTTACTCTGTCCAGCCCACATGTTGCATTGTAAAGTTTGCAATTTGTTTCGCTTTTCTTTTCGTTGCTCGTAGGTGGTCAACTGTCGACGTCCAACCCATGTTTGGTCGCTTTCACTTCACGTCATTCACTACTCAGTTACCAACTTCTCAACACAATCTAAGAGCTACGTACACTGTGAATGTATCTTTGTACCAAAGAGGGCAGATAATGCAGGTACACAGACAGACCCTTTAAAGGAGAAAACATGCTCGTCCACTTTATCGGAACCTGTGCGACCCCTTAGAGTAGCATGCACTGTGAAATGTATAATGAAGTCAGATTTTAATGCTTTTCACTGCTGACATATTCGAAACTAGGTATATGCCTTTAGGCGGCAAGGCCCCTTTTAGCTATGTAAATGTCTGGCTCTCATTGTGCAACGAACTGTCTGTAAGTGTATGAGGGTGAGAGAGAGAGTGAGAGAGACAGATAGAGAGCCAGAAAGCGACCTAATAAAACCGTGGTCAAAGCTGGCGGTTTATAGTGTAGCTTCTGGTGACAGAGTAGGGTAGAAAGAGAGGGGAATCGCCTGGTAGCGCTTCAGTTTGCAGGCTAACAAAGAGGAAAGGGTTTGATCAAATACCAGCTAACTGCATTCCCTCGCGTTTGTGCCATCCACACACCCACCACCACAATGCTACAGAGAACTGAATAGGGCAATTTTCCCAACTAATTTAATATAGCTTACTGATTACAGGAATACGTTTTTGCTTCAAGCAACCCATTCCGATTTATTTAAGAGAAGTAAAAAATTCATCTTTAACCCAACCCCCCCCCCCCCCCTCTTCCTCAACACATCCCATCCCATCACCCTCCCATACTTTTTAGCTCACATCTCACCGGTCTCGACTTTTAAGTATAATATTCATATCAGTCCCTGCTACCACTAAGCACAAATTTTCAACAATATAAATTTTCACCCACATTTTTGGTCTTCGTTGACTATGAACAATATAAAGAACCTTGGCAATCTCCGGAACATGTAAGACATAAAAAGCCATACGTTATGGTAACATGACACATAATATAGACGACACGTAGCCCCTAAACCCTCTTGATGGTGGACATATACACCTCTCGGAATTTGAAGGATATAAAGAGTTCGCCGGCCACGGTGGCCGACCGGTTCTAGGCGCTTCAGTCCGGAACCGCGCGCCTGCTACGGTCGTAGATTCGAATCCTGCCTCGGGAATGGATGTGAGTGATGTCCTTAGGTTAGTTAGGTTTAAGTAGTTCTAAGTTCTAGGGGACTGATGACCTCAGATGTTAAGTCCCATAGTGCTCAGAGCCATTTTTTTTTTATAAAGAGTTCAGCAGGGTGCAACAGTTACCGAAATCGTGCCCACGATTTTGTAAAACTGCTCTCATAGGCTGAAGTTCAAGTCGGATCACTGGAAAGGTTTCCTTTTCCCTTTTTCATTAAAATGTAGCGTGGCCGTTAAACATCCAAATCAAATCAAATACAAGCGATTTCATGCGTGTGCTAAAGCGCGCAGCAGCAGTAGTTGACAGTGACATTAACGGCAAAGGATGTTAGTATGGATAAGAGATGACGGAGAGAAGATGTCGATGTTCACTTACGGTTCCGTACTGCGTCACACCCAACGCTGGCTTTGGAAGTTCTTCTGTTGGAAGACTGTTCTCGAAAAGCTGTTCAGATATTCAGTTAATGAGCTTTTCTCACCAAGAAGACACTCTAGAGCACAAAGAATAGCACTACGAAAATCACGCAAGCACAGACAATGTGTTTACGCAACACGATTCGCAATCGCAATGTTGCTACGCAACTGCCCTCCTGATGACGTAGGATATTACATTGTTGACAGATTTCCCTGGTACCCAAGCTAAAGAGCGACGTTCATTCGCAGTATTATATTTTCCTCTTAAGTAAAATTTAATAATCATCTCTCTTTGAAAAGCCTCTAAATGAAGATGATGAGGTGATATAAGCTATTATAAACGAGAACAGCTGCAAAAATATGTGCGATGAATTGGGGTAATAAGTTTTTCTTACTGGCACGTAGTCCACTATTGCTATGGTTTTATATTTCGCTGACGACAACACGTCGTTTTGGCTTACCTTACTGTTACGGTAGATCATTTTGTTATGAGCTGTGTAGTGGTGGTGAGGGCTACTTCTGAATGTGCACAAATTTGAAACATCTGCTTCTTTTGAAGCTTGGATAACACTTAATTTCTAGTTCGACGAAATATGTTTGCACCAGACACTTACCACAACATTTTTAGATTTGTTGGCCGACGCACTTA
Organism: Schistocerca piceifrons; assembly: GCF_021461385.2. Classification (NCBI taxonomy): domain Eukaryota; kingdom Metazoa; phylum Arthropoda; class Insecta; order Orthoptera; family Acrididae; genus Schistocerca; species Schistocerca piceifrons. The sequence goes on from NC_060143.1 coordinate 169,191,516, forward strand.
GTGTATCTGTGGTTCGTTGCGGTGTGTATATGCATCTTATTGATCTTGAAAAAAGTTTGTATAGTATCCGAATCATTCGGGCGTCAAAAGAGACTAAGAAAACGATGTAATGGTTTCAAGTGCCACTGTAGTTCCCCATGATGACAGTTTCAGGACGATGGAGAAGATTCTAAGAACAAATTCAAGTAGCGTGTAAAGTTCCGGTTCAAAACGGTTTCAGAAGTCGTATACAGTAGTAAATACTGAGTCCCGAATGAGAATTACCCTCTATAGTAGAGACCATGTACACACACACGATTGAGGGTTAGGAAAGCGAAACATTATGTAGTGGTATGAAGTGAGAGCATATGGCGCTATGGTCACCACCGTCTGGCGGTTGCGTACGTTAACCACTGCTGCCATGTTGGTGGTATTAGTAAGGGGTAGGCTCTGCGTCAGCTCTGAGTACTACTCGCTCATCTCCATACAGTACAAACATGACTTTTATTTATTTGTTTTTACTCATGTATCTGGTATTTCCCATTAGTCTTTTATCTAAATACAACAGTAAACAAGATATTGTACGTGAATTGACATGAACATAGCACGTAATGTTTTAACGTAATTTCAGATGTGTTAGTGTAACTAATCATTGTAGTGTTTAAGTTGGAAAAATCTACATTACATATCTGCATAAAATATTAATGGAAAGTCTGTATGGAATTTGTAAGTTTGTAAATAATAAGTTTGAGAACCAAATCTGTTTTCTAACCTTTTGCTTAACACAGGGTTCAAGTGGCTTTAAGCACTATGGGATTTAACTGAGGTCATCAATCGCCTAGAACTTAGAACTACTTAAACCTAACTAATCTAAGGACATCACACATATCCATGCCTGAGGCAGAATTCGAAACTACGACCGTAGCAGCAGCGCGGTTCCTGACTAAAGAGCCTAGAACCGCTCGGCCACGGTTGCCGGCTACCTTTTGGCCATTTGCCACATAGATAGAAACCGTATATTAGTTTGGAATCCAGAGGCACATGCTACTGGCCTATTGTGCTACGCTGCTTTGAGACATCAAATATTTTGTAATTTGTGATTCTTGACTACATTACCATACAACACTACGCTTCGCAGCACTATACTACATTAATGCCACACTACATTAGACTACTCTAACCGGTGACAGAACCAAGCTTGATATTTCATTTGTCTGGATAGTTGACCCCTGGCAGACTGAGGCACAACTCAGGTTTCACAGGGACCCTACTACTGCCACCCAAGTTGTGTAGATTGCGAGGCGACTGTCAGGGACTAATCCCCGAGGCTCATTTCCCCTCACCTTGTGAAAGGTTGCAGTAGGTGGATGTTCTGCTATGGTGCAACTAGTCGTCTTTAGGTGTGGCCTTTTCCTTGTTGTCTCTAGCCAATGTAGGCTTGCAGTTCATATGCTAATACACACATCAAAAAAAGGTTTTCCATGACCCCAGTTCCCAGAAATCCTGAAGAAACACGTTCGCTGTGGATTCCGTATCACAGATACAGTCCCTTTGACTGTTCAGAGATGTCACTAAACCCACCCAAAGGTGTAAACTGCCATGCATGAGCCGCTCCTATTAGACGAAGGGGTTCCGATAGCCGATCAGATCCAGTCACTTCACCAGCAAGGAGGTACACAGCTCTTGTATTCTGTAGTTAGATCGTGCCTCGACGGTCAATACCGCGGTTTGATCGGGTCCGCATTGTTACTTTGAGCCGGGAAGGGCTGTCAACAAGGGAAGTGTCCAGGCATCTCGGAGTGAAACAAAAGGATGTTGTTCGGACATGGAGGAGATACAGAGAGACAGGAGCTGTCGATAACATGCCTTGCTCAGGCCACCCAAGGGCTACTACTGCAGTGAACGACCGCGATCTCCGGTTATGGTTCGGGGGAACCCTGACAGCCACGCCACCATGTTAAATAACGCTTTTCGTGGTGCCACAGGACGTCGCGTTAGAACTCAAACTGTGTGCAATAGGCTGCATGATGCACAACTTCACTCACGACTACCAAGGCGAGGTCCATCTTTGTAACCACGACACCATGCAGCGCGGTACACATGCGCCCAACAACATGACGAATAGACCGCTCAAGACTGGCAGAATGTACACTTCAACGATGTGTGTCGCGTATGTCTTCAACCTGAGAAACGTCGGAGACATGATTGGAGGCAACACGGTCAGGCTGAACGCCTTAGTCACACTGTCCAGTGGCTACAGCAACGTGGGGCATCCCACCTGTTTGGAGGTGGATTGTGTAGTGCCGACGGACGCCGTTAGTGGTCATGAAAGGCGACGGATCGGCTGAACGATACATGAATGCCATCCTCCGACGGATAGTGCATGGACGACAAGTTGCGCATCCTTCGTACACATCTTGTGAAAGACATTCTTCAGAATAAAAAAATCGCTTGACTAGAGAGGTCACCATGTTCTCCAGACATGAACCCTATCCAACATGCCTGGGATGGACTGAAAAGGGCTGTTTATGGATGACGTGATCCATCACCACTCTGAGGGATCTATGCCAAATCGCCGTTGAGGAGTGCGACAACCTGACTCAACAGTGCGTTGATGAACTTGTGGATATTATGCAACGACAAATACAGGCATGCTTCAATGCAAGAGGATATGCTACTCCATATTAGAGGTACCGTTGTGTTCAGAAGTCTGGACCACCACCTCTGAACGTATCACTGTATGGTGGTACAATATCCAATGCTTTTTTCTTTCATGAGGAATAAAAGGGGGGCAAATAATGTTTATGTTGATTTCTATTCCAATTTTGTGTACAGGTTCCGGAACTCTATGGACTGAAGTGACACAATTTTTTTTATGTGTGCATTTTTTCTATCAGCTAATTCCAATTATGACACAGCTCCTCTTTCCTTATTATGTCCTCGATTGTTCCATAGCCAAAGATGTTCCTATCGTAGTCTGCAACATTTTGTCTAGTGGCACAATCTCAGACGATGTGGTCAAGTGTGCCGACTGCTCCATATACACAAGTGTCTGTGATGTGTGGTTGTATTTTCTGCATTTAAGAAGGATATGGGCCATGTCCCGTGAGGTAGTGTGTATTTTCCTTGGTCGGGAAGAATTATGACATTTGGATTCAAATGGTTCAAATGGCTCTGAGCACTATGCGACTTAACTTCTGAGGTCAACAGTCGCCTAGAACTTAGAACTAATTAAACCTAACTAACCTAAGAACATAACACACATCCATGCCCGAGGCAGGATTCAAACTTGCGACCGGATCGGTCACTCGGCTCCAGACGGTAGCGCCTAGAACCGCACGGGCACTCCGGCCGGCTGACATTTGAATCGTTCTTATACGTTAGATTGGAAATGTTTAGTTCTCCTTCCTGTTTTTGCCTCGTCCCAGAAATATTACCATTTTCTATTGGTATATGTCTTCATTTCCTTATTCAATGTGGCTCTTGTCCCCAGTATCTCCTTTACTGTTCCATATTCTCCCTTTCTGAACCAATACAGTATACCTTACTTTCATGTGGCTGTGTCCAGATGTAGCAAGTCTAATATCACCAGGAGTGCCTTATTCGGTTTTGTTCTATAGAAAACTCTAAGGCATTGAAGCACGCTTCCCTGTGCTTCCCGTAGAGTGTGGGCTGTCCTTAAATTTCTGGCTGTACGAGCCCAGACACTCAACCTGTACCCCACAACAGCGTTAGTATTGTTTTTTGGTACGTTGGTACTCCACTGAGATTTATATGAAAATCTTTTTGGCCAGCTGTACTTATTTCGTGCAGGATTTCAATGTCTCTCTGCAGAAGATATGTACATCTGAATGAAAATCAAGCTTATCTTCCATGTTTAAACCAAGGTACCTGTATATTACTTTTCTTTACATGTGTTGGTCATTTATTCTGTTTCTGGGGTCCCTCGATTTTAACGATCTTCCTAGTCCAGAGATACCCCTTCTCCATAGACTTTGCTGATATCATATTTCGTCAGTGCCATTGAAGAAGCTGTCGACGCTATCAGAGGATTCAGCTGAAGAAATCAGACGTGAAAGCTGCCGAACAATTAGGAAAGACAGTCGACAAAGAAGTAATATTTCCAAGGAAGACAGATTTGCGGTATAAAAGCTGCGTGCGGATGCTGACACAGTCGTGCTGCGTGCTGATAAAGGTAATTCCATTGTCCCTTTGCTTCAGGAAGTCCACAAGGAAAATATATGTGGTCAACTTAGTTCTGGTGCGTACCGGAAGATTAACAAAGTTCCTACCAAGAAGAAGACAATATGAGGCCTATAACAAGCACTATTGGTTCTTCAATGCATTTTTCTGCCAAATATTTAGCATCCTTATTAAAAGAAATGGTAGGAAAATGTAGACACCACATATGTAATTCTATGGAATTAATTCCATGGATTTAATGCTATGAGTTAAGTTCAGAGACTTAGCAATGTCATGCTAAATAGTACGGATATACTCGTTTGTTTTGATGTGGTATCATTATATACTAAAGTACCTTTAGTGGACTCTTTATCTCTTATCGGCCAACATTTTCATAAGAACATCACGACCTTGCTTGATCATGTGCTTTTGTTATCTTATTTTCAGTTTAATGGTGAATTTTATTAGCAGATTGATGGAGTTACTGTGGGAAGCTCCCTCTCCTCTCTGGTGGCAAAACCTAGAATGCAAGTGTGTGATGGGAAAGACGATAGTAATTCCTTCAAATCAAGTACTGTTTTGCCCCATTTGGGTGCTCTCTCCTCGAAAATAGTCCATTTTCTTGAGAAACACAGTGTTAACGTTATCTTCCGGCCTCTCAAGAAGATTCCAGCTTTACTCGGTGTAGATTAGCTAATAATTTAATAAACAGAGTCAGTGGTTTCTGTTTGGACAAAGCATGGAACCCTGCTCTTGGGGTAATTAAACTGCAGAGAAGTCGTCATGGTTTCACCTCCGCCGAACATAATTCGATAAGCTAATCGAATGTCTGTACGCCTTCGCCACAAGCGGCGCTTATATAAACGTATCTTAATGCCGCTCACCAGCGTCTGTGACCCGCATACGCAACACCGCCTTGGTGGAACATATAAGGCCGCACATAGCACATTGTCGTCAGTCTTACAGCACGCTATGTGGACGGCGGACGATACTCATCCGAACTATTGGCGGAAGAAATTTTATTTGCGCGGCTACATGTCCGAAATTTAGAGGACTAACATATAAACGGTTTTGTGTGGTGGTTTCGTTTAACTGTTTTCTGTCCACCAATTACTTAGTCTTTCAAGAACTTCACTAAAATCATCGTCTAATTTAGCGCTTGTGCTGGCAGATATTGTAATTAGGAAATCATCTGCGTAGGCTATACAGCCCCTAGTGTCTGCTGTACTCTGAAGCTGGTTTAGTAATGACTCTCTGCCAACATTGCAGAACTCTGGACCCAAAGAGCGTCCTTCAGGCAGGACTTTGGCGATATCTGTCGCGATTTTGTTTGAAGAACTTTCCAGTTGCATCTGAATGTCTGTGCAATAATTCCATAGTCTGTTATAGAGACATATGAGGCAGCCAATCTGCTTCATTCATTTGAATAGGCCACACCACCATAAATTATCAGAAGCCATAGCTATACCAATTATTGTGCCTGTAATGTTCTTGCCGTCTGAGGTGTTCACAACCTGTACTGATTGATTTACCGATTATCGGTGGTTTTCCATTTTCTGAAACCATGCTGCAGAGGATTCACGCCTATTACATTTTTGTGATCCCTCAGTCTGCAGCACAGAAGATCTTCCTGTATTTTGGCTAGAACACACCATGTTTTCCCCCTCACCATACTTTCATTGTGGGGCGGAGCTGAAACTACTCTGTTTCCATGGTTACAATTTTTACCCCTACTGTTTTCGAGGAGTATTACACGTTGCATTACTTCCTCCACTCTCGTTGTGACGTATTGCCTCTCGTCGCGTATGAAGATTCCATGCCACGTCCTCATTTCTGGTGGCGCTCTTCTGTACTCGCGCCCACCAGTTGTCCCATCCCCTGTTCATGCGTGCAAAAGCCACCTCGGAAATTGCCTTAACTTTTGTGACCCGTACCGCTACCTTGGGAATCTTTCCTCGCACAGCTGCCTCGTTCTTCTCGCTGTCAGGAATTAAACTTTTCGGCGGGAGGACGTTATCGCCCCGCTCAGGCTCTGGCCGTTTACATCCTTTTTTTGTGATTTCGCTAGTTCAGGACCCTGTTCTTCTCCTGACTATCGAGACACTCCTGTTGTGCTCTCTTTTCAACATTATCATCTTCTTCTTCTCCTTCCTAGCGTAGTCCCATTGGTCGGTGGTCCGCATTTTTGGTCAATGTGCACCTTTTCTTACGTTCTAACACTACCTGTGGGTATAGGTTCCTTGATCTTAGATATACGTTTATAGTACATATACAACGCGGTTAAGGTCTTCCTCGTTGTCTGTGGCTCTCAAGAGTGAGACGATAGGCTAAGCTGATGACTAAAGTAGGTGGTATACGATGTGTCCATACCACCGAAAGCTACATTTTTGGATCTTTTCGTTGATTGAAGCCACTCCAGTTAGTTGTCAGATCGTCGTCTTGTTACTGTGGTCCAGCGGGTAAATGGCTAATGGTCTTCTCAGTATCCGAATTTTCATAACATGTAGTGAAACTTCATAACTCCTGGGTGTGAGCTAACGCTCAGTACCACATAATGCAACTGTCTTCTCCGTTGTGCTTTATATCTGTTATTTTATGCGGATGGGCATCTTGTACTCCCAAAGAATACCGGTGATGTGATTGAATCGATCCAGATCACTGTGGTTCCTGCTCGCTCATCTTCTTACCTGTAGTCGAGAACCTAGATATAGAAATGTGTCCATCTTGATAAGTGTTTCAGTAGCCTTCCTTGTATCCACCATATGCATCACATCTTCAGCATATTGCATTGTCCACGCAACTATTTTCTATAAGGGGATTGCTATGGTAAACATTACAGTAAAGAAGAGGAAGTATGTAGCTGTATTATTGTATTATCTGTATCACAGATTACTGTTAAATTCACAAAGGGAATATTGACAGTAGGTATACTGCAGATAGCGTCAGATAAATCATGCTCTAAAATCACTCACGAAAATTAAATAAATGACTGAAGGAGCGTAAATGAGTAGCCATAAAATTTAACTGATACACTGTGTTAAGTCTTTCGCGGGCACATTTTTTGTAGCAATTCAGCGAACGTAATATATTGCTACCCTATCAGAAATGTGATCGACTTACTGTATTTATTTTTAAATAACTCTATTTTTGAGAAATAGGAACAAAAATTATGTTGGTACATATATCACCACGCCATCTTTGTGAAGTATTTAAACTGGTTGTAAATGGATTTCCCACTTCCCTTTTGAGTGCAGTTATGTGCTGCCACTACACGTAAATAAAATAATGAACAGTGTTTTCTGTTTCTATTTTATATTTTAGTCTATTTTATTTTGAAAATATTTGTTACCGATATTAATGTTTAAATACCACAATCTGAAAACAATCTTTGAAACTTTGCCACTGAATAAAGCTACGAGCTGATACAGGATGCAATAAAGTATATTGCAGGAGGGAAGCAAAACGATCTGACAACAGTATTAATCCCACGACCTACAGAAACTAATTGTTGTAGCAGTTTTCGTACACCTTGTTCAGTGTTCGACCACAACATGTCTGGCATAGACAGAGTTGGTAAGAACTGTTCCCTATAGTTTTTCGATACCCCTTAATTGGTGCTAAGTATGCTTCCCAAGGACCACAAATGACAGATTAATTTTGCTGGAAGTATACTTCCCAAGCCGCTTCCAGAAACTATATTAGTGGTTACCATAGTTCCCAATAACCATTGATACAACGCTATTTGTTGGGATACATACTTCTCGCAATCCTGAAGGCTGTATTTCACAAAAACTAAAAGTAACGCTGATGCAGTGGACTGCCACTGGATACCAGGAGGGTGCAGAAGTGGTAACACGTATTCCCTTACGCAGTGTAAATACATGCTACAGTCGGAAGTACACCTTAAAAGGATTAAAATAATCAAACAATACATATACGTCACTTAGGCTCGACACTAAGTGTGAACCTCTACAGAATTTTTAGATATCACAGAAAGATAAGGTAGCCTAAAAACATATTCTAGCAGTGCATTAAGTAACTTGAAATGCAAGGGACAATGATGAAATGGAGTGCATAAAACATTAGGCAGAACAGTTAAAATACTTTCCTGTAGTCATGTTGCAACAGGCGAAAATTAATCGATCACTGAGGCTCTGCAGTACCATTTCACCGAACGCTAGACCGTGCGGGAATTAATCATCACTGCAGGACAGAAAACGATTACAATTGAAATATGTAAACATCACAATATGTAAATATCCAACGCAATGAGTGTTACTATGCACTGCAAACAACTGTAACGGTCTCACCAAATCCCTAACTACAAAATCATACTATGATCAGTTGTAGACGTCATGACCACCACGTTCAGGACCCAAGTACGAATTAAATTGATTTGGCTAAATGACACAAGTGATCTGCCTAACACGTGATTGGCTGTAGCTGTAGGTGAATCACTGAACTACAATAGTGTTTCGCAAATATATTGCTCAAAGAGCTTCGTCACCTATCGTTACCAAATATAGAACATCGTTTTGAAATGCATGCAATATTTATTTCACTGTCTAAAGAAGAAAAGACTATGAAGAAATAAAAGCACTGTTTAAAGTACAACTTCCATTGACTTCTCCTTATAAACAGGAGCATTTCTGTAAAGTGTTCTGAAAAGATTCATTTCCGGATGTTATAAACTCATGCAAAACAAGAAAATTATCCTTTATATTCACATAAAGAAAGGAAGCCACATACCAATGAATATTAAGTTTGTGTGATAATACTGAAGATAAGTTTGATTAATGGTAACATCAGGGTGAAGACTGCATGCTTGACATTATATATATCTAATTTATGAGTACCAATTTTTTAGTTCCACAATAACAATAAAGTCACTTTTAAAATATTGCAAAACAAACAATTATTCGAAGATAAACATATAAAAGGATTTTATTCAATTGTTACATACAGAACTGTTAAAAGGTACAGTTTCTGAATGTAGACAGTAAAGTTAACGTTAAAAGACCGATTAACACCCCTAATGCCAAGACATTTTACATAATGTTCATTACCAAGAGGAGGGTGGGGGGGGGGCGACCTCGTGCCCATACTGAAATTTTTTTAAAAAAATTCGTTAATTGTTTTTGAACCATATTAACAACATGCTTTTTAAAGGGCAACTGATATGCGATCAGGGTTCGGAAATTGAAAATACCGATAACACAGTCTTATCAATAACAACACACTTTCAATAAGATGTACTGTTGGCTTTATGAACACCACAAAGATTATAAAAAAGCCAACTTCGGTCATTGTTTTTGATGGTTTCTCTCAATATACTTTTTAAAGAACTACTGATGGTAACTAAGGCTCTTGGAAATACTGAAAACGATCCTCATTGTAGAAAGTGACATCTACTGCTGAGACTTAAAATTTTTGGTTGAGATTAAATGAAAAATTAAAACATGCTAGGTGTATGAGAAAAGTAATGTGACTGATTGTTTATCTACCAGAGTTTTTTTCGAACAATAGTATTGGTCCCTACACAGTAGTTTCTTTCGGCAACTTTACGTCGGTATAATCGTTGTTCTCAGGCGTGGCAACAGCGCCGAAAGTCTTTAAGTCGTAGGTCCTTCAATATGTCAGTCACATTCTTCGAATGTTTCCAGAGTCCCAAAACGAAGTCCTTTTAAGAAATTTTTAGTTTCGCTAACAGAAAATGAATGACAAGGACTCAGATCAGGTGAATAGGGTACCTGTGGGACAACAGGAATGCCTTTTGTGGTGAGAGGAACCATGATGGATATGGCTGCGTTGAATGGGACGCTACGATGATTCTGCGTCCATTTGTCAACACGTCCAGTTGGTCTCACTCGATTTAATCTTTTCCTGAGCGTTTGAAGGAGATCCTTGTAAAAAACATGGTTAACAGTTTGCCCTGAAGGAACAAATTCATTGTGCATGATATTCCTACAGTCAGAAAAGTAAATACGAGTTGTTTTGATCTTAGATTTGCTCATTCGATCCTCTTTTGGTGGAGGAGATGTCTCAGTATGCCACTCATCACTTTGCCCCTTCATCTCAGGATCATAATCAGTAATCCTGGATTCATCACCGATGATCACACTACAGAAACATTCGCAGTTAATGGCAGCCTTCTCAAGAAGAGCAACACACGTGTTTCTTCGATTGTTGTTCTGCTCAATTGTGAGATTTCTCAGCACGATTTTGGCACAGACCTTCCACATGTGCAAATCTTCAGTCATATCTTTGATTCAAGGTGAAAGTGGTCAGGTTTGACAGGTCACTCATTATCTTTATAGTTAAATGTCTGTCTGGTCTCGTAAGACCATGCACACGTTCGACATTATCGACGGTTTTTGATTTTGGAGGCCTCCCTGAGCGTCATTCATCTTCACTGTGCTATCAGCCTTCCAAAAATGATTTGTGCCAGCGAACAATATGTGTTCTTGACGAGGAATGTTTCCCATAGGTCTGTTTCAACTTCTAAAAGGTCACACTCATTGATTGCCCAAGTTTCACAATAAGCGCGACTGAATAATGTCTTTCTAAATTCCACTACTCCATTACCGTAAATACACAACGAAAACTCAACTTCACTGATGGAGGCTCTCAAAAATCACGTGACTGATATAAAGAGCTGAAAACTCAGGCTGTCAGAAAGGGACGATCACGCCAGTGTACATAGCACTGCGAGATCGTTCGCAGTGCTGTCTGCGACATTACTTTCCTCACACCACACATATATGGAATCTGATGGAATAATTCCTTAAAAACACAAATATACTTTTCGAAGTGTCAGCTTGCGAACCTTTCAAAGAAACATCATCGATATGAGACTTTGGAGGCGAAGGCCTATTGCTGTAACCTCGATGACGGCACGACACAATACTTTACGCTTTGGCTAGACCAATCGTCACCTCATTGGTCTGTTGATCACTGGAACAATTATGCATGGTCGTCAGCAGAGGACTTTTAAAGCTGGTGGAAGCTCTGTAATGCTGTGGAATGTGTGCAGTTGCTGTGATATGGAACCCCTGATATGACAAGGTACGACTCTTACAGATGACAAGTGCATATGCATCCTGTCTGATCACCTGAATCCATTCATGCCCATTATGCATTCCGGTAGACTTGGACTATTGCAGCAGGAGAGTGTGATACCCCACACGTCCAGAATTGCTACATAGTGCCTCCAGGAGCACTCTTCTGAGTTTAAACACTTTCTTTGGCCACCAAACTCCCCAGGCATGAACATTACGGAACATATCTGGGATGCTTTGCAGCGAGTTGGATTTACGGACAGCTCTGCATAATTCATAGTGTCAATGCCATGCAGCTCTACTTCAGACATTAGTCGAATCAATACCACATCGTGTTGTACCTCTTCTGCGTGCTCGAGGGGCCCTACGCTATATTCGACAGTTGTACTAGTTTCTTTGGCTCTTCAGAGTTTCTTTGGCTCAGTTGATCAATAAACATATAATACAAACATGTACAGCCGTGGACAAAACGAGCGAAACCCCTCGCCTTTTCGTTATGCTGACCCGCACGGCTTTAAAGTCTGCTACACAGCATAACAGGCAAGGCGACAAATTGCTACCAACATACTATGCAGAGGCGTGAAATTGACAAACTATCTGAACTTTTTTAGACTGTTTTCAATAATTTGTAAGACTATATTAATGCTGATTAGTGTGTTAAATACAACACGTAAATATAAGTCAAAACTGAAAGAAGAAACGCTAATTGGTATGAACTGTACCAAAAAAATGAATTTCAACTTATCAAGATAACATAACTGTATTAGTAAGACAAAGAACCCCAGATTGTTACGAATTAGCAAAATATTATCCGCATTCGGCCGCGAAACCGTCTGTGTCAACGTTCAGACCAGTCATACTGGATTATCGTTGCTGACCTACCATGACAGTGTGCAAATTTAGCAATGCGTGAAGAGTCATAACGAAATTCAGTTAAAAATCATTCAGTGCCACACTTAAGTCAATTCTATTATTGACAGAAGCGGAAAAAGTAGGCAGTAACATGTATGAAATTCTACAAGAGTGTCATATTGACATCCACAGGGCGCCAGTACAGAATAAAGGTAGCGATAAAACGTATTGGGGGCGCGAGAATTTCTTAAAATTGCTTTACTGATATTCTACCTGCCTCCATCGAGATTAGAACCGAAAACAAACCAGACCTTCCTTTCACTACGCTAGCAGACAACCCAGGCAAACAGCCCTCTATTATTGCCCCAGACATGAATAAGCCGGCAATTTCGCAATGAAAATGGCAAAATGATCTGCAGTTTCTGTTGCATAGAGCTTTCTGGACTAAAAAACATGAATTTTCTTTCTTTATGTCACCGCTTATGTGACAATCATTCGGGATGTTTATCGTAATAACAAAATACTGTTATTAGAGAGTAAATTTAGTAGGATAATTCTGCACCACCCCAGGTAATAAACGGCTACATAGTTGTCAAACGTATTCTACACTGTTTCGAATTCTCCACTAGATTCGTCACAGCCAGAAAACGTTCATTAGCCGAAATGTTTCTTAAGCTAGCTAGCAATGGGAATGTTCGCGCTTCTAAAACGCGGTGGCATTAATACTGGAATGTGAATTACCACGTGTATAGGCAAATGGATTCTATTTGCATTCCTGTAAACGTGATTTAGATCGAAAGCGTAGCTACGATTAATATGGTGATGTATCGACTGCAACTAGAACATTTCGAATATAGAGTAGGGGATGTTGTTTATGCGGCCCTCATCTTCAGTAGCTGTCGTAGCTGTTTTATTTCTTAGGATTTCGACACCTAAACCGGTAAAAACGGAGCCCTACTAGTCTCTCTTTCTTGACCGTCTATCGGTCTACCCAACCCTTAAAACCCGGATACCTCCAGAACGGGTAGACATAATAAGCGGAAATATATCGCACTTCTTGCGGTAACCGGTTCCTTGGTGGTGTAAAAAAGTGAGCTTCTATGTCAACGCAATCTAAAGATACGGGCGTTTATGTAGAGAAAATTTACGCGAAAGGTCAAAAACTGGGTTCAAGAACTATGCGACCAAACTGCTTATGTCATCAGCCTCTAGAACTAGAACTACTTAAACCTAGCTATCCTAAGGACATCACAGACATCAATGCCCGAAGTAGGATTCAAGCCAGCGACTGAAGTAGCCGTGCGGTTAATGACTGAAGCGTCTGGAACCGCTCGGCCACCGCACCCGGCGATACCCTATTCACCTCATGTATAATGATAAAATATACTGTCTAGTGAGGATAAACTGTATTCGCCAGCAACTCAGATCGTTTGATCACGGAACTTTTACGAAGCTACATTCAAACTTTGTTCGAAGTCGTCTGCAACATCCATTTATAAACACCCTATTAACGTTGTATACGATATCCACTTCTGAAGACGCTGGCAGATATTGCAGTAACATAACAAGTAGGCAAGAATTTGTTGTTATTGGTCCATGCATGACACTTTATTTCAATATCAATTTAACGTGCCTAGGTGTTCGTATATAGCTGAAGCTAATGAACAAAAAGTAAATAAACAGCAAGCAACTTCGATGTTCAAATCAAATGAAAGTCACATGTCGCAATTACAACATAATTTCGTTGTTACATCTACATGAGTACATCAACAAGATTTCTTTGCAATCCAGACCTACGTGCCTGTCAGAAGGTTCGGACTATTTCTCTACCGTCCCACTCACTAACAGTGTGCGGGAAAAAGGACCACTTAAATCTTTTATTGCGAGCCTTGAATTACATTATTACTGTGGTTTCTTCCTGTGTAAGTTCCCGAGGAAATAATGTTTTGGCATTCAGAACAGATGTTGGTGATTGAAATTTCGTGAAAAGATCTCGCGGCAACGAAAAACTCTTTTGTTTTCATGAATGTTATCCCAACTCGATTATCAAATCTGGGACCCTCTCTCCCCTGTTTCGTGACATTACAAATCGTGTTACCGTTCCTTGGACGTTTTTGCATGCACAGTCAATCACGTTTGTCAAGGATGTTATAGCAGTGGACGGACAAACGTAGTGTAGGCAGTGTTTTCAGTTGGCCTGTTGCGTAGTCTTAGTGTGCGGCCAATAAAACGCAGTCATTCGTTTGCCTTCCACACAAAAGTGTGTTTTCGATCGTTCCAGTTTAAGTTTTACTGGGTACTGAGATGAACTGACAGTGCTTCGACTTGTGTTTTGTCATGTAACCGAAAGTTAATTATTGTTATTGGACGTAGCTCTCGTGTTTAATGTATTCCTCATTCAACAGAGTACACTCCTCGTACACCACACATAACTGTTTCAAAGTATTAAATTGTTACTGATATTACCGAGTTGCAGTAGTCATCTTAACTTGCCGTTTTGAAACAAAGGAAAATATTATAGCGTAATGTAGCAACTAAGAAGCGGAGTATCCAAATAAACAAACATTTCCGGTTTAAGTAGTTACAGTAGGTCTACTACACAGTAACGTAAATTAGGAGCAAAGTCCATTAGCAGATCGTTATCAGGAAAACCAGCCCTCATAATGCAAAGTGCCACTACAAGAAAGAAAATTTCCAAACATGTCATTGAGTAGTCGAGGAAAGTGGACGCATTCTGTCTACTGAATTCCAACGCATGTCACTTACGAGAGGACACGCCAAATGTCATACCCCGATCTTGCTGAAACTTCGCTCAGTGAAAGAGGGGACAAAATAAGCGAACACGTGTCTCGGCTTATCTGCTTACACTCTACCGCTTCTGAGAAAACGACGGTCAAAGTTTTCAGTGCGCTGTTGCTATAGTGTAGATACCTCTTAGCGGGTAAGGATTCAACTGAAGCGGTGGCTCTGCGGCTACCATAGCGACTTCGGAAATTTGCGCTGCGAGTTAGAAACCCGGTTTTTCCTTTTTTCCCCCCTCACTCTCTGAATTAGCTACGAATGTTTATTCCAATTGATGTTGAAACACTGTTGTCGTTATTCGTCAGTTAATTTACTGTGTAAAGAAATAGGTTGAAAAGGGAACACATAGTGCGTAGTGGGGCGATCACTCTGTTGTAGAAATAATTCAGAAGCCAAGATCGCTTAAATATTGTTTACTGGATAACCGGTTTCAACACACTAAAGGTGCCATCATCGGATCTGAATGTAGATTAACATTTATAAACCATTTGGATATAACGATAAATGAGGCAGACCAGATGATTTTAGATCAGCTTGTCTCATTCGTTTATTATTTTTTAAATTCATTAATTACACGTAAGTTAATTGGCGAATAATGACAACATTATTTCAACATAAATTAGAAAGAAACATTTGTAGACAATTCTGATAGAGAGGCAGGAAAAAAATAATAATAAAAAGAAACCCAGTATGGTCTCGAATCAAAGTTAAGAAGGAACGACGGTAGCCACTGAGCCACCGCTTCAATTGCGTTCTCGGTTGCAGGAGGTATCTACACTATAGCAACAGCACGTTGATAACTTTGACCATCGGTTTCTCGGAAACGGTCGAGTGTCTGCAGGTAAGCCGAAACACACGTTCGCTTATTTCGTCCTCTCCTTCACCGAGCAAAGTTTCCGGACAGTCAGCCTATGACACCTGGCGAGTTCCTCTCGTTAGTCGAGTCGCTTCTTACGCCCGGCGAGAATTATGTATGCCTCAGAGTAAACTGCGCCATTTGGAAACACGGCGAGCGGGGATAAACACGTTTTCCTTCTTATAAGGCAACCTTCTACAGCTAAAATTCACAAAGCGTTCTTCAGGTTGCCTCAGATATTTCAGAAATGTTTCTTGCGTTAGGTCTGCCACATATGCAAAACGTAAACATTTCATTTCATGTAATGTTTATCAGGACAAGACATGACAAGAGAGGACCAGTCTCTTCTGAGAAAAATTACAGATTATAAATTGTTCCACTATGAAATGACACGGGTACGGGCTTGCGATCTCTCGTTTATGCCATCGATTTTCGTGTTACACATACTTGCCCACTGCGTTGTAGCTGCCATCGTGGAGGAGGCAGTCTATTTCCTGCTAGCGCTGTTTCCGCAGTAGATATTAACCGCGACGAATCATTCAGTCAACGCTAAATGGTCCATCTAGCTGACGCAGACAAGGGCGCTATAATAGCACTCCATGCAGAGGCATCTTCCAATGGCTATATAGCAAGAAATATGGGTCTTCACAAGTCGACGGTAGCCAGGTGGATCAGACGAAAGGAAGAGAGTGGTAACCTGAATGGGAGGCCTCATGGCCGTCGCCGCAAAACAACAGCAGCTCAGGATCAGGAGATACGCCGTTTCAGTGAGAACCACCCATTTGTCAACGCACGACAAATTCAGCAAACTTTGGGTCTCAATGTTAGCAGTAAGACCGTCACTCGTCGTCTAAGGGAAGGTGGACTGAGAGCAAGAAGCGCTGCTGTGGAAGAGACATTGACTGATTCCCACAGAGAAGCTCGCCTTGCTTTGGCTGCTGAAAATGTCAACAAACCTCTCCTGTTTTGGAGGCGAGTGAGTTTCACGGACGAAAAAGTTTTCTCTACGGCATCAACCGGAAAAGTACTTGTTTACCGGCCTAAAGGTGCTAGGTATAATCGAAAATATATTTACAGTTGCCGAAGGAGTGGCAGGGAGTCGGTAACGGTATGGGCATGGATATCGGCCGAAGGGTGTGGGCTCCTGTGAGAAGTGGAAGGAAGATTCGACGCGCGCAATTACATATCAATTCTGGAGAACGTGATGTTGCCTTCTGTGACAGCAAGATTTGGCGACGATCAGATCATGTTCCAACAAGATCGCTCGCCTATTCATTTGGCACGTGTGGTTAAGAGGTGGTTCGACGATCATAGTAATATTATTGTAATGGAATGGCCACCTAAAGGAGCTGACATGAATCCCATTGAGAATATTTGGGCAGAAATGGTCAGAGTAATACGAGAAAAGGGGCAGTCACCATCGACTCGCCGACAGCTTTCTGATGTGATTCACGACGCTTAGAATGAGTTACTTGAATCTCCTAGTTATGTGGCTCGATTTGTGGGCTCAATGCCCAACAGACTTCGAGCTTTTGTGGAAGCCGAAGGAGGCTATACGCGATACTAAGCAGCATCAGCAGAGGTGTTTTTTTTCAGCCCTTCACCTATCAGCTGTTTCAACTCTTTTTTTTTGGCAGTAAGTGGAATGTGGACAAACAAATTACAAGATATGTAATATTTAATTTGATAAGAGAAGAAATAGTCACCTTACCGGAATTGGTTTGTGTAAACGATGTCTGGTAATATAATCATAGACGGTTCTAGTGTTGGTTTGTGCTGGTGGAAGTCTTATACAGCTCCAATCGCCATAGTACTTTCGGACGTAATCTAGGCTGGCGTGCTACATTAACAGGAGCGTTCCTATCCCCAGGATCTAACGAGAGGAACAGAAGTTTCGTGATGCCTGTCATAGTGGCGTGTATTAGTTTAAAAGCACGTCTTTAATTCCAAGTCCTCTGTTTTTCCTCTGCAAAGTCGCCGTGTGGAAGGGTACTTTGAAGATATTTTGTTTCCACACATACCAAGAGGCTACAACTAATATTTTATGTGCAGTGACCTGCAGTATCGGTAAGGCTGCTGCGACATGATTAGTTTTGCTAAGTATGTATTTATAAACTGAACTTTCTGAAGTCAGTCTAACGATCGCAAGTCATGGTCCTTCAACAAGGTTCCGATGACATTAAGTTTCCGCTCCCAATTGTTCGTGGCCATGCGCTTGGGATTCACCCTTAACCACAATCCGAGATGGAGACTCTCTTCAGTTACATCTAACCAATGCACACCTATTGCACTATTGTAGGAACCGAGATGTAGTATTTTGGATTTAAAATTTTGTAAATTTGTGGTAAGAACTTATGGGACCAAGTTGCTTAGGTCATCGGTCGCTAAGCTTACACACTACTTAATCTAACTTAAACTATGGACAACACACACACCCATGCCGGAGGGAGGACTCGAAGCTCGGACGGTGGGCACTGTCGGGACACAGCAACCAACCTCTCTGCAGCACGTATCTACACTCGCTCCTCATCAGACGCGAATTCCCATCTTTGCCGCATACCACATAGGCGGTACCCCCGGTCCCCCCCCCCCCCACCCGCGGCCATTATTCCACTCGCTCGCCCCCACACTGTATTCCCGCGTGGGTTCGGACGATGTCGTGCCTCTAGCACTGAAAACTTGTGATGAGCCGCCGAGACCCAAATAATTATACAGAATGTTTCAGGAGAAATAGTTAATATTGTAGGAGATGGTAGTATAGACAAAATTGCAGAAACAATGACATATAACATGTGTCCAATTTTTATTGAACATACATATAGCTGGGTTGTAGTGTATCTAGAGGTAGCCTTGGATGGAAAAATGTTATGAACAGCTCACATAAAGAATGTGTTGCACTGCGAAAGACAATCTTATAAGCAGTAGAAACTGCTGTAGGGTAGACTGGGTTCTAAACCCAGTACTTACTGGATATACACCTGTGCAAAAAGACCATTGATAATTTATAGGCCTATAATATGAACAAAGTCGAACAGAAGGTGGTTGCTAGGGAGTCTGGCAAAGTGCAAAGACTGGCCTACTTTCACAAACAGATGGAATTAGCAGGACATCCACTCTTGGAATTGATATTACGCTAGACATGCCCGCCTTACACTGTGGCTTAAAATGGAGGCAGCGGCAGGGACATAAAGGCTAAAAATTGGAAATAGCTGGATATAGTTAGAATATACGGAATCCCAAATCAGTATGGCGATGACTCGGGAAATGCCGACTAACTATACAATAACTCCTAGCTGTTTCAATAAACCTTGCCATGTAACAGTTGGAGGCGTGGAGCAGTAGAAAAACGAACCACTACACCGTGCAGGAGACATAATATAGTGGTTTACTGACAGGTCGAAAACAGATGAAAGTACCGGATCTGGTGTACTGCCTAGAATCTCTTTAGGGAAGATGGCCACAGTATTACATGACATCTTCTATCAGCATGTGCACGCAGGAGCATTAGAGGCCAGCCGGTGTGGCCGAGCGGTTCTATGCGCTACAGTCTGCAACCGCGCGACCGCTACGGTCGCAGGTTCGAATCCTGCCTCGGGCATGGATGTGTGTGATGTCCTTAGGTTAGTTAGGTTTAAGTAGTTCTAAGTTCTAGCGGACTGATGACCTCAGAAGTTAAGTCCCATAGTGCTCAGAGCCATTTGAACCATTTTGAGAATTAGAGTAGACCCTACAAAAACCGTAGCATCTACTTATATTCATACAGCCAAACAGCTCTGAAATCTCTATCAGCCCGTACAACTAGATCGAAGGTCGTTGCAGAATGCCATCAAGCATTTTCTTTCGGACATGTCCGAAAGAACAGACACCACACATATATCCATATACAGGGTGTTTCAGGAGGAATAGTAGATATTTTAGCAGGTAGTACTACAGACGAATTGTATAAAAAGATTCCATATAAATGCGTCCACATTTTATTGAGGATAGAGATACATCTGTTAGTACGTAACCCTAACAAACTCAAATCAAAGGCAAATGAGGACGTTCAAAGTTTATTTTCGAAAATTCCCCCACCAACTTCAATGCACATTTGACTTCTCTTGATAACACCATGTGTAGCTCTTCTGAGGTCGACTTTGCGTTCTTTTATGAGGGCTGCACTATTCATAATCCGAACGATCAAATCGGCTCTTGGGTTTACTTTTTCTTTGTAGACTTCGCCTTTAACCATCCCCGCAGGCAAAAATCAAAAGAGAGAACTTCCAGGGACCATGAAGGCCAAGAAAAGTGCCCATATCTAATGATCCAACTTCCAGAAAATGTGTCACCTGACGACTAGAATTTGCAGGAGCCCGGTCATGCTGGACGAACATAGGCATTCCTCTAGCCAAATGAACCTCTTCCAATAACGTTGGAAGTCATTTTCAAGGAAGTGTAGACAACTGGGTCCTGTAAGGACCAACATATGAAACGGAAATGCATTGAACCCAGCTGTATGTACGAAATAAAAATTGGACACATGTTATATGGCATTTCTTCTGCAATTTGTTTATACTACCACCTACTACAATATTTACTATTCCTCCTGAAACATCTTGTATAATTATTTGGGTCTCGGCGACTCGTCTAAAGTTTTCAGTGCTAGACGCACGACATCGTCCGAACCCACGCGGGAATACAGTGTGGGGGCGAGCGAGTGGGATAATGGCCGGGGGGCTTGGTCTCGTAAGTTCTTATCACAAATTTACAAAATTTTAAATCCAAAATACTGCATCTCGGTTCTTACAATAGTGCAATAGGTGAGCACTGGTTAGATGTAACTGAAGAGAGACTCAAACTCGGATTGTGATTAAGGGGGAATATTAAGCGCGTGGCCACGAACAATTGGGAGCGGAAACTTAATGTCATCGGAACCTTGCTGAAGGCCCGTTGCAATTGCTCCATGGCACCTGTGAATAGTCTCCGTTGGATACTATAAGAACACGCAGGCAGTGATATCCGCTCACTGCAGTCAGAGCCAAGGTGATTTCTTTGTGTTTATGGCGAAGCATCTGCTGCAGTGTCCACGCTCAGCCAACATAAACAAATCGCGGCGGCATTGGGCACTGCTGATCGCTCCGCTTCTCGCGAGCCTCGACAACAAGAGCGGACTGTCTCTGCTAAAGATACTATGGAGTTAATATATCTTACTTAACGTAATATGCAGGATGTGGGTTGCGTAAAAATTCTGTTTGTAACTTCCCATCGCATTAAAATACTTTACAGTCATATTTGATGCAATATTTATTGTTGGTTGTCTCTCTAATGTTAATAGTATTGATTCAGACTGTGCATGAACACGAAAGTACACACACACACACACACACACAGAGTCATTGATTCCAGTGTGGGTGACAACTACTATGTCTTGAACAACACATGCACCAGCCAGTTCCTCAGTTGGCGTCGAGTGGATAAGTTTTTTCAATTACTTTGCATTGCAAGAATTGTAAGGAGGAGCCTGAAAGTAAATGGACTTGTATGCTAAAGAGCTGCTACAAAGCAAAGCTTGACCGATTATCAGATAATTGTCCACATGGGTTTTGTGGACGAGTATACTTTTAGTAGCCGCGCGGGATTAGCCGAGCGGTCTGGGCGCTGCAGTCATGGGCTGCGTGGCTGATCCTGGCGGAGGTTCGAGTCCCCCTCGGGCATGGGTGTGTGTGTTTGTCCTTAGGATAATTTAGGTTAAGTAGTGTGTAAGCTTAGGTACTGATGACCTTAGCAGTTAAGTCCCATAAGATTTCACACACATTTGAACATTTTTTTATACTTTCAGTAACCAACCCACCCTCGATCATTACGTAAGATTTCTCGAGGGCGTAGGGGAAATGATTTCATTAAGTCGTCGACAGCGTAGCGTGATGGTTTACTTCCCAACACATGTTTTCTATATTTGTCCAAAGGTCGGTTGCTTTTGTAGATCCACGTGGCAATGGCCTTGTTACCTCTGCCCACATATTCTCTATCTGGTTGATGTTTGGTGATCGTGGAACAAACGGCAACAACTTTATGCTCTCTTGGCCCTGAAGCCAATCTCGCACTGCTCTGCTATGATGGATGGGGCTCTGCTCCTGTAAATAAACTGTTATCTAGTTAGTTCATATATTTACATTTAAATAACGTATTTCTAATAAGCACATTGGATTATTATTTCCTACAGTAATTAAGAATTAAGACCCTGTCATAGACAAGTGATCTATATTCAACAGTCCGGTTAAGAATGTGGTTCACCCAGTCTATCATATGATGAGAGTCGTAGTCGGATATCCACATTAAGACTGCCTGGCTGATCCGATTAACGATTTGGTATCGAAATGAAATTACAGAAATCGGATAATTTGAACGTCTGTATTGCAACAATGCTGAGCACATAAATTCCTATGATGGAGTAACAGGTAGCAACTGTCTAAGAAAAAGTGAGAAATATGTCTACTAGCAGCAATGTAACGTAATTATAACCCACATTTATGTGATGGAAATACTGAATCGAACAATACACGTATATTTCAGTGCTGGGAAGGCACACCATATCGGATTTGCTGATGACGTAATGACAATAATAATAATAATAATAATAATAATAATAATAATCGCGTGTGGCGGATAAGTGAAACCCTCCCCCATATGGGTGGTACCGAGAAAATCAAATACTAGGGGTGCACCAAGTACTAACACAATCCTGAACGGCTACTCAATCCGTTGAACCCAAAATCCAGACACGTCTGAGTGAAAATCACCGCCTGTTAGGTCAATGAGCTTGGCTGAAAATATTTGCTTTCAAAGGCTTCAACAGCCACTGGTCCCGTCCGGTCCTGTAATCACACAAGCCAAACCAATGAAACACAAGCAAACATGACCTATGCAAGCAAAGTCAACTTTACCTCCGGTGGTACACAACCCGGCTGTCGACAGGCGGTAGTTGGATTTTCGGAGTCTGGGGAGTCCTGGTTTGCACGGCAGAGAATATCAAAGATGTCTGGTAAATTTCCCTACATGCAAAAAACATACATTTAAAAGTAAACATCGATACATTGATCCAAACACGAAAACTAAATAATCTCACAAAAGAAATCGACCGACAAAAAATTCTCATCCTTGCTCTTCAACAACCACGACTAACCGACAATGAACCCTTGCTTTAGGGAAACCATTGATCTTCAAGAACAAAATACAACGAAAGGTAGCGAAAGGCGTACCAATCTTCGGCATTGCATTTCTCTAACACAAATCCATTACCAACTCTGTCAAAGAAATCACACCCATCAACAATGAAAAGGTTCAAATGGCTCTGAGCACTATGGGACTTAACAGCGGAGGTCATCAGTCCCCTAGAACTTAGAACTACTTAAATCTAACTAACCTAAGGACATCACACACATCCATGCCCGAGGCTGGATTCGGACCTGCGACCATAGCAGTCGCGCGGTTCCGGACTGAAGTGCCTAGAACCGCTCGGCCACCCTGGTCGGCATACTTGTATACTGACCATTCGTTATTTGACTAAATGTGAACTACAATCTAATTCGCATGTATATGACATGGGTTAGTTCCGGCACGAAGATATGACTAAGGATTGGATGCCGTTGGAGTCCGGTTATTTTGATGGCAAGACAAATGTCTTGCGGCCGGCCCATCAATAAGCGACTTATGACTATGCTCATTCAGAGCCCCAGTAAAAAACACACACTCATCAATGCACGTGTCCCCACCAACATCGAAAATAAAAAAACGCCGACAATGTCGAAAAATTCTGGAACACACGCGAAAATACTATGAGCAAAATTCACCAAAATGACGTAAAAATACTAATGGGTGACTTCAACTCTCTATTTGGTACAGAAAAAACCTGTAGAAAAATCATTGGTACAAATTCAACACACCGAAACGCTTAGACCAACGGCACACGTCTGACTGACAATTTGCCAACAATTCAACCACAAAAGGATGTCTTCCCACTTTAGGAAAAAACCAGTTCGCAGGTAACATGCTTAGCTACCACGTGCAAGCTGCTTTCGTTCGCCTTTCGAGACTCGCTGAAAGATAGATTTTTAATTCTTTTGTAGCACAGCTACATGCAGGCAGATAAAAACTTAATAAGAGAATCGTAAGACAACGCTGGAGCAAAATTCGTCTTGCTACTTTCAGTAACCCTTAGTGTCAGAGCGAAAACCTTACGGTACTGCCAAATTCATAATGCCACTTTTGTTTTCTGCCGACATACTTTTTGTTGTTGTGAATACATAGTTTTATCTATGAAATGTCACATTTTCATAATACTTACGAATGGTACAGGAAATGAAATAAATACAGATCTTTTCGAAGTCAAAAGTCGGTAATATCCTACTAATTCGCGTTAAAATAGGCTCAATCGTCTCACAGACACTTAATGCTTTATTAAGATAGAATGCCTTCGTGATGTTTGTGTAGTAGGCTGAATTTGTATTAGTTCAGTGAATATTTTAATTGTATTTTCCATTAGTTTACTAACCGCAACAGTAATTATCAAAGAGAAATTAATCAGCAGCAGAATTTTCTTTCACGATATCTAAAACGATCTGACAATGCTAAAGTTGTTTACAAATTCTACGCCTGTAGAAACCTACTGGTTCTAACGATGTCATTAAAGCAGAGTAGTTTTAAGAGTATTTTCGTCTAGAAACGAATTGCCTTGACGATTGATCGATCAAGAGCGGGAAAGGTAAAATTTTACAAATATATGACGAGAGGGACAAGTGCTTGAGAGAGGACTTCCCTATCAATACAAGTGCCTGAGAGACGACTTTCCTATCAATCTCCTGTATAGTTTTGTTTCTCAAATCAACATAGTGCGTTATCATGCCGTAGCACAGGTGATGTAGTTTTGTTGCTCGATGTTCCTACACTGCGACCGAAAGGTGTCTCAGATGTTGGCAACAAATTCCAGCTGTGTTGCACACACCCTGGGGGCAGAATTCGTAGCCCTAAACCACTTTTGGATTTATCAGATGTAAAATATTATGTTCACACTACTCTTTTCTCGAGCTTACGTCTTTTGGTGGGGCTCTGCCTTTCACTTCTTCTTAGGAAGTTAACGATAAAGGCATCATAACACGTCACCAGTAATAGTACTGCATATGAATGCTCGATGAGTGACCTGATGACGTTCAATAATAGTCACTCCGTTGATTTTTGTTGTTTCGAATTAGAGCACGCAGTATTCCTACACCAGACTTCTGAACTTTGCCTGTTGAATTCAAATGTCGCAAGATATTAAAATGGTAATCTATCACATATATCAGTAGTCGACACTTCCTTAATGTGGAAAATCATTCATTCCAGAACGATCCTTGTTGAAACACGAATATCTTTTTCTAGCGTATTTTTTCCAAAAGCACTCGCTCCAAACACAGTTCAAATCTTTCTAGCTGCCTCCTCTGCATTCACCCCTCTGTTATACCAAACGTAAACGTTGTATTGCAGATGTTACACCTTTTTCCACTTGCGACTCAATTTTACAATGCTTAACTGTAGTTCATGATTTTTAAGTATGCAAAATCAAATGCTTAGCTGCAAGATGATAACTAGAACTTTTAATTCGAAAATGACAGTTGATATATACACTGAGAGCGAGGCGCCGCGTTCACATGGGCAGCGCCGGATTTCAGGTGGCGGGTGGCGTCTGGCCGGTGGCCGGTAGCCGCTGCAGCGCGAGGAAACGCTCGAGCGTAAGCTGTTATGATAGCGACGCAGCCACGAGCTGTCCTGCGGAGTTGTTTCTGGAATACTTGTTATTGCTGGTAGGTAGATAGTTAAGTGAATTATCTTCGATGCTCAATCAGACTCATAACTTTAGACCGAAATGTGGTAAAAAAAAAAAAAAAAATAAATAAACAGTTGGACGCGAACAGGCTACCATAAGTTTAGAATGCACGAACTTGATACCATTTTGTTCGTTTTCGTTCGTTGTATCTGCTCGGGGCGGACGTCGAAAGACACCCGTTTCAGTTCGTTGTTGATCCATTAACTCAGTTTTTTTTATTTTTTTTATTACAGAGGGCAGCTAGCCCTCTGACCGAACACACTGAGCTACCGTGCCGGCACCACTACACTACGGGCTCACACAATCTGAGAACAACTCGGAAGTAGACAACATTCCTTCTTACACTTCCGCATCTGACAGTGTTGCCAGATTGTGCAGATGGCCGGACTTAGAGTTGTCAGGGGCGCTCAGTTTTATTGGCCACGTTAAGTGAACAATCGGACTTAGTCTCTGTGGCGGCCAGCCGGCGGTCAGTTTTTATGTGTAAGACTGTATACTTGAGATATTTCGTTTCCTATGAAATGGTGGCAGACGATGCTGTGGCGTCTTCGAAGCTCGAGCTTCGTCAGTGCAAGATATCTCAGCACAGCTGAGCGAACGTTTTCTTACTGCTGCTAGTCTAATGGACAATGGCATTACTGTAGAATACTTTTGACAACTATGTGACCACTGATTTATGTTCGTGAGTGGTTCATAATTATGTTAGTAAATTCATTCGATAGTTTTATGTCCTTTAAATTACATTTGCTGCATGATTCGCATTGGAGACGTAGAAAATGTATGTTATTTGGTCCAGTAAGCACGTTCCAACAGAAATGGATGCTTACATTGACATTTATGTTGAGAATTAGTCGTCTTATCCATCACATGGATAACGAGGATGCTCCGTTTCGCTACAGTTGTTTCATAGTTAACAAGGGAACCTCCTCATTGCACCCTCCTCAGATTTAGTTATAAGTTGGCACAGTGGATAGGCCTTGAAAAACTGAACACAGATCAATCGAGAAAACAGGAAGAAGTTGTGTGGAACTACGAGAAAAAATAAGCAAAATATACAAACTGAGTAGTCCATGTGCAAGATAATCAACATCGGGGAGAGTGTGAGTTCGGTAGCGCCGTTGTCGCGTGGTTAGCGTGAGCAGCTGCGGAACGAGGGATCCTTGGTTCAAGTCTTCCCTCGAGTGAAGAATTTAATTTTCTATTTTCAGACAATCATCACCACACGTACTGTTTATCAACAAATGTAGGAAATAATCATACAAATGTTCGACAATCGTTCGATCCCTTAAGGAACACTCCGATGCCTTACAGTTCGGAAAATATTCATTGACATCGTTATTGACGTCGCGAGCTATATTTGCTGGATTCATATTGCCCACGGAATGCATCTCACGTATTTAATGCACTCTCGTCCAAAGTAGCGAACAGTCAACTGCCAGCCAGGGAGCCTCGTTAGCAGGAATACTCTCTCTTCCGTGCGCTGTAGTCGACTTACGTCATGTGTTTCGATGTTTGTTTAGGTGTAGCGTCATCATACTACGGCGCAGTTACCTCGCATCGGACGGACGGACGGACAGATAATAGTTGTCTGAAAATAAAAAATATAACTTTTCACTCGAGGGAAGACTCGAACCAAGGACCTTTCGTTCCGCAGCTGCTCACGCTAACCACAGGATCAGGGCGCTCCTGAGCTCACCCTATCCTTGTTGTTGCCTATCTTGCGCATGGACTACTCAGTTTGTATAATTTGCTTATTTTTATCATAGTTCCACACAATTTCTTCCTGTTTTCTCGATTGATCTGTGTTCAGATTTTCAAGGCCTATCCACTGTGCCAACCTATAACTAAATCTGAGGGGGGTGCGATGGGGATATTCTCTTGTTAGTGGTATTGTGTGTTGGTGGCGTTGCCAGTTTACATACTGTGCATGTAACACACAATAAATGCGTTGGTTGCCTCCTGTGATCAGTTTACTTGACAAACGTTTGTTGTCATCGTAATTTATGTAACTGGCTCTCCGACTTCCAATCTGACAATTTGTGGAAAAATTGTTTACCTTGCTAGCCCTAGTTTCAAACATTGTCTGACAGAAAATGTAGGCATGAAGGAGTCAGTAAAAGCAACTATTCGCTATTACAGCAAACTTTTGAATCCACTGGACACTTGAATTCTCTATATTGATTCTGAGAATTTTGTTATTTCTCTTGTTATTTACTGTCTCAATGTAATCCGTGAGAATAAAGTTAAAGGCAGTTGGATTAGGTTCCTGATCTATAAACTATGATTTAATAGTCTGGGTTGCTAAATAAATTTTGAAGGTTACATTCTTTACGTAAAACAGAGTATCGGTTTCAGTCCTAGGATTGACGATAAACTTCAGAAATACAATTACAGAGTAGTGGCATATCGATTATGGCTCCTCACCATTAACAATAGTTGTTACCCATAGTTTCGTATTTGCTATTTTACCGTCGTTACCCTTTAGAGACCAACCTGATCTTTCCACAATGCCATTTTTGACTTGCTTCTTAATATGTCCTGTAACTACAGATTTGTTGAAAATATTAACTGTTAAATACGCCATTCCACAAATTAAAAACTTCCAGTTATTCTTCATATCTTGAAACTTACTACCGTTCACATTCACTGAAGAAAAGATACATAATAATAAAATGAAATCAAAGATTAGAATGTCAAAGCATAGTGTGAATGGTTAAAATGAAATGAACTGAAAATCATCTTGTCTAAAACACGTTACTCTTCCAGAGAACTTCGCAACCTCTCAAAATTTTGTACACCTCTGATGTTTAGCCACATGTGGACAAATTGTGGGTCTCATGATGCAGCACTGTTTAGCCGTCACAAAATAAAGCCTCAAAAATCAGTAAATAAACCTATTCTTCTACTGTTGCTCCGAACTGCATATACCAACCGCCCTCTGCTGCGACAACGACTCAAAGTCTATTGGGTATTTGATTTTTCTCTGCTTTCTCGGGCCTCCTTACCTCTCCTTCTAGCCCAACCTTTGTTCTCCAATTACGCCTTCATCGGCGAGCTTCTCCTCAATATTTTTCATATGTGCTGAATTGTTTTGTACCCTTCATGCATATACACGTGTGTCATATATTTTTTAGAGACTGCATGAATATATAAGGTGACTATTTCTTCTCTTATCAAATTAAATATTACATATCTTGTAATTTGTTTGTCCACATTCTACTTACTGCCAAAAAAAAAAAGAGTTGAAACAGCTGATTGGTGAAGGGCTGAAAAAAAACACCTCTGCTGATGCTGCTTAGTATCGCGTATAGCCTCCTTCGGCTTCCACAAAAGCTCGAAGTCTGTTGGGCATTGAGCCCACAACTCGAACCACATAACTAGGAGATTCAAGTAACTCATTCTAAGCGTCGTGAATCACATCAGAAAGCTGTCGGCGAGTCGATGGTGACTGCCCCTTTTCTCGTATTACTCTGACCATTTCTGCCCAAATATTCTCAATGGGATTCATGTCAGCTCCTTTAGGTGGCCATTCCATTACAATAATATTACTATGATCGTCGAACCACCTCTTAACCACACGTGCCAAATGAATAGGCGAGCGATCTTGTTGGAACATGATCTGATCGTCGCCAAATCTTGCTGTCACAGAAGGCAACATCACGTTCTCCAGAATTGATATGTAATTGCGCGCATC
Source organism: Schistocerca piceifrons (assembly GCF_021461385.2). Lineage (NCBI taxonomy): Eukaryota > Metazoa > Arthropoda > Insecta > Orthoptera > Acrididae > Schistocerca > Schistocerca piceifrons. The sequence goes on from NC_060143.1 coordinate 169,220,780, forward strand.
GAATCTTCCTTCCACTTCTCACAGGAGCCCACACCCTTCGGCCGATATCCATGCCCATACCGTTACCGACTCCCTGCCACTCCTTCGGCAACTGTAAATATATTTTCGATTATACCTAGCACATTTAGGCCGGTAAACAAGTACTTTTCCGGTTGATGCCGTAGAGAAAACTTTTTCGTCCGTGAAACTCACTCGCCTCCAAAACAGGAGAGGTTTGTTGACATTTTCAGCAGCCAAAGCAAGGCGAGCTTCTCTGTGGGAATCAGTCAATGTCTCTTCCACAGCAGCGCTTCTTGCTCTCAGTCCACCTTCCCTTAGACGACGAGTGACGGTCTTACTGCTAACACTGAGACCCAAAGTTTGCTGAATTTGTCGTGCGTTGACAAATGGGTGGTTCTCACTGAAACGGCGTATCTCCTGATCCTGAGCTGCTGTTGTTTTGCGGCGACGGCCATGAGGCCTCCCATTCAGGTTACCACTCTCTTCCTTTCGTCTGATCCACCTGGCTACCGTCGACTTGTGAAGACCCATATTTCTTGCTATATAGCCATTGGAAGATGCCTCTGCATGGAGTGCTATTATAGCGCCCTTGTCTGCCTCAGCTAGATGGACCATTTAGCGTTGACTGAATGATTCGTCGCGGTTAATATCTACTGCGGAAACAGCGCTAGCAGGAAATAGACTGCCTCCTCCACGATGGCAGCCACAACGCAGTGGGCAAGTATGTGTAACACGGAAATCGATGGCATAAACGAGAGATCGCAAGCCCGTACCCGTGTCATTACATAGTGGAACAATTTATAATCTGTAATTTTTCTCAGAAGGGACTGGTCCGCTCTTGTCATGTCTTGTCCTGATAAACATTACATGAAATGAAATGTTTACGTTTTGCATATGCGGCAGACCTAACGCAAGAAACATTTCTGAAATATCTGAGGCAACCTGAAGAACGCTTTGTGAATTTTAGCTGTAGAAGGTTGCCTTATAAGAAGGAAAACGTGTTTATCCCCGCTCGCCGTGTTTCCAAATGGCGCAGTTTACTCTGAGGCATACATAATTCTCGCCGGGCGTAAGAAGCGACTCGACTAACGAGAGGAACTCGCCAGGTGTCATAGGCTGACTGTCCGGAAACTTTGCTCGGTGAAGGAGAGGACGAAATAAGCGAACGTGTGTTTCGGCTTACCTGCAGACACTCGACCGTTTCCGAGAAACCGATGGTCAAAGTTATCAACGTGCTGTTGCTATAGTGTAGATACCTCCTGCAACCGAGAACGCAATTGAAGCGGTGGCTCAGTGGCTACCGTCGTTCCTTCTTAACTTTGATTCGAGACCATACTGGGTTTCTTTTTATTATTATTTTTTTCCTGCCTCTCTATCAGAATTGTCTACAAATGTTTCTTTCTAATTTATGTTGAAATAATGTTGTCATTATTCGCCAATTAACTTACGTGTAATTAATGAATTTAAAAAATAATAAACGAATGAGACAAGCTGATCTAAAATCATCTGGTCTGCCTCATTTATCGTTATATCCAAATGGTTTATAAATGTTAATCTACATTCAGATCCGATGATGGCACCTTTAGTGTGTTGAAACCGGTTATCCAGTAAACAATATTTAAGCGATCTTGGCTTCTGAATTATTTCTACAACAGAGTGATCGCCCCACTACGCACTGTGTGTTCCCTTTTCAACTTATTTCTTTACACAGTAAATTAACTGACGAATAACGACAACAGTGTTTCAACATCAATTGGAATAAACATTCGTAGCTAATTCAGAGAGTGAGGGGGGAAAAAAGGAAAAACCGGGTTTCTAACTCGCAGCGCAAATTTCCGAAGTCGCTATGGTAGCCGCAGAGCCACCGCTTCAGTTGAATCCTTACCCGCTAAGAGGTATCTACACTATAGCAACAGCGCACTGAAAACTTTGACCGTCGTTTTCTCAGAAGCGGTAGAGGGTATGCAGATAAGCCGAGACACGTGTTCGCTTATTTTGTACCCTCTTTCACTGAGCGAAGTTTCAGCAAGATCGGGGTATGACATTTGGCGTGTCCTCTCGTAAGTGACGTGCGTTGGAATTCAGTAGACAGAATGCGTCCACTTTCCTCGACTACTCATTGACATGTTTGGAAATTTTCTTTCTTGTAGTGGCACTTTGCATTATGAGGGCTGGTTTTCCTGATAACGATCTGCTAATGGACTTTGCTCCTAATTTACGTTACTGTGTAGTAGACCTACTGTAACTACTTAAACCGGAAATGTTTGTTTATTTGGATACTCCGCTTCTTAGTTGCTACATTACGCTATAATATTTTCCTTTGTTTCAAAACGGCAAGTTAAGATGACTACTGCATCTCGGTAACATCAGTAACAATTTAATACTTTGAAACAGTTATGTGTGGTGTACGAGGAGTGTACTCTGTTGAATGAGGAATACATTAAACACGAGAGCTACGTCCAATAACAATAATTAACTTTCGGTTACATGACAAAACACAAGTCGAAGCACTGTCAGTTCATCTCAGTACCCAGTAAAACTTAAACTGGAACGATCGAAAACACACTTTTGTGTGGAAGGCAAACGAATGACTGCGTTTTATTGGCCGCACACTAAGATTACGCAACAGGCCAACTGAAAACACTGCCTACACTACGTTTGTCCGTAAACTGCTATAACATCCTTGACAAACGTGATTGACTGTGCACGCAAAAACGTCCAAGGAACGGTAACACGATTTTTAATGTCACGAAATAGGGGAGACAGGGTCCCAGATTTGATAATCGAGTTGGGATAACATTCATGAAAACAAAAGAGTTTTTCGTTGCCGCGAGATCTTTTCACGAAATTTCAGTCACCAACATCTGTTCTGAATGCCAATACATTATTTCCTCGGGAACTTACACAGGAAGAAACCACAGTAATAATGTAATTCAAGGCTCGCAATAAAAGATTTAAGTGGTCCTTTTTCCCGCACACTGTTAATGAGTGGGACGGTAGAGAACTAGTCCGAACCTTCTGCCAGGTACGTAAGTCTGGATTGCAAGGAAATCTTGTTGATGTACTCATGTATATGTAACAACGAAATTATGTTGTAATTGCGACATGTGACTTTCATTTGATTTGAACATCGAAGTTGCTTGCTGTTTATTTACTTTTTGTTCATTAACTTCAGCTATATACGAACACCTAGGCGCGTTAAACTGATATTGAAATAAAGTGTCATGCATGGACCAATAACAACAAATTCTTGCCTACTTGTTATGTTACTGCAGTATCTGCCAGCGTCTTCAGAAGTGGATATCGCATACAACGTTAATAGGGTGTTTATAAATGGATATTGCAGACGTCTTCGAACAAAGTTTGAATGTAGCTTCGTAAAAGTTCCGTGATCAAACGATCTGAGTTGCTGGCGAATACAGTTTATCCTCACTAGACAGTATATTTTATCATTATACATGAGGTGAATAGGGTATCGCCGGGTGCGGTGGCCGAGTGGTTCCAGACGCTTCAGTCACGAACCGCACGGCTACTTCAGTCGCAAGCTTGAATCCTACCTCGGGCATAGATGTCTGTGATGTCCTTAGGATAGCTAGGTTTAAGTAGTTCTAGTTCTAGAGGCTGATGACATAAGCAGTTTGGTCGCATAGTTCTTGAACCCATTTTTTGACCTTTCGCGTAGATATTCTTTACATCAACGGCCGTACCTTTAGATTGCGTTGACATAGAAGCTCACTTTTTTACACCACCAAGGAACCGGTTACCGCAAGAAGTGCGATACATTTCCGCTTATTATGTCCACCCGTTCTGGAGGTAAACGGGTTTTAAGGGTTGGGCAGACCCATAGACGATCAAGAAAGTGAGACCAGTAGAGTTCCGTTTTTACCGGTTTAGGTGACGAAATCCTAACAACGAAAACAGCTACGACAGCTACTGAAGATGAGGGCCGCATAAATAACATCCCCTGCTCTTTATTCTAAATTTTCAAGTTGCAGTCGATACATCACCATATTAATCGTAGCTACACTTTCGACCTAAATCACGTTTACAGGAATGCAAATAGAATCCATTTGCCTATACACGTGGTAATTCACATCCCAATATTAATGCCACCGCGTTTTAGAAGTGCGAACGTTCCCATTGCTAGCTAGCTTAAGAAACACTTCGGCTAATGAACGTTTTCTGGCTGTGGAGAGTCTAGTGGAGAATACGAAACAGTGTAGAATACGTTTGGCAGCTATGTAACCGTTTATTTCCTGGGGTGGTGCAGAATTATCCTACTAAATTTACTCTTTAATAACAGTATTTTGTTATTACGATAAACATCTCGAATGATTGTCACATAAGCGGTGACATAAAGGAAGAAAATTCATGTTTTTCAGTCCAGAAAGCTCTATGCAACAGAAACTGCAGATCATTTTGCCATTTTCATTGCGAAATTGCCGGCTTATTCATGTCTGGGGCAATAATAGAGGGCTGTTTGCCTGGGTTGTCTGCTAGCGTAGTGAAAGGAAGGTCTGGTTTGTTTTCGGTTCTAATCTCGATGGAGGCAGGTAGAATATCAGTAAAGCAATTTTAAGAAATTTTCGCGCCCCAATACGTTTTATCGCTACTTTTATTCTGTACTGGCGCCCTGTGGATGTCAATATGACACTCTTGTAGAATTTCATATATGTTACTGCCTACTTTTTCCGCTTCTGTCAATATTGGAATTGACTTAAGTGTGGCACTGAATGATTTTTAACTGAATTTCGTTATGACTCTTCACGCATTGCTTTCATGGTAGGTCAGCAACGATAATCCAGTATGACTGGTCTGAACGTTGACACAGACGGTTTCGCGGCCGAATGCGGATAATATTTTGCTAATTCGTAACAATCTGGGGTTCTTTGTCTTACTAATACAGTTATGTTATCTTGATAAGTTGAAATTCATTTTTTTTTTTGGTACAGTTCATACCAATTAGCGTTTCTTCTTTCATTTCTGACTTATATTTACCTGTTGTATTTAACACACGAATCAGCATTAATATAGTCTTACAAATTATTGAAAACAGTCTAAAAAAGTTCAGATAGTTCGTTAATTTCACACCTCTGCATAGTGTTTTGGTAGCACTTCGTCGCCTTGCCTGTTATGCTGTGTAGCAGACTTTAAAGTCGTGGGGGCAGCATAACGAAAAGGCGAGGGGTCTCGCTCGTTTTGTCCACGACTGTACATCACGTTCTAAACGATAATTAGTGCTATATGCGGAGTGCATGAAGAGATAATCATCACACTATTAATATACATGTCGTGAGGTTTTTCAAATATCACTTTTACTTCTCAGCACGTCCCTCAATCAGACCACCTTTACGGTCTTCATTTCCAGTTTTACCACATTTATTTCATTTTTTATGCCTGACAATTTTTTATTGACACGCAAACTTCTTCGAAAATTCTGTACTAGACTTGTGGTCATTGTAAAATTCCTCTGTTGACACTAAGTAGAAAAAGAGAGCTAGCAGTACAGCAAAAATTAATCGAAAACATGCTAAAAGCTAGGGAAATCATGTTCATCATGCAACAACACACACACAAAGAACTTTGTGTCCCTGGATACACTGAAAACATTGATGATTTATGTCGCAGTACACTAAACTAACTGACTTTTACTAATTGGTCTACCACTTCAGCACAGATACTCCAATTCCATATTTCTTGTGAAGTCCAAAGACCTCATTGACAAATGATGTAATAGGACTGCGTGAACACCATACCCAGTCACGAGAGGCAACTCTTCCCTCGTGCTTCAACATAGCGTCATTATACTTAAAACTCACTACACCACAGGCCAAGGCCATTACTTCTTGGTATGTCAACAAAATATGAGCCCCTAATATCGTATCACTAGCCAAATTCCACACAGATACCAAATTCGGATGAAGCTATAACCTTTACAAAGAAAATCAATACCTACTTGTCTCTTCATCTCTGCTCCTTTTCTGGTATTCATCCCCTTCACTTGAGTCCACTGTAAAGAAGGAATAGTCAAGCATGTTGTTGTTGTTGTTGTTGTTGTTGTTGTGGTCTTCAGTCCTGAGACTGGTTTGATGCAGCTCTCCATGCTACTCTATCCTGTGCAAGCATCTTCATCTCCCACTACCTACTGCACCCTACATCCTTCTGAACCTGATTAGTGTATTCATCTCTTGGTCTCCCTCTACGATTTTTACCCTCCACGCTGCCCTCCAGTATCAAATTAGTGATCCCTTGATGCCTGAGAACATGTCCTACCAACCGATCCTTTCTTCTAGTCAAGTTGTGCCACAAACTCTAAGTACCCATCTAACCTTCAGCATTCTTCTGTAGCACCACATTTCAAAAGCTTCTATTCTCTTCTTGTCCAAACTATCTATCGTCCATGTTTCACTTCCATACATGGCTACACTCCATAGAAATACTTTCAGAAACGACTTCCTGAGACATGAATCTGTACTTTATGTTAACAAATTTCTCTTCTTCTGAAACGCTTTCCTTACCCTTACCAGTCTACATTTTATATCCTCTCTACTTCGACCATCATCAGTTATTTTGCTCCCCAAATAGCAAAACTTCTTTACTACTTTAAGTGTCTCATTTCCTAATCTAATTCCCTCAGCATCACCCGATTTAATTCGATTACATTCCATTATCCTCGTTTTGCTTTTGTTGATGTTCGTCTTATACCATCCTTTCAAGATCCTGTCCATTCCGTTTAACTGCTCTTCCAAGTCCTTTGCTGTCTCTGACAGAACTACAATGTCATTGGCGAACATCAAAGTTTTTATTTCTTCTCCACCGATTTTAATACCTTCACCGAACTTTTCTTTTCTTTCCTTTACTGCTTGCTCAATATACAGATTGGATAGCATCGGGGATAGGCTACAACCCTGTCTCACTCCCTTCCCCACCACTGCTTCTCTTTCATGTCACTCGAATCTTATAACTGTCATCTGGTTTCTGTACAACTTGTAAATAGCCTCTGGCTCCCTGTATTTTACCCCTGACACCTTCAGAATTTGAAAGAGAGTATTACAGTCAACATTGTCAAAAGCTTTCTCTAAGTCTACAAATGCTATAAACGTAGGTTTGCCTTTCCTTAATCTTTCTTCTAAGATAAGTCGTAGGGTCAGTATTGCCTCACGTGTTCCAACATTTCTACGGAATGCAAACTGATCTTCCCCGAGGTCAGCTTCTGCCACATTTTCCATTCGTCTGTAAAGAATTCTCGTTAGTACTTTACAGTTGTGACTTATTAAACCGATAGTTCGGTAATTTTTACATCTGTCAACACCTGCTTTCTTTGGGATTGGAATTACTATATTCTTCTTGAAGTCTGAGGGAGTTTCGCCTGTCTCATACATCTCGCTCACCAGATGGTAGAGTTTTGTCAGGACTGGCTCTCCCAAGGCTGTCAGTAGTTCTAATGGAATGTTGTCTACTCCCGGGGCCTTGTTCCAACGTAGGTCTTTCAGTGTTCGGTCACACTCTTCACGCTCTATCATATCTCCCATTTCATCTTCATCTACCTCCTCTTCCATTTCCATAATATTGTCCTCAAGAACATCGCCCCTGTGTAGACCCTCTATATACTCCTTCCACCTTTCTGCTTTCCCTTCTTTGCTTAGAACTGCATATTCATGCAAGTGGTTCTCCTTTCTCCAAAGGTCTCTTTAATTTTCCTGTAGGCAGTATGTATCTTACCCCTCGTGAGATAAGCCTCTACATCCTTACAATTGTCCTCTAGCCATCCCTGCTTAGCCATTTTGCACTTCCTGTCGACCTCATTTTTGAGACGTTTGTATTCCATTTTGGCTGCTTCATTTACTGGATTTTTATATTTTCTCCTTTCTTCAATTAAATTCAATATTTGTTCTGTTCCCTCAGGATTCCTACAAGCTCTCGCCTTTTTACCTACTTGATCCTCTGCTGCCTTTACTATTTCATTCCTCTTCTTATACTGCATTTCTTTTCCCCATTCCTGTCATTTGCTACCTTATATTCTCTCTCTGAAACTCTGTACAACCTCTGGTTCTTTCAGTTTATCCAGGTCCCATCTCCTTAAATTCCCACCTTTTTGCAGTTTCTTCAGTTTTAATCTACAGATCATAACAAATAGATTGTGGTCAGAGTCCACATCTGCCCCTGGAAATGTCTTAAATTTAAAATCTGGTCCCTAAATCTCTGTCTTACCGTTATAAAATCTACCTGAAACCTTTTAGTATCTCCAGTGTTCTTCCAAGTATACAACCTTCTTTCATGATTCTTGAACCAAGTGTTAGCTATGATTAAGTTATGCTCTGTGCAAAATTCTAGCAGGCAGCTTCTTCTTTCATTTCTTAGCCCCGATCAATATTCACCTACTACTTTTCCTTCTCTTCCTTTTCCTACTGTCGAATTCCAGTCACCCATGACTATTAAATTTTCGTCTCCTTTCGGTACCTGAATAATTTATTTTATCTCACCATATACTTCATCAATTTCTTCATCATCTGCAGAGCTATTTGGCATATAAACTTGTACTACTGTAGTAGGCGTGGGCTTCGTGTCTATCTTGGCCACAATAATGCGTTCACTATGCTGTTTGTAGTAGCTTACCCGCATTGCTATTTTTTATTCATTATTACCCTACTCCTGCATTACCCCTATTTGATTTTGTACTTATAACCCTGTAGTCACCTGACCAGAAGTCTTGTTCTTCCTGCCACCGAACTTCACTAATTCCCACTATATCCAGTTTTAACCTATCCATTTCCCTTTTTAAATTTTCTAACCTACTGCCCAATTAAGGGATCTGACATTCCACGCTCCGATCCGTAGAACGCCAGTTTTCTTTCTCTTGATAACGACGTCCTCCTGAATAGTCCCCGCCGGAGATCCGAATGGGGGACTATTTTACCTCCGGAATATTTTACCCAAGAGGACGCCATCTTCATTTAATCATAAAGTAAAGCTTCATACAAAAGTAAATATATTCCATTTCCCATAGGCATTTCTCATCCTATTTTCAGCACTCAAATCAAATGCATACATCAGTTGTCAATTATGTGGCTATTGGGCTATGGGCTATCCACTTTAACCTTTTTCTGTGGTTAAGCAGAGCGTACTTCTACAAAATAGGAACTTTAGTTTCTATCTTGACAATGTCAGTGATTTCCATTCCCTTCACCACCTTGATTTGACGAAACAGTCTTTTAATCCAATCACTATTACCACTCCTAAAATTTTTGCTTTAATTGCAATCACATAACTCCTCTGATATCTCCACTTTCCGTTCCCATGTCTATCACAATATGTATCACATTTCCAGTGATCATTATTCCATTTCCTCTGTGGCCTCAGACTAGAATAACAAAACTTACTGTTGCTTCTACCACAACCCTTCTCTTCAGCACTAACTGCAATTTCACCTGACCAGAAAGAATAATCTGGCTCAATTTGGGAGTAAATTTTACAAGTCAGTTATAATTCAATTCAGTAGGACTGTAAGTATTGTTAAAAAAATTATTTTTTTTACTCCATGCATTCACAGAATGAAGCAGGATTTATAAAATCAGTATTATTAAAATTTTTTCACAGACAAGTATGCCAAAGATTCTGTCTTGCGCTGCCTCACACCAATCTTCTAACAGGAATATCTGATAAAACTCGTCATATGGCTCACAGTTTCTGGTCAATCACAGTATTCACGTACTAAGGTCACCTACCAAACAGCCACATACAAACTCAGTTCTGTGGCGGGCTGGCCATGTGGAAGGAAATACAGAATCAAACTGCGCTAGCCAAGCATGAGAATCAATACCATTTCATAAAATTTAATTAAGCCCCTTAACATTAGACTCCAGCTTGCCCCATAATTCTTGGAATATTAGCATATTATTCATTTTATAATTGTGTTTTGAAACTGAATTACTTCTGTATTGCTCATAAACAGGAGCTATAAAATCGTTTACCAGAATACCACAAGTAGTACTAGATTAATGAATTGTATCATATTAAACGCATCAGTGTAAACATTCAATCTTTGTACGAATGATGTACTAAAAGTTACATTATCGCTCCACAAATATTAATTATTCATTGGATAACCTGCGTTGATGATCACAGCAGCTGACAGTCTCTGTGCACAGTGCACCTCATGGCCACTCCAGATATACAAATTTTTGAAGTCTAGATACATACTAATAGTAATTAAACAAATAATTTAAATAAAAATTGTTCTATATCCCATTATAACCGACATGCTCTAAAAATACAAAAACAACTCAAGACTCAAAAACGTCTTCACAATCTCACCCTGTTCAAACACAGGTACGTGTAGAGGTGGCAGTTTGAAGAAAACTTCAATTTTCAAACACTAATTTATTAAGCAAACTCATGTTACTTTTCCCACTATAATGACATCATTTGTTGTAGAGTACCATACGTACTCCACATATTACTCCCTCTAATTGGATCTGAACTATTGGCTCCTATGCAGCAGGTAGAAAAACCATAACTCTAATCAATATAGCAAATCCAGTTCTAATGAATAAGCAAAACATCATGAAACGTAAATCCCAGACAATTTTGTACACGAATTTACAATAAAAATTGTTATAGGTAACAAGAATAAAGACCTCAAGAACAAAACAAAAAACATTATCCTGTATGCTGCAATATACGTCAAAAAGGTAAAAGAGAAACCTCCTCATCTGCACAAGGAAAACAGTGATCTCTGTACTGTAATGACCCGGCCTATTCCGCGTCGCTATGTATCAGGACGGGTGAGATAAATGGCGAAGGAGCGGGAAGATTCAAATCCGAACTTGCAGTGAAACAGCCGTAGCACTGACACAGGTCTGTTGAAGCAGCCATATACAGCACTCCGTCTAGCCTCAGAGCCGCACTTTGTCGTTGAAAACTCAGCCGACCGCGGAATGCGCTGACGCCTGTTATCCTGGGCCGCCGTGGCTGCAGCCGCGACGCCAGTCGGCCGCCAGCGACAAAGACCAGAGCTGGCCGTCCAGGCCCTTCGGAGTGTGACGGCTAAGCAGCCCCCCCGTACTCGTTGTCCTCACTCGTGCGCTTGGGTGTGGCAGCTGACGGTAGATGTCCTGATGACGACCAGCGATGCCGTAGTCACCCGCCAGACGTAGACGAAGGTGGTGGCCAAATGTTCAAATGTGTGTGAAATCTTATGGGACTTAACTGCTAAGGTCATCAGTCCCTAAGTTTAACCACTACTTAACCTAAATTATCCTAAGGACAAACACACACACCCATGCCCGAGGGAGGACTATAACCTCCACCGCGACCAGCCGCACAGTCCATGACTGCAGCGCCCTATACCACTCGGCTAATCCCGCGTGGCCGGTGGCCAAAGACATCTAGGTTTCTAGGAGACGGCGAGTGTGCATCTCTCCCAGCCAGACTGTAGACATCTGGTAGTCCATCGACCCAAGTAGCTCAGGGGGTGGACACAAGCTAGGCCCAAGCTCCCCACATCACCGAAACTTCCCGCAAATCCCGCAGCCATCACAACACAGATATGGTGTGCCTCGTTGCGAGGTTGCCAGCAGATTTCCATCACCAAGGATGGGTCGTGGTTTCTCTGAAACACAAATGGCATCATTCTCTCCAGTTTAATAAGCAGACAGAATGGAGGCATTACTTCATTCTTTGAGTTCCTACGCTCTGTTACTTATAACCATACAAGTAGGCGTCCGACTTAGTACTATTACAGGGGGAACAGTATGTTTATTTCATGTTACTTGGCTTTCAGCTTTTCCTAGCTCGCTGTGCCCCGAGCATAAGTTCCTACACCCAGTTAAATTTGCAACGCGTGAGTTTCTCGGTGGCCCGCAAATGTCATAAAACATCACCTCACTCTTGGTCATACTGTGATGCGGCTCTGAGGTTCTACGTGGCTCGCCCGTCCCTAGTGTAGCAACCCTGTCTGGCCGAAATGGTTTGCCGTAATGTCAAAAGTACAGTCCAACGGCTTCCTCTGTTAGCACTTCGGGCAGGCTTGCCCCAACGGCCTAGCTTCGTGTGGGAATAACACGTTTAAGACATTCGCAACTCGCGCACCTAACTTTTTCGGGGTGCATCACACATCCCCTCTTTAGAAAGATTCCTCCCGAATCTTCCATTAGCGAGCCTTCCAGTCCTGAGGTGTCCCTCATGGGTCCTTCCTTATCCAGCGTACTCTCAAAGTGCGTTCTCCAGGAGCTTACTACAATAAAATCCTGAATGCAATGCTTGTACCACCTAATACAGAACTTCTACTTCCATGAATCATTCCCACGGCCATTGACTGCTAAATACTCGTCTGGCAACTGGTGTCTCGGCTGATCTGTAGGTTGTGCGATTACTTCATAAATAAATTATGCAAATACCTAGTAAAGACAGTACATATTGGTAGATGAAAGTCATCTAAGTAATCATGTGTTGACGATTTTCTTGAATGGTTTGGATATGATGTAACGTCAGCTCCACCGAAATTTTCCGCTGCTATGAATCGATAAATCTGTGTAATGAATGCGTAAGTTCAGGGTTGAGGGTGGCATTAAGGTGCTCTAAATTCTGGAAGTGCGACATCCTTAATGGCCCTTCTGGCCAATGCAGTGAATTCCGCGTTAGTGTAATGACAGTCATACAAGTGAGTGTACACCTAACATAGAAACCCTTCCCAAGACGAAAGCCATAGCACCTCACTCTTCATGGAAATCACCGCTTTTTGAAAATGACCAAGTGCATCATTTAATTTCGGAACTTCTCCTAATCTGTTATCGCTGACAACGTTTTTATTAATTTACCTCCCGCATTTAACCAAGTTCTCCTCCTAAAAAAAAACAGGTTGTCTACAATATATACTATCTATGATAAGTGTGCTCTTAATTTACTGTGATTATGATACTCCTTCAGCACCCCCTAAAAAACGTTACTTCCCTGTGCCTCTGTATATCAATCCGAAAGAAAATCTACCAGTCTCCGAATTTCATTCCTCTGATGTGTTGATTTCAATGTCCACTAATGTCTCATAAGGAAGGTATCCAACTGCCTAGAGAAATATATACCTCAAACAAACATTTGAACGACAGCTAAGCATTCTGCTCCACTCCCGATGATGATGTGGACTACCTCGTAATCATACTCACTGAACTTGAGAAGGCAGCGAGGCAAACGAGTAGATGAGTCTCTTAGACCTAACAACCATTTCATTGACTCAGAGCAGCCTAAACTTTAAATCATCTACCAGACATGAAACGCCAGAAATGTATAATATCGCATATGACCGTTAACACTTCGGTTACTTGGTTCAAATGGCTCTGAGCACTATGGGACTTAACATCTCACGTCATCAGCCCCCTAGAACTTCGAACTACTTAAACCAAACTAACCTAAAGACATCACACACATCCATGCCCGAGGCATGATTCGAACCTGCGACCGTAGCAGCAGCGCGGTTCCAGACTGTAGCGCCTACAACCGATCGGCCACACTGGCCGGCATTCGGTTATTGAGTGGTTACTTTACGCATTATTTAACTGCCCCTGTCCGTCAAGCATTTGACTCAGAATACATCCGACTGTCCATTACAAGCATCGTTAGAGACAATTAACCATTTTCTAAAACCTGAAATAACCAATACGGTATCGGACCTCATAGTCTCTTACAGTTTCTCTGATACTACCTGACTCTTCTCCTTCCACTGAATTACATATTTGTTTCCATGTAATAAATCTGGTCTTATCCGAACTATGTAATGCATCACTAACTCAGCTATAGGCCTGTTTCACTGCTGACATCATTTGAAAAAAATATCTGAGAAGGTGATTTATTGTAGAATAGCGTCTCACCTTAGCAATGAAAATATCCTCAGAAAATCACAGTTAGGGTTTCAAACGTGGTGCTCTATTGAGAAAGCCATTTACATGTTAACTCGCCAAGTTTTACAATGATTAAATTATGAAGTAGCATCGGTTGGTATTTCCTGCAACCTACACTGCTGGCCACCGTAAATGCAACACCAAGAAAGACAAGAGGTAGCACAACAAAATTTATTTTGTAGATAACATAATGAATGCAGAATGAATGAGATTTTCACTCTGCAGCGTAGTGTGCGCTGATATGAAACTTCCTGGCAGATTAAAACTGTGTGCCCGACCGAGACTCGAACTCGGGACCTTTGCCTTTCGCGTGCAAGTGCTCTACCATCTGAGCTACCGAAGCACGACTCACGACCGGTACTCACAGCTTTACTTCTGCCAGTAGATAACATGTTGACCAAGTATCAAATGATTACGTTTACAGACGTCTGTGACATGTGGTTCCTGCCAGAATCAGTAGCCAGAGTAGCCGCCATTGTTGGAGATCACCGCTGCCACACATCTCGGCATTGAGTCAAAGAGACGTTGGATGTGTTCCTGGGGTACAGCAGCCCAAGCAGCTTCCACACGTTGCCAAAGATCATCTGGTGTGGCAGCTGGGGATGTAATCTGGGTCACTCGTTGAGCAACCATGGACCACATGTTTTCTATCGGCGAATGATCCGGAGAGCGAGCCGGCCAGGGAAGCACTTCAATCTGGTTATTGACGAAGAACCTTTGGACAATGCGTGCCACGTGTGGTCGCGCATTATCCTGTTGAAATATGGCTGTGGCCGAGCCCTGAACGTAAGGAAGGACAACTGGCTCCAGCACCTCGGATATGTAGCGCCGGCTATTTAAAGTACCGGCAATGCGTACTAGAGGCGTGCGAGAGTAATATCCAATACCACCCCATACCATAATACCCGGTGCAAGACCAGTGTGGCGGTGCATAATGCAGCTGTCCAGCATCCTCTCTCCACGGTGTCTCCACACTCAAATCCGACCATCGTGGTGCTGCAGACGGAAGCGTGCCTCGTCAGTAAAGACAACGTCATTCCATTCTGCCGTCCACATCCGTCTGTCATCACACCATTGGCGACAGAGACGTCTGTGGTTCTGCGTCAATGGTAGACGAAGCAATGGACGTCTTGCGGACAGACCACTCTGCTGTAAACGGCGTCGAATGGTACGCGCAGACACTGGATGATGCGTTACAGACGCAGTGTGCTGTGCTATGGTTCGGGATGTCACTGAGCGATCCGTCACTGCCATGCGCACAATTTTCCTATCAGCACGTGCAGTGGTGCACCGAGGTGAATGCGATCGACCACTTCGGTCCGTCGTACCCTCCTGCATCCAACGGTCACATATCCGCATTACAGTTGTTTGGTTTCGTCCAACACGACTAGCGATTTCTCTGTATGATAATCCACAATCTCGGTAAGCCACTATCCTTCCTCTGTCGAACTCGGATACTTGATCAAACGATGTTCGCTGTTGTCTACGAGGCATAACTGATCGTCTTGTGAAACAACCACAAGGTAAACACACGTGCCGAACGTACACACGTCGAAATCGCCAAGCCTTAAATGGCGCTATGAGCTGACGCCACGGGCGTGCGTGATGTGCGTCTGCGCTGAAATTCTAATCAGTTGCATATCTAATCGCTGCAAACCCATGGTGTAAATTTCACTTGATTCGCATGCTTCCTTCAGGGTGTTGCATTTATGGTGGCCAGCAGTGTACTTAAGGATTCTGACCGTATGAATCACAATATTCTAGATAAATAGAAATTTTGTGAGACTGATTGTACAACCAACCAATGGATAATGTTATATCTATCCAAGTAAATGCAGAAGGTTGTGCATAATAATTCAAGAATTGTAGTCCAGGGTCATAAATCCACAAGGATCAGACTTGGGTCTGCTATTGTTCCCCACATATGTAAACGATCTTTGGTCTAATATACAACAAACAGAATTAGTTCTGGTTGCAAACGACATCGGTACTAAAATCAGTCCAAGTATACATACAGAAACAGAACAAACGGTAAACAATATTTTTAAAAGTGTCATTGGTTTTCTGCGAGTGGTCTCGCATTCAATCTTAAAAAGATTTCATTTTAAAAAGACATAGCATATTGAGTTCTGCGTATCTAGAGGTACTACACCAATGATAACGGTAATACACAGCAAGGAAATAATGAATAACGTGAAAACTTCGAAATGCTTTCATTCCCATACCCGCTTATATTTTATCCCTCTGATCAATCTTTAACGAACTCGACTGCAGTTTAGCTGGCATCACCTTCATGACACGTAAGCCTTGCATGTCGCTTCGTTTGCAACTGTATTACCCAAATGAAACAAAGTTTCAGTGAGCTTAAGAGCTTTTCCAAAGCTCACCCACACGTGGTAAAACTTCCATATGCACTTTAAACTTAGTTTCCGTAATGCTAAACTCACGTACCGTCATACCCAACGACTCAACATTTCTGTCACCAACCTCACGTAACTTACATCGTTATAGTCCCGCCGCCCCTGTTTTCCAGGTTCAGACTGATAATGTGAGCCCTCGTGCCTACAAGAAACCTCTGTTCCATAACACCCACTATACCCACTAAGCATCTTTCCGCCTGTGCACTAACTTTTGTAGTTTTACAATCTATCATGACTGCCTTCCGAAGGTCAAAGTTTTCCCGTTTCTGATTAGCGGCTGTTTACCACAATGATGCTCCCTGTTCTTTCTCTACCATCATACAGATACTCGGAGGCCCACATTCCCACATAAGTAACGCTCTAATTGCTACCACTATTTCGCCGGCCGTTGTGGCCGAGCGGTTATAGCGGTGCTAGTCCAGAACCGCGCTGCTGCTACGGTCGCAGGTTTGAATCCTCCCTCGGGCATGGACGTGTGTGATGTCCTTAGGTTAGTTAGGTTTAAGTAGTTCTACGTCTAGGGGACTGATGACCTCAGATGTTAGTTCCCATAGTGGTTACAGTCATTTGAACCGTTTATCCACTATTTCTGTGTATTGCCCTTGCGCCCACACCTGTAGCACCTCACCTCAGAAGGGAAAAAACAGTGAGCTACCCATTGCTTCATGACAAAACATATTTCCTCAAATTACGCCACAGTCCTAAGAGCTGCAGCCTCCTGCGACAACACTTTGTTGGCCTCTGCTTTGTGGAACGCATATATGTTGATCATTAACTTCGCAAATCCTGCCTGGAAATATTTCCACTAACTTATCACAGTTCAAATTAAAGTACTGAGCTCCTCGCGAAAAATTCCTATGGTATTTTCTTTTTGGTAACAATGGTGTAATCCAGCAACCAACTGCTGAAACGACTGTGCATTACTTTGGATCTCATAGTATGCCACATACGAATTGGCCTCTCATGTGAAACACAAAGCAGATGAAAATTCACTTGTCGCCTTCCTGAGAGACAATCTCCACCCATTCCAAGTTAATAATCTAAGTATAGACTAGATGTGGCTTGGATTCAAAGAAATAGTATCGGCAGCAATTGAGAGATTTAGACCAAATAAATTAACAAACGACGGAGCTGGTCCTTCATGGCACTCAAAACGGATTATAACACTGTTGCTGAAACAACGAAACAAACATGCGAAGTTTAAACAGACGCAAAATCCCAAAGATTAGGGTCTTTCGCAGAAGCTCAAAATTTAGCGCTGACTTCAATGCGAGATGCCTATAACAGTTTCCACAATGAAACGTTGTCTCGAAACCTGGCAGAAAATCCAAAGAGATTCTGGTCGTATGTAAAGTATGTTACCTACAAGAAACAATCAATGCCTCCTCTGCGTGATAGCAATCGAGATACTATCGAAGACAGTGCGACCAATGCTGAGTTACAAAACACAGTCTTCCGAAACGCCTTCACAAAAGTAGACGAAGTTAATGTTCCAGAATTCGAATGAAGAATAGCTGCCAACATGAGTAACGTAGAAGTAAATATCCTCGGAGTAGTGAAGCAACTTAAATCATCTAATAAAAGCAAGTCTTCTGACCCAGACTGTATAACAATTAGGGTCCTTTCAGAGTATGCTGATGCATTAGCTCCATACTTAACAATCATATGCAACCGTTCGCTCGACGAAAGATACGTACACAAAGAGTAGAAAGTTGCACAGGTCACACCAATATTCAAGAAAGATAGGAGGAGTAATCCACTAAATTACAGGCCCATATCATTAACGTCGATATGTAGCAGGATTTTAGAACATGTATTGTGTTCAGACATTATGAATTACCTCGAAGAAAACTATCTATTGACATCGTTCCTGTGAAACACAACTAGCTCTTTATCCACATGAAGTGATGAGTGCTATTGACAAGGGATTTGAGATCGATTCAGTATTTCTAGATTTCCGGAAGGCTTTTGACACTGTACCACACAAGTTGCTCATATTGAAAGTGGGTGCTTAAGGGATATCGTCTCAGTTATGTGAGTGGATTTGTGATTTCCTGTCAGAGAGGTCACATTTCGTAGTAAATGACGGAAAGTCAGCGAGTAAAACAGAAATGAATTCTGGCGTTCCCAAGGTAGTGTTATAGGCCCTTTGGTGTTCTTTATCTGTATAAACAACATGGAAAACAGAATGAGATTTTCACTCTGCAGCGGAGTGTGCGCTGATGTGAAACTTCCTGGCAGATTAAAACTGTGTGCCGGACCGAGACCCGAACTCGGGACCCTTCCCTTTCGCGTGCAAGTGCTCTACCAACTGAGCTACCGAAGCACGACTCACACCCCGTCCTCACAGCTTTACTTCTGCCAGTACCTCGTCTCCTACCTTCCAAACTTTACAAAAGCTCTCCTGAGAACCTTGCAGAACTAACACTCCTGAAAGAAAGGTTCGCAGGAGGGCTTCTGTAAAGTTTGGAAGGTAGGAAACGAGGTACTGGCAGAAGTAAAGCTGTGAGGAGGGGGTGTGAGTCGTGCTTGGGTAGCTCAGTTGGTAGAGCACTTGCACGCGAAAGGGAAGGGTCCCGAGTTCGGGTCTCGGTCCGGCACACAGTTTTAATCTGCCAGGGAGTTTCAATCTGGAAGACAATCTGAGCAGCCGTCTTCAGTTGTTTGCATATGTCGCTGTCGTTTATCGAGTAATAAAGTCATCAGAGGATCAAAACAAACTGCAAAGCGGTTTAGAAGAGATATCTGAATGGTGCGAAATGTGGCAGTTGACCCTGAATAACGAGAAGTGTGAGGTCATCCACATGAGTGCTAAAAGGAACTCGTTAAACTTCGGTTACACGATAAATCAGTCTAATCTAAAAGCCGTAAATTAAACTAAATACCTAGGTATTAAAATTACGAACAACTTAAATTGGAAGAAACACATAGAAGATTTTGTCGGGAAGGCTAACCAAAGACTGCGTTTTATGGCCAGTACACTTAGAAAATGTCACAGACCTACTAAGGAGACTGCATACACTACGTCTCTCGGTCCTCTTTTAGAATAGACCTACTGCATCTCGTTGTGGGATCCTTACCAGATAGGACTGATGGAATACATCGAGAAAGTTCAGAGAAAGGCAGCACTTTTTGTATTATCGATAAATATGGGAGAGAGTGTCACAGAAGTGATACAGGACTTGGGCTGGAAATCATTAAAAGAAAGGCGTTTTCCGTTGCGACCGAATCTTTTCAAGAAATTCCAGTCATCAACTTTCTCCTTCGAATGCAAAAATATTTTGTCGACACCGACCTCCATAGGGAGGAATGATCACCACGATAAAATAAGAGAAATCAGAGGTCGTACGGAAAGATATAGGTCTTCATTCTTTCCGCCCGCTATACGAGACTGGAACTGTGATGGTCGTTCTATGAACCCTCTGCCAGGCACTTAAATGTGATTTGCAGAATATCCATGTAGATGTAGATGTAGATGTAATATATCATTTCTCTGTTGGTCACCAAGTGTTGTGGATTTCTCTGTTCTATGTACCTCCCCAGAGACTAGTGTGTCAAGCCTTTTTGGCCAGAAAGTTTTAACGTAATGTCAAAAGTGCAATCTAAAAAGCTTACTCGATTAGCACATCGTCCGGGCTGGCCTCTACAGACTGGCCGCTTGTTAAAACAAAACAAAATCTCGAAGGGTAATGCCCTTAATGCCCCTTCCGGCCAATAGAGTTATTCCGCATCAGTGTTCTGACAGTCATACAAGTGAATGTAAACGGAAGAGGGAATTCTGTCCCGAGTTGAGTGCCATTCCACGGCACTCGTCATTGAAATCGCCGCTTTCTGAATATGACTAAGTGAATAATTTAATTTCGGCCCGTATACTACCTCAAGTAGTGGCATGACTGTTCCCGTGTGGCCCTTAGAGTTTCACGTGCAAACTATACATAGAAAATAAATATCCTAGTCGTCATTAAAGCTTAGCTTTTTGCAAATGGTCTTACGGTGGCGCTCCATTCTACTTTTGGTTTGCGGGTGGACCGGGCTCTTTCGTAACTTCCGAATACGCAACACGTGGCACATTTGCTCCGTAGGTTCCAAAACTAATCTCTTACCCTTTTCCGCAATTAAGTTATCGGGGACTCCAATCCCCAAATTCCAATTTTTAACTAATACTAGTGCCACAGTACTGGCCTGTTGATCTGAAATTGGTATCATTACTAGATACCGCAAAAAGCGTCGATGCCCGTAACCACATACGTACAGGTGTTCTGTGGATAGCAAATGTCGAGCTCAAGCATTTAAAATGGCTTGATCGCCTGTGTTAACCTCAGCGAAGGGATTCTCTAGTGCAAAGTATCCTCTCCCTCAGCGCATGGTACACATTCTTTGACATATTCCTCCAAGTCACGCTGCCTCTACCATAACCATTCCGCAATAAGCCTATCTGTTGCTCGTCGACCATCAGCAGCTGGTCATGAGCCACGATACGTCTTCCCAATTTCGGAACTCTGTACAACAAATCTTCAAGTATGATAACGTCCGGCTGTGACTTAAAGGTCTGACAGTCTTTATCGTCTGCCTGTGCTCCCTGCTGCACCAATAAACTCTTGTACAATACACTAAACATGGCTATTTTGTGACTTGATGTATCCGCATTTGTGTGTCTTATTCCCGACAAACTCATAATTAAACTCACTATACTTGAGAGCCCAACGTGGCAAACGTGTAGAGGGATCTTCTAGACTAAACAATCAGTTCAGTGACGCACGATCAGTCACAGCTTTAAATCTTCTACCATTGAAAAAACATCAGTATGTGTAATATCACATATGACTGTTAACATTTCCTTTTCGTTTGTTGAGCCGTTACTTTACGCCTTATTAAGCCGCCACGATACATAAACTACTGGATGCATCTGTCCATCAAGCATCTGACCCAAAATATAGCCAATTGCCTAAGTTGATGCATCATAAGAGAGGATGAACTCTTTGTCAAAATCTTGAATAACTAATACGGGATCGGAAATCATTGTTCCCTCCAATTTTTCCAATGCTACCTGATACTCTAGCATCCACTGAAACTTTACTCTGTTTGTGAGTTATCTAGTTAAGAAAATTATACATTCTCTATAACATAAATCTCATCTGGTTTTGATTATGTTCCCGATAGAGTACTAAAGATTTGTTTCCATATCATAAGTCTGGTCTTATCTCAAATGTACAATGCGTGACTAACTGAAGGCATTTTTCCAGAGAGACTGAAATATCGCGTCGTTAAGCTCCTCTTCAAGAAATGTGATAAGACAGGTGTCAATAGTTACCGACCTGTTTCGCTGCTGACATCAGGTATCTCACCTTAGCTACAATAATATCCTCAGTTTGGCTTTCTGAAGAGTTGCTCTAATGAGAACGCCATTTACATGTTAACACACCAAATTTTAAACACATTAAATGATAAAAAGCACCAGTTGGTATTTTCTGCGACCTATCTGAGGCGTTGGACTGTGCGAATCACAGTACTGCCTTAGAGAAATCGCACGTTTATGAGACTGGTGACACAGAACATCAATCGATACTGTCATATGTAACAAATGAATGCAAAATGTTGTACTTAACGATACAGCCAGAATTCTCCAGAAACGTGATTCCCCAAGGCTCAGTCTTTGGTCTACTATTGTTCCCTACATATGTAAACGATCTTTGGTCTGATACGCAGCATAAAGAAATAGTTCTTTTTGCACATAGCACTAGTATTATCACCAGTCCAAGCATACGCAAGAAACAGATGAAATGGTAAACGATGTTTTTAAAAGCGTCATTAGTTTCCCGCAAATGGTCTCACACTCAATTTTAAAAAGGCACAGTATATTCAGTTTGCTTATCTATGGGCACTACATCAGAGGTCAAGGTAATAAATAGTAAGGAAATAATGAATAGGGTGAAGCTTCAAAATTCTTATGTGTCAGTACTGATGAGCATTTAAACTGGAAAAAGTGCATTTTGGAATTCCTAAAACAACTTGGTTCAGACACTTTTGCAATTAGAAGAATTGCCATTCTCAGGGAGACGTAAATCAAGAACTTTCTGTATCCCCCTTACTTCAGTAACGTCATATGGGATTATGTTACCTTTAACGTGCTGTACGAATAATATGTGGTGCTCACCCATGATCATCTTGCAGTCATCTGCTGAAGGAGTTGACCATTCTGAGCATTCCGACGGACAGTAAAGTAAAATTCGGAAACAATCTCAAAAAGTTTCTTGTTGACACTTCCTGTCTGTAAAAGAATTTCTATTTTAATTGGTAAAAGTTAGTGGACAGGAATTACTAGCTCATTGCTGTAAATTTCATAATTATAAATGATTACCATGTAGCTGTCTTTACCAATCAAGTTGCGATGTGTATTTGAAATGACTCATTACACATCATTACTATTTGTTGTACAAAATGTTCCATGAAACATGAATCTAGCTTACTAGCTAATGTGTTCTAATGTTCAGTTGTATTCACCAAATCCCTTACGAATTTACTATAGTGGTTGCTCAAAGCGACGAACGACTGCATCTGCTTGTCTAATGAGATGACTTAACTTACTAAAAGCGTCCTCCAATCGTCTCACACGTTCTGGCATAACCGCTGAACAGAATTCAGTCATTCAAATAGATCATGTATGGACCTTAGGCTTTAACCCTATTATAACTCCGTCCAATAACCGGTGAAAAGTAGCAGGAGCGTTTTCCAAACCGAATGACATCCACTTATATTGATAATATCCTCATGATGTGGTAAACGCTGTCTTTGGCCTATGCTCTAGTGCTACTTCCAAGTGATGATAAATTTGGAGTTACACTGCAGTAAAGTAACGACACTCAACACTTATCCAAAATTAACGTAAAATTAGCGATTGGATAAGCAGCCACTATCTCAGAAAAAATGTATTCCTTCGTTCCATCCAATGATTTCTTAGGGATGATTACGACATGTGTACTTCACGAACTGTTACTTCATCCTTGATCCCATCTCGTAGTTGCTGTTCCATGAACTCCTCTATTAATGTCTGTAAATGTCTCGCTGTACGAAATATTTGCTGTAAATTGGTGTACTACTCAAAATGTAAACAGTTCTGAGTTACAAGAGTCGCTGGCAACACCCCATCTCTACATAACAAGTCGATGAATTTCAATAATACTTTTTCCATGCATGTACGATCACTGTCCTACAAGTGACACAGCTTCTTGTGTAATGCTTGCTTAAGACTCCTATCGATGTATCGATGTGATCTTCTTCTAGTATTGTCATTATACCTTTTGACAAATTAAATCCACCTCTCCCAAAATATCTACGCCAACTGAAACCCTTATACTGTCCTTTAATATTACTCATTGCGCCACGCTTCTGCAAGCAAAACAGTGTGAAACATCCAACTTTTCATTAATCGAGAGAGACCCAACCACATACAAGATCCTACAAGACAACTCAGTACCCACTGAAACCCACACTGTTTTTCCGATACCTGCCGGTATTTTATTCTGATGATCCATCTTTAACGAAATCGACTGGCATCACCTTCACGATACGTGAGGTTTGCGGCGTTGCTTCGTTTGGAGTTGTATTACCAAAGTGAAACAAAATTTCACTGGGCTCAAGTGAACATTCCAAAGGTCAATCCTCGCACAATATTTGACTAGAAAATCTAGTCCTAGAATCACTAAATATCCTTTAGCCACATATGGCAAAACTTCCATACACTCTGTAAACTTAGTTTCCGCAGCGGTAAACTCACGAACCCAACGACTCAACACTTCTGTGTCAACCCCATGTACTGAGACGTGGGACTTAGGGAAAGCAGGAAAAGGTGTGGACAATGCCTAATCAGTTATCGTTGGTTGCACAGAAAACACATACACTTTATTTTTTAAAAAACAAGACTATCAACAATCGCAAGTTATTGTCGGCTGAAGGCCACAAGCAATGTTACACACAATCAACGGCTGAAGGCCTGATTAAGAAGGTTCAAAATTATTCATCGGCTGAAGGCGAGAAGCAGTTTCAAAAATACACCACGGCTGAAGGCCTGAATTACAAGTGAGGAAGGCAGTTACACTTTTACAAATACTAACATATTTTCTTCTTATCAATCAAACGGTAAGAAGCTATAGTAAAGGCTGAAGGCCTGAATTACATATAAAGTGGACAATTACTCTTTAAAAATACTAAAATCGTTTCTAATAACCTTAATAACTTGTAACAAGCTATCATGACAGCTGAAGGCATCACTAAGACAGGATTGGGAATTTTTTGTCGTCTGAAGGCCACAAGCAATGTTACAAACAATTAGAGGCTGAAGGCCTGATTAAGAAATGAATCAAAATTATTGGGGGAGGGGGCCACAAGCATTTTTCAGAATACTCAATGGCTGAAGGCCTGAATTACAAGTAAGGAAGGCAGCTGCATGTTAAAATACTAAAAACTTTCTGAAACAATCTTAACGAAATGTAACCGGCTATAGTGACGGCTGCAGGCCTTATTAAGAGAAAATTAAAAATAATTTGTCGGCTGAGGGACACAAGCAGTGCTACAAACAAGTAACGGCTGAAGGACGGAATTAGAAGTGGGTAAGGCAATAACTTGTTAAAACATTAGGGTAAATGTTAAACAATTATGACAACATGTTCAAATAAGCTATAGTAAAGGCTGAAGGCCTGAATTACATATAAAGTGGACAATTACTCTTTAAAAATACTAAAACCGTTCCTAATAATCTTAATAACTTGTAACGAGCTGAATCGACCCGAGGAAGGTGACTACAGCTGTGTAAGCGGTGATACTGACAACCAAGAGTTGTACTCACGTAACAGGATGGCAGCTCACACTGGGGGTAGCTTAACTACCCACCGACCGACTAACCAATCCGCCTAACGTCCGATCACTGGTACAACGATGGAATATTTTTAAACACACCCAAGGTCGAAGGAAACACTGGAACCAAGGTATACCTTCCAAAAACATATTCACGGTACAATTCAAGTGGTTGTCGAACTACACGCATTGTCGGACAGCATTAACACGACAAGGAAAGGTACCAACGTTCGTCTCCACTCAACGGAAAAGATACCAGTATAAATTGTGGACTGACAACTTATCGCCATGAGATCACTTCGGCGGGCGGACGCACACACCACACACACACACACCCACACACACACTCACAGGTGAAAGTTGCACTACTCGAATATCACGGTCCATTCAATTAAAACTCGCTGAATCCGGTCTTTGACTTGGTAGTGCACTCTCGTTGCCACATCCTTCCGTCGGACAGTGCATGTGCGTCGCCAGCGGTCGGGAGAGTACTGGCTGTCCGGACCTTACTACTGCTCCGTCCCAACTCACTAGCTCGACACACCACCACCCGGAAATACTAGAGGCTGCTCCAAAGATGGTACCACAGTAAGCGTTATCGATAAGCGCTGCTGCTGCCACTCACGGACAGACAAGCCGAGCAAACCTAGTGGCGCCAGTGAACACACTAAGAAAACGAGACGCCAGTATCGCTATTACAAGATGTCAATCTATGAACGGCATCAACATCAGCCGCACACTGCTCATGTACCTTATATCGTAGTGGCCCTGTCGCCTCCTGTTTACCTGGTCCAGACTGATAACGGACACATGTGTATCTACTAGAAACCTCTGTTACACGTCGCCCACTAAGCCCACTGAGGAGCTTTCCGTCTGCGCACTAACATCTCCAGTGTTACGGCCTATCTGGACTACTTTCTGACAGTCCAACCATTGCGTTTCAGTTTAACAGCTGCTGCTCCAAAAGGTGCTTCTTGTTCTTCTCTTCTGATATTCAGATGCTTGATGGCCCACTTCCCCACATGATCAACATTCTGGTTGCTTACACCGTTTCTGCATATGGCCCTTGCGTCCACGCCCACAACATCTGACCTCAGAAACGAATAAATGGTGATCTCCCTGCTGCTTCAGCAAAATATATTTCCTCCAATTGCGCCAAAAATCTAAGTGTTGCCGCCTCCTGAAGTGACAGATTGTTCGCCTACGCATTGTGGATAGGCACTTAGGTCTGAGCATCGACTTTGCCAGTCCTGTCAGATAGTGCTTCCACTGACTCACTGCTGTTCAGAGTCAGAGTACTGAGCTCTCGCGAAACGATTTGTATGGTATTTCGCTTTTGGTAACGCTGAAGCAGCCCAGCAGCCAACTGCTGAATCGACTGTGCTTTACTTAGGGTATTGAAATGTTGCTCTTTGAATAATTAATAAAATATGCCCCAAACGTTTAATTAATGTTAAAAAACATTATTAATTAAATTAATTTCTGTCAAGAATTCTTAAAGAAAACATTAGAAATTAGCTTCCTCAGTTGATAGTAAACTCAGTATTTCAAATGAACTCCCTCACCTCCAAAAAATCGTAACATAATATTTAAATATTAGTAATATTTCAATCTTATGTTATACTGCACATGTCTTGGCCTCTGCTGTTAAACTAAAGTATAGTCACACTTCGTACGACCAACTGCTCATCAGCAGTAGCTGTAACATTATTAATGAAAACCGATAGACCTTTCGCTGTTCAGGTGTCTCCACACTACATCCCGCGGGCCAACACCATCTACGGTAACGCGTTGGACATGTATAGTACCCAGTCTGCAGTAATGTTTCTTATTGCACTCGAATATTGATTATAGAGCACCTCCCATAAGACGTGATTCGCACAATCAGTAGAAGAAAATGTAATAAAACGACTAGCTTACCGAACGATGTTTCGCATAAAGAATCTATTTCGTGTTTTTTTTTTCAGTCTTTAATGACCATTTTAATAAACATTTTTGGAACAGCGATCAAAATTTCTTTTTAAAATTTATAAACCACCTTATGGTCTGGACCGGTCTCTTTGGTCACTAGAAATGAATAATTTTTAAGTCACACATTCTCCTGTAAACTCTGCACTGTAAAAGTAGAGCCTGCGACAATGCTCCGTGTAATCATCTGGAATGCACGAGCTTCCGCGACGAGTTTGCAATTTCTTTCCAACAACGTTGCAAGGTCTTTTTCTTCGTTGATGCATCGTAACCCTTTCTCTGTCAGTATCTGTTTATGAATCGAATTATGATTTGTCGTCGTTTACTAATACGAATTCATTAAAGATACAAGTATGGTAGTTGCTATGCTCGCTACAAATTATATTAACGATGAAGGTATGTCTCTTATTCGACACAGCTTGGAGCATAGAAAGAAGAAATATCTGTAGACAACTTTATTCTAAAACAGGGTTTATTGTCAAAAAATTACTATGCAGTATTATGAAACTGCTTGAGTATCTGTTTTATTCGGAATGGAATGAATAGACTTATTCTACATTGACTCTTAGTGAAAACAAGTGTTTCTCTTACGAGGGTTAGTTACGAGAAAGTTCAGGGATGAATCCTGCTCATTACGCGAAGTAACACTGTACAGTGCAAAGTTTACAGTGCGAATAAATCATACAGAATATGTAAACTAATGAGTTATTTTTATTTATTACCAATTAAGACGAACATTAACTGACATATACAAAGGAACTAATTGCTTTAACTGTAATTACTTATATCATACAAGTTCAGAAATGAATCCTGCTCATTACGCAAAGTAACGCTGTACAGTGAAAAATTTACAGTGCGAATAAGTCATACAAAATACGTACAATAATCAGTTATTTTTATTTATTACCAGTTAAGACAAACATTAACTCACGTATTAAAGGAACTGATTGCTTTAACTGTAATTGCTTATATGATATTTCTTTAAAATTTACCATCACGAAGTGACATACACAGGCAATTCACATAATGAGATTAAGTATTGTCATCATAATTAATGAGATTTACGTCGCTGCAACTTCCCTCATGCAATTGTTTGCAGTTGGTGGTCTCACTAGGGGGAGTTATCAGCAGCGTCTTCAAATGCTCATCGGCTTGTTTAGATCTTTAATATTATTGTACAGTTCATTTTTTTCACAAAGATAAGTAGAGCCAAAAGTGGAGAAAAGTCACAAGCAAACATGCAACTGGTGAAACTGTGTGAGTGGAAGACATAAAATGTCAGCAATGACGAATACAATCATTTACCTCTACAAAAATCGCTACGTCGCAAATCAACCATTTCCATTTGCAATTCTGAGGCAAGAGTTTCTATATCGGCATTAAAAGGGTTTTGAATAATCTTAATATCGTTTGTACCAAAATCTGAAACACAGGACTCAAAATTTATTTTTGAAGCATTCGAAGTTTCAGTTGGAAAAGCAAGCGGCAGTGGAGTCTCTGACTGCTTAATGAATTTTGGTATGTATTAAAATACATGAAACACTTTATGTTGAATTGAGACTGAAAGAAAATATTTTTTTGTTGAAAGGATTTAACATGAGTGTGCAAATCAGGCAGTAGTAATTTTTCGCCTTGTAACTTCAAATTACTGTTGTTGACATGTTTAGTTAAATCTGTAAAAAATGATAACTTCCATAGCTGCTCATCGTTGTGTGACAGCAGAGATCGATTCCTTTCATTCAGAAAATTTCAGTTCTTGCTAGGAGCCCATAAACCGAATCAGAGTTTTCCACAGCTAAGCCAGCGCACTGGTGCGTGATATGGTAAATCATTTTCTTCAATCTCTTCATTAAACTCGAGGAGTTGACGATGACTGAGGGTATGTGGTCTTTTACACAGCTGACATGAGTGTCTTTAAGACTTCTGATATATCCAAGCATTTTCCACACAGGAACTGTTGCTGAATGATGGAATGTGCGATTAAGGGTTTCGATCCACCGACATTTTCTATCGCCTTTGAGACGGTACCAATGACACTTGTGTTTTCTCCACAAATGTTTTTACCACCATCAGTTTTAACAGACCTTAAGTTTTTCCGTTTTATCAACAGTATTTTCTACGCCTTTAAAAATTTCTTCTTTCGTGGCAGTGCCGTGAATGCTATGAACGTCAAGAAACTGTTGATAATCTTCATGATTGTTCATCCATTCAATAAGAATTAACACCTGTGCACTATCCGATACACACGTTGACTCATTCAGAACCAACGACAACCACTCATAGTGTTGAGTTTTCTCGAGATTCGAGCTGCAGCCTTTGCAGAAAAACTGATGTTTTTAAATAAATAAGCTTTTTCTGGAGACATTTCTTCAGCTTCTGCAGTCATACAATCCATTACTAATTGGCCGTCAGTAAATGATTTTCCGTGTTTTGTTACTGAGTGAGCCATGGGGAAACTAGGAAAGTTGCTCCTTGTTGTTCAGTTTTTACTTTCTTAAAACAACATTTTCTGAGATTTCAAAACACGTTTCAAACACGCACAATTTCTAACCTTTGGTATCTTGTAAATTTGGAATAGTTTTGAGAATATCTTGTCTCATAATGTATTCCTTGAGAAATTATGTTGTTTTATTGCAAGTTATACACACTGACTTATTACTTCACTCAATTACGAAATAAAGATGTCCCCATTGCTCTTGGAAATTTCAGTACTCACTATCTATCTTCCGTGTCTTTTACATGTTTACACGAATCTGTACAAAAGAGACTTGAGTGCAAATCAAATTGATGTCAATTAATAGTATTAAGAGTAAAGTTTCTGAGTAAAAAATTGCAATGGATTTATCTTCAAGGAGACTTTAATAAATTTTAAAATTCGCTGTTACATATACCGTATTTTCACTAAGACACTGTAGTCACAAAACACACTGACCCTCTGTACTCTCCGGAAAACTTCATTATTATATATTTAACACTGTCATAAGTAGTCACAACAGTACGTAAAGCCATGCACGCACATTGGTTATCGGAGAGGCAGTGAAATGAGCAGGTCACTTGCCCGTAAGTACCAACAGAAACTGCGGAGTGATAATCACTCCCGTTCTCTCTGCCATAGATCTCAATCACTGCCTACACCTGAAATAATAATTTGCTCGTAATTCAACACTGCAGTATTTAGGTGTAATGAACCAAAGTCTGTCCAAGTTTTTATGAGCCAAGGATGGTCGCAGAAAACGAATAGGTAGCCACTATTGCCGACGTGTGGTGAGTTATGTTGTGGTGGGAAGATATCCTGCAGTGCTGGTGGAATATGCAGATCGTGCTACGTTCTGAACTGCTGCTGCGATTTTAATGACGTACGGAAGTAACAAGCTTTCGCGAAAGTGTGTTACAGCAAGCCTCACGAGTGGCTTTTATTTGTAACAATGTAACGAAGTTAAGGCCACATCTCAAGAATAGACAATAAACCGATCATTGTGTAATGCGTGCTGCAGTGTTACTCGGTGTCAGCCCGTAAGGTCTGGTAGTAGTGGCAAGTGTCACCAAAACTTCTCCACTACGTTGAGGATTTCCGAGCAGTGCTAGGGTATCAGGCCTCCAGGAATGCAAATTATAGCTCGGTTCTGGACCTTGGGGATTTAGTGGAAGTGTCGGTGTGGCCATCAGCCTAAAATTCTTACAGAGACCTTTTCTATTTGGAAAGGGATTAATGAGTGCGGTTACTGATGGATCAAAAGTAGAAGAATCTACCTCCAACTCTGCCATATTTTCCCCTGACTCAGGCTGTGACTGAACCCGAAAGGTTTCCAAAGCCACAAATCTATTAAGAAGGTCCTTATGCTAGAGCTTTTGGTGAAACTTTTCCTCTGTTAGAGCAGCAACAGATTCTGTAGCAACACCAGCACACACAAATAAACCACTAAAACACTACTACAGAAAAATGTTATAAGTTACCTTTTTCTCGTGTGTCGTCACCCATCTACAGTCTGAACAATCGAGAGCCAAATGATCAACACGTGTACATGTAAAAAATGTGCCTTCTACAGCCTTAGTGCAAGGCAATTCGTGCCCTGCAAGGCTGCAAAACGAACAACGACAAGTTCACGGATTCACATGAATTCGGAAACACAACCTTATCATACTCTATCCAGTACCCCACAAATTGAGTTAACTGAGGAAAACATACTTCATTGAACATAAACAAAGTGTGGCTCAACGCACCCCATTGGAATGAGCCAATACTAGTGAACTGGAGATATTCCGCTCGAATGTAATTTACTAAATTACACAGTCTTACTGCCCGACTCTAAAAAACAGTGTTTGGGCTCAAGAGTTATCCAACAATCACTTCCCTTGGCAAACTGTACGGTTTGTATGTTAGAAAAACGCTTCCCCAGACCACCTGCGTCGTGAAGCGTAACGACTACTTCATGACACCAACGTTAACACCTGGACCTGTTCCTGACCTCGGCGCCCTGTTATGGGTGATATGGTGAGGGAGAGGGCAGATTACCGCGGCAACGTATAATCAAGGACGCCTCTTCCCGTTGGTGACGTCTGTTGACCTGGGTCATGAGTGGCAGCTACCGTGATGGCGAGGTGCCCATCAGAAGTGAAGAACTAGGGTGTCCCGTAAGGTGAGTCATAGTCTTGCTGTCTGTGCACCCCTGCTATTACTTGTGGTCTCCATGTCACACACTTGGGGGCAGTACCGATAGCAGATGCCAATTTCTGAGCAATAATACCCTTGTCAACTACCCCTGGGATCACCCAGGGTCATGACCGACTGAGTTCATGTCTCTAGGAGGCCTCGAGGCCGCACTTCCCCCATCCAGGCTGTAAACAGCTGGCACTACACTGGCCGAACACCAGCTCTCCACTTCAGTGAAGTTCCCGAAGTCCCGCGGCTACTACTCCTGGCCGAAGCTAAATGAGTCAGTCACTGGCCAGGTACTCAACCGATCTTCATCAAGGAGGGTGGATTGTGGTATCTCTGAAATTCAAAAGCACATCATTCTCTTTGGTTCAAGAGGCAGACAGAATGGCAGTACTACTCAATGCTTTGAGCAACGAAGTTCGATTATTTATACGCTTACAGCTATGATTCTGATGTAGACCTATCGGAGGGCAACGAGTAGGTTTTCTTTATGTTACTTGTTCTGTTAGCTTTTTCTAGCTCGCTCTCTACTGAGCACGGGTCCCTATACCGAGTTAAATTTGCGAAGTGTGGGTTTCTTGGTAGCACGTACGTTCCCGAGTAATAAAATATTACTTCACTCTTGGTCAGACTGTTCCATGCCCTCGACCGTTGACAGGTGTCGTAAACGCCCCTCTGCCTGGACTGTTTTATCATAGTGGCAACAATACCGTCGAGTGGCTTACTTAGTTATCACATAGGCCAGGCACGCCTCTACTGCCTGCAGGGCGTAGGAATAAAATTCTAACAATTCACAAATAACGCGCCGAAATTTTACAGGACGCAACAGTACAAAGTGTACTACACATTGTAGATGTAAAAACTAGGTTCTAAATCCCTAGGAACATGTTCTGGATATTCACTACTGTAATAAGACCTGTTACAACTGATGGGGCTACAGTATGGCGAAATGAAGTAGAAGGTGGTTGTTAGATAGGTAGGTAAGGTGCAGATATTGGACTGGTTAGCTATAACGGGAGGAATTAGCAGCACACCCACTGCTGGTTTGGAGACCATGCTGGACATGCCACCATCTCATCTTTTGGTTACAATGGAGACAGCGGCAGAGACATACAGTTAAAAAATTAGAAATAACTTGATTCCTTTAGCATAACGAAAATTTCACATTTGTGAATGCGGAAAATATAAGAACTGTTTGTGAAATGCCGACTGATCATACAATAATTTTTTGCGACTTCATAAACGTTTCGACGTAACAAATGCAAGAAGGGAGCAGTGGAAGAATGAACCGCAACACCTTTCAGGAGACATGGTCTGGTATGCTGGACGGTCGAAAACACATAAACCTGCTGGGGCCCGAATATACGGGACACAGCGTTGAATAGAGAGAGCAGTTTCTCGAGGGAAGTTGGCTGCCGGCGAAATTATCCGATCGGGGTGTGCACGGAGAAACATTTGCATAGGTGTTACGAAGATCGTAGCACCTATTTTTGTAAGGTGGTCACGTCGTTTTGATTTTTGCATGTGCACGTTAGAGAGAGAGCAATTGACGTTAAACAATCTTTAGTGTTGTCGTGGCAAAGTATTTGCCTCTGCGCACTCTGATACGTTATTTTAAGTAGGGTAGGCGAGGGACGTATTTCGTAGTGCTGTGTTGACTTGTGATTGTACTTTTTAGATGAAGAAAGATGTGTTGTAAAGTACAACAAGGATGAATATCATCTATATATTGAAAGTTGAAAGAAATATAAATTTTGAACAACCATTTTTTCTCAAGTGGACGACTCTGAGATACGACTGCAGCATTGAGCACCTAATTTGTAGAAATGATTATTGCCAGATAGTAAACTTCGTTCACTTACCCAGAGCTGAGCGAAAGACTACCCCACTTCCCTGATCATGAATTAACATTTCAACTCATTAAGCTGTTTCATTTTCATAGAAATTCTCTGCAAATTTTGTTCTCCTTTGTTTCGATATTACATTGCACCATGAGGTACGCATCAGATTGAACAGGGGAATGTAACGGTTTTGCTTCAGTTGCACATTTAATATAAAGAGAGGTTGTATTCAGATCCGTTACATTTCAGTTCAAATTACGTTATACTTTGTTAAAGGTTAGCATACGAGCTCAAGGTGGATAACAGTTTGTAAGGACATAGTTTTGGTAATAAGTAATTTTTTTTATAGTGGAAGGTAAAGTAGGGCTAAATTTCACGCAGAACCAGAAATAGAATGGGAATGTTATTCATGTATTCAGATTGCTAACCAGCTGTGAAATATCTATCAGCGCCTGGAACGAGATCAAAGATTATTGCAGAATGCAATGAAGCCTTTCGGAGCCTAGGGGAAAGCAACAGGGTAAAATTACCGGGGGTCCCTAGTCACTCAGGAACTGATGGCAATGAACAAGCTAATAGAATGATCTGAACAGGCGCGATGTGTCGATTTGTTGGGCCGGAACCTGTCATAACCTAAAGAGATGGTAAAAACAAAACTACATAATTAAATCAGAAGGCAGCACGTAGAATATTGATCTAAGACCCAAAATCAAAAATATGGCATACCAATGTTGCCGAATCCATATTTCAAGAGAAGTTCTATAATGAGGAACTTGAACAGGAAACAGATCAAAAATCGTGGTAAAACTCATCACTGGCCGGGGAACTTCATAAAACATCAACACACGATGGATACGGAAGGAAAGGCCAACTAAGTGGGGAATAAGTGGTGAGGAGGATGAAATTGCACCACATATAATCATCGAAACTGAAGCTTTAGCGGGCAAAAGTCACAGAATATTCGACTCGACAGAGCCTGAGGAAATGGTGTGTAATAAGGACCTAGTGAAGAGTTAATGGTACCTGTTTGCTTTACTAGAACCACAGGGGGCGAAACAGCACAATGAACTCAGTTTCCGTGGCTTCAGCAGTGGGTTGAGACCACTATTGTTTTTATCTACCTGCATTAAACATATTAAATTGAAGGGTCTCTTCGTCATTTTGCTTAACATTTAACTTAATGTACGTACCTCTGACACCTAAAATCTGGGTGCAAACTGTAAACTAAATAAAAAAAGACTGAGCCGCTGAGTGCGTCTACAGTGGCTACAAGTTGTATTATCTCTATTTCACTTCATATTTTACTAACTTTTGGTAACCATCCGAGCCCGACCACGCATATTCAACACATCTGTGTGTAATATGTCGGTATATACATCCTTTCCTCATCTAACCTGGTGAATGAAATCGAGAATGAGAGTGTACAAGACAAATTTCAATATCTAGCTCTGTGAGAGTAAAAGTAATCTGCAAGTGTGGCTGAATAGCCAGTCCCATAAAGCACATATCAGGTAGCAAAGAGGTTGCCCGCAGCTCGTGGTCTAGTGGTACTTCAGTTTCAGTCGCGCTAGCGAGTGGACGCTGCAATTCCGTGTTTACATCGCTGTACTTGAGCTTCGCTGAGTGTTATCCGTCCGTTAACCTCCGTGTTCCTTCATATTCCTTACGATCTGATTGCTCATTCTGGTCGTGCTGATGCTAAGTGGAATTTTGGGTGTTTAACTGAAATTTTGTCGCTGGATTAACCATAGATACAAACCTCAGGAAGAATACTCAGGTATTTGCTTTTGATAAGGTGTCCCGTCCTGTTCAGCCGACATTCCTGGAAGTAGATGACTGGATTACACAGGTAATTGCCGGCTTGTATGACCGAGCGGTTTTAGGCGCTTCAGTCTG
The DNA here is from genome assembly GCF_021461385.2 of Schistocerca piceifrons. Taxonomy (NCBI): domain Eukaryota; kingdom Metazoa; phylum Arthropoda; class Insecta; order Orthoptera; family Acrididae; genus Schistocerca; species Schistocerca piceifrons. The sequence goes on from NC_060143.1 coordinate 169,256,304, forward strand.
GAACCGCGCGACCGCTACGGTCGCAGGTTCGAATCCAACCTCGGGCATGGATGTGTGTGTGGTGTCCTTAGGTTAGTTAGGTTTAAGTAGTTTTAAGTTGTAGGGGACTGATGACCTCAGATGTTAAGTCCCATAGTGCTCAGAGCCATTTGAACCATTTGAACCAAGAATAAAGATGAAGAATCCCATGTTTCCCCACTAAAAAATTCGGAGGCATTAGTGTACAGCATGCCCACGTAGTTTACTATCTTAGCAGCGCTTTTCACACGTAAACCTGACCACAGCAAAAAGCGCAACATAGTGAAGAGTTACTGTTGCTGTCAAAATACTGTAAGAATCGCAGAAAGCAAGTTGCGAAAAGTGGTTTAACATATCTGACTGCCTCTCAAAAACGGTTTCTTTTACTCTCGAACGACCGATAAACGTTCTCCGGAAATCTGCAACAGCTGAAAATCATCACAAAGCTCGACTGCTCACACATATCTGAATGTAGCTTAACATTTATAAACCATCTGAAGCAAAGGCATTGTCCATATTAGCGCCTTTCAAAACTCCATATGGTGCTAATATGGATAATACCTTTGCTTCAGATGTTTTTACTCTGTAATTGGCGTACTTTATAGTATTTGTACTATATATAGTATGCATAGCATGTATAGTACGTACAGTTAGTGTAAAGTGTTCTTTGCATGGGTATTTGATTAGCAGTAATAGTAAAGTTGTATTGTGGTAGTAATGAGTGGTTATACCATAGGACAGTGTGTGCACTCCTTGGACAGCGCTATCTAGAGGCCGGTTGTGAATCACTAGAAACGCAGCAGGTAACCCTGCGCGGAATAAGGCAGTGTGATGCCGACCGTTGTTAGTCGAGCAGCGGTTGCGTACAAAATAGTTTTATCTTGTGACATCGGTTTTACATACCTGATGGAAAAGAACGACAATGAGAGCAGTTTTTTATTTTCTTGTACAATGATTTTATATCAGCTGGTCTGCCACAGGTATCGTTATAACCAAATGGTTTATAAACGTCAAGCTATATTCATGTGTGTGGTACTGTACTAATAGTAATGTGTATAGTGTAACTCATGTAACCCCCCCCCTCAAACCTGTCATTTTATATCTTCGCAGATCCGATTACTGCACCTTCAGTGTGTTGAAACCGGTTATCCAGTAAACAGTATTTAAGCGATATTGGCTTTTGAATTATTTTTAAATTCGTAGATACACTTGCAGCGGCCACATGAATAGTTGGAAGTGGATCCAAGATCAAATAGCTTAATTACAAGGACATCCCCTGAGAGTATATTACTCTCATTGATATACAGGCCTGAAGCACGCTTTTTCCGGGGCGCTAAAAATAACACTGTGTACTGGTTGCTAGGAAATTTAGTTAGTTACGTCATTAAAAAATTAAGATCCGACAGCACCATAAACTTCAAGTTACACATGCTTTGTGAATACCACAAAATTAAAAGGTATTAGAATCACAAGAAAAAGTTCGGTGGTATGTTAAATATTATATTTGATAGAATGGGCATTGGTTAAGAGAAAAGAGGAGACTGTAATGACAGTGATGTATTGTAGTTACCTTAAGGATATTATTTAAATTTTCAGTGTAAACTTTTGGATTGTATTTTGTTTTACTTCAGAACGAAATTTTTGAAATTTTGTGGGATAATGTACATACCTTATGTGACAGTCAGATTGTGTGTCTAATAGTGTCAAAACACAGAACAATATAGCTGCTTTAATGGTTTATAGTATTAATGTGCAAATTGACAGTTTTTATGGAAATGAGTTTATCGATTGGTTGTTGTTGTGGTCTTCAGTCGTGAGACTGGTTTAATGCACCTCTCCATGTTACTCTATCCTGTGCAAGCTTCGTTATCTCCCAGTACCTACTGCAACCTACATCCTTCTGAATCTGTTTAGTGTATTTATCTCTTGGTCTCCCTCTACGATTTTTACCCTCCGCGCTGCCCTCCAATATTACATTGGTAATCCTTTCATGCCCCAGAATATGTCCTACCAACCGATCCCTTCTTCTTGTCAAGTTGTGCCACAAACTCCTCTTCTCTCCAATTCTTTTCAATTCAACCTCATTAGTTATGTGATCTACCCATCTAATCATAAGCACTCTTCTGTAGAACCACATTTCGAAAGCTTCGATTCTCTTTTTGTCTAAACTATTTATCATCCACGTTTTACTTCCATACATGGCTACACTCCATACAAATACTTTCATAAAAGACTTCCTGACACCTCACTCGATGTTAACAAATTTCTCTTCTTCACCAACGCTTTCCTTGCCATTGCCAGTCTACATTTTACATCCTCTCTACTTCGACAAGCATCAGTTATTTTGCTCCCCAAATAGCAAAACACATTTACTACTTTACGTGTCTCATTTCCTAATCTAATTCCCTCAGCATCACCCGACTTAATTCGACTACATTCCATTATCCTCGTTTTGCTTTTGTTGATGTTCATCTTATATCCTCCTTTCAAGACACTGTCCATTCCGTTCTGCTGCTCTTCCTGGTCCTTTGCTGTCTCTTACAGAATTACAATGTCGTCGGCGAACATCAAAATTTTAATTTCTTATCCATGTATTTTAAATCCTACTCGGAATTTTTCTTTTGTTTCCTTTACTGCTTGCTCAATATAGAGATTGAGTAAAATCGGGGAGAGGCTACAACCCTGTCTCACTCCCTTCCCAACCACTGCTTCCCTTCCATGTTCCTCGACTCTTATAACTGCCATCTGGTTTCTGTACAAATTGTAAATAGGCTATCGCTCCCTGTATTTTACCCTTCCACCTTCAGAATTTGAAAGAGAGTATTCCAGTCAACATTATCAAAAGCTTTCCGTAAGTCTACAAATGCTAGAAACGTAGGTTTGCCTTTCCTTAATCTAGCTTCTAAGATAAGTCGTAGGGTCACGTGTTTCAACATTTCTACGGAATCCAAACTCATCTTCCGCGAGGTCGGCTTCTACCAGTTTTTCTGTAAGAATTCGTGTTTGTATTTTGCAGCGGTGGCTTATTAAACTGATAGTTCGGTAATTTTCACATCTGTCAGCCTCTGCTTTCTTTGGGATTGGAGTTATTATAGTCCTCTTGAAGTCTGAGGGTATTTGCCTGTCTCATACATCTTGCCCACCAGATGGTAGAGTTTCGAAAGGGGTGGCTCTCCCAAGGCTATCAGTAGTTCTAATGGAATGTTGTCTACTCCCGGAGCCTTGTTTCGACTTAGGTCTTTCAGTGCTGTATCAAACTCTTAACGCAGTATCATATCTCCCGTATCATCTTCATCTACATCCTCTTCCATTTCTATAATATTGTCCTCAAGAATATCGCCCTTGTATAGACCCTCTATATACTCCTTCCACCCCTCTGCTTTCCCTTCTTTCCTTAGAACTGGGTTTCCATCTGAGCTCTTGATATTCATGCAAGTGATCCTCTTTTCTCCAAAGGTCTCTTTAATTTTACTGTAGGCAGTATCTATATTAAACCTATTGAGATAAGCCTCCAAATCCTTACATTTCTCATCTAGCCATTCCTGGTTAGCCATTTTGCACTCCCTGTTGATCTCATATTTGCGACATTTGTATTATTTTTACCTGCTTGATTTACTGTATTTTTGTATTTTCTCCTTTCATCAGTTAAATTCAGTATGTCTTCTGTTACCCAAGGATTTCTATTAGCCCGCGTCTTTTTACCTATTTGATCCTCTGCTGCCTTCACTATTCCTTCTCTCAAACCTACCCATTCTTCTTATGCTGTATTTCTTTTCCTCATAATTTTCACTCAGTCCGTTATAATCTCCCTGTAACTCTCTACAACCTCTGGTTCTGTCAGTTTAGCCAGGTCCCATCTCCTTAAATTCCCACTTTTCTGTAGTTTCTTTAGTTTTAATCTACAGTTCATAACCAATAGATTGTGGTCAGAGTCCACATCTGCCCCTGGAAATGTCTTACAACTTAAAACCTGGATCCTAAATCTCTGTTTTACCAATATATAATCTATCTGAAACCTGTCAGTATCTCCAGGCTTCTTCCAAGGATACAACCTTCTTTTATGATTCTTGAACCAAGTGTTAGATATGATTAAGTTATGCTCTGTGCAGAATTCTACCAGGCGGCTTCCTCTCTAATTCCTTACCCCTACTCCATATTCACCAACAACGTTTCCTTCTCTTCCTTTTCCTGCTATCGAATTCCAGTTACCAATGACTATTAAATTTTCGTCTCCCTTCTCTATCTGAATAATTTCTTTTATCTCATCATACATTTCATCAATCTCTTCGTCATCTGCGGAGCTAGTCGGCATATAAACTTGTACTACTGTGGTAGGTGTGGGCTTCGCATCTATCTTGGCCATAATAATGCGTTCACTATGCTGTTTGTAGTAGCTTACCCGCATTCCTATTTTTAATTCATTATTAAACCTAATCCTGCATTACCTCTATTTGATTTTGTATTTATAACCCTGTATTCACCTGACCAGAAGTCGTGCTTCTTCCGCCACCGAACTTCACTAATTCCCACTGTATCTTACCTTAACCTATCCATTTCCCTTTTTAAATTTTCTAACTTACCTGCCCGATTAAGGAATCTGACATTCCACGCTCCAACCCTTAGAACGACAGCTTTCATTCTCCTGACAACAACGTCCTCCTGAGTAGTCCCCGCCCGGAGATCCGAATGGGGGACTATTTTACCTTCGGAATATTTTACCCAAGAGGACGCCATCATAAGTTAACCATACAAGAAAGCTGCATACCGTCGGGAAAAATTACGACTGCAGTTTCCCTTTGCTTTCAGCCGTTCGCAGTACCAGCACAGTAAGGCCATTTTGGTTAGTGTTACAAGGACAGAGCAGTCATTCTTCCAGACTGTTGCCCATGCAACTACTGAAAAGGCTGCTGCCCCTCTTCAGGAACCACACGTGTGTCTGGCCTCTCAACAAATACCCCTCCGTTGTGGTTGCACCTACGGTACGGCTATCTGCATCATTGAGGCACGCCAGCTTCACCGCCAACGGCAACGCCCATGGTTCATGGGATGAATCGATTGGTTAATACCATAATATTGTACCTAATATAATGCAATATTCAATGGCTGCAAAATTGCCCTGTTCATTTATGCACTGTGATGTGCAAGTCAGTTTTCCAGTGAAAGATCTATTATATAGGTCTGATCACTTTAGATAATTACCAATCCATTCATGACCAGAAAGTGTAGTTGGAAGGCTAGTCAATTTTATAACATCTCTTCTCCGCCATTCTCAGGTTTTTAAGAAATTGTATAACACGATTATTAAATTGTTTTTTTGTGGGATGGGCATAAATGTTCCATATTCTGTGTCATTTTAAGTGACTTCCATTTTATCGTGTGAAATGCTCATAGCTAGTCTGACTGAGCTGAGAAGGTTAAAGATCAGTTTCTTCCCTTGGCCTGTCTCACGGAGACGATTTATTTTCGTACATTAATATATTAAAATTATCCCAAAACTCGTTGATATCCTTCATAAAGTACTGTTTATGCTTTGAAAAGATTGGAGCACATGTAATTCAAAGTGCATTTTTTTTTTATTTATTCGCGTTTGAAGGAGTCTGAATGTCTTTAAAAACTTTTCTTGGGATTCAAATTAATTCTTTCTGGTAATTTAGTCAGTAACACAAACTTCTGTTGTATATCTTTAACATCACCATAACTGCAATGATCAAACTGTTTTTGTTTAAATCATTCCCAGTATAAATGTGTGCATGGTTAGTGCATGTAATTAGTATGCATTTTGAATGTGTAACATTGTTCCTTAAATAAATGTTTACAGAAATATGTAGCTAGCGGTTCTGCCTCTGGATCACGGGGTCCCGTGTTCGATCCCGGCCTGGTTGGGGATTTTCTCTGCCCGAGGACTGGGTGTTTGTGTTGTCCCTATCATTTCATCATCATTTTTTAACGTGTCTCAAATTCGACTGTATAAAGATTGGGACACTGTACGGGTGCTTATGACCGCGCAGTAGAGCGTCCACAAACGCGAGACGGGGCATCGACTAAGTGTGACTGTGCCTATTCGCAGTTAACTCTTTATCTTATTTTAATAGATTTCAGCTCCAGTCAAAATTAACGTCTTGCTTTCATCGTTCATTGCTCGTTGAGCGGTATATGGAATATTTCTTGTTAGTTTCGGGCCATTATGAACAGTTCCAGTTATCCACGCATGCAAGCTATTGTCCTATTCCCCCCTTTTCGAACACATGACGCGTGATATATCTTCTCAGTTCAGTCTGATTTAGTTAGTTGTTGATCTCACAGGTATAGCATAATTGAACAGGTTTCTGAAATTTCTCTAATTTCGATTTCAGTTCATTATCTAGTTCCCACGTGTCTTCGTTGTGTCAGCTTGTGTTAAGTAAGGATCTCAAAGCCTTACCTTCGCACATCGTGTCTCACGGTAATATATCCTGTCCAATTTATTTAGCTATTCTGAATTTTACCACTCATATTATGCAGGATTTTTGTTTCAGGCGACCACGTGTTCGTGGATTGTGAGAAACTTTATATGTCACAGTTACTAATTCTCGGGGTAAAAGTTCTAAATTAGTCTCAGAACTTCTTCTTTGGTCCAACTATTAACAGTTGATTCTTACTGATGAATTCCTGTTAACTTGCTTCGTGCAACCACGTGCACACTGATGGAGGTTTTCTTTATTCTTATATTTGTCCCAAATCTCTATTGTATGTGTATATGTGCGTGAATGTTGCCATTGAAATATTCCTCTGACCCTGACCTCATTAATAATTAATGACAAACCATGACACGGTCTCCAATATGCAGTTTTTATTTTGTAGCCCAGTCGAGAGCAATATTAAAAAAAGCAGCCATCATCCACTCATTAGTTGTTTAGTTTACTAGTTTGTTCAGTTGTGTCTTTAATAAAAATGATATTTTTACCAAAGCAAGTGCTTACATATTCTCTCGCAAACTTCCATTTTTGTGTCCTACTGCTTTTCGTTGTGCAACAGATAAATATGGCGAAGTTATTTATTTAATATTTATCCAACTATCATAAATGTCCATATCCAGCAACCCAGTTCCTTTAAATTTCAAAGGCTTTTCTTTCCTGTACGATGAAGAGCGAAAAAAACTGGTACACCTGCTTAATATCCTTTAGGGCCCCCGTGAGCACACACAATTGGCGCAACATGACGTGACATGGACTCTACTAATGTCTGAAGTAGCGCTGGAGGGAATTGACACCATGAGTCCTGCAAAGCTTCCTATAAATCAGTAGCAGTAAGAGGGGATGGAGATCTCTTCTGAACAGTACGTTGCAAGGCATCCCATATATGCTCAAAAATGTTCATGTGTGGGGAGTTTCGTGGCAGCGGAAGTGGTTAAACTCAGAAGAGTTTTCCTGTAGCTACTCTGTAGCAATTCTGGACGTGTGGGGTGTCACATTGTCCTGCTGGAAGTGCCCAAATTTGTCGGGATTCACAATGCACCTGGAGGGATGCAGGCGATTAGACAGGATGCTTATGTAAGTGTCACCTATCATACTTGTATCTAGAATTATCAGGCGTCCCATATCACCCCACCTGCATATGCCCCACACCATTACAGAGCTTAGAGCTGTTATATTTACATACAAATTCGCTGTCATCATTGTACACTTTGTAAATCATTATTCACATTGCACCATGAGATACGCAACAGTTTGAATATTGTTTGGAAATTTCATTTTGAAACAGAAATCTAGTTTAGCTGGTGCTTGCTTGCCGTTTGCTGTTGTGCTTTCGAGAAATCTGCACCAGTGTTGTCACAAGACGCGAGGTAACTGGAAATTTTGATTAGGACCATGTTCTTTTACTACAGTTGCACATTTAGTGTAAAGAGAGGTTGTATTTAAAGCAGTTATGGTTCAGTTCAAATTAAGTTATGTGTTGCCACTACACGTAAATAAAATAAGGAACAGTGTTTTCGGTTTTTATTTTATATTTTCTTTTATTTTATTTTGAAAATATTTCTTACCGATATTAATTTTCACTTACCACAATTTGAGAACTATCCTTGAAACCTTGTCACTGAATTAAGGTACGAGCTGATACAGGATGCAATAAAGTGTATTGTAGGATGGAAGCAATGTGTTCAGACAACAGTATTAATCCCACGACATACAGAAACTAATTGTTGTAGCAGTTTTCGTACACCTTGTGCAGTGTACTACCACAACATGTCTGGCACAGACAGAGGTGGTAAGAACTGTTCCCAATAGTTTTTCGATACCCCTTAGTTTTCCCAAGGACCACAAATGACACATTAGTTTTGCGGGAAGGGTACTTCCCTAGCCGCTTCCAGGAACTATATTAATGGTAACCATAGTTCCTAAAAACCATTAGTACACCGCTTTTTGTTGGGATACATATTTCTCGCAGTCCTGAGGGCTGTATTTCACAACAAATTTAACTACAGCTGGTGCAGCGGACTGCCACTGGATGCCAGGAGGGTACAGAAGTGATAACACATATTCCCTTACGCACTGTAAATACAAACTACAGTGGGAAGTACACCCTGCAAGGGTTAAAATAATCAATTAATAGATATACATCACATAGACGCTACACACAGTGTGAACCTGTACCGAATTTTTAGAAATCACAAAAAGATGAGGTTCCTATGCACATATTCCAGCAGTGCATTAAGTAAACTGAAATGCAAGGGAGAATGATGAAATGGAGTGCATAAAGCATTAGAAAGAACAATTAAAATACTTTATTGTTATCATGTGGCAACACGCGAAAAATAATCGATCTCTTAGGCTCTGCAATATCATTTCTCTGAACGCTAGGCCGTCCCGGAATTAATCATCACTGCAGGACAGAAAACGATTACATTTTAAATATGTTAATACCCAACGCATTGTGTATTACTATGCATTGCAAACAACTGTAACGGTCTCACCAAATCCCTAACTGCAATATCATCCTGTTATCAGTTTAAGACCTCATGACCACCACGTTCAGGACACAAGTACAAATTAAATTGAAGTGGCTGAATAACACAAGTGACCTGCCTAACACGTGAACTACACCAGTGTTTCGCAAATATATTGCTCGAAGAGCTTCATGACCTATCGTTACCAACTACAAAACATCTTCTTGAAATGCATGAAACATTTATTTCACTGTCTAAAGAAGAAAAAACAATGAAGAAATAAAAGCACTGTTTAAAGTAGAACTTTCATAGACTTCTCATTATAAACAGGAGCACATCTGTAATGTGTTCTGAAAAGATTTATTTCAGGGCGTTATAAACTCATGTAAAACAAGAAAAAATATCCTTTATATTCACATAAAGAAAGGAAGCCACTTAGCAATGAATATTAAGTTTGTGTGATATTACTGATGCTGGGTTTAAATAATGGTAACATCATGGTGAAGACTGCATGCTTGACATTATATGAATCTAATTCATGAGTACCAACTTTTTAATTCCATAATAACAATAAAGTCACATTTACAATATTGCAAAACAAACAATTATTCGAATATAAATATCTGAAAAGAATTTATTTAATTGTTACATACAGAACTGTTAAAAGGTATAGTATCAGAATGTAGACACTAAAGTTTACGTTAAAAGACCGATTAACCCCCGTAATGCCAACACATTTTACATAATGTGCATTACCAAGAGGATGGGGGGGGGGGGGCGACATTGTGCCCATGCTGAATTTTTTTTTTAAAAAAATTCGTGAATTATTGTTGAATGATACTAACAACAGGTTTTTTAAAGGGCAACTGATATGCGATCAGGGTCCAGAAATTGAAAATACCTTTAGCACAGTCTTAGCAAAAACAACACACTTTCAATAAGTGTACTGATGGTTTTATGAACACCACAAAAAATATAAAATGCCAACTTCGGTCATTGTTTTTGACGTTTCCTCTCAGAATACTTTTTAAAGAGATACTGATGTGTAAATAAGGCCCTTAACTAGGAAATACTGACCACGACCTTCGTTGTAGAAAGTGACATCTACAATTGAGACTTAAATTTTTCGGTTGAGATTAAATGAAAAATTTAAAATATGCTAGGTATATGACAAAAGTGATGTGACTGATTTTTTATCTACCAAATTTTTTTTTCGAGTATTGGTCCCTACGCAGTAGTTTGTTTCGGTAACTTTACGTCGGTAAAATCTTTGTTCCCAGGCTTGGCAGCAACGCCGAAAGGCTTTTAAGTTGTAGGGCCTTCAATAAGTTAGTTACAGTCTTTAGAATGTTTCCAGAGCCCTAAAACGACGTCCTTTTCAGAAATTTTTAGTTTGCATGGCAATGGGACGCTATAATTATTCAGTGTCCATTTGTCTGCATCCAGTCGGTCTCACTCGATTTAATCTTTTCCTGAGCGTTTGAAGGACATCCTTGTATAACACAAGGTTGAAAGTTTGTTCTGAAGGAACAAATTCATTGTGCATGATATTCATACAGTCAAAAAAGTAAATACGAGCTGTTTTGATCTTTGATTTGCTCATTCGAGCCTCTTTTGGTGGAGGAGATTTCTCAGTATGCCACTACTCACTTTGCCCCTCCATCTGAGGATCATACTCAATAATCCTGGATTTATCAGCGATGATCACACTACTGAAACATTCGCAGCTAATGGCAGTCTTCGTAAGAAGACCAACACACGTGTTTCTTCGATTGTTGTTCTGCTCAATTGTGAGGATCCTCAGCACGATTTTGGCACAAACCTTCCACATGTACAAATCTTCAGTCAGATCTTTGATGTAAGGTGAAAGTGCTCAAGTTTGACAGGTCAGCCATTATGTTTATTGTTAAATGTCCGTCTGGTCTCGAAAGACCATGCACACGTTCGACGTTGTCGTCGGTTTTTGATTTTGAATGGGTCACTGAGCGAGATTCATCTTCACCGTGCTATCAGCCTTCCAAAAATGATTTGTGCCAGCGAAAAATGTGTGCTCTTGACAAGGGATGTTTCCCATAGGCCTGTTTCAACTTTTCAAAGGTCACACTCATTGATTACCCAAGTTTAACAATAAACGTGACTGAAATCGTCGTCCTAAATTCCGCTGTTCCATTACTGTAAACACACAACGAAAATTCAACTTCACTGGTGGGGGCTCTCAAAAATCACGTGATTGATGCAAAGAGCTGAAAACTCAGACTGCCAGAAAGTGACGATCACTCCAGTGTACATAGCACCTCCAAATCGTTCGCAGTGCTGTCTGTGACATTACTTTTCTGACACTACACATATATGGAATCTGATGGAATAATTCCTTAAAAACAAAAATATGTTTTTCAAAGTGTCAGCGTGCGAATCTTTCAAAGAAACACCATCGATATGGGCTTTTGGAGGCGAAGGCCCACTCCTGTACCGTTGATGACTGCACGACACAATACTTAACACTTTGGCTGGACCAATCAACACCTCAATGGAAAAATTATGCCTGGTCATCAGCAGAGGACTGTTAAAGCTGGTGGAAGCTCTGTAATGGTGACAGATGACTTGTGCATAAGCATCCTGTCTGATCCCCTGAATCCATTCATGCCCATTGTGCATTCCGATGGACTCGGGCAGTTCCAGCAGGACAGTGTGATACCCCACACGTCCAGAATTGCTTCATAGTGTCTTCAGAAGCATTCGTCCGAGTTTAAACACTTCCTTTGGCCACCAAACTCCCCAAGCATGAACATTACTCAACATATCTGGAATGCTTTGCAGCGAGCTGTTCAGAAGAGATCTCCTCCCTCTCATACTCTTAAGGACTTATGGACAGCCCTGCATAATTCATAGTGTCAATTCCATGCAGCACTACTTCAGACATTACTCAAATCCATACCACATCGTGTTGCACCACTTCTGCATGCTAACGGGGCCCTACGCCATATTCGTCAGTACCACTACTTTCTTTGGCTCTTCAGTGTATAATCCACTTGTAATCCATTCACTTTAAAATATTTATGAATGGAATCACAGTACACAACACCTCAGTTGATCAATAAACATATAATACCAACATGTACATCATCTTCTAAACAATAATTAGTGCTATATGCAGGGTGCATGAAGAGATAATCATCACACTATTTACATACCTGTCATCGTGTTTTTCAAACATCACTTTTACTTCTCAGCACGTCCCACATTCAAACCACTTTTATGGTCTTCACTTCCAGTTTTACTACATTTATTTCAATTTTTATGCCTGACAATTTTTTATTGACACGCTAACTTCTTCGAAAATTCTGTGCAAGATTTGTGGCTCATAGTAATATCCCTTTATCGACACTAAGTAGAAAAAGAGAGTTAGCAGTACAAAAAATTATCGAAAACATGCTAACAGCCAGGAAAATTATGTTCATCATATAACAACACACACACAAAAGAACTTTGTGTCCTTGGATGCACTGAAAACATCGAGGAATTATGTCGCAGTACACTAAATAAATTGCTTTTCACTAATTCGCCTACCACTTCAGCACAGATGCTCCAACTCCATATTTCTTGTGAAGCCCAAAGACGTCATTGGCAAATCATGTAATAGGACTGCATGAACATCATACTCAGTCACGACAGCCAACTCTTCCCTCATGCTTTAACATACCATTATTATACTTAAAACTCACTACACCACAGCCCAAGGCCATCACTTCTTGGTATGTCAACAAAATATCAGCCCCTAAAAGCGTATCACTAGCCAAATTCCACACAGTTACTAAATTTGCATGAAGCTATAACCTTGACAAAGAAACTCACTACCTACTTGTCTCTTCATCTCTGCTCCTTTTCTGGTAATCATCCCCTTCACTTGAGTCCACTGTAAAGAAGGAATAGTTTATAAAGCTACACCTTCAGATCTGTGAAATGCTGACTCACTCAACCCAGACGACACGCTTCCAACACCTGGAACACAAGGTAAAATATATTTGCAACGCTGGACTCTTCAGAGAATAGAGGTTTTGTTGACTATCACTTATCAATAGGTAACTGAAGCATACAAATGTAAATACATTCAATTTCTCATACTTATTTTTCATCTTGTTTTCAGCACTCAAATCAGCTGCACACATCACTTGTCAATCATGTGGCTATGGGGTTATGAGATATCCACTTGCGCATTTTTCTGTGGATAAGCTGAGCGTACGTCTAAAAAATAGGAACTATAGCTTCTATCTTGTCAATATCAGTGAGTACCATTCCCTTTACCACCTTGATCTGACGAGACAGTCTTCCAATCCAGTCACTATTACCACTCCTAAAATTGTTGCTTTCATTGCAATCACATAATTCCTCTGATGCCTCCACTTCCCGTTCCCATATCCTTCACAATATGTACCACATTGCTGGTGATCATTATTCCAATTCTTCCATGGCCTCAAACTAGGATAACAAAACTTTCTGTTGCTTCTACCACAACCATTCTTTTCAGCATTGTCATATTATAATTTTTGGAGAAATATCTCAAAACCCATAACTACCAGGATGAATAATCTGGCTCAACTTGGGAGTAAATTTTACAACTCAATTATAATTCAATTCAGTAGGACTGTAAGTATTGTTAACAAAATTATTTTTCCAAACCATGCATTCAAAGAATGAAGCAGGATTTATAAAATCAGTATTATTAAAATTTTTCATAAACTAGTATGCCAAAGATTCTGTCTTGCGCTGCGTCAGACCAATCTTCTAACAGGAATATTTGATAAAACTCGTCATATGGCTCACACTACACGTACTAAGGTCGCCTACCAAACAGTCATATACAAACTCAGTTCTGTGATCGGCAGGCCGTTTGTAAGGAAATACAAAATCAAACTGCTCTAGACAAGCATGAGGATCAGTACTATTTCATATAATCATAAAAATTAGAAATTTTAGAACAGGCAAGAAATGGTTATATTGGAAACCATGCCTCATTTCACAGTTTCCTGCATCATGATTAGAATGACCATGGTTGTGAAGAATTCTCCTCCTTTCATAACGAGCTACAGGATCTCATTCATCATCATGAACAGAATACTAATCATTGTTATCTGGCACATGACCTCTGCTGTAACAATGACCCCGAACTTTTGTCATTTTAGAAACTCTCTCATTCAAGTACTGACCTAATTCTTTATTCTCCTGTTACACTCCATTTGATATTCTCTGAAACTCAAAGTTCTGTACAGTTGCTTGGAAAATATATTAATTCCAAACTGAACTGGCAACCTCACATTAATCATGCCTTAGAAAGATACCAAGGCTGTCCTACCTCATACGGAAATTATCTGATCCAGTTAGAAATAAATATCTCAGCACAGCTCAATTTGGCCCTTTCAGCTTCACACACATATGGGCTGTTGTTATGTGGTCACTCACGTCATGTCACTGACGTAGTACTGATTCAGGAATAGATGATACAAATAATTGTAAGGTTAGTCCAAGGGAACAATGCAGTCCTTTGTTCACTAAGACAAAAAAAATGACGATGATAAAACTTTATCTCTTTTCCTCATTGATATTCTGTGAAAATAACTTAGCAGAGTTTGACACCAGAGAGAACATACTCTATCATGATACCAGGAACAAAAAGGGTATTGCAATTCCTAGATTAGACTCACAAAAATAGGTAACTTTCGCAAAGTAAACTGTTTGAACTTTTTGAATAAACTGTCATACTCTCCAATCAATACATTTTTCAACAACTTTAGAAGTAAGTTGTATGACAGGTTGATGAGCAATCCATTCTACAGTTTAAGAGAGTTGTTCGAGAGTAGTAGGGTAGAATTTGAGTTTTCCGATTATGATTACAGTTCTGTACAACTGGATAATGTAGGATATATCTTTTGTATGTGCAAAGTGAACAGTAATTTTGTAGTGATTATTACTGGATCATGCCATTAATACAAAACACATTTCACTAAATGTTATCTATGGCTAATAAACTCTCTGAATCTGAATAAAGTCCTAAATTTTTGGGAATCATTTACACAAGAGGATACAGTTCCCCCTTGAACTCTGATCAGTATTAAGAGCAACTGTACAACAACAATAGTTTAAGGAGCCACCTTTTCTTTTGTATTCTATACCTCCTTCTGCTTTCGCACATTATTTCTGCAACAATATTTCACTCATTAAAATTTATTTTTAAACCTTATAGTAATGTAGTATGAAGGGAAATACATTTTTTGATCTAATTACTTTTTAACTGGGTAGAGCAATCAGACATTTTGTCAATCCAGTCTTTCTTTCACGCCGATTCTTTGAAACCTGTAAATTTTACTGCAACAGCTTCTTCTGTTCACTTACAGATCCCTGCAGGATTACTCGACTCTCTTCTACAGAAACAACTCTGATATTTTTTTCACAGCAGAGAGCCTCTCTGCAGCTCTTACCTTAGCCGAGTGGTAAGCGAATTAAATATCCTCGAAATGTCTTCCACAGTGAATTCAAACTTCTGCACTAAATTGTGAATTCGCCTTTGTAGTAGAATAGCACTACCTCGTTGTTGACTGGGAACAGCTAGCAAGTTATCACTAAACCAATTGGTACTAGTCTGTAATTTCACTCTAAGTAACTTTACACTATTTCTGGGGCTAACATTTAATTAAGCTCCTTAACGCTTGGGTGTGGCAGCTGACGGTAGATGTCCTGATGACGACCAGCGATGTCCTAGTTACCCGCCAGAGATAGACAATGACAGTGGCCGAATGTTCAAATGTTTGTGAAATCTTATGGGACATAACTGTTAAGGTCATCAGTTACTAACCGTACACACTACTTAACCTAAATTATCCTAATGACAAACGCACATACCCATGCCCGAGGGAGGACTCAAACCTCCATCGGGACAAGCCGCACAGTCCACGACTGCAGCGCCTGAGACCGCTCGGCTAATCCCACACGGCCGGCGGATAAAGACGTCAAAGACGTCTAGGTTTCTAGGATACCACGAGTGCACATCCCTCCCAGCCAGACTGTAGACATCTGGTAGTCCATCGACCCTAGTAACTCAGGGGGGGGGGGGGGGGGGGGGGGGGAGACTGGCTGGGCCCAAGCTCCCCACATCATCGAAACTTCCCGCAAATCCAGCAGCCATCACGCCACAGACATGGTGTGCCTTGTTGCTAGGTTGCCAGCAGATTTCCATCAACAAGGGTGGGTCGTGGTTTCTCTGAAACACAAATGACATCAATCTTTCCTGTTTAAAAAGCAGACGGAATGGAGGCATTACTTCATGCTTTGATTTCCTACGCTCGATTACTTATAACCACACAACTACGCGTCCAACTTAGTACTATTATAGGGGGACGAGTGTGTTTATTTCATGTTACTTGGCTCTCAGATTTTCCTAACTAGCTGTGCCCCGAGCACAGATTGCTACATCCAGTTAAATTTTCAACGCGTGAGTTTCTCGGTGGCACGTAAGTGTCTCTTATAAAACATCACCCCACTCTTCGTCATACTATGATGCGGCATTGAGGTTCTTCGTGGCTCGCCCGTCCCTAGTGTACCAATCCTGTCTGGCCGAAATGTTTTGTCATAATGTCAAAAGTACTGTCCACCGGCTTGCTGTATTAGCACTTCGGGCAGTTTTCCCTCTACTGCCTAGCTGCGTATGGGAATAACACGTTTAATACATTCGCAACTCGCACACCAAACTTTTTCGGGGTGCAACACACATCCCCTCTTTAGAAAGATTCGGCCCGGATCTTTCAGGACCGAGCCTTCCATCCCTGAGGTGTCCCACATGAGTCCTTCCTTATCCACTTCCAGCATGAGCTTAGTCTCAAAGTGCATTCTACAGGAGCATACAACAGTAAAATCCTGAACGTAATGTTTCTACCACCTAATACAGAACTTCTACTTCCATCAATCGTTCCCACGGCCATTGACTG
Organism: Schistocerca piceifrons; assembly: GCF_021461385.2. Lineage (NCBI taxonomy): Eukaryota > Metazoa > Arthropoda > Insecta > Orthoptera > Acrididae > Schistocerca > Schistocerca piceifrons. The sequence continues at coordinate 169,273,221 of NC_060143.1, forward strand.
CTATACACTCGTCTAGCAACTGGTGTCTCGGCTGATTTGTAGGTTATGCCCTACTGCGATTATTTCATAAATTAATTATGCAAATACCTAGTAAAGACACCACATATTGGTAGATGAAAGTCATCTACGTAATCATGTGTTGACGATTTTCTTTAATGGTTTGGATATGGTGTAACATCCGCTCCACTGAAATTCTACCCTGCTGTGAATCGATAAATCTGTGTAATGAATGCGTAAGTTCAGGGTTGAGGGAGGCATTAAAGTGCTCTAAATTCTGGAAGTGCTACATCCTTAATGGCCCTTCTGGCCAATGCAGTAAATTCCGCGTTAGTGTAATGACAGTCATACAAGTGAATCAACACCTAAGACAGAAACCCATCCCAAGACGAAAGCCATAGCACCTCACTCTTCATAGAAATCACCGCTTTCTGAAAATGACCAAGTGCATCATTTAATTTCGGAACTGCTCCTAATCTGTTATCGCGGACAACGTTTTTATTAATTTATCTCCCGCATTTAACCAAGTTCTGCTCCTAAAAACAAAAGGTTGTGGACAATATATACTCTTTATGATAAGTGTGCTCTTAATTTACTGTGATTATGATACTCCTTCAGCACTTTTCTAAAAAACGTTACTTCCCTGTGCCTCTGTATATAAATCTGAAACAAAATCTACAAGTCTCCGAATTTCATTTCTCTGATGTCTTAATTTCAATGTCTACTGATGTCTAATATGGAAGGTATCCTACTGAATAGAGAAATTTATACCTCAAACAAACATTTGGACGACAGCTAAGCATTCGTCTCCACTACCGATGATGTATGGCAAACCAAGGACTATTCCCATCAGCCAGGGTGTCGTAACGAAGTCGCCAATTGAGGAAAGGAACCATCTATCACCCCTGCCCTCCTTCCGAAACGAGTAACTATCCACAGATGGCAACAAGAACAACAGTAGCAAATACCTGACAATGACCCTACAATAATAAAAAAACACATGTTGCAACGACATGAAAACAATAAATTCCCTGAAAACAACATAATGCAAAAAATACCCATAACACAAATATCAAGAAAAATCTAATACCGGCATAATATTTTAAATAATATAACAACAGTGACGTCAGACCATAGGCATACCTTGTGCTCTAAGCTGTCTAGACGATTAGGTTTCTCCTTTCCGGACAGGAGTTTCAACACTGACGTGCAGGGCAAACAATCGACACGACATGGTATCCAGGCAGGAGTACCCCAAGGAAGCATCATAGGGCCCTTACTGTTTAGCCTCTACATTAACGACCTCCCAGCTACACACAACACGACAATCTACGCGGATGACACCGCCATTCTTGCGGAAGATTGGAAGCCGTCTAACTTTAACTCACGACTACAGACTGCACTCAGAACGGCGGAGCCTCGGCTGATGAAATGGCGTGTTAGAGTAAACGTCGACAAGTGCGAAGCCGTTCTGTTCACTAGAAGACCGAAGCAACTGCGCAAACATCAGCACTGGAACCCAATAACACTACACACGCGCCCAATATGCTTCCGCGAGAAGGTCAAATACCTCAGTGTCTGGCTGGACAGGAAATACTCTGGGGGGGACCACATTCAACACGTAACCATCAAAGCAAACGCGAGGCTCAACCACCTCTACCCTACGCTTAACAGGCGTAGCACACTGAATAGGAGAGTGTCTAGGTCCATGTACATGACACATATTCGATCCCTGATAACGTACGCAGCCCCTGTCTGGGGATACGCTGCACCCACTCGCCTGCGCTGTCTGCAGCTCATACAGAACCAAGTACTCAAAATCATAAGCAACGCTCCGCCCTACAGACGCATCGCGGACCTTCACCGGGAATACTTGCTTGTATTCCAAAAACTCTCCACACGACTGTACAATAACACGAGACACTCGCGCAACCCGTTTATTCTTTCTCTGGGTAACTACGACCACAACCATAGATGGAAGCATAACAGACTAAAGACACTATTGGCTAGGAACTAAACATCTATGGTCCATATAGCACGCTAACACGACAGTACTGGCGAGCCCCTGCAACACAGCTACTACTGGTAACCCCAGATGCTCGACCAGCCGAAAAACAGGCAACCGCAGGGAAACCGTACTGTACACAGCACGCAAACCAACCACACACACCCTACACTGTCTGTGAGCCGATCTATGACCGATCGCCCACTAATGTATAGTCGTGCTCAAAAGTATCCGAACGACCTGAACTGAATTTCGCCTGATTCACATGCAACCCACATAACACAGCTGTCTAGCTCCTGCTCTAATCGCTCCTTCGCTCCTTTGTACAGTGGTTTGAATATTGAAAATGGTTCCAACAAGACACCACTAGAAAACACTGCTCTGCATCGCAATAACTAATGAAGAAAAGTAATACCACGATTCTACAAATATCAGGGAACACCTTATCATAGATAATACTGTCTTTAAGGCTTGTCAGGTCACATTTATTGCAATAAATGACCTACCTGAAATGTCACCACTCTCATTATTACGTCAGATACGTAACGCACGTAGTAAGCTTGTCGTATTCATGATTTCCTCTTCAAAGTAACATACCGTACTTGTTATTTAACACAAAATGACATTAAAAATCTATGTTATTCACGAGCAACTAGTTGAGAATACGTATGAACTTCAAATGACACGATGATCCGTCTCGTTCTGCATATGGATTCAAACCCAGGTCATGCAGACTAAGATTTCGTGACTGACGGAAAGCAACAGTCATTTCTGACTAGGCATACAGAAAATGATATACCTCGATTTTGGACAGTATCAGTTAGCAAATATCAACTTCAAATTACATAACGTAAATATTTTTAACGGACGCGAATTTCTGCACGGCATCTATCGGCCCTGTTAACTAACTACGAGAGATGTTAAATATCGCTTCTTCACAAGTCACGTACTTGAAATGCCGTGAGGTAAAATTATGTGTTGGACAGGGATTCGAACCCAGAATCTGATCGGATTGCTATCGAAACCAATCAACTGTGACATATCGGATTTTCTCGGCATTAGTTATATGTTTTAACTGAAATGACGAGACGAAACATTAATTTTTTCTTTCCCAGGACTCCAACCCAGCACCTATCGCTGTTGTATTGTAGAGAAAACGAACGTTAAATATGGGTTTGTTACACCAGCAGCGACATGTGAGCACGTTTGAAGTAGAAATAGTATGACGAAGAGTTCAGTGCGGACTGGGAATCGAACCCCACACATATCGTTGTTGTCTACACACAAAGAGACGTTAGCTACCGAATTTTTCTCCACCAGCAGCTCGGAATAACATCTCAAATAGCCTCAAATAGTTCTGTGTTAAATAGTTCTGTGTCCCACTGGGAGTCAAAAACGTCAGATATCGCTAGTGTTGACAAAGAATGAAAATGCATTAAAAATCAAAATTATTATCCACCAGCATATAGTTGTTCCCATGCTAGAGCTTGATAATACATAATGAAAAGTTTAGTGCCGGGCCAGGATATTCGTGGACGATAAAGAAGAACGACAGGAGGGCGGTTCGATTGTCGCTCAGGCACAAAAATTTTTATACTTACTTTAGATTCAAACACATAGCAGCCGGTAAGAAAAACCGATACGTAACATTTGATTTTACTTAGCTAACAATCCGATTACGTGTTGGGTTCGTATCTCTGACACAGAACTTCACTTCATGCGCTTCATCTTTAAATGCATACACACTTTGTTGCTTCTGAATGGAGGTATATCAGACATCTTTCGTGGTTAGTTAACAGGGATGAAAGGGTCTTGATAGGGGTCCCAGTTTATTACAAAAATTTGGATACTGATATTGGCGAAAATTTCGGTATTTCATGACTCTTCACAGCTAGTCAGCAATATGATATGATTAGATTAGATTAGATTAATACTTGTTCCATAGACCATGAATACGACAGTTCGTAATGATGTGGAACGTGTCATTTTAATGAAAGATTACTCTACATATCAGTATTCAATTCCTTTACAACAATTTTTTCCCACCTCTCACTTTATTTTTATTTTTATCTCTCTCTCTCTTCTCTCTCTCTCTCTCTCTCTCTCTCTCTCTCTCTCTCTCTCCCTCCCTCCCTCCCTCACACACACACACATTCTTTTTTGATTTTTATTTGTTTGGTGTGCTCGACTATTGGCGAGGCACGGAAATGTCCGTGAATGAGTTTCTTAGTTTTGAGTACAGTTACGCAAGAAATATTAAAACAACTATGAGAGTTACTGATTTATGATGTTTAGTTTGCAGTCAGTTCTGAGTATTATTAGTAGCTACGCTCCAGTCCCTAAACCTAGTTACAGAAATGCGAATCAGACTCATTACATATTCCAGGCCGTAGCAGCCACATTTTTGAGCCGCGAGCTATAGTCACTTCCCAGCCCGCTATAGGATATCATAGGGTCGTCTTCTTCCAGCTGCTACTGTAACTGACATTTGGCAACAAGGCAAGGTATGTTTGGCAACTCTGTGATCGACGAGTTACTTCCTGGTATGCGTGGAATGAAGCCTCAAAATTCACTTGGTTTTTCCTGTCATTTCCATCGAATAATCTGAGCTATTATCGCTCGAGATGTAACAAGAGATTGTAAATTTACGGTTCTCAGCCCAGGAAAGCCGTTGCATGTGGAATTTGCGGCTAATCTCGTCCTTCAAATAGTGGTTTACGAATTCAAGGCACTATTGGCCTCGCTAAGAGGGAAGTGCATTATATACCTTTTCATTAGCTTTATGGTGACGTGCTAGCCTGTGAATCAGCTTCTGTTATCGTTCGCGGTTCCAGTCTGGATACTTGCAAAATTTTTATCTTTTTTGTGATAAAGCTACAAGCGGTCAGATCATACATCGATAAGGAAATCTTAAGAAAATACTTTCAGCTCATAGTGCTATGGTGAAAAACTTACAATGCTAAACAAAAGGTAACGTCCCTTTCCGCTGCTGACAAGCAAATTTTGGGTTTCTAGGTATACATGATTTTATTTATGAAATGCCTCATGTGCATAACTATTGAGTATGACACAGCATACCAATTAAATACAGACGCAATCGAAATCTAAGTGAGTAGTATTTTACTAATTCGTGCCGATACAGGCACGCTTGTGTACAGATACTCAGTTTTATTAAAACAGACTTTCGTCGTAAGGTTATCGTGGATAGTTTTATTTCATTTCTTATAATACAGTGCACAATTTTCGTAAGGTTTATTTTAGTTTTGTTAAAACAATACTAAACATGAGAGAGAAATTAATCGTCAACGATATATGCAAACTCTCTGATGTTATCTATAACAGTCTGACAAAGCACCTGCAGTTTATTGATTACATGCATGAAGTAAACTTGTTCTGAGTTAAATCTGTCAAACAAGGTTTGAAGAAGAGTAAAATGGCACTACCAGACGATAGCTAATGTTGAAAATACTTTCCTATTTTGGCACGATGCGCTCTCCCCATGGATAATACAGAAGCTTCGAGATGCATCTGCTGCCTGGTCGTCTATTAAACCTGAAAAGAACAAAATGTGGGAGAAGTTAGCCCTTTTTCCAGATGCAGCTATTTTGGGTTGAGAAGTGAAGGGTGTTATGTTCAAAGCTCCATTAAATTGATAGCTTCAGCAGACAGTATAATGGCGTTTTAAAAATAATGTAGCAGCGAATGTAACAGAAGTCGCGACGTCTTACCTACAGTGCACGACTCTTACCGTTACGCTGCTACCTATCATATAGTTGCAGCACCTCCATAAGTCAACAACAGTTCCTCCAGGGCTTCCGTATTCCACAGTGCTGTGAGATAATGCGTATGGCCGGATCTAGACTTCTGAGAGACAGACAGTCACAGCTTTAGTTTTGCAATGCACGACGTTTTCAACAAGCAGATAGCGGATTAGAGTTGCTCAAATGGAAAGGAACACTTCCTATTTAAATTTCTGCACCCTACACTGTTGGTATTTCCCTGTAGGTGGCAGTTGAGTGATTTTATTTCACTAATAACAAAATAGAGTCGAATGTATGCACTGGGTAGCCGAGGCAGCTAGTTCATGGCGGTTCGGTCGACCTAGTAAACGAATGTGGCCTACTGAACGTGCTGCAAACCACTACAGGTAGCCTGTGTGTTAGAATTCTCATCGAGTGTGGCGCAAAAGTGTTATGTTAGAAAAATAAGTCCGAAGAAAGAGGATTTGTTGGTCTGTTGTATTGATGATAGGTTCCTATGATGATGCTCTGGGTTCGTTTCGACCTTCTGCGACATCTGACGTTTTTGAGTCCCAGTGGGACACAGAACTATTTGAGACATCACTGTAAGTTCAAAGATGTTATTCCGAGCTGCTGGTGGAGAAAAATTCGGTAGCTGACGTCTCTTTGTGTGTAGTCAACAACGATATGTGTGGGGTTCGATTCCCAGTCTGCACTGAACTCTTCGTCATACTATTTCTACTTCAAACGTGCTCACATGTCGCTGCTGGTGTAACAAACCCATATTTAACGTTCGTTTTCTCTACAATACAACAGCGATAGGTGCTGGGTTGGAGTCCTTGGAAGGAAAAAATTAATGTTTCGTCTCGTCATTTCTGTTAAAACATATAGCTAATGCCGAGAAAATCCGATATGTCACAGTTGATTGTGCTTCGATAGCAATCCGATTAGGTTCTGGGTTCGAATCCCTGTCCAACACATAACTTTACCTCATGGCATTTCAAGTACGTGACTTGTGAAGAAGAGATATTTAACATCTCTCGTAGTTCGTTAACAGGGACAATAGATGTCGTGTAGGAATTCGCGTCCGTTAAAAATCTTTACATCATGTAATTTAAAGTTGATAGTTGCTAACTGATACTGTCCAAAATCGAGGTATATCACTTTCTTTATGCCTAGTCAGGAATGACTGTTGCTTTCCGTGAGTCTAGAAATCTTAGTCTGCATGACCTGGGTTTGAATCCATATGCAGAACGAGACGGTTCGTCGTGTCATTTCAAGTTCATACATATTCTCAACTAGCTGCTCGTGAATAACTTAGATTTTTAATGTCATTTTGTGTTAAATAACAAGTACGGTATGTTACTTTGAAGAGGAAATCATGAATACGGCGAGCTTACTACGTGCGTTACCTATCTGACGTAATAATGAGAGTGATGACTTGCGTTGGCACTTTTTTTCCTCTGCCCTTACAACCGATACCTTTCGATCGCATTCGTCCACTTTCTATCTCCTGATGGACGATGTTAATGTGTAATCTTACCCAGACGCATGGATAACATCACAGACCGCATCCTGTGACTCCTGATTCAAAAACTAACATGTGTACGGAGGTGACAGTAGGGCTTTTGGTGTTGTCACCACGTTGGTGTGGGCGTGCGCGGCCCCATCCTTTATGAAAAAGACGTGCAGGATAGACATTGGACGTTTTGGTAGGAAACCATACCTTTCCGTTAACAATTGAGGTCATATCCACCACCTGGTACGGCTCGTGATATTTAGTCAAGAAATTATTTATCTTTCTCTTTCGTATGTAGGGGCTAGTAATTAACACACACTGCCCTCTACGATACTGCGGCAGCCTGCCAGTGCGCCTATTTCGCTGTTCCAGGCGTTCCAGAGCCTTTGTGAACGGGTTTTGCACGTTTCTTCTCTTATTCATTGGTTCGCTATTCGCTAGTAATTTAGGACGCCAAAAAGTCAAATTGAGTCGGCATTTTCATCCCGCACCTCAAATAGTGACATGACTGTTCCCGTATGAACCTTTAAGTTGTTCGTGCAAACTACACACCCAAAGTGAGTATCCCAGTTGTCGGGTCTGGCTTTCACATAAAAGCTTACCAGTTTAGAGATGGTCTTAGGCTCACGCTCCATCCTGCTTCCACTTTGTGGGCAGAAAGGGCTCGTTCGTAACTTCCGAATATGCAGCACACGGCATAGCTGGTTGTAGGTACCGAAACTAACTTCGTACCCTTGCCTATAACTAAGGTATCAGGCACTCCAATCTACATTGTCCAATTGTTAATAAATACTTGTGCTACAGTACTGGCCTTTTGATCTGGAATTGCTATCATTACTAGATACCATGAGAAACATTGATGACCGTAAGCTCATACGTATTCTTTACAGGTGTTCTGGTTATGGTTAACAAATCTCTAGAACAAGCATTTAAAATGACTTCGACGCCTCTGGTAACCTCTGCGAAGGGATTTTCTAGTTCAAAGCATCCACTCTCTGAGCACAAGGTACACAGTCTTTGACATATTTCACGACGCCCCTCTTGCTGTTCCCCACCAAACCATTCCGTAATACGCCAATCACTTCATCGTAGGTCGCCACGATCTGAAATAATATACTCATGAACCTGTTGTAACACTTTATTTTCGAATTGTGTACCGAATATCCTCATGCGTGATAAAGTGTAGTTTGACTTAAAAGCCTAACACTCTCTACTGTCTGACTGTGCTTGCTGCTGTCCCGATATAATCTTGTCCATAGTACTCAGCATGGCTACTTTGCGACTTAATTTATCTGCATTTGTGTGGACAACCTCGTAATCACACTCACTGAACTTGAGAAGCCAGGGTGTCAAACGAGTAGATGAGTCTCTTAGACCAAACAACCATTTCAGTGACTCATGATCAGCCTTAACTTTAAATCTTCTACCACACATGAAACACCAGAAGTTAATAATATCGCATACGACCGTTAATACTTCGGTTACTGAGTGGCTACGTTACGCATTATTTAACTGCCCCAGTCCATCAAGCAGTTGACAAAAAATACATCCGACTAACCATTGCAAAAAAAATGGTTCTGAGCACTATGGGACTTAACATCTGTGGTCATCAGTCCCCTAGAACTTAGAACTACATAAACCTAACTAACCTAGGGATATCACACACATCCATGCCCGATGCATGATTCGAACCTGCGACCGTAGTAGTCGCGCGGTTCCGGACTGAGCGCCTGAACCGCTAGACCACCACGGCCGGCAACCATTACAAGCATCATAAGAGACAATGAACCATTTTCTAAAACCTGAAATAACCAATACGGTATCGGAACTCATTGCCTCCTACAGAGTCTCTGATACTACCTGGCTCTCCTCCTTCCACTGTGCTACGTATTTGTTTCCATTTAATTAATCTGGTCTTATCCTGACTACGAAATACATCACTAACTCAGCTATAGACCTGTTTCACTGCTGACATCATTTGAAAAAAATTTCTGAGAGGATTATTTATCCTAGAATAGTATCTCACCTTAGGAATGAAAATATCCTCAGAGAATCACAGTTAGGGTTTCAAAAGAGGTGGTCTATTGAGAAAGCCATTTAAATGATAACTCGCCAACTTTTACAATGATGAAATTATAAAGTAACATCGGTTGGGCCTCTGACCGTATGAATCACAATATTCTCCTAGATAAATAGAAATTTTGTGAGGCTGATTGTACAGCCAACCAATGGTTAATGTCATATCTGACCAAATAAATGCACAAGGTTGTACTTAATAATTCAATAGTTATAGTCCAGGGACATGAATCCCCAAGGATCGGACTTGGGTCTGCTATTGTTCCCCACATATGTAAACGATCTTTGGTCTAATATACAACAAACAGAATTAGTTCTGGTTGCAGACGACATGGGTGCTAAAATCAGTCCAAATATACATACAGAAACAGAACAAATGGTAAACAATATTTATAAAAGTTTCATTGACTGGTTTTCTGCAAGTGCTCTCGTACTCTATATTAAAAAGACACAAATGTTTTCAAAAGTATCGCTGACTGGTTTTCTGCGAATGGTCTCACCCTCCATTTTAAAAAGACACAGCATGTTGACTTCTGCATATCTAGAGGTACTACACAAATGATAAAGGTAACACACAGTAAGGAAATAACGAATAGGGTGAAAACTTCAAAATGCTTTTATGCGCACAGTAATGAGAATATAAACTGGGATAAGCACATTTTGGAACTCCTTAAAATTGTTAGATCAGACACTTCTGCAATTATAAATGTTACAGACCTTGGGGAGAGACAAATCAGTAACTCGTCGTATTCTGCGTGTTTTCATTCAATAACGTCATGTGGAATAATGTTCTGTGCTAAGTCATCTTTAAAAAAGAAACTCTTCATTGTTTAAAAAAACGTGCTGTAAGAATAAAATATTATTCTCGCCCGTGATCACCTTTATACGTCTGTCTGAGGAGTTGAACTTTGTGACTCCTTTTACACAATTTATTTATTCGCTCCGGAAGACTTTTGTAAATATTTCACTACACTTCAAAAGGAACAACGATGTACATAATTACAATGTCAGATGGAAAAATGATATTCATATTCCATGTTAAGGTTGCCGTTAGCACAAGAAGTGGTGCAGGATATTGGAACAAAAGTGTTTGATCGCTTGCGTAGCAATACAAAATGTCTGACAGAGAGCAAATTAAAATTCGGAAACAAACTGAAAAAGCTCCTTGATGGCACTTTCTTCTTTCCTGTACGAAAGTTTCTATTGTAACTTGTAAAAGATTATGGGTAGGCAATACTAACTCACATATTTATATTACTCACATATTTATATTTTAGACAAAAACATAAAGTTATAAATGTTTAGCATATAGTCCTATTTACGATTTGTACGTAAAGTAACTCATTCCACATTACGATTTATTGTACAAACTGAACCGTGAACATGAAACTAACCAAATGACTAACAAATCCTTTCACGAAATCCATTACGAATTTACGGTAGTATTTGAACAAACCGACGAACGATGCATGTGTTCGGCCGTCCATGTAGCTGGAAAATTTTGAATTGCTTCTGTAAATGGAAGATCAGTCTGTATACTACGCTCACTAATTATGTGTCCGGGATTCTTAACTCGAGTTTGAGCAAATCGGTACATGCCCATGCACGGCGTCTGACATGCTGACTGTACCCTATCAAAAAAAGTATTTGGTAGAACGGTTGAATAGACAATTGACCCATTTAAATCGATCACATGGGCTTTAGGCTTTTAACCCTCTTAAAACTCCGTCTAATAATAGCTGAAAAGTAGCAGGTGCATTTTTTAAACCTAATGGCATCCCCATATATTGATAATGTCAACAGAGAGTGGTAAACGCTGTCTTTGGCCAATGTTCAAGTGCTACTTTTAATTGATTGTAACCAGTTTTGAGGTCCCTCCGGTAAAGTGCCGACATTCACCCAAATTATCCTCTGATAATTCCGTAATATTAAGGATTTGATAAGCATCTATAATCACAGAAAGACATGTATTTCTTCTTCCCATCCAATGATTTCTTAGGGATAATTACAATATTTGTGCTTCAGGGACTGTCACTGCGTTCTTGATCCCACCTCGTAGTGGCTGTTTAATGATCTCTTCTGTTAATGGTTGTAAGTGTCCCGCTGTACGATATTGTTCGCTATAAGCTGGAGTTCCACCACTTAACTGTATACATGGCTAAGTTACTAGTGTTACTGTAACATCCCATCTGTATAAAACAAGTAGCTAAACTTCAATAATACTTTTTCCATGCTTGTACGATTACTGTCCTACAAGTGACAAAGTCCATCACTTAATGCTTGCTTACTGCTTCTACAGAAACTCCACCTATTAATGTCTTTTTCTATCACTATACCTTCTGACAGATTAGCTTCAGATCTGCCAAAGTTAGCTGTACTAACGGGAACCAAATGTTTAAATTAACATTACTCAGTGCGCTATGCTTCTGCACACAAAACAATGAAAAACATCAAACTGTCTATTACTTGAGCTCAACCACATACAACGTCCCACAAGGTAAATCAGTACTCACTGCAACCCGCACTATCATTCCCATACCTGCGGATATTTTATCCCTCTGATCAATCTTTAACGAACTCGACTGCAGTTTAGCTGGCATCACCTTCATGACACGTAAGCCTTGCGATGTCGCTTCGTTTGCAACCGTATTACCCAAGTGAAACAAAGTTTCAATGCGCTCAAGAGCTTTTCCAAAGCTCACCCACACGTGTAAAACATCCATATGCACTTTAAACTTAGTTTCCGTAGTGGTAATCTCACTTTTCGTCATACCCAACGACTCAACATTTCTGTCACCAACCCCAGGTAACTTACATCGTTGTGGTCACGCCGCCCCGTGTTTTCCAGGTTCAGACTGATAACGTGTGCCCTCGTGTCTACAAGAAACCTCTGTTCCACACCGCCCACTACACCCACTAAGCATCTTTCCGCCTGTGCACTAACTTGTACACTGTCACGATCTATCAGGACTGCCTTCTGATGGTCAGAGGTTTCCCGATTCAGTTTAGCGGCTGTTTACCACAATGATGCTTCCTGTTCTTCCTCTGCCATCATACACATACTCGGTAGCCCACTTCCCCACATGAGTAACGCTCTAGTTGCTTCCACTATTTCGCCTGCCGTTGTGGCCGAGCGGTAATAGCAGTTCTAGTCCTTAACAGCACTGCTGCTACGGTCGCAGGCTTGAATCCTCCCTCGGGCATGAACGTGTGTGATGTCCTTAGGTTAGTTAGGTTTAAGTAGTTCTAAGTCTACAGGCCTGATGATTTCAGATGGTAAGCCCCATAGTGGTTAGAGCCATTTGAATCATTTTTCCACTATTTCTGTGTATGGCCCTTGCGCTCACACCTGTAGCACCTCACCTCAGAAGGGAAAAAACAATGAGCTACCCGTTGCTTCATGACAAAATATATTTCCTCAAATTGCACCACAACCCTAAGAGCTGCAGCCTCCTGCGACAACCTTTGTTGGCCTCTGCTTTGCCGAACGCACATATGTTGAGCATTAACTTCGCAAATCCTGCCTGAAAATATTTCCACTGACGTATCACAGTTCAAATTAAAAGTATTGAGCTCCTCGCGAAAAAATCGTATGGTATTTTGTTTTTGGTAACACTGGCGTAGTCCAGCAGCCAACTGCTGAAACGACTGTGCTTTACTTTGGATCTCTTGGTATATCACATACGAATTGGCCTCTCATGTTGAATGCAAATTCAATCACACGAAGTATTTCTTCGTCTGATTGACCCCTCAGTGCTGCAGTAGCTGTAACATCATTAATCCTTGCGATACCAAGGGGGGTGAACGGAGGGGAGTGGTACTTTATGCCCACTTTTGAAAATATTGAAATATTCTCAGGTACTTTATGTTTTAAGATTTTCTGAGAAAATATATTATTGTCTTTAATGCTGTCTTCATCCACATTCTATGATTGTTTTTCGTTTTTTCGTTTAAGCTTAATCGGAAAATTTAAGTTTAAGGGAGGTGGTCATAAGCTCTCCCCCACTTGGTAGCAGATGCGTCTTTCCAGAACGATCGTCTTACTCCACAAATAATAGCATTACGTGGCCTTAGAACACATGAACATTATATTTCTCTGGGTTGACCTCAACGATTATCTCAACAACGATTCATTTCCGTTCGGTTCTTTATTGTTTCCTGTTCAGTGGCACTAAGTCCAGTGTTAGATAAAGCTGTGATTGAAATTGTATTGACAGTCACATACGGAAGGAGAAATATCGCACATTTTGCAAGAATCTACAGATTCTCGAATCTGCAGCGCGGCATGTCCAAAAGAACAGATATATATATATATATATATATATATATATATATATATATATATATATATACATAGTTAAATCTCAATGGCCACTTTACCATCTTCTTCATCTGTGCGGATGCACAAGCAATGCCCAAACTCTTACGGGAATCGGCAACGCGCCCCGAGTAATGAGTATAATGGGCGGGGGCACTGTGAATGTAGTGCGGGACAATACTTTGAGAATGTGGTTTTCTCGGTAGGCGTGCCAAAGATAAACCCCTCCAGTCTCACTATTCTCTATGCCCTCGGTGGCTCAGATGGATAGAGCGTCTGCCATGTAAGCAGGTGATCCCGGGTCAGGGCACAAATTTTCACCTTCTCCTTTGGCGTATGTCAACGCCTGTAAGCAGCTAAGGGTTTTCAATTCATTGTAATTTCATTCTACCGAAATGCATGGTCACCGATAGTATCTGTTCTTTCGGACATGTCCGAAAGAGCAGATACCATCTTAATATATAGACAATCTTTGGTCTTGCCGTGGAAAAATATTTGCCTCTCAGCTGTCTGATACGTTGTTATTTGAAGTGTGGTAGGCGAGGGACGTATTTGGTAGTGCTGTGTTGACTTTCGATTGCATCTGTTGGATGAAAAAAGATGTACTGTGAAGGACAGCAAAGATGAATGTGAGGTATATATTGAAAAGTTAAAGGAATATAAATTTTGAATATATGAAGGGCTTATTTCAATAGTGGTGCAAGTCCACTTTCTTCATTTTGAGATACAGAGTCTTAAAGTTAAATGAGCGCTGAAAAATCTGCAGCTGAGATACAAGAATTATTGAAACATATGGCTTCATGCAAGAGATGAACCTTTCTTTTTATTTGGATCATTAATTTTAGAAGCATTATAAGCAGAGAAGTGGAGGCAATGGACTTGTACCAATATTGAAATAAGCCCTTCATCTATATATATATATATATATATATATATATATATATATATATATATATATATATATATATGTGTGTGTGTGTGTGTGTGTGTGTGTGTGTGTGTGTGTGTGTGTGTTAGTTGAATGTGAATCTCTCACTCTCTCTCTCTCTCTCTCTCTCTCTCTCTCTACATATATATATATATATATATATATATATATATATATATATATATATAATCAGCTAGTTAACTTGTACAGAGCTGGGGAATGACCACCACACTTGCCTGAATCACGCATTAAGATTTCAACTGATTAAGCTGCTAGAGTTTCTCACAAGTTCTTTTTAACTTTGTACCCTTTTAAAAGTATTGTTCACATTGCAGCATGTGGTATGTGACAGTTTGAATATAGTTTGGAAATTTTACTTAGGAATCTAGCTTAGCTGCTACCTGCTTGCCGTTTCCTGTTGCGCTTTCGAGAAATCAGCAACAGTGTTGTCAAAATTTTGATTAGGGGCATATAAGTGTTTTATTTCGGACGGGTATTTGATTTTGATTTAAAGATAAGTTGTACTCACATCACTTACAATTCAGTTCAAATTTTTTTTGTTTTTTTTTTTTTTTTGTTAAAGGTTAGAATTTGAGTTTAAGGGGGATAACAGTTCATAAGGACATAGTTTTCTTAAAACGTAGATTTTTTCTATAGAGTGGGAGGTAAAGTAGGGCTAAATTTCATTAAAAAATGTTGTGGGGATGTTATTCATTTACCCAGGTTGGTAACCAGCTGTAAAATGTGTATCAGTCGTTGCAACGACATGAATCCCTTGGCAGAGTACGGGAAAGCAACAGGGAAACCCGCTGTGTGTCCCTGGACACCCAGGAATTAATGGCAAGGAACAAGCTAATAGAACGAACAGGACAGGCACAATGACTCGATTTGCTGGACCGGAACCTGTCATCACGTAAGGTGACAGTACCACCAAAACTACGTAACTGAAACAGAGGGTAGAACGGTTATTGAACTACGAGCCAAAATCAAAAACATGGCAAGTCAGTGTTGCCGAACCTTTCTAATAGGAGTTCTATAATAATGAACTTGAACAGAAAACAAATGAAACTCGTCGTAGAACTTATGGCTAGACATGGAACTTCATAAAACATCTGCACTGGATGGATACAGAGTAAAAAGCCGCTACGTGTGAACTATGTGATGAAGAAGATGAAACTGCACTACATCTAACTTCCAGTGCGAAACTCTGGCTGCCAAAAGACTCAGAATAGTCGAGTCGGTAGAGCCGGAAGGAAACGTTTCTAATTAGGACGTAGTAAAGTGTCTTCTACTACTTCTTAATCATACCGGTTTGCTTTACTAGAAATACTGGGATCGAAATACCAGGATAAACTCAGTGGGTGCAGCAGTGGGCTAAGACCTTGTTGTTTCTATCTCTCTGCATTAGAAATATCAAATTGAAGGGTCTGCACATGAGCCTCTTCATCATTTTGCGTAACATTTAACTTAATGTACCCACTTCTGGCACCTCAGTTCTGGGAGCAAACTGAAAACTGCTTAAAAAAGACTGAGCAGCTGAGTGTGTCTGTAGCGGATACAAGGTATATCACCTTTGTCACTTCAAATTGCACAAGGTTTACGGTAATTATCGGAACCCCACACCCACATTCAACACATTTATGTATACTCTGTCAGTACATACGTCCTTTCCTGCTCTCACATGAATCAACCAAGAGCATGAATGAGAGTGCACAAGATAAATTTAAGTGAACAGTTACCAGTTCTGAAGCCTTCCGTTTGGCTAAATATATCGTCAGCTGCTTGTATTACATGCCCGAACGGTATAATTCCTGCAGACTTACAATCAGACATAGCACTGTATGTGGATGGCATTCTCGTGGCAGTGAAGTCATAGACTGTCCACAATGAAGTGGTGCATCGGTTATTGGAAGCCTTTGAACAGGTGAGAGTGACTGTGAACTTAGACAAGTCACAATTCGGCAGAAAAGAAATAAGATTCCTGGAACGCATTGTATCTTCAGATGAAATGCAACTTGACCTGGACAAGAGTTGTGTGATTGCGGAATGCGCAACTCCAACCAATAAAAAACAAGTACACAGTTTTCTCAGACTATTTAATTTCTACCAGCGCTTTGTGAATCGAAACTTGGCAGCCGTGCGGTCTTAGGCGCCTTGCCATGTTTCGCGTAGGACCCTCATTAGAGGTTCGAGTCCTCCCTCGGGCATGGGTGTGTGATGTGCTTAGCGTAAGTTAGTTTAAGTTAGATTAAGTATTTTGTAGACCTGGGGACCGATGACCTCAGCAGTTTGGTCCCTTAAAAACTTATCACAAACTTCCAAAGAAAAGAAAATCTAACTTTACCTCCAGACCATGTCTTCGTGCCCTGACAGGAAAAAATATTCCATGGATCTGGGACCAGCAGACAAACGTAATGAGGCATTAATCAAGGCACCGTTTCTTGCACACCCTGATCTGCAGCAAGATTTCTGTGTCATGACTAACAGTTCATTCTCTGGTTTGGGCGTCATTATGTTCAAACCAGAGGACATCACCGATCCATCCTCATGGAAAATGATTTTTTTCGCAAACCGGGTGCTCACTCTCTGTAAAAGAAATTACACTCACACGGAATTTTTGGCACTCGAAACTGTGTGGGTGTTTATCAGATTCTAATGTTACCTTATTGGTCGAACGACAAGGGTATTTATTTACCACCGCGCTCTGCCATTTTTAAAGACAGCTAAGCCATCCCACAACAGACTGGCATGGTGGGCACTGTACCTCTAAGAATTCCGATTTAATGTGGTGTACATTCCCTTAGATAAAAACATCGTTGCAGACTCCCTCTCACGTGTACGTGCAGGATTAGTACGTGCAGAAGATGGTGGTGATGGAGACAAAAACTTCAGCTTCTTATATCTAAAAGGTGAAGCTGGAGAAAATGCTGTTACAATCTGCCTCAATAACAATACACACAAGCAGGACAGAGATGAGGTGTTGATAGACGTTAAAGAAAAATGGGACGATCACGACAATGCGTCGATTCGTCATTTCTGCTTAGTAAGAGACGGAATTCACTTTAAAATTCGTAGTACAGACGACACACAGTGACAACTCGCCAGTCCAGACGTACTCATGGACAATTTAGTACGGTGTATACGCTTGAGATATGGGATTTTCGGCACAAAGAAACAGCTTCAAGAAACTCCGTGAGACATTTTACTTTAACGAATGCTCAGACGAATACGCCGCGTCATTTGAGTACGCCATGCCAGCGAGCCAAACTAGCCGCAGTGATGTACGCTGCACTTCTCCACCCAGTACTCCCCACAAAACTGTGTGGCATCGCCGCTGTCGACTTGTGCTGGCCAGTAATCTGTACTAGGTCAGGCATTCCTTATGTACTGGAGGCTGTGGAACCAACTTGTAAGTTTGTTTCCCTTATACCTAAGAGGATGGCAAATGGGAAACTAGTGGTGAATGCTTTCGTTAACAATTTTTAACGAAATGTAGGACCGGAGAAGCGGGTAGTTTCAGACAATAGGTTGCAGTTTCACTCCAAAGAGTGCTCACAACTTCTGAGGCGTCGGAAAGAAAAGCCGTTACTCATTTCAGTGTGCCAACCGAGCTGAAATCCAGCGGAACGCTTGTTTATGGAACTTGTAAGACTTACTGTTACAGCAATCACAAAACCTGGAACACGCACCTTAAATCTTTTCAGGACATACTCAACAGAACATCCATCTTGCTACCCCAGATCTCGGTACTGAAACACAAGCCGAGTTGGTGACACTTCCCTCTCATCTTCAGGCTGTGATGGCTTCGGTTACACATCTTGAGGCTCCAGTGGATGGGCACCACTGTTGTGGGAGACCAGTGGGGATACAACGGACGTCCAGCGCGTCAGAGTCCTCCGATCGCTCATCACTGGTGCCAGTCCAGTTACTGCTCGCACTGAGGTTGACGCCTCACCTGTGGTCGAGTGGGAGGTCGCCCCAGGGCGAAGACGGTGGCGAAAGACTTCCCAGGCTGCCGCACGTAAGGGTTCCCCGGTTTTTCTGACGAACAGGTTCCAGGTTCTGACTGTGGCTGACACATTCGCTGAGCCAGATGCTGTCGCCTGTCCTGTTTCAAAGAAAACCACTCGGCCTGCAAGATCTGGGCAGTCACAGAGGGTGAGATTATTGGTAGTTGGGATCTCCAACGTTAGGCGCGTTATGGGGCCCCTTAGGGACTTGGCTGGCAAGAAGGGTAAGAAAAGCAATGTGCACTCCGTGTGCATACCGGGTGGAATCATTCCAGATGTGTAAAGGGTCCTCCCGGACGCCATGAAGAGCACAGGGTGCAGCCAACTGCAGGTGGTTTTTCACGTCGATACCAATGACGCGTGTCACTTTGGATCAGAGGAGATTCTCTCTGGTTTCGATAGGCTAACAGATGTGGTAAAAGCTGCCAGTCTTGCTTGCAAGATCAGAGCAGCCGTGACCATTTTTAGCGTAGTCGACAGGACCGATTGCGGACCTCTGGTACAGAGTCGAGTGGAGGGTCTCAGTCAGGGGCTCAGACGGTTCTGCGACCGTGTAGGCTGCCGATTCCTCGACTTGCGCCAAAGGGTGGTTGGGTTTCGGGTTCCGCTGAATAGATTAGGTGTCCACTACACGCAGGAGGCGGCTACACGGGTAGCAGGGGCTGTGAGGCTTGTACTTGGTGGTTTTTTAGGTTAGAGGGTCTCGGGAAAACACAAGAAGGGCTTCAGTCACAAAAGGAGCGGGCTGAACACAGTAACAACGTAGTTAAAGGAACCATTGGTATAACAGTTGTAAATTGTCGTAGCTGTGTTGTGAAAGTTGCAGAGCTCCAAGCGCTAATAGAAAGCAATTATGTTCAAAACCGTTATGGGCACTGAAGGCTGTCTAAAGCCGGACATAAGCTCAGCTGAAATTTTTGCAAAGAACCTAACGGTGTTTCGAAAGGATAGGCTAAACACGGTTGGCGGTGGAGTGTATGTTGCTGTCAGAAGTAGTTTAACTTGTCGCGAAATTGAAGTAGATACTTCCTGTGAGTTAGTATGGGCAGAGGTCATTGTTGGCAACCGGAATAAAATAATAATTGGATCCTTTTACCGACCTCCCAATTCAGATAATACAGTTTCTGAAAGGTTCACAGAAAACTTGAGTTTGATTTCAAACACGTACTCGACTCATAAGATAATAGTTGGTGGTGACTTTAATTTACCGTCGGTATGTTGGCGGAAATACACGTTTAATTCAGGAGGTACGCATAAAATATCATCCGAAATTGTGCTAAACGCGTTCTCTGAAAATTATTTCGAGCAGTTAGTTTATGAGAACACGCGAATAGTAAACGGTTGTGAAAACACACTTTATCTGTTAGCACCAAATAATCCACAGTTAATAACGAGCATCAAAACCGATTCAGGGATTAAGGAACACAGGCTTGAATATTGTCATCCCCAAATCCCCGAGAAATAAGCGAAAAATGTACCTATTCAAAAAATCAGATAATAGTTCACTTGACGCCTTCCTGAGAGACAATCTCCACTTATTCCAAATTAATAATAAAAGTGTAGACTTGATGTGGCTTAAATTCAAAGAAATAGTATCGGCAGAAATTGAGAGATTTAGACCAAATAAATTAACAAACGACGGAGCTGATCCTCCTTGGTACACAAACCGGGTTAGGACACGGTTGCAGAAACAACGAAACAAACATACCAAATTTAAACAGACGCAAAATCCCCAAGATCGGCCATCTTTTACAGAAGCTCGAAATTTAGCGCAGACTTCAATGCGAGATGCCTATAACAGTTCCCACAACGAAACGTTGTCTCGAAACCTGACAGAAAATCCAAAGAGTTTCTGGTCGTATGTGAAGTATGTTAGAGGCAAGAAACAATCAATGCCTTCCCTGCGTGACAGCAATGGAGATACTATCGAAGACAGTGTTGCCAAAGCAGAGTTACTAAAAACAGTATTCCGAAACGCCTTCACAAAAAGTGGACGAAGTAGTGTAAGTAGGCTGTTTAGGTTTTCTTATTGGTAACCCCACGTAGCGCTCTGTATGAAAATCACTGGCTGTGCTGTGTGCAGTCTGTGGCTAGTTTGCATTGTTGTCTGCCATTGTAGTGTTGGGCAACTGGATGTTAACAGCACGTAGCGTTGCGCAGTTGGAGGTGAGCCGCCAGCAGTGGTGGATGTGGGGAAGTGAGATGGTGGGTTTTTGAGAGCGGATGATCTGGACGTGTGTCCATCAGAAACAGTACATTTGTAAGAATGGATGTCATGAACTGCTATATATATTATGACATTTGAACACTATTAAGGTAAATAGATTGTTTGTTCTCTATCAAAATCTTTCATTTGCTAACTATGCCTATCACTAGTTAGTGCCTTTAGTAGTTTGAATATTTTATTTAGCTGGCAGTAGTGGCGCTCGCTGTATTGCAGTAGTTCGAGTAACGAAGATTTTTGTGAGGTAAGTGATTTGTGAAACGTATAGGTTAATGTTAGTCAGGGCCATTCTTTTGTAGGGATTTGTGAAAGTCAGATTGCGTTGCGCCCAAAATTATTGTGTGTCAGTTTAAGCACAGTTATGTATAATTTTCCTAAGGGGACGTTTCATATGTCGACCCTTAGCTGAGGATACGTCACTGGAATCTTCTGATATTTTCTTGTAGTTTGTGTAATTAGTGTAACTTTTGTTTATTGCTAGCCCGTAATTGTAGAGATAATCACCTTTGTAGTTGCAGCCTTTCATTGTTGTACAGTAAAACAGTTGTGGCATGCATGTAGATTTGCACCAAGTATTTCGCAGCTGCGCTTGCAATTAAGTAGATATTAATTTTAGTGCTATGTTAATGTGTTTTCTTATTTTGCTCTTCAAATTGTGCTTTTCTGTGTTATCGTGTGAAATACGTGATAATTATGCCATGTGAAAAGCGTAACACTAGGCTCCAAAGGAAACTGACAAATAATAGTGACGACGAGCGTAGCTTATCAGCACCATTGTGTAATGAATTAACAGACATTCAAAGTAGTAATTTGGTAATTGTGCATAGGGAAATGGAGCAGGCGGCAAATAATAGCGTAGACAGTGAAACAAATAGTGAACAGGGAAGCATTATCGATCGATCGGTCGGCAACAGCTCACCTCAAGAATCCGGAATGACAGGGTACAATCTTGCAAATACTGTAGATTCAGGTTTTGCGTCCTCGCCTTTTTCTCAAATAAATCAAGACACATTTTCTGCTTGTCAAACTGTGAGTGTTTCCGGTGCAAATTCACTACCGAAAAGCACTGAGGAACATGTTTTAGACACCAGTGCATTGTTATTACAATTAATCCAACAAATGGAACAAAAGCTTCAAAAGTTATACACAATGGAACAAAATCTTCGGAAGTTAGACACCACGATTGAACAAACACGTGAAGATTTAATTACTGAGTTACATAACATTGAATCGAAATGTGAAAAAGTCTGTAATGATGTAAAAACACAAATTTGTGAGGATTTTCAACCTATTTTTTCGCGGCATGAAAACGCATTACAGAATCACGAAGCAGCCATAAAAGAACTGCAAACTATTGTTCATGAAAATGATGAGACCTTGCAAGCTAAAATTGACTCAGTTGCATCTACCGATTTGGTTACGCAACTTGCAAAAACTCAGGAAAACTTAAAGGACATAGTAGATACTTTGAAAATTGGTTCAGAAAGACACATGGAGGAAATTATTTCATTAACAGAGAAAGTAGTTGAACTTTCGGATCAGTTAAATAATTTATCTACGAAGGTAGATGATAATCTGAATGACACAAAACCGGTAGTCTTTAATGACACAGAAGAGTGCGAACAAATTAGGAAATTCAAACAAAATCAGTATCAAATTAATACGCAACACCAAAGACAAATCCGGGAAGTACAAGATCAGCTGACACAGGCAATACAAGAATTATGTATTTCAGAGGACACTCGCGCTCCAATACGGGAAGAGGAACATAGAAATACAAAACAGCCACAAAATAATAACACCGGGTACCTCGGAAATTATGAAAGAAATTGGCAAGATACACCGAATTTTGAGATGGAACCGCCGAAACGAAGTAACAATGACCGATATGCGACTCGCCAACATGATGATTTTGACTATAAGCTGTTTATTACTACACGTAAATTCAAAACATTTAAGAATTGCGGCAACGACATTCATCCACAAGCGTGGCTTCATCAATTCTATCATTGTTTTCCTCCCAACTGGTCTTTAGAGCACAGATTAGAATTTATGTGTGGCTATTTAGAGAGTGAACCAGCAGTAAGAATGCGATCGGTCATTCACGATTGCCACAGTGAAGGAGAATTTTGTCATGCCTTCCTCTCAGCATACTGGTCTCAAGCTACACAAGACCGAGTAAAACATAAATCATAATGATGAAACATTTCGAACAATCTGAATTCTCCAGTCTTGTGAAATATTTTGAAGACATGTTGCACAAGAATCAGTACCTGTCAAATCCATACAGCCCCTCAGAACTCATCCGAATTTGCTTAATCAAATTACCTGAACAATTACGACATATCGTTTTGGCAGGACGTTGCAAAGACGACATTTAAGCTTTTCAGGGACTCTCACAAGAATTAGAAATTGACACTGACAATCGCGGAACGCGAAAACATGAACACAACAATTACAGGTCACATCCGTCGCAATTCTGTGATGAAAGAAATAATAACTGGACACGACAAGGCTATTCTCACAACACAAATCGTGACCAAAACAGACACCACCCATATGACAACCGTTGGCACAGTAGTAATAATTACAGGGAAAGATCACCTCTCCGCGGTAGTGACTATCACAGAGACAATCAGAGAAACAAACAATATGGGAACCAAAACAATTATTATCAAGGGAGACAGAATAACTTTAGACGCAACGGTGCAGCGCGCAGTTACGATTCAGGGAGACATTCTCCACCACATGACCGACAAGAAAGGAACTATGGAATCTACCGACATGACGACAGACGATATGATCGTAACGACAGACCTGAATTGCATCAGAACTGGCGGGATTCAAACAGGGCAGGGCCCTCTCGACAAGGTGAATTTGTAGAAGTTAGGTCTCCAAATCCCAATAACGACGCGCGCCAACAAAGACACAATAGGCAATGACTCATACCGCCAGCAGCCACAAAACGTACTTATGAAACTGACGACGCAGCTGCCGTAGCTAGTAATTACGTAAAAATGGAAGACATTAGGGACATCTTACTCCATGAACACGACGTAAAACATAACAACATTGCATATCCTGTGATTCACATTACTGTGAATGACGTAAAATTTACGGCAGTACTTGACTCTGGCAGTGCCATTTCAGTAATTAGTGAAACAGCCTTTAGTAAATGCAACAAATCGAACGATTGCCCCACACTTCCGTTACGTAAGATTTAATTACAAGGTGCAATCTTTGGAAAAAGTGTAGATGTACGCCAACAAGCCAACTTAGAATTCTTTTTCCAAAGCCACAGTTTCTCTATGAACTTTCTTATTGTTCCATTATTGTCGACGGAAATTATATTTGAAGCAGACTTTTTGAATAAATACAAAGCAATCTTAAACTTTCACGACGCAGAAATAAGTTTAGAGAAAGAAGGTAAGTCAATAGCTTTGAAATTTGAAGATTGGCTCTCAAACCATGACGAGGAAATTAATCGGCTTGACCTCCTGTTACACAACAGTTCGGAATTTTCGACGGAACTTGACACTAACAATCACTCTGGAAGTACTGACAGGGATGATATCGACGGCGCATTTGATACTAATGAGTTAATTCAGAATAAAATTCAAACAATTGAGAATTGTAATGACACTGATAGGCAGGACCTTTTTGAGATTTTACAAGCACATTCCACAGTTTTTACTCACAAAACAGGAGCAATCAAGGGATTTCAATACCAATTTCGTGTTCGTGAGCATACTAAAATTTGTGTTAGACCATACGTAATTCCGGCACATTATAGGGACCGTGTTAGAACAGAAATACACTCCTGGAAATTGAAATAAGAACACCGTGAATTCATTGTCCCAGGAAGGGGAAACTTTATTGACACATTCCTGGGGCCAGATACATCACATGATCACACTGACAGAACCACAGGCACATAGACACAGGCAACAGAGCATGCACAATGTCGGCACTAGTACAGTGTATATCCACCTTTCGCAGCAATGCAGGCTGCTATTCTCCCATGGAGACGATCGTAGAGATGCTGGATGTAGTCCTGTGGAACGGCTTGCCATGCCATTTTCACCTGGCGCCTCAGTTGGACCAGCGTTCGTGCTGGACGTGCAGACCGCGTGAGACGACGCTTCATCCAGTCCCAAACATGCTCAATGGGGACAGATCCGGAGATCTTGCTGGCCAGGGTAGTTGACTTACACCTTCTAGAGCACGTTGGGTGGCACGGGATACATGCGGACGTGCATTGTCCTGTTGGAACAGCATGTTCCCTTGCCGGTCTAGGAATGGTAGAACGATGGGTTCGATGACGGTTTGGATGTACCGTGCACTATTCAGTGTCCTCTCGACGATCACCAGTGGTGTACGACCAGTGCAGGAGATCGCTCCCCACACCATGATGCCGGGTGTTGGCCCTGTGTGCCTCGGTCGTATGCAGTCCTGATTGTGGCGCTCACCTGCACGGCGCCAAACACGCATACGACCATCATTGGCACCAAGGCAGAAGCGACTCTCATCGCTGAAGACGACACGTCTCCATTCGTCCCTCCATTCACGCCTGTCGTGACACCACTGGAGGCGGGCTGCACGATGTTGGGGCGTGAGCGGAAGACGGCCTAACGGTGTGCGGGACCGTAGCCTAGCTTCATGGAGACGGTTGCGAATGGTCGTCGCCGATACCCCAGGAGCAACAGTGTCCCTAATTTGTTGGGAAGTGGCGGTGCGGTCCCCTACGGCACTGCGTAGGATCCTACGGTCTTGGCGTGCATCCGTGCGTCGCTGCGGTCCGGTCCCAGGTCGACGGGCACGTGCACCTTCCGCCGACCACTGGCGACAACATCGATGTACTGTGGAGACCTCACGCCCCACGTGTTGAGCAATTCGGCTGTACGCCCACCCGGCCTCCCGCATGCCCACTATACGCCCTCACTCAAAGTCCGTCAACTGCACATACGGTTCACGTCCACGCTGTCGCGGCATGCTACCAGTGTTAAAGACTGCGATGGAGCTCCGTATGCCACAGCAAACTGGCTGACACTGACGGCGGCGGTGCACAAATGCTGCGCAGCTAGCGCCATTCGACGGCCAACACCGCGGTTCCTGGTGTGTCCGCTGTGCCGTGCGTGTGATCATTGCTTGTACAGCCCTCTCGTAGTGTCCGGAGCAAGTATGGTGGGTCTGACACACCGGTGTCAATGTGTTCTTTTTTCCATTTCCAGGAGTGTACAATCTATGCTTGACGAGGGCATTATTGAGCCTGCAGTAAGCTCATACAACAATCCATTACATGTTGTTGAGAAGAAAAATGGATCGATCAGGCTTTTCTTAGATTCGAGACAAATCAATACTATCATCATTAGTGAAACAGACGGGCCGCAAACGTTGGAAGAATTTCTTCAAAATTTTAAAGGTGTAAAAGTGTTGTCTTCTATTGATGTCAGATCCAGCTTTTATCAGATCGAACTTCATCCAGAATGTAGAAAATACACAGCTTTCCTTTCTTTCGGCGTTTGTTATCAATTTCGGAAACTTCCTTCTGGTTTGAACATTTCTTCGGCAGCGTTCATTCGCGGGCAAAATTCCATATTACCTGATTTCTTAAAACGTCACATCACCTTATATGTGGATGATATGCTAATAGCAGAAGCCTCATGGGAACAACATAATCGCATCCTCAAAAGTTTGTTACGTAGTTTTGCAGAATCTGGAATTACAGTTAAATTGTAAAAGTCTGAATTCGGTAGGACAAAGGTGAAGTTTTTGGGATATATTATTTCTTCTGAAGGCATTCAGCCGGATCCTGAAAAGTTAGAAGCAATCATAGCCTGCCTGCTCCCCACAAAAAATTTTACAAATTGTTCCAGAATTCGAATCAAGAACACCTGCCAACATGAGTAACGTAGAAGTAAATATCCTCGGAGTAGTGAAGCAACTTAAATCACTTAATAAAAGCAAGTCTTCTAGTCCAGACTGTATACCAATTAGGTTCCTTTCAGAGTACGCTGATGCATTAGCGCCGTACTTAACAATCATACACAACCGTTCGCTCGACGAAAGATCCGTACCCAAACACTGGAGAGTTGCACAGGTCACGCCAATATTCAAGAGGGATAGTAGGAGTAATCCACTAAATTACAGGCCCATATCTTTAACGTCGATATGTAGCAGGATTTTAGCACATCTGTTGTGTGTGAACATTATGAATTACCTCGAAGAACACTGTCTATTGACACACAGTCAACATGATTTTAGAAAACATCGTTCCTGTGAAACGCAACTATCTCTTTATTCACATGAAGTGATGAGTGCTATTGACAAACGATTTCAGATCGATTCCGTGTTTCTGGATTTCCGGAAGCCTTTTGAAACTGTACCACACAAGTGGCTCGTATTGAAATTGTGTGCTTATTGAATATTGTCTTAGTTATGTGACTGGATTTGTGATTTTCTGTCATATAGATCACAGTTCGTAGTAACTGACGGAAAGTCATCGAGTAAAACAGAAGTGATTTCTGGCGTTTCTCAAGGTAGTGTTATAGGCCCTTTGCTGTTCCTTATCTATATGAACAATTTGGGAGACAGTCTGAGCACCCGTCTTCGGTTGTTTGCATATGAAGCTCTAGTTTGTCGACTAATAAAGTCATCAGAAGATCAAAACAAACTGCAAAACGATTTAGAAAAGATACCTGAATGGTGCGAAAAGTGGCAGTTGACCCTCACTAACGAAAAGTGTGAGGTCATCCACATGAATGCTAAAAGGAACTCGTTAAACTTGAGTTACACGATAAATCAGTCTAATCCAAAAGCCGTAAAATTAACTAAATACCTAGGTATTAAAATTACGATAAACTTAAATTGGAAGAAAGACATAGAAAATTTTGTGGGGAAGGCTAACTACAGAACGCGTATTATTGGCAGGACACTTAGAAAATCTAACAGACCTACTAAGGAGACTGCCTACACTACGCTTGTCCTTCCTCTTTTATAATACAGCTCCGCGGTATGGGATCCTTACCAGATAGTACTAATTGAGTACATCGAGAACGTTCAAAGAAAGGCAGCCCGTTTTGTATTATCACGAAATATGGGAGAGAGATTTCACGGCTCTATGTGTCTCCCATGAGTCTAGTGTGTCAAGCCTTTTTGGCCAGAAAGTTTTAAAGTAATTTCAAAACTGCAATCCAAAAGCTTACTCGATTAGCACATCGGCCGGGCAGGCCTCTACAGACTGGACTCTTGTTAAAATAAAACATTTAAAATATTCACAATTGGGGCACCGAACTTTTTCTTCCGGCTGCTGAACACCTCCCTACTTTCGCAAAATCTGCCGAATCTTCCAAGACGAATCTTTAATTAAAATTACTCTTAACCAAAAGAATTCTGTGCTGTGCTGATGGCAACACCCAGCTGCAGCCCTGAGATGTTCCATATGAGTTTCTCCTTTACACACTTAATCTCAAAGTGCGATTTCCAGGACCTAACTACAATACTGTCCTCAATCTAATATTTATGCTACCTGGTATAGAGATTCTGCTCCACTCCCGATAAACTATGATAAACCCAGGACCATTCCATCATTCAGGATGACATCACAAAATCATCACCTGAGGAAATAAACCGTCCATCATCGCCTTCCTTCCAAAGAGAGTAACTAATGACAAGCAAAAAGAAGAGACAACAGTAACAAGAACACTATAGTAATAAAAGAAAAATATATGTTGCAATGATACGAAAACACTAAATCCGCCCGGACACAACACAAGGCAAAAATTACTCATAACACAAATATCAAGTATAAATTTAACACTAACATTACAAAAGAAATAATCCAACAACATAATTAATTGCGTAACCTCTAAGTATAAGGTATGCTTGTGCCTCGAACTGTCTAACGGATGAGGTTCCCTCGTTCTCCCTAGTGCAGCCTATCGTACCGGGTACACAGGTAGCTGTGGCACAGCATACAAAATACTCTTAAATGGTTTCACCAGACTAATGTGCACGACAGAGATTTAGGTAGGAACCTGTACCTTTTCCACGACCAGATAATATCCGTGATATTTGATCAAGATATTCTTCGTCTTTCCTTCTGGTGTACTGGGATTAGTGACCCATACTCACTGCCGTACACGGTACTGTGGCAGTCTGCCCATGCGCCTTTTCGGCGGTTCCTGGCATACCACAGCCTTCGTGTTCACCTTTTGTACGTTTCTCCACACCTCCAGATTTCTTCTCACAATCTTCTTCACTGGTTCGTAGTTGGCGCCTAATTTAGAACCTAAAACGACAAAGTGGGACGGCATTTTCGGCCCGTCTGCCTCCTCAAGTAGTGACATGACTGTTCCCTTGTGGACCTTCGAGTTTCACGTGCAAACTACACTCCTGGAAATGGAAAAAAGAACACATTGACACCGGTGTGTCAGACCCACCATACTTCCTCCGGACACTGCGAGAGGGCTGTACAAGCAATGATCACACGCACGGCACAGCGGACACACCAGGAACCGCGGTGTTGGCCGTCGAATGGCGCTAGCTGCGCAGCATTTGTGCACCGCCGCCGTCAGTGTCAGCCAGTTTGTCGTGGCATACGGAGCTCCATCGCAGTCTTTAACACTGGTAGCATGCCGCGACAGCGTGGACGTGAACCGTATGTGCAGTTGACGGACTTTGAGCGAGGGCGTATAGTGGGCATGCGGGAGGCCGGGTGGACGTACCGCCGAATTGCTCAACACGTGGGGCGTGAGGTCTCCACAGTACATCGATGTTGTCGCCAGTGGTCGGCGGAAGGTGCACGTGCCCGTCGACCTGGGACCGGACCGCAGCGACGCACGGATGCACGCCAAGACCGTAGGACCTACGCAGTGCCGTAGGGGACCGCACCGCCACTTCCCAGCAAATTAGGGACACTGTTGCTCCTGGGGTATCGGCGAGGACCATTCGCAACCGTCTCCATGAAGCTGGGCTACGGTCCCGCACACCGTTAGGCCGTCTTCCGCTCACGCCCCAACATCGTGCAGCCCGCTTCCAGTGGTGTCGCGACAGGCGTGAATGGAGGGACGAATGGAGACGTGTCGTCTTCAGCGATGAGAGTCGCTTCTGCCTTGGTGCCAATGATGGTCGTATGCGTGTTTGGCGCCGTGCAGGTGAGCGCCACAATCAGGACTGCATACGACCGAGGCACACAGGGCCAACACCCGGCATCATGGTGTGGGGATCGATCTCCTACACTGGCCGTACACCACTGGTGATCGTCGAGGGGACACTGAATAGTGCACGGTACATCCAAACCGTCATCGAACTCATCGTTCTACCATTCCTAGACCGGCAAGGGAACTTGCTGTTCCAACAGGACAATGCACGTCCGCATGTATCCCGTGCCACCCAACGTGCTCTAGAAGGTGTAAGTCAACTACCCTGGCCAGCAAGATCTCCGGATCTGTCCCCCATTGAGCATGTTTGGGACTGGATGAAGCATCGTCTCACGCGGTCTGCACGTCCAGCACGAACGCTGGTCCAACTGAGGCGCCAGGTGGAAATGGCATGGCAAGCTGTTCCACAGGACTACATCCAGCATCTCTACGATTGTCTCCATGGGAGAATAGCAGCCTGCATTGCTGCGAAAGGTGGATATACACTGTACTAGTGCCGACATTGTGCATGCTCTGTTGCCTGTGTCTGTGTGCCTGTGGTTCTGTCAGTGTGATCATGTGATGTATCTGACCCCAGGAATGTCTCAATAAAGTTTCCCCTTCCTGGGACAATGAATTCACGGTGTTCTTATTTCAATTTCCAGGAGTGTATATATAGAAAATAGATATCCCAGTTGTCATTAAAGCTTAGCATTATGCAAATGGACTTATGGTGGCGCTCCATTCTTCTTTTGGTTTGCGGGTGTTACGGGCTCTTTCGTAACTTACGAATTCGCAACACATGGCACATTTGCTTCGTAGGTTCCAAATCTAAGCTCTTACCCTGGTCCGCCATTAAGTTATCGGGGACTCCAATCTCCAATATCCAATTGTTAACTAATACTAGTGCCCCAGTACTGGCCTTTTGATCTGGAATTGGTATAATTACTAGATACCGCGAAAAAGGTCGATGACCGTAAGCACGTACGTACATGTGTTCTGTGGTTAGCAAATGTCGAGCTCAAGCATTTAAAATGGCTTCTACGGCTCTGTTAACATCAGCAAAGGGATTCTCTAGTGCAAAGTATCCTCTCGCTCAGCGCATGGTACACATTATTTGACATATTCCTCCAAGTCACGCTGGCTGTTCCTCCACCAGAACCATTCGGCAATAAGCCGATCTGTTGCTCGTCGGCCATCAGCAACAGACAACAGCTGGTCATGAGCCTGTTGTAGCACTTCATTTTGAGGAATTGTCGGGACCACGATACGTGGTCCCCATTTCGGGACTCTGTACAACAAATCTTCAAGTATGATAACTTGCGTCTGTGACTTAAAGGTCTGACAGCCTTTATCGTCTGCCTGTGCTCCGTGCTGTTCCAATAAACTCTTGTCCACTACACTAAACATGGCTGTTTTGCGACTTAATGTATCCGCATTTGTATGTCCTATTCCAGACAAACTAGTAATTAAACTCACTAAGCTTGAGAGCACATCGTGGCAAACGAGTAGAGGGATATTTTAGACTAAACAATCAGTTCAGTGACGCACAACTTTAAACCTTCTACCATTCAAAAAACAACAGTAATGTGTAATATCACATATGACCTTTAACATTTCCTTTTCGTTTGTTGAGCCGTTACTTTACGCCTTATTAAACCACCACGATACATAAACTAGTTGATGCCACTCTCCATCATGCATCTGACCCAAAATACAGCCGATTGTCTTATTTGATGCACCATAAGAGAGGATGGACTCTTTGTCAAAATTTGGAATAACTAATACGGGATCGGAAACCATTGTCTCCACCAATTTCTCCAATGCAACCAATGCTACCTGATACTCCAGCATCCACTGAAACTTTACTCTTTTTGTGAGTTATCTAGCTTAGAAATTTATACATTCTCTAAAACGTAAATCTCATAGAATACTTAAGATTTGTTTCCGTATAATAAGTCTCGTCTTATCTGAAATATGCAATGCGTAACTAACTCAAGGCATTTTTCCAGAGAGACTGAAATATCGTGTTGTTAAGCTCCTCTTTAAGAAATGTGGCAAGAGTGTTGTCAACAGGTACTGACCTGTTTCGCTGCTGACATCAAGTGATTTGTTACGGAATAGTATCTCACCTTAGCATCAATAACAACCTCAGCAAATCACAGTTAGGCTTTCAGAGGAGTTGCTCTACTGAGAACGCTATTTACATGTTAACTCACAAGATTTTAAAAACATTAAATGATTAAAAGCACCAGTTAGTATTTTCTGCGACCTATCTAAGGCCTTTGATAGTGTGAATAACAGTTCTGCCCCAGAGAAACCGTAGGTTTATGGGACTGGTGACACAGAAAATCAATCGAAAATGTCATATATAAACAAATGAATGTAAAAAGTTGTGCTTAATGATTCAGCCAGTATAGTTCTACTATTGTTCCCTGTATATGTAAACGACCTTTGGTCTGATACCCAACGAGAAGAAATAGTTCTTTTGGCACATAACGCTAGTATTATAATCAGTCCAATCATACGTAAGAAACAGATGAAATGGTAAAATATGTTTTTAAAAGTATCAATAGTTTCCCACAAATGGTCTCATACTCAATTATAAAAAGGCACAGTATATTCAGTTCTGCATATCTATGGGGACTACATCAGAGGTCAAGGTAACAAGTAGTAAGAAAATAATGAGAACGATAGCGAGGAGAATAATGTCCAAAATCACAAACTTTTTGTGGAAAGGTGAAGTGTTCAGAGTATCTGCTAAAGTGGCCGTTTAAGAGCCTAAAATTGGTGGACTAGGATTAACTTATATAACACTTTTTATGAAAAGGCAAGTTAATGTAATAATGTAATGTAATATTGTAATAAGAAAGTCGCGAGAAAGCATAACCATCCAACTTTTCGAGATCATAAACCTCGAATCCTGCCTCCCCCAACTGACGTGCAGAATGTCAACGGTCGTTTGCAGCATGTGAGGGCTTTCTGTGTTGAGTTAGCCGGCCCTAGTGGCCGTGCGTTTCTAGGCGCTACAGTCTGGAACCGCGAGGCCGCTACGGTCGCAGGATCGAATCCTGCCTCGGGCATGGATGTGTGTGATGTCCTTAGGTTAGTTAGGTTTAAGTAGTTCTAAGTTCTAGGGGACTGATGACCACATAAGTTGAATCCCATAGTGCTCAGAGCCATTTTTTTGGGTTGAGTTCATTCATGTAAGTGCAGAAATCAGACAGTCGTGACACTCTGCATCAAGAGCCATAATGCGGTAACGAAAAAAAGCGAAGGAGGGAACAAAATAGAACGACAGTATCCAGTTCTCACGTGTAACATAAAAACGTCATGGTGTAAGACAGTTAACAATGTAATTAGCACCAATGAAAGACTGTACGCATTCCGACACTGTGAAACAAATTTAGGTCAACAATTCCGTCTAGTTGACACAATAATTCGTAGATATTTTGCAGTGAACACATAGTGCGTAGCGGGGCGATCACTCTGTTGTAAAAATAATTATAAGCCAAGATCGCTTAAATACTGTTTACTGCATAACCGGTTTCAACACACGGAAGCTGCCGTCATCGGATCTGTGAAGATATAACATGACAGGTTTGAGGGAGGGCTTACATGGGTTACACTATATACATTACTATTAGTACAGTACCACATACCTGAATGTAGCTTAACATTTTTAAACCATCTGAATGAAAGGCATTATCCATATTAGCGCCTTACAAAACTCCATATGGCGCTAATATGGATAATACATTTGCTTCAGATGTTTTTACTCTGTAATTGACGTACTTTATAGTATGTTTAGTATACATAGTACGCATAGTATTTATAGTATGTACAGTTAGTGTACGCTAAAGTGTTCTTTGCAAGAGTATTTGATTAGCAGTAATAGTGAAGTAGTAGCTAGTAGTAATGAGTGGTTATACCATAGGACTGTGTGTGCACTGCTTGGACGGCGCTATCCACAGGCCGGTTGTGAATCACTAGAATCGCAGCAGGTAAACCGGCGCGGAATAAGTCAGTGTGATGCCGACCGTTGCTAGTCGAGCGGCGGTCATGTACCAAATTGTTTTATGTTGTGACTTCGGTTTTACACAACTGATGGAAAAGAATGACAATGAGAGCAGTTTTTTATTTTCTTGTGACTATAATTTTATATCACCTGGTCTGCCTCAGGTTTCGATATAACCAAATGGTTTATAAACGTTAAGCTACATTCAGGTGTGTGGTACTGTACTAATAGTAATGTATATAGTGTAACTCATGTAAGCCCTCCCTCAAACCGGATCTCCACTGATCCAATGATGGCGCCTTCAGTGTGTTGAAACCGGTTATCCTGTAAACAGTATTTAAACGATCTTGGCTTTTGAATTATTTTTAAATTCGTAGATACACTTGCAGTGGTCACATTAATAGTTGGAAGTGGATCCAAGAGCAAATAGCTCTGATTACAAGGACATACCCTGAGAGTATATTGCTCTCACTGATACACCGGCCTGAAGCACGCTTTTTCCCAGAGGCAAAAAATAACACTGTGTACTGGTTGCTGGGAAATTTTGTTAATTACGTCATTAAAAAACTATGATCTGACCGCACCATAAAGTTCAAGGTACACATGCTGCGTGAATATCACAACATTAGAAGGTATTCGAATCACAAGACTAAGTTCGATAATATGTTAAATATTATATTTGATAGAATGGGCATTGGTTAATATAAAAAAGAAGATAGTTGTTGATAGTGATGTATTGTAGTTACGTTAAGGATATTATTTAAATGTTTAGTGTAAACTTTTGGTTTGTATTTTTTCTACTTCAGAAAGCGGTTTTTGAAATTTTATTAGATAATGTGCATAACTTATGTGATAGTCAGATTGTGTGTCTAATAGTGTCAAAACACAAAACAATATAGCTGCATTAATGGTTTATCGTATTAATATGAAAATTGACAGTTTTTATGGCAATGTCTTTATCGATTGGTTAAAACCATAATATTGTACCTAATATAATGCAATATTCAGTTGCTGGCTAATTGCCCTGTTCATTTTTGCACTGTGATATGTAAGTCAGTTTTCCAGTGAAGGATCTATTATATAGGTCTGATCACTTCAGATAATTACCATTCCATTCATGTCCAGAAAGTGTAGTTTGGAAAACTAGTCACTTATAGAAAGTCTCCTCTCCGACATTCTCAGGTATTTAAGAGATTGTATAATACGATTATTAAATTGTTTTTATGTGCAATGGACATAAATGTTCCATATTTTGCATAATTTTTAGTGACTTCCATATTATCGTGTGAAATTCTCATAGCTAGTCTGACTGAGCTGAGGAGGTTAAAGATGAGTTTCTTCCCTTGACCTGTCTCTCACGGAGACGATTTCCTCTTGTGCATTAATATACTAAAAGTATCCCAAAAAACTTGCTGAAATCCTTCATAAAGTGCTATTTCTGCTTGTGTAAAGATTGGAGCACATGTAATTCAAAATGCAGATTTTTATTTATTCACATTTGAAGGAGTCTGAATGACTTTAAAAACTTTTCTTTGTATTCAAATTAATGCTTTCTGGTAATTCAGTCAGTAACACAAACTTCTGTTTATTTCTTTAACATCATCATAACTGCAATGACCAAACTGTTTTTGTTTAAATCATTTCCTGTATATATGTTAGCATGGTTAGTGCATGTAATTAGTATGTATTTGGAATTTGTAAAATTGTTCCTTAAATAAATGTTTTAAAAAAATAAGTAGCTAGCGGTGCTGCCTCTGGATCACGGGGTCCCGAGATCGATTCCCGGCCTAGTTGGGTATTTTCTCTTCCCAGGGACTGGGTGTTTGTGTTGTCCCTATCATTTCATCATCATTTTTAACGTGTCTCAATTTCGACTGTATAAAGATTGGGACACTGGACGGGCTCTGATGACCGCGCAGTTGAGCGTCCACAACGTGAGACGGGGGCAACGACTAAGTGTGACTGTGCCTATTCGCAGTTAACTCTTTATCTTATTTTTGTAGATTTCAGCTCCAGTCAAAATTAACGTCTTGCTTTCATCGTTAATTGCTCGTTGAACGGTATGTGGAACTTTTCTTGATAATTTCGGAACATTACGAACAGTTCCACTTATCCACATATTCAAGCTATTGACCTGCTCCACCCTGTTCTAACACATCGCACGTGATATATCTTCTCAGTTCAGTTTGATTTAGTAAGTTGTTGATCTCACAAGTATAGCATAATTGAACTGGTTTCTGTAACTTCTCTCATTTCGATTTCAGTTCATTGTCTAGTTCCCACGTGTCTTCGTTGTCTCAGCATGTATTAAGAACGGATCTCAAAGCCTTACCTTCGCAGATCGTAACTCACGGTAATATATCCTGTCCAATTTTTTTAGCTATTCTGAATTTTACCACTCATATTATGCAGGATATTTGTTCATGACGACCACGTGTTCGTGGATTGTGAGAAACGTTACATGTCACAATTACTGTTTCTTGTGGTTAAAGTTCCAAATTAGTCTCAGAACTTCTTGTATGGTACAACTATTAACAGTTCATTCTTACTGATGAATTCTTGTTAACACACTTCGTGCACTCAAGCCAAGGAGACGACCGCTTGCCAACCCCGTGCATACTGATGGAGTTTTTCTTTATTCTTGTATTTGTCCCGAATCTCTATTGTATGTGTATATGTGCGTGAATGTCGCCATTGAAAGATTCCTCCGACCCTGACCTCATTAATAATTAATGACTAATCTTGACAGGGTCTCCAAAATGCAGATTTATTTTGTAACCCAGCTGAGAGCAATATTTAGAAAAGCAGCCATCACCCGTTCGTTAGATGTTTAGTTTACTAGTTTGTTCAGTTGTGTCTTTAATAAAAGTGATATTTTTACCAAAGCAAGTGCTTACATATTCTCTAGCAAATTTCCATTTTTATGTCCTACTGCTTTTCGTTGTGCAAGAGGTAAATACGGCGAAGTTATTTATTTAATATTTATTCAACTATCTTAAATGTGCAGATCCAACAAGATAGTTCTTTTAAATATCAAAGGTTTTTCTTTCCTGTAAAATGAAGAGCCAGTTTGGTACACCTGCTTAATATCCCATAGGGTCCCCGTGAGCACGCAGCACTGCCACAACATGTCGTGACATGGACTCGACTAATGTCTGAAGTAGCGCTGGAGGGAATTGACACCATGAGTCCTGCAAGGCTTCCTATAAATCAGCTACAGTAAGAGGGCATGGAGATCTCTTCTGAACAGCACGTTGCAAGACATCCCAGATATGCTCAAAAAATGTTCATGTCTGGGGAGTATGGTGATAGCGGAAGTGTTTAAACTCATAAGAGTATTCCTGTAGCTACTCTGTAGCAATTCTGGACGTGTGGGGTGTCATGTTGTGCTGCTGGAATTGCCCAAGTTTGTCGGGATTCACAATGGGCATGGGGGGATGCAGGCGATCAGACAGGATGCTTACGTACGTGTCACCTGTCAGACTTGTATCTACACTTACCAGGGGTTCCATATCACTCCAACTGCATACGCCCTACACCATTACAGAGCTTAGAGCTGTTATATTCTTTTAGAAATTCTCTGTCATCATAGTACACTTTGTAAATCATTATTCACATTGCACCATGAGATACTCAACAGTTTGAATATTGTTAGGAAATTTCATTTTGAAATAGAAATCTAGATTAGCTACTGCCTGCTTGCCGTTTGCTGTTGTGCTTTCGAGAAATCTGCACCAGTGTTGTCACAAGACGCGAGGTAAATGGAGATTTTGATTAGGAGCATGTTGATTTACTACAGTTGCACATTTAGTGTAAAGAGAGGTTGTATTTAACCAATTATGGTTCAGTTCAATTTAGGTTATGTTTCGTGATAGGTTAGCAAGCGAGTTTAACGTGGGTAACACATTGTAAAGACATTGTTTTGATAATACGTACATTATTTTTTTGGTAATACGTACATTATTTTATATAGATTGGGAGGTAAATTAAGGATAAATTTCATACAGAAACAAAAATATAGTTGGAATGTTACTCAGTTATTCAGATTGCTAAGCAGCTGTGAAATATCTATCGGACCCTGCATCGAGATCAAAGGTCATTTCAGAATGCAATGAAGACCTTCGGGGACTAGGGGAAAGCAATTGAGTAAACCTGCTGTGGGTCCTTGGTCATTCAGGAATTAGTGCCAATGAACAAACTAACAGAATGGCCAGGACAGGGTTGATTGGACCTGTAGTTGCAGAACCGAAGATGGTTCAAATGGCTCTGAGCACTATAGGACTTAACCTCTGAGGTCATCAGTTCTCTAGGGACTCAGAAATACTTAAACCTGACTAACCTAAGGACAGCACACACATCCATGCCCGAGGCAGGACACAGAGGAGAAAGCCGCTAAATTTGGACTACGTGGTGAGGAAGACGAAACTGCAACCCATCTAACCCTCCACTGAGAAGCTCTGGCGGGCGAACGACACAGCTTCTCCGAGTCGGTAGACCCTACGGAAATCGTGTTTAATAAGGACCCAGCAAACAGTCTTCTACCACTTCTTAATGTTTCCGGTTGCCATTATGAGAAGCACAGGGAGCGAAACAGCACAATGAATTCAATTTCCGTGGAGGCACCAATGGTCTAATACCATTGATGTTTTTATCTCCCCGCATTAAACATTTGAGATATCAGGGTGTCTATCACCTGAATTCTGGGCGCAATCTGTAAACTACATAGAAGAGACTGAGCACCTGAGCGTGTCTATAGTGACGACAAGGTATGTTATTTTTATTTCACTTCACATTTTACTAAGCTTTTGGTAATCGGAGCCCCACACGCATATTCAGTAATTCTATGTTCTATATGTCAGTATATACATCCTTTCCTCCTCTAGCCTGATGAATGAAAAGCATGAATGAGAGTGTACAAGATAAATTTCAGTATCTGTATATGTGGGAGTAAAAGTAGTCGGTTACAGTGGCAGAATAGCCAACCCTATAAGTACGTACCGGGTAGAAAACAGGCTTCTGTTCGCCTTGGACGAAGCTCTTGTACAGTCTGTCTCCACAAAGTAGGGATCTCTCTTTCCTCTTCTGGAGGAACGGGACGCGTGGGTTGCAAAACAGTTCGTGCAGCAGTGTTCCGGTAGACGCGACATGGGCGAATAAGTGTGAGTCTGCGTATTCATAGTTCATTCTTATCTTATTTTTGTAGATTTCAGCTCCACTGAAAATTAATGTCTTGCTCTCATCTCTCTTTGCTCTTTGAGTGGTATACGGAATTGTTCTTCCTAATTCTGGAAAATTATGAACAATTGAGCACGCATTAGACACGCATGCAAGTTGTTTTTCTGCTCCACCCTTGTTCAAACATGTGGACTTGCGATATATCTTCTCAGTTCAGTTTGATATTACTTTGTTGTTTGGTCTCTCGAGTACAGCATAACTGAACAAAGAATGAGATTTTTATCCCGCAGCGGAGTGTGCGCTGATATGAAACTTCCTGGCAGATTAAAAATGTGTGCCGGACCGAGACTCGAACTCGGGACCTTTGCCTTTCGCGGGTAAGTGCTCTACCAACTGAGCTACTCAAGCGCGAGTCGTGCTTGGGTAGCTCAGTTGGCACGGTCAGTTCGCCGGCGGACGGCGTGGAGGTAAGACGTAGTGTGGTGTGCGCTGCGCCGTCTGTGCTTCCGCGTGATAAGTCTTGGCGCTTGCTGCCGCTTAAAACTCTGTTTATAGAAGACTTCGAGAAGTAATGAGTAGCATGCAGCGATGGCTCAACCAAGTCGAAAAGATACGTTGAAGCTGACCTTTGATCCTCGATGTGCCAGACCCAAGTCGTTTGAAGTAGAAAATTGGTTAGAAGAAGATGTGAAGCTCTCCTTTAATGATGTAATTGGGATTTACCTGTCGATTGTAGCTTGTGTCGTGTTTGTTAAAACCCGTAGTTCCGAGTTGTGCGAGAAAATAGCTGAGTCTTCCGGAGGTGTCATGAAATTTAAGCACTCAGATGGAAACGTTGGTGATGTCACCGTTGCACATGCTGGTTTTGGCATTCGGACAGTTCTAATCTTCGAGTTGCCTTTTGAGATTACAACAGACCAAATTAATGCTGTAATTTCACCCTTCGGGAAAGTGCTCAGCAACTTTGCCGAGAAATGGTCAAGCGCGCATAAATTCCCAGTACTAAATGGGGTTCGGCAGCTTTGTGTAGAGTTACAAAAGAACATCCCGTCGTACATCAATGTCTGCGGATATAGAGGGATTGTAATCTATGACGACTAACCGCGAACCTATGCCGCCTGTATCAAGCCTGGGCACGTTCGCGCAGAATGTATACAGCGGCGCGTTGCACAGCTGCTGGTCGGCGAGGCCGCCAGGCCACCGGCGATGACAACACCGCCTGGAACCTACGCCTCCGTGGCACGCGAACGGCCGACTGCCTCCTCAGCCCCTCAATTGTGTGCAAATACAAATTTTCCAGACACTGAAATTCCGATGGACGTCAGTGCCGTCATAGCTGACGACGTACAAGAGTCCTGCCAATCTACGGAAACAGTTGAAGTTCCACCGAAACAGGCACCTGCAACTGTAAAGGCAGCAGATCCGCCGGAAGTTGAAGACCGACACACCTTGCAGGAAAGCGACACTAACTTGGATACTGAAGACAGTCCATCGAGAGGCAATTCTCCAAAAAAAAAAAAAAAAAAAAAAAGAAACGCCGGCTGGCGCGAAAAGTTGCAGAGGAGACAGCTCCCAGCTCCCACACTCCGCCAAACAGCGACGGAAATAGGTAGCACCTTAAGCCAACAGATGTATAGCAACACGAAAGCGACACCAGTTTCTGAGGAGCGTTCCCCTTCTGCGCTCGAAATACGAGACGTCCAAGGAAAGCCAACAAAGAAAGCATCCAACCACCCCCAAGAAACGAGTCACTCTCATGAAGCTTCACTCGTCCCACCCACGACGACAACCTCAACCAGCTGGGCAGACGAAAGCGACCATAACAATGCCGACGAAGAAATGACACAAGTTTCAGAAACAAAGAAAGACTGTAAGCTAGCCCCACAGGTGGCTAATTTCTTCAACGAAGACGTCTCCGCGAACGAACATTCTAAAGAACACGGACACACCACTGAAACATTTGCTACCGGTGAATATTATTAAAATGCGTTTTAAAGCTGACGCTTGCGAGACAAAACAGAGGAATGTTTTTTAAAGTTAGATCAAGTAGAACGAAGAATGTCTGACATACAAGCATACAAAATCGCGACAGTAAACCTTAATAAGATTCATAGTTCCTTTAAACTACAGAACTTAAAGATTTTATATATGCTTCTGACAGTGACATTATACTTTTACAAGAAGTGACAGACATTGAGCTTGGTAACGTACCTGGCTTCAACGCCATTATTAACCCAGGGCATGGAGCGGAAATGTGCACGGCTCTACTCACAAAGGAGGGCATAATAGTCCAAGATGTAGTAAAACTACCAAACAGTAAAGGCATAGTGGCCACAATAAACAACATACGACTCATTAACGTGTATGCCCCTTCAGGATCCAGTAACAGGCACCACAGAACGGAGTTTTTTAAAGAAGAAATTGTCCCACTATTTGGAACTCGATATGAACACATTATCCTGGGTGGAGATTTTAACTGTGTTTTGCATGCCAAAGACCAAACTCCCAATTTCAACAAGTGTACTGAACTGGAACGTATAGTTAATGACTTAAGACTAATAGACTCATGGGAACATATGCACGGTGCAGCCCCTGGCTTCACCCACGCCACAAGTCACTCGGCGAGCCGTATCGACAGGATATATGTAACGCACAATTTGAAACACTTCATTTTGCAGTCCGAAGTATGGCCTACCGTTTTTTCGGATCATGCTGCATACATATGCACAATCAATCTGATAAAACAAGGACCTTCCGAGGTAGACAAAAGATAGCGAGCGTCAGCAGAACGACGCCCAATGCCGTTACGACTGCTGAATTTTTAAACCCTGACGGTATACCTTACCGTAAAACAAAACGTAATGCAATTAACTGGTTGAAAGGCCAAACGATGCATTACATCCTAACAAAAGAATCAAGCAATAGGGAGGACTTCTGGATATGCCTTACAACTGAGCACCACAAGTTAATGTGTACTAAAAAATACAAAAAAAATTACGCAATTTTTTTAACTAAAACAATCCTGTCACCAATATAAATTCGTAATTTACGTTACACATCCAAGCATTTCGTATATTAGACGAACGACTTTTAGTTAAAGTTTGTACTTCACGTATCAGGAGGAGGATTTCCAACAGAAAGTAATCAGAGAAGATCATCAGTATAGACCAGTTAAGCCAATGTGTATCTATTACTTTGTTTTGCGGGAAGCACAGTGATGAAACTGGTATACACCCTTTATTTAGTTTCTATCTTTCTTTCCTATTCTTTTCACAAGAGGACACATGTATGTTAAATAAGTGTAAAATCAAGCAGAAGAAGCCTATTTTACTTCGTTACCTTCTGAAGAAGGAAATTTTACTTCTCAGCAATAATGAGTTTGCTTCTTTCCGTTTTTCCAGCCACGGGGAACGAAAATTACAGATGCAGTTACATTTCCATAACAATTATGTGACTGCCTTCTCAATGGAATTTACATTTATTTTTATTCAAGCCATGTTGCAAACAAAGGCAACAGAAGGGGCATACTTAGTTCGTCGTTCAGAAGAAGCGTTTTTCCACACCATCAAGTTACATTCATTCTTTATAGGCAGAGTAGCCGGGCCGAGAAGGTAACACTTGGCGAGCGTAAAGGACGGGTTGAAGGGAAGGAAGGAGACCCGTCCATAAAAAAAAGAAAAAATAAAGAAATGGCAGAGCAGGGCACTTACCCGCGAAAGGCGAAGGTCCGGAGTTCGAGTCTCGGGCCGGCACACAGATTTAATCTGCCAGGAAGTTTCGTAATTGAACAAATATTTCGAACTTCCCTAATTTCGATTTCAGTTTCGAGTCTAGTTCCTACGTAATTTGTAGTCTTAGCAAGTGTTACGTACTGGTCTTAGAACTTTAAGTCGGCAAATCGCCTCTCACAGTAATGTATCCTGTCCTATATGTTTAGCTATTCTGAATTTTACCACTCATTTTATGCACAATTTTTGTTAGTGACGACCGCGAGTTCACACGTTGTGAGAAACGTTACATGTCACAGTTACTGATTTTCGGGGTAAAAGTTCCAAATTTGTTTCAGAACTTCTTCTGTGGTGCAAATATTAACAGTTTATTCTTATCGATGAATTCTTCTTCACTTGCTACGTGCACTCAAGCCAAGTGGACGACCATTTGCCTACCACGTGCATACGGGTGAAGTTTTTGTTTATTCTTATAATTCTGCCGAATCTCTATTACATGCGTATATGTGCCTTAATGTCGTCATTTAAGGTTCCTCTGACCTTTCCATAATTAATAATGAACGTTAATTTGTGGTGTGGTCTGCAAAACGCAGTTGTAAATGTAATATTGTAACTCACCCGAGAGCGTTATGAACAACAGCAACAATCACCCATTTGTTAATCGTTTAGTTTATTAGTTTGCCCCGTTGTGTCTTCAATAAGTGTGATATTTTTACTAGAGCACGTGCTTACGTATTCTCTCGCAAAACTTCCATTTTTACGTCCTACTGCTATCCGTTGGGCAATAGATAAATATGGCCAAGTCATTTATTTAATATTTATTCAACTATCATAGATGTACAGATCCAGCGACAATTTCATTAAAACATTAAAGGCTTGTCTTTCATGTATATCCAGATACCGCCTCCGCACCCTCCAAGTTAACAGATACCTCATTAAAACGGACACCTTCGACAGGAGCACCAATCCCCAGATCCATCACGTACATATACCCTTCAAAATCATGTCTGAGTTATGCAGGCTCGGATCGATCGCGATAGCCACCCGGAATCTTTGATGGTTTTCCGTGCTAGGCGCTTTGACAAGCACTTGGTGAGGCAATTGCAGATTCATAGGGAAAACTCAAACATCAGCTGAGGGCGCGCGTGTGGCCTACCGCCTTTTAGTCCTGATATATTGAACTTTATCAGTCCGAGAGTGGTATTTTGTTCAAAACAACGTTCTTGTATAGAATGGGTCTATATCTGCCGAGATAGAGTTTAGTATGTTTAAACTGAACACCCTCACTTTTTTTTTTAATTTGAGAAATTTGGTCTCTTTGCCTGTGACGATATTGAGTACCAAGGGGCTGATAGGGTTGAGCATCTCCATGTTCTCTCATGGACCCACAAAGCGAGAGACCAACGTAGAAAATATAGCTACGTTACCTAACCATGCCCGCAAAAATTGGAAATGAAAACATGAACACCAACCCTCACCCTGCATGCATGGCGACCCTTATTATAGCGTTGTGCCTACCTCCAGTGTGCGAGCCCAGTATTTTTTCTGGCTCTCTTCAATTGCTGCTGTATGACCTCAGGTGTTACTTTGTCCGGCGAAACATCGTTCACAGACAGTAAAGTAGACAGTGGTGAATTCAGAGGGTAACTCCAAGTCAAGGAGATGGGTGTTGCTTTTCGAGTCTCGCGAAGACCCGAATTAAAGGCTGAGTTGAACCTCGGAATAGAAAAATTCCATTAGTGCAGAGATTCTGCGTCAAACGTGATTAATGCAAATTTCAAATTACAGTTCATTGTTTCGGCAATCGAATTCCGAGGGCAGTATGGCAGTTTGGTGAACTGAAACACTTAAATTGACTGGACAAAAATGCTCAGTACTTTCACCAACCACTGTCTGAAGGTGGGCCAAAAGTGGAGAATAGTCTAGACAATTGGCGA
Organism: Schistocerca piceifrons; assembly: GCF_021461385.2. Classification (NCBI taxonomy): domain Eukaryota; kingdom Metazoa; phylum Arthropoda; class Insecta; order Orthoptera; family Acrididae; genus Schistocerca; species Schistocerca piceifrons. The sequence continues at coordinate 169,318,036 of NC_060143.1, forward strand.
ATGGTGAAGGCCGTAGGCAGTCGACTGCACGGAACCAACTATATACACCCGGTAATGGCATCCCCGTAGTCTAGCTGTAGCGCCCTTGTGTAGTAATCAAAACGTCCTCGGTTCCGGGTGTGACACCCGCAACGACTTAATTTTTGATTAATAATGAATATTGGCGCCCGAAGACTTCCGGGATAAGAAGTTCCCCTCATTCTGCCAACGGCCATGTTGAAGAGGGCGGAGGGGCGGACAAAGGTTCATCCTCCCACTTTTCCTTGGGTTGGGAAACTTCCCCTAAAGGCGGAAGAATCAGCAATGGTCAATGGCATGCGGATGCGAAAGGCCATGGAAACCGCTGCATCAAAACACATAACGAATATCCAGAGGATGTGAAGCCTGTAACTGAAAACATTTCTTGATGATGTCTTCATTGGCAATAGATTCCGGAAGAGTCCCCCTCTCGGATCCCCTGGAGGGGACTGTCAACGGTAGGTGACCATGAGAAAAAGATTGAATACTCAACTAAAGGATACAGGGGGAAAAGATTGAATAGTCAACTATATTGTAACGTTCCACGAGTCGGGGCGTGGAATGTCACAAACTTCTTCGTAGTAGGGAAGGAAGAATGTCTAAAAAGAGAGATGGAAAGGCTCCATCTAAATGTAGTAAGGGTCAGTGGAGTTATACGGAAATAAGTCAGGGATTTCTGGTGAGGTGAGTATAGGGCGTTAACAATAATAGCAGAAAATGGTATAACGGGCTTAGGATTCGTTATAAATAGGAAGGTAAGGCAGAGTGTCTGTTATTGTGATAGGGTAGTTCTTATCAGAATCTACTGCATACCAACACGGATAACGATAGTTCGGACAAACATGCTAACGTCGCAAACTGAAGACGAAGAGATAGAGAAAGTGTATGAGGATATTGAAAGGGTAATACAATACACAAATGGAGATAAAAATGTAATAGTCATGAGGCACTGGAATGGAGTTGTTAGGGAAGGAGTAGAAGTACACGGGATAGTCTAAACAACCTTCACTGACAGTAAAAGCAAAGGTGGTAACATTACGAGTGCACCGGGAATTCCACTGTTAAACGCTGAGGAGAGACCAGTTAGGTGGAAAGAGTACACTGAAGTCATCTGTGAGGGGGAAGATTTGTCTGATGTGATAAAAGAAGAAACGGGAGTCGATTTACAAGAGATAGGGGATCCTGTACTAGAATCAGAATTTATAAGAGCTTTGGAAGACGTAGGATCAAATAAGGCAGAAGGGATAGACCACATTCCATTAGAATTTCTAATATCATTGGGGGACGTGGCACCAAAACAAACTATTCACGTTGTGTGTAGTAGAGTCTGGCGAGATAGCATCTGACTTTCGGAAAAATATCATCCACACGATTTCGAAGACAGCAAGAGCTGACAAGTGGGAGAATAGTCGCACAATCAGCTTAACAGTTCTTGCATCCATGTTGGTGCCAAGAATAGAATACAGAAGAACGGATAAGAAAATTGGGGATGTACTAGATGACGATCAGTTTGGCTTTAGAAAAGTTAAAAACACCAGAGAGGCATTCTGAGACTGCGGTTGATAATGGAAGCAAGACTAAAGAAAAACCAACACATGTTCATATGATTTGTCGAGCTGGTATAACACTCCGACAATGTAAAATAATGCTGGTTGTTCGAAAGCCTGAGGACAATAGGGGTAAGGTATAGAGAAAGACGAGTAACATATGAACAAAAGCATTTGAGATGGGGTTCTACAGACGAATGTTGAAAATTAGTGGTACTGGTAAGGTAAGGAATGAAGAGGTTCTGCGCAGAATCGGTGAGGAAAGAAATATGTGGAAAACATTGACAAGCGTAAGGTACAATATGATAGGACATCTGTTATGATATCAAATAATTGCTTCCATAGTAACAGAGGGAGCTGTAGAGGGCAAAAACTGTAGAGGAAGACAGACATTCGAATACATTCAGCAAATAAATGAAGACGTAGGTATGTTAACTTAAGGTTCACCTGATGTAGAACGTTAAGGCATTCGCAAGTTCCTCAAAACGTTCCAACAGTCACAAAAGTTCTCCCACTTGTGGTAATTCATCTACCGCCTTTCACCCTGACATATTAAGCTCTATATCGGTGGCTGGGCACCTGGTCTGTACGAGAACGTCGTTTTGGCCAATTTTGGGGTGATAGTACACTCCATAAATTTGCCTCATCCAACCTTGATGATACCTTGCGTGCCATTCGCTATTGATTCATGAAGTATTTCGGTGAGCTTGTTAAAGTAAACTTCGTGCTTGTCGCCTTATCATCGTGGTACTCCAGCCAGGTTCCCCTCAACTGTATCTCTGTACTTGTTGCCTGCCGTTGTTCATTTCAAAATAACTGATGCACATTTGATTGGTGAAGAATTTTTTTAATAGATGCTGCTCTTTTCATTTAAATTATGACCAACTACTGATGAAACAATTCTGGAGATTGAAATTTTGTCGTGTCTGCTATTTAAAAGCAGTGCAGTTTACCTTAAGGGGAGCTACCCTTTTCATTGCAATAATTCCGGGCAAGCCTTAGTACATCTTTTTCGGGCATTTAAAGTCCGTCTGGACTGCCAATAAAAATATGGAGATTCAGTTTAATAAAAGCGATTATTTTCAAGGCGGTCATTAAGGGTAATCATATACAAAAATTATTTTGGAGTATTGAAGCCCTTCTTTCTCGCCATTTACTGTAATTCTGGGGTTACCGTAATTATGGTCTTACAGAGGACTGTACAGCCCATTATAATTCTGAGTTGCGCCTACAGATAGTTTGCTTACCATCATGAGTAATCTTGGGCAGATGTTTTTACCAATTTATGTTGGGTTGCATTGTCACCACATAAGCGATGTCTGAATTGTATTCATACAGATTCGTCTTATTCTAAACTTCCGTCGCCAACGGGCGTAACGCATTTGTTTTGTGTTTACTACTAGTTTGCGGTGAATTTTAATAGCATTATTTAAATTTTATATCCAAATTCAGTCTAACGAATTTCGAAGCCCAAAAAAAAGGGGAATTTTCTGTCATTGCCAAAGTTTTATAAACAAAAGACGGGTTTAGGTAATATGGGAAATTTTTCTTGTAAAAAACTAGGCAAAATTTTTGTTTTTTTTTTAGAAAAAATAGGGGCAAATGAATTTGTGTTAATGTTCTATTGAATAAAATACCGATGGTGTAGTCAACGGCGAATGCTCTTCGTTGTTGTCCGGCCCAGTCGTAAGATGCAACAGCGTATTAGGCTGGTTGAAGGGTCTGCAAGACATCGTAATATCCATGCTGTGCAAACAGTAAAGTTGTGCAGTTGGGAATAATGATAAGTGCGGTGGCCTCGGGATACATATAATACATTAATATTTTTTGTCTGTACATACTTCGCTTATACTTTTTCTTTATTTATTAATTCAGCTAATCAGACTAATTAAATTTCGCCACTTAGTGCAGTGCTGTTACTCATGTGGCTGTAGGAACACTTCTGGGTACGTCAACTCTTCTTGTGTTCAGTATATGGTATGTGTGAATATTATCCTTCCTAAATGTTCAGTAGGCCGCTACCGAGTCCACCCCTTGCGGCATTCCTAGTTACTACGTGTAATGGATTCATTTTTGCCTTTACGATAAATGAATGTGAATGGACAGAATTAAGTGTGTGTGTCACTAGTCTTGAGTAACACTGGAAGCTCCGCTTGACACTTCAAAATCAGAATCTACATTTACTAATGATTGTTTAAAAAATGTGACTCTTTAACCCCTAGGCACCATGTAATATCAGAAACTATCATCAGTTGCTTGTAGGAAATATTAATTTTATTGACTTGTAGAACAAATCACTGAGTTGAGAGGAGAGCAATGGAGTTTTAAGCGAATCGTTGCCTGCATTAGTTCCTGGCACGTTGCATTCGATGTTCAGTTTGATCGTCCTCTGTTTCCACTTCTCTTCTGTCGTAGACGTTCGAGCGAATGACACACTTTCACTCACAGCTGTGTTATAATGTTATATGGCTATCTAAATTCCTTTAGGTCAGGAAGAAAGGCATTTATGTAAAATTACAACTGCACTTAGCATCAATGCAGACAGGTAAAATGGACTAGATCTATAATTAGTTTGACAGTTGGTCGTGAACCAAATGAACTGACTGTTATTTGTCATTTGCATGATGAAGAAGAAAATCCTGTGTACTGATAGTTACGGCAGTCTCTGTATAACATGGCTGTGGCAGATGGGTACCTAAAAAGATAACGTTCTCAAATATTTGTCTAAATGCAGTCACACATGTAAAGAGAGAGAAATAATCGTACATCTTTGATAGAAATCATTAATTTTATTTTATTGTTTGTTTAAATGGAGTTCAGTGACATTTAAGCTTAATTAACATTCTTTTACAGGGGTACTTTTAAAGTCAGAGGTCGAAGATATTTTATTAATTCATTTAATAATTCATTCACTTTAAATATCTGTGAGTAGGTGTCACCATTCACTTTTCAGACAAACAAAAAATTTCGTCCTCATTATCTCCGCCCGAACCACCAGCACTGTCTCTGATGACGAGGCATCAGTGGGATGTCCTTCTGAGCCACTGTACCTCTTTTCACATGATCATATTCATTGGCTAGTGAGCCGGTATACTCGTCCACTTTGCACACAGGCAAGAGTCCCAGCCCTGACATTCTCCATCCAGCACCACTATCACCTTCTCCAATAATGAGGCATTGATGATATGCCCTCCTCATACACTGTTCTAAGTTCATCATCAATATGTTCACTGGCTAGTAGAAAAGCTGATGTCACCACCCAATTTGCAGTCACCCAAGAGTCTTAGCCGTGACATTCTCTGACCAGTATGTCTAACACGTCCCCAACATTGAGGCATTGTTGGGATATCCACTGTAATCAGTTCCTCACGAACATGTCTATTGGTTAGTGAGTCATTATCCCTGTCCAGTTCACGCACAACAGATTTGAAATGATGTTTTTCACCCAGCACCTCCAACACCCTCTCTGACGACGAGGAACTGGTGAGACGTCCTCGTCATGAATACGTTTAGTGGGTAGCGAGGCGGTGTGCCCGACCACCGTGAGGGCTCACGACGGTCTTCGCCCCGACTCTCTCCGCCCAGCACCTCCGACACCCTCTCCGGCGGCGAGGGATCGGCGGGATGTCCTCGTCACACTCCACCACAGGCGGCTCGTGGATCTCGGCAGTCGTCACAATCATCCAGCCATCGTTCACCTGCACAGAAAAGCAATTCTTCCCTTTAAAATAAATAAGACTTTCTTTGTGCCACAACAATAGCAATAATTCTACAAGATGACTCGTATGGACAAAGCGTGTATTAAGAGAGAACGACTTTCTATTTTTGCGTGTGATCGAAAGAACGGGAAGAGTTTTCATACATAATCATTAACGGTGACAGGGATCATCTTTGTTATCTTCCAGGATGAACCAAACTTGAGCCACTTTATATTGGTCTCAGAAAGGGGTATGTTGTATGTAATCAACTCATCACTTAGTAGCGAGTTTTCAATGAGGTTGTGTCTTTAGTGCCGCCTTACCTTCCCGATGACTTTGCCGCAGGCTACATCAATGGCAGCAGGCGGTGGCCGGGACTTCTCCGCCTGCGCTGCCAGCAGAACCAACTCGTCCACGTCTGAGCGCAGCCGCCAACGCGCGGCGCTCATCCTCTGTGGGAGATTTGTTTGTTACAAGCACGTTTACACGAAGCCACAAAAGAAAAGTTGTTATTCTGTGATGGTCTATTTGTAACTTCGAGTAACTAAGATAGATTAACTGAATCCAGAAAGCATTACAGTAATCAGTGATGTAAAGTAATTATCTTAGTAAAAATGGATGCACCTAAGAGTAATTTCAGTTTTTCCAATAAATCTCCGTATTCCTCACCTCTGGCTTTCCAATCAAATCGACGTCTATCAGGTCTCCGTAGATGTCTTCCTCTGCCTCCCTCCCAGACCGGAAGCAGAACACGCCCAAAAGCCTTCGGAACATCTGCGAAAAAGAATCATAGATATCACGTGACGTACTGACCAGACAGAATTACAGCGTGTCCATTATGGGCTCCTGGACAGTTAGAAAGATTGCAATGGGAACAGGGCCAGTGTCCTACGAAGATTTCTTACTAATGAGTATGCACATATGGAGACAACACCACCAGAAACGTCGATATCTCTCATACTGTAGGATTTTAACGAAATTCAAATATCTGCTCACGAATAATGTGCAAATTCCGATCAAAGTAACAGTAGAGATAATAGAATAATACATGTAGACCCAACATATTCTAAGAATCAAATCTATGATTCAAGCCCAGTCTCGTTGTGGGGACGTACAGTGCCAATTAAAACAGGGACACAGTTTTCGAAAATGTGTTGTGATACGTGATGTAAAGAGTGAGGAGCTTCAGTGTACATTTCGGAACAATGTACGAACAGTACACATGATATCATGCGACAGAACTTAGTATTATACGTTACGCGCGTGGTACGTTTTTCTTTTTCTTTTCCGTTTCTTTCTCTGTTCTTCGAGTCAACTGACACCACAAGGACACACAATGGTTCACACTAGTTACTGTTGCCCGACTTATTTGCTCTCTGTGCAAATTTCCACACATTCTTTGCCTTACCATTTTAATGCCACTTCTACATGTAAAAAGGTACCATTAATTCGCCCATAAATGGCACCAAAAGAGTGCGAGATACTTGTGGCAAATGGCCAAATGTCCAGCATGTAGCGGATACCTTGTACTTTGGACAAGAAGGAAGAGTTGAGTGATTTAGCATTCAGTTATTTGCGCTTTATGTGGCTGTAAATGTGTTAAAATTACCGTTCAGCTACGTCCAGTGATTTTTTAAAGTTGTTCTAAAGCCATTTGCTGAGGAGAAAGATGAAATGGCGCACGTGAAAAGAAAATGTCGACTTGCTGCCACGTCGTTGTCCAGCTCGGCCGCTGTCGATGTTGTATACTCAGTTTCCCTTTGTGTTGTCAATACTTGAAAATACAGACCTGAGTTCCAATAAGCTCTAAAAATTCTCATAACCAGATCGTAATCGTTTAAGACTGTAAGCGACGGATGCTCACTACTAACTGAGTTCCTCAACTTTGTTCCTTACTGAAGCTAGTAAAACCACCTTCATTTGGAGGTGGAGTAGCAGAGAGAGCAACAGTATTAACATCTCATGCAGTCATTGTTTCACTTGGGACAGAATGAAAACTCTCGACGTTTAGAAGCAAGTGTCTTTCGATTACTCCATTCACACTGAGAGGCCTGGTTCAATTAGTTTCACTTGCAGTGCCTCAGACAGAATGCGTTGCTCACTTGGCAGTGACGTGAAACTCATCACATTCTCCTTGGAATTGCTTCACAGCATATCTCGTTTTTAACGGTTTGTGTCCTTCGGAGATTCCATTGAATTATATTTGATTCACAGCTACTGCTACTGGAAAGCTCTCAAATGTAACACTCAGGCTCATAGGAACGCACTCGCACATGCAACCAAATATGCGGTGCTGATGTACACATAACTCGCAATGGCGCTTAAATGTCGAGCACGACAAGAAAAGAAGGAAGTGGGAAGAGAGAGAGATAGAGTAAATGATCCACCTTCATTTCCTGCAAACATAGAAGTAGCTACCTCTATTTGGAAAGGACACTCCCAGAGTAGAGTAGCAAGTCCACAGTCTTCTGACTAATAAAATACAGCACGTTATACTGTTTTTTGAATATTCCACAGAAAATAAATTAGCACCCAATATCCGAAGGAAGTGTAGTGGGACGTCTAATAATCTCTTTCTACACACATGGTTTATCACGAGATATCTACGGGAATGCAATAAATTGGTTGACACCGAAAATGAACCTGAAATATACCACACGTTGTGATCCTACCAATTTTTAAATGGACTGATAACTTTGACACATTCACAAGAGAAAGAAGTAAAAGATAATTATTTAAATAAAACTGAATTTTGAATATACCCCATCATTACATAGGACTAGAAAGTGTAAAATAATTTCTCACAGTCCTAAACATATTCTTATCCTTAAAAAGATATTGCTGCAAATTTGTAATTGTGAACTTTTAGTATCCATGGTAGTTCTTGTAAGATTAAAAACGAAAAACGTGAATCACATGCAATATAGCTTCACGTTAGTCAGCAGGTGAATTGTCCATGCATCAGTTATGTATTGCGTGTGCCCCGCGTTTTTCGTTTTAAATGTTTCAAGTATTTTCATAGACATTAAAAATTCACGATCACAACTTTCCAAGACACTCTACATGATGTTAATAATCCGTATGGAGCTATGAGAAATCTTTTTATACCTTTCAGTCATATTTAAAACAGTGTTAGACCAAAAAGTGATTTTTCGTCTCAGTAGTTGATTTCTGTTACTTACTCTTCGGTGGGTGAAATTTTATCAGTTGAGTTGATACGTTTTGATTAGTTTACAACGGACTCTGTGATATATTTCAGAATTAATTTAGTTTATGTTCACCTGACTTGAAAAATCTGTTGATTTCTCCTACGTTTATGTTAGGATGTTACCGTGTGGGAAAGAACATCTGACTTCACACGGAGTCTTACCACCTACCGTTCATTCCGCGGTCCATTCGCGACTGGATCAGAGAAAGGGGGAGATGGCAGTGGTTCATAAAATACACTCCGCCGCATAGTGAGTTAATATTGCATTGGCAGACATGTCTGAGCTACGCTGGAAGTTTCAAGACTCTAGGTCACCTTTAAGTTGATTTGGAATCAATTTCGAAATCTGCACCGAAGAGACTGACAGACAAGGAATCGAACTAACAGGAACGTGCTTGAAAGTTGCGCATTTATGGTGATGTGATGTTAATGATAAACCCTAAGAAACCATGAACCGAGCACAATTCAACATTCAGATAATCAGTAAGTTGATAAATACGTCTCAAGTCAAGTGTAGAAGTCTAAAAACTAAACTCCATCCGAACAGGCCAGGAAGTCCCAAAGTTACCGACCCACCGCCGTGTCATCCTCAGCTGACAGGCGTCACTTGAGGCGGATATGGAGGGTCATGTGGTCAGCACACCGCTCTCCCGGACGTATGTCAGTTTACGAGACCGAAGCCGCTTATACTCAATCAAGTGTCTTATCAGTTTCCCTCACAAGGACTGACTGCACCACGCTTGCCAACAGCGCTCGGCAGACCGGGTGGTCATCCATCCAAGTGCTAAACCAGCCCGACAGCACTTAACGTCGGGGATCCGACGGGAACCGGTGTTATTTGGTCCCTGGGAAGAACAAGTATCACCAAGTATGACGTTTCCGTTCTCTTACGCTCTGAATCAATTTGTAATTCATTCTTAATCACTACATTTCTGAGGCGATATATTCTGCTGCACACTATAACACTACGGACAATTCCTATTTATCCTGCTCAAATCCTTTTGTGTGGAAAATCAAGTAAGATTCATGGAACATAGTAAGTACTGCCATGACTTTCTCAACTACATCTTTCTCTCTTTCGTCGTTTGTTTTTGTTGCGCGCTTCTAGTTGTTCCACAGTTTGCGCTACATTTTAGGATGCTGGTATTAATTTTATTCACTAAACCTCGTCATTCGATCATACGCGTATAGGAGAGTATTAAAACATTTTCTCTGTTGACCTTTATGCCGTAGCTGATACTGCGTTTCCAAGCACTGAGTAGGTCATCCACGTAGAAACTGAAAAGAGGTGGAGACAGGTTACATACTTGTCTAATTCTCTGTTTTCTTGTTACTTATTTAAACAAGTTCTTTATTCTCGATCATAATTTTTGTCTCTTTGTAACAGATTCAAAAGACTTGAAGCCATTTTTTGCATTACTGACTCATCACACGTCTATTGCCTTTCTCAACAGCATTTTCATAATCTATAAACATTATAGCGTCTCTAACTTAAATTCTTTCCTCTTCTTTAACCGGTGCCTTACCCTAAAATATACTCTCATTACAGGATAGTTCTCTTATAAAGCAAAAAATGCACATGCATCAATACTCGCTGTTAAATACAATAGTAAATAGCTAATGGTAAACGCGTTTCTGTGCACTATTTCTACTGGAACAAAACGTGATGTGCGCGAACAGACAATGAACATTATTTTACTTGCAAGTGATTTGGTAGCAGTTGGAATTTTTTTATCCCTTCCTGCTCATACGTGGCATTGAGAAGGTTGTAGTGTTTTTTGTCTATGTTGCTCGTTACCACTTGGCTACTGACGTCCGACAGATGTTTGGTCATCTTCGCTTCGCTTCATTGACCACTCAGTTATGAACTTCTCAACGAAACCTATGAGCTCGGAACACTGTAACTGTATTTGTACACAAAAGAAAATACGTAATCTAGATACACAGGCATACCCTTTAAAGGCGATCATATCCTCGTCCTCTTTATCGGAAGTTGAGCGACATGCTACACGTGCAAGGAGTATTAAACGTAAAATGAAGCATAAAGTCTTAAGCTGTGTACTGCTGACATATTCATACCCAGGTATATGCCTTTTGGCGACAAGGCCCCTATTAGTTGAATAAATGCTTAACTGCATTAGCGTCAGTGGGAAAGAGTGTAAGACCGAGGATGAAGTTTTCATCCTGCAACGAAATGTGTTTGAGAGAGAGAGAGATACAGATAGACAGCCAGCAAGAGACCTAATAAAACCATCTTCAAAAGTGGCGGCTTTTAGTGTAATGACTCGTGACATAGTAGGATAGAGAGAGAATGGGGAATCGGCTGTCCACTTTTCAGTTTGCAGACTAACGAAGAGGGAAGAGTTTGACCACGTGCCAGCGGCCTGCGTTCCCTCACGTGTGTACCATCATTCCCCCACTCCTCCACCCTGTTACAGTACCAGAACATAATTTATCCATTTACATCGTTATAATGCACTTACACGTGGAACATCCATTTAAGAAGTTCCTTTATCCACTTCGTTTAACAATAAACGTTAATTTCAGAACGCAAAATATTATTTTCAATAATCTACGATTTATCCAACCGCTGCAACGCTAAGAATATTTGGTCTCCAGAGAATTGAACAGGACAATTTTCTTAGGAAATTTAATGCAGCTGAACTGAACACTGGATTGCATTTTTTCTCAAAGCAGTCCGCCTGTCTGGACCATTAGCATAATATTCATGTCAGTTCCTCATACTACTACTCAAATTTAACAACTATAAGATTTTTTTTTTCTTGATACGACCTATCTGATCTTCGTTGGCTGGGCTATGAACAATATACACAATCTTGTTAATAAACAGAAGATGTATGACATAGCACAAAACCTGTAAATCATCTCGAAAATGAAAATAAAAAGCTTCCTGAATTTCAAGAATGTAAAGAACTCAGCAGGCTACATCAGTTACCGAAATCATGCCCACGATATAGAGAAAGTACTTTCCTAGATTGAATCTCAAGTCGCATTGGAAAGGATTTCTTTTGTCTTTATCGTTAAAATGTAGCTGATGTGATTAAACATCCAAAGTAAAACCAAATACAGGCGATCTGATGCGTGAGCTGCAGCGTTCAGCAGCAGTAGATTATAGTGACATCAACAGCAAAGGATGTTAGCGTGGCTAAGAGATGACCGAGAGAGGATGTTGACTGATCACTTACGGTTCCGTACTGCGTCAATCCAACGCTGGCTTTGTAAGTTCTTTTGTCGGAAGACCCTTCTCGACAAGCTCTCCAGATATTCAATTAATGAACTTGACTCACCAAGAAGAAGCTCTAGAGCACAAAGAACAGCACAACAAAAATCACCTTAGCACAGACAATATGTTTACGCAATACGATTCGCTATCGCAATGTCCACCAAATGTTATGCGACATTTCATTGTTGACAAATTTGTCAGGGACCTACGTCAATTAGCGATGATTACTTCCGACTGTAGCCGGACAGTTTACTAACCATACATGTAATATGTGACTGATCTGCCAAGCCCACAAATTCCCAGATCAACTGCAATTCAGAAGTGCATGTACTATAAACTATGAAATTTGTCACTTTCCCTGCTGACCATGTTAGTATCGGCTTTAAACTTCTACCCTAAAATTCTTTGTTGCCTATTAAGCGAGATAAAGGAATACCATATACTGAAAATATTAGTTTTAAATTAACAACAGCCTCAGTTACAGTGTTACCTAGATTTACTTATGTTTCAGTTGGGATAACCCAACCTTCTTCAGAATAAATGGAACTGCGATTTGTCCATAATGGACAACGTCAAAAACTAAAAACTGTAAATAGTAATACATCGTCATATTGCAATAACTTATCTGGGAAACAGCTTCGGCCCCAATTCGCGATCGCAGTACGGCGGCAACGGATAAGTTACTGCAATGTGACGATGTATTACTATATTATGGTTTTCAATTTTTGACGTTGTCCATTATGGACAAATGGTTGTTCCTTTTATTTTGAAGAAGGTTGGGTTATCCCAACTGAAACATAAGTAAATCTAGGTAAATACTGCAACTGCGAGTATTGTTAATTCAAAATTAATATTTATATAGTTGCTGACAGGGCCGCGAAATGTTGAAAATATTGAAAATACCCCAAAATGAAGCTATTATGCTGGTAGAAGCCGCTAACTTTCCGATCACCTACGCGTTGGTGCCAGGAAAACTGTGTAATTATTTTGCTACAAAAAGAAGCAGTTGACTTACACACATTATATTTCTTCGATGATTGCAACGTGTCTCTTTGGCCACAGGAGTACCTGAATTCGTTTTTTCATGTACTGTGAAATGATGTGGCAACTACTTATGAATGTGAACATATCCGAAAATTCACTTCTTTTCAAGTTTGAATAACATTAGGAAAGCAGTTGGGCGAAATATGTTTGCATCAGACACTTAACATGAAATTTTGACATTTATAAGCCGACGCCTTGAGTGCGTCTGTGGTTCGTTGCGATATGCAGATGACCCTTCCTTAAAGCCTGAATAATATTAAGATGGAGTCCGACTAGGGCGAGCGTCGAAAGAGACTAAGAAATAAGATGCGACTATAATTCTCAAAGACGACACATCTAATACAATGACAGACTTGCAGAGGGTGCAGCAGCGTTTCGAAACAAAATCGAAATGCGCGTGCGGCAGAAAATATTGCGTCGCCTGAGAGCATTAATATCATTGCTAAAGAAGATGTACACACACGTTTGTATGTTTAGAACGTGAAATATTTTGTGATCATACGAAATTTTGCACACAATTCGTAGGTCAGTTGCGTATACCAAATATTCGGAAACCAGGGACAGAGTGGGACACATCGAGGTCACCGAAGCGCTTCCTAAAACACATTCTAAGCAAATTATCCATACAATATTTTCCGTAGTTTCTACAAACATAAATATTTCACGAAAACCCTAATTACTTGAAAATTGTCAAAACATCTACAACAGGAACACGTTTTGTGCATGGATTCTACTCGAACAAAATGTGATGTGCGCGAACAGACACAGAACATTATTTTCCTTAGCAGCAGGTGGATTTCATTTTACTCTGTCCAGCCCTCATGTTGCATTGTGAAGTTTGCAATTTGTTCCGCTTTTCTTTTCGTTGCTCGTAGGTGGTCATTTGCCGACGTCCAACACATGTTTGGTCGCCTTCACTTCACGTCATTCACTACTCAGTTACCAACTTCACAACCCAATCTACGAGCTACCTACACTGTGAATGTATCTTTGTACCAAAGAGGGCAGATAATGTAGATACACAGACAGACCCTTTAAAGGAGAACACATGCTCGTCCACTTTATCGGAATCTGTGGAACCCCTTAGAGTAGCATGCACTGTGAAATGTATAATGAAGTCAAATTTTAATGCTGTTCACTGCTGACATATTCGAAACTAGGTATATGCCTTTAGGCGGCAAGGCCCCTTTTAGCTATGTAAATGTCTCGCTCTCATTGTGCAACGAACTGTCTGTAAGTGTATGAGGGTGACAGAGAGAGTGAGAGAGATACAGATAGAGAGCCAGAAAGCGACCTAATAAAACCTTGGTCAATACTGGCGGATTTTAGTGTATCTTCTGGTGACAGAGTAGAGTAGAAAGAGAGGGGAATCGCCTGGTAGCGCTTCAGTTTGAGGCTAATAAAGAGGAAAGAGTTTGATCAAATACCAGCTAACTGCATTCCCTCACGTGTCTGCCATCCACACACCCACCACCACAATGCTACAGAGAACTGAATAGGACAGTTTTCCCAACTAATTTAATATAGCTTACTGATTACAGGAATACGTTTTTGCTTCAAGCAACCCATTCCGATTTATTTAAGAGAAGTAAAGAATTCATCTTTAACCCAACCCCCCCTCCCCCCCTTCTTCCTCATCACATCCCATCCCATCTCCCTCCCATACTTTTTAGCTCACATCTCGCCGGTCTGGACTTTTAAGTGTAATATTCATATCAGTCCCTGCTACCACTAAGCACAAATTTTCAGCAATATAAATTTTCACCCACATTTTTGGTCTTCGTTGTCTATGAACAATATAAAGAACCTTGGCAATCTCCGGAACATGTAAGACATAAAAAGCGATACGTTATGGTAATATGACACAGAATATAGCCGACACGTAGCCCCTAAACCCTCTTGATGGTGGACGTATACACCTCTCGGAATTTGAAGGATATAAAGAGTTCGCCGGCCACGGTGGCCGAGCGGTTCTAGGCGCTTCAGTCCAGAACCGCGCGACTGCTACGGTCGTAGATTCGAATCCAGCCTCGGTCATGGATGTGAGTGATGTCCTTAGTTTAGTTAGGTTTAAGTAGTTCTAAGTTCTAGGGGACTGATGACCTCAGATGTTAAGTCCCATAGTGCTCAGAGCCATTTTTTTTATAAAGAGTTCAGCAGGGTGCAACAGTTACTGAAATCATGCCCACGATTTTGTAAAACTGCTCTCATAGGCTGAAGCTCAAGTCGGATCACTGGAAAGGTTTCCTTTTCCCTTTTTAATTAAAATGTAGCGTGGTCGTTAAACATCCAAATCAAATCAAATACAAGCGATTTCATGCGTGTGCTAAAGCGCGTAGCAGCAGTAGTTGACAGTGACATTAACGGCAAAGGATATTAGTATGGATAAGAGATGACGGAGAGAAGATGTCGATGTTCACTTACGGTTCCGTACTGCGTCACACCCAACGCTGGCTTTGGAAGTTCTTCTATTGGAAGACTGTTCTCGAAAAGCTGTTCAGATATTCAGTTAATGAGCTTTTCTCACCAAGAAGACACTCTAGAGCACAAAGAATAGCACTACGAAAATCACGCAAGCACAGACAATGTGTTTACGCAACACGATTCGCAATCGCAATGTTGCTACGCAACTGCCCTCCTGATGACGTAGGATATGTCATTGTTGACAAATTTCCCTGGTACCCAAGCTAACGAACGACGACCTCCTCTGACAGTAAAATAGTACCGTACTAACTATACAAAATAAGTTACTGCAACGTTCATTCGCAGTATTATATTTTCCTCTTAAGTAAAATTTAATAATCATCTCTCTTTGAAAAGCCTGTCAATGAAGATGATGAGGTGATATAAGCTATTATAAACGAGAACAGCTGCAATAATATGTGCGATGAATTGGGGTAATAAGTTTTTCTTAATGTCACGTAGTCCACTATCGCTATAGTTTTATATTTCGCTGACGACAACACGTTGTTTTGGCTTACCTTACTGTTACGGTAGATCATTTTGTTATGAGCTGTGTAGTGGTGGTGAGGGCTACTTCTGAATGTGCACAAATTTGAAACATCTGCTTCTTTTGAAGTATGGATAACACTTAATTTCTAGTTCGACGAAACATGTTTCCATCAGACACTTACCACTACATTTTTAGATTTGTTGGCCGACGCACCTAGTGTATCTGTGGTTCGTTGCGGTGTGTATATGCATCTTATTGATCTTGAAAAAAGTTTGTATAGTATCCGAATCATTCGGGCGTCAAAAGAGACTAAGAAAACGATGTAATGGTTTCAAGTGCCACTGTAGTTCCCCATCATGACAGTTTCAGGACGATGGAGAAGATTCTAAGAACAAATTCAAGTAGCGTGTAAAGTTCCGGTTCAAAACGGTTTCAAAAGTCGTATACGGTAGTAAATACTGAGTCCCGAATGAGAATTACCCTCTATAGTAAAGACCATGTACACACACAAGATTGTGGTTTAGGAAAGCGAAACATTATGTAGTGGTATGAAGTGAGAGCATATGGCGCTGTGGTGACCACCGTCTGGCGGTTGCGTACGTTAACCACTGCTGCCATGTTGGTGGTATTAGGAAGGAGTAGGCTCCTCGTCAGCGCTGAGTACTACACGCTCATCTCCATACAGTTCAACACATGACTTTTATGTATTTGTTTTTACTCATTTACATTGCATTTTCCTTTAGTCTTTTATCTAAATACAAAAGTAAACCAGATGTTGTACATGAAATAACATGAAGATAGCACGTAATGTTTTAACATAATTTCAGATGTGTTAGTGTAGCTAATCATCGTAGTGTTTAAGTTGGAAAAATCTACATTAAATGTCTGCATAAATTATTGATTAGAATTCTGTATGAAATATGTATTTCAGTAAATAATAAGTTTGAAAACCAAATCTATTTTCTAATCATTGCCTTCAAACATGGTTCTTATGGCTCTACGCGCTATGGGACTTAACATCTGAGATCATCAGTCCCCCAGACGTAGAACTACTTAAACCTAACTAACCTAAGGACATCACACATATCCATGCCTAAGGCAGGATTTGAAACTACGACCGTAGCAGCAGTGCGGTTCCGGACTAAAGCGCCTAGAACCGCTCGGCCACAGCTGCCGGCTAATCTTTGGCCATTTGCCACATACTTATACAACGTACATTAGTCTGGAGTCCAGAGGCACATGCTACTGGCCTGTTGTACTAGGCTGCTTTGAGACATCAAAAATTTTGTAGTTTGATTCATGACTAAGTTACTATACAACACTACACTTCGCAGCACTATACTACATTAAAGCCACAGTACATTAGACTACTTTAACCGTTGTCAGAACCAAGCTAGATTTTTCATTTGTCTGGATCGTTAACCCCTGGCAGACTGAGGCATAGATCAGGTTTCACTGGGACCCTGCTATTGCCACTCAAGTTGTATAGATTGGGAGGTAACTGTCAGGGACTACTCCCCGAGGCTCATTTCCCCTCACCTTGTGAAAGGTTGCTCTAGGTGGATGTTATGCTATGGTGCAACTAGTCGTCTTTAGGTGTGGCCTTTTCCTTGTTGTATCTAGCCAATGTAGGCTTGCAGTTCATATGCTAATACACACATCAAAAAAAGTTTTCCATCACCCCAGTTCCCAGAAATCCTGAAGATACACGTTCGATGTGGATTCCGTATCGCAGATACAGTCCCTTTGACTGTTCAGAGATGTCACTAAACCCGCCCAAAGGTGTCAAAAACCATGCATGAGCTGCTCCTATTAGACGAAGGGGGATCGATAGCCGATCAGATCCAGTCATTCCGCCAGGAAGAAGGTACACGGCTCATGTAGTCTGTAGTTCCATCGTGCCTAGACGGTCCATACCGCGGTTTGATCGCGTCCGCATTGTTACTTTGAGCCAGGAAGGGCTGTCAACAAGGGAAGTCTCCAGGCGTCTCGGAGTGAAACAAACGATGTTGTTCGGACATGGAGGAGATACAGAGAGACAGGAGCTGTCGATGATATGCCTCGCTCAGGCTGCCCAAGGGCTACTACTGCAGTGGACGACAGCTACCTAGCTACCTACGGATTATGGCTCGGGGGAACAGTGATAGCAATGCCACCGTGTTAAATAATACTTTTCGTGCTGCCACAGGACGTCGTGTTACAACTCAAACTGTGCGCAATAGGCTATATGCTTTCAACCTGAGAATCGTCGGAGACATGTTTGGAGGCAACCCGGTCACGCTGAACGCATTAGACACACTGTCCAGCGACTACAGCAACGTGGAGGTTCCCTGCTGTTTTGAGGTGGATTATGTGGGGCCGACGTACACCGTTGGTGGTCATGGAAGGCGACGTATCGGTTGTACGATACGGGAATGCCATCCTCCGACGGATAGTGCAACCATAATAAAGGGCAGCATTTTGCGAGGCATTCGTCTTCATGGACGACAAGTAGCGCATCCTTCGTGCACATCTTGTGAATGACATCCTTCAGAATCACGAAATCGGTTGACTAGAGTGGCCACCATGTTCTCCAGACATGAACCCATCACGACTCTGAGGGATCTACGACAAATCGCCGTTGAGGAGTGCGACAACCTGAATCAGCAGTACGATGATGAACTTGTGCATATTATGCCACGACGAATACAGGCGTGCATCAATGTAAGAAGATGTGCTATCGGGTATTAGACGTACCAGTGTGTACAGAAATTTGGACCACCACCTCTGAACGTCTCGCTATCTACTGGTACAATATGAAATGATTGGTTTTCATGAGGAATAAAAAGGGGGTATGTAATGTTTCTGTACAGGTTCGGAACTCTGGGAACCGAAGTGACGCAATTGGTGTCCTTTTTTTTTTTTTTTTTTTTTTTTTTTTTTTTTACGGTGTGTGTTTTCGCTGTCAGCAAATTCCCCTTGTGCCACACCTCCTCTTTCCATATTATGTCATCGACTGTTCCATAACCAAAGATGCTCCTATGGTAGTCTGCAACGTTTTGTCTAGTGGCACATTCTCAGACGATGTGGTCAAGTGTGACAACTGCCCCATATTCACAAGGGTCTGTGATGTGTGGTTGTATTTTCTGCATTTAAGAAGGATATGGGCCATTTCCCGTCAGGTAGTGTGTAGGTTCCTTGGTCGGGAAGAATTATGACATGTGGATCTTTCTTATAAGTTAGGTTGGAAATGTTTAGTTCTCCTTCCTGTTTTTGCCTCGTCCCAGAAATATTGCCATTTTCTATCGGTGTATGCCTTCATTTCCTTATTCGATGTGGCTCTTGTGACCAGTATCTCCTTTGCTTTTCCATATTTTCGCTTTACGAACCAATACAGTATATCTTCATTTCTTGTGGCTGTGTCCAGATTAGCAAGTCTAATATCCAGGAGTGCCACATTCGGTATTGTTCTATACAAAACTCCAAGGCATAGAAGCACGCTTCCCTGTGCTTCCCGTAGAGTGTGAGCTGTCCTCACCTTTCTGGCTGTACGAACCCAGACACTCAACCTGTACCTCACAACAGCGTTAGTATTGCTTTTTGGTGCGTTGTTACTGCACTTAGATTCATATGAAAATTTCTTTGGCCTGTTGTTCTTATTTTGTGCAGGATTTTAATGTCTCTCTGGCAGACGATATCTACATCTGCATGAATATCAAGCTTTTCTTCCATGTTTAAAACAAGGTACCTGTATATAACTTTTCTTTACATGGGTAGGTCATTTATTCTGATTGTGGGGTCCCTCGATTTTAACGATCTTCCTAGTCCAAAGATGCCCCTTCTCCAAAGACTTTGCTGATATCATCTTCCGTCACTGCCTTTGAAGAAGCTGTCGACGCTATCAGAGGATTCAGCTGAAGAAATCAGACGTGAAAGCTGCCAAGCAATTAGGAAACACAGCCCAGAAAGAAGTAATGTTTCCAAGGAAAAGAGATTTGCGGTATAAAAGCTGCGTGGGGATGCTGACACAGTCGTGCTGCGTGCTGATAAAGGTAATGCGACCGTCCCTTTGCTTCAGGAAGTCCACAAGGAAAATATATGTGGGCAACTTAGTTCTGGTGCATACCGGAAGATTAACAAAGATCCTACCAACGAGATGACAATATGAGGCCTATAACGAGCACTATTGCTTCACCAACACATTTTTCTGCCAAATATTTTAAATATTTATATTAAAATAAATGGCAGGAAAATGTAGACACCACATATGTAATTCTATGGATTTAATTCCATGGAAATAGTACGGATGTGCTCGTTTGTTTTGACGTGGTACCATTATATATTAAAGTACCTTTAAAGAATTCTTTATCTCTTATCGGCCAACATGTTGATAAGAACATGATGACCTTGCTTGATCATGTGCTTTTGTCATCCTATTTTCAGTTTAATGGTGAATTTTATTAGCAGATTGATGGAGTTGCTATGGGAAGCTCCCTCTCCTCTCTGGTGGCTAATTTATTCATGGAAGACTTCGAGGATAAGGCACTGAACTTAGAAAGTCTTAAACCACCGGTATTCGGAGGTAAGTGGACGACACATTTGTAGTGTGGCCGCACGAGATGGATTAATTACATCGATTTCTTGAGCATTTCAATTCTGTCATGCTAGTATTAAATTTACTATGGAAATAGAAAAAGATGGCTGCCTCTCCTATTTGGATGTTGTCGTTCGCCCTAGAGTTGATGGCACATTAGGTCATGACGTATATCGAAAACCAAACATACAAATCAATATCTACATGCCAGTGGATTACATCGCCCTTCACTGACCACAGGTGTCCTTAAGACCTTAGTGCACAGGGCGTACAGTACATTCGATAAAGATAATTTGCAAGAAGAGCTCACATATCTCAAGAGCTTTTACAAAGCGAATGGGTTTTCTCCGCAACAAATTCGTAGAGTAGTCAATCAAAAACCTAGAATGCAGGTGTGTGATGGGAAATAAGGTAGTAATTCATTGAAATCAAGTATTGTTATGCCCTATTTGGGTGCTGTCTCCTCGAAGATAGGCCATACTCTTGAGAAACACAGTGTTAACCTTATCTTCCCGCCTCTCACGAAGATTGCAGCTAATAATTTAATAAACAGAGATAGTGGTTTCTGTTTGGACAAAGCATGGAACATTTCTCTTGGGGTAATTAAACGGCGGAGAGGTCGTCATGGTTTCAGCTCCGCCGAACATACATCGATAAGAGAATCGAATGTCTGCACGGCTTCGTCAAAGGCGGCGCTTATATAAGCGTATCTTAATGCAGCTGACCAGCGTCTGTGACCCTCATACGCAACACCGCCGCGGTGGAGCATATGAGGCCGCACATATCACATTGTCGTCAGTCTTCCTGCAAGCTCTGTGGACGACCGGACGATACTAACCCGAACTATCGGCGGAAGAAAGTTTATTTGCGCGGCTGCATCTCCGAAATTTAGAGGGCTAACATAAAAACTGTTTTGTTTGATGATTGTCTTGTTACTGTGGTCCAGCAGGGAAACGGCTAATGGTCTTCTCAGCATCCTAATTTTCATAACATGTAGTGAAACTTCAGAAGTGCTGGGTGTGCACCAACGCTTAGTACAACATAAGGCAACTGTCTTCATCGTTGTGCTTTATATCTTTTATTTTATACGGATGGGCATCTTGTTCTCACAAAGAATACCAGTGATGTGCCTCAATCGATCCAGACCACTGTGGTTCCTACTCGCTCATCTTCTTACCTGTAGTCGAGTACCTAGATATAGAAATGTGTCCATCTTGCTAAGTGTTTCAATAGCCTTCCTTGTATCCACCACATGCATCACATTTTCACCACATTGCATTGTCCACGATACTATTTCCTATAAGGGCCTTATTATGGTAAACATTACAGTAAAAAAAGAGCAAGTATGTAGCTGAATTATTTTATTAACTAAATTACTTTTGAATGCATTATGGGAACAGCAGTGATCAATGTCTTATAAATAATTCCTATTAAAAACAGTCTTGACCACAATTTATTTAATAAGGTGACCGGTTTCGACCACTACTGTGGTCATCTTCAGACCATTGAGTAGGAACCTCTTTGTTGGAGAATCACTACTGATTCTCCAACAAAGAGGTTCCTACTCAATGGTCTGAAGATGACCACAGTAGTGGTCGAAACCGGTCACCTTATTAAATAAATTGTGGTCAAGACTGTGTTTAATAGTAATTATTTTATTAACTGTATCCCAGATGCTCACTAAATTCACAAAGGGCATATTGGCAATAGGTATAGTGCAGATAGCGTCAGATAACACATGCTCCAAAAACACTCTCGAAAATTAAATAAATGACTGAAGGAGCGTAAATGAGTAGCCATAAAATTTAACTGAAACTCTGTTTTAACTATTTCGTGGGTACAATTTTTGTACCAACTCAGTAAACATAATATTTTGTTAGCCTATTAGAAATGTGATCAACTTACTATATTTATGTTTAATAACTTTATTTTTGACATATAGGACCAACATATATCTTCAGGCCATCTTTGTGAGGTATTTAAATTGGTTGTAAATGGATTTGCCACTTCCCTTTTGAGTGCTGTTATGTGTTGCCACTACACGTAAATAAAATATTGAACAGTGTTTTCTGTTTTTATTTTATATTTTCTTTTATTTTGTTTTGAAAATATTTCTTACCGATATTAATGTTAACTTACCACAATGTGTTAACAATCCTTGAAACTTTGTCACTGAATAAAGCTACGAGCTGATACAGGATGCAATAAAGTGTATTGCAGGAGGGAAGCAATGTGTTCTGCCAACAGAATTAATCCCACAACATACAGAAACTAATTGTTGTAGCAGTTTTCGTACATCTTGTGCAGTGTACTACAACATCATGCCTCATATAGACATAGGTGGTAAGAACTATTCCAAAAAGTTCATTGATACCCCTTAGTTGGTACTAAGTATGCTTTCCAAGGACCACAAATGACAGATTAATTTTGCGGGAAGTATACTTCCCAAGACGCTTCCAGAAACTACATTAGTGGTAGCCATAGTTCCCAATAAAGACTAGTGCACCGCTTTTTGTTGGAATACATACTTCTTGCAGTCCTGAAGGTTGTATTTCACAACAAACTACAACTACAGCTGGTGCAGCGGACTGCCACTAGATGCCAGGAGGGTACAGAAGTGCTAACACATATTCCCTTGCGTACTATAAATATACACTACAGAGGGAAGTACACCCTGCAAGGGTTAAAATAATCAAACAATAGATTACATCACATAGGCTCTACACTAAGTGTGAACCTGTACCGAATTTTTAGAAATCACAAAAAGATAACGTTCCTATACACATATTCCAGCAGTGAATTAACTAACTTGAAATGCAAGGGAGAATGTTGAAATGGAGTGCATAAAACATTAGATAGAACAATTAAAATACTCACCTGTAGTCATTTTGCAACACACGAAAAATAATCGATCTCTGAGGCTCTGCAACACCGTTTCACTGAACACTAGACCTTGCCGGAATTAATCATCACTGCAGGACAGA
Organism: Schistocerca piceifrons; assembly: GCF_021461385.2. NCBI lineage: Eukaryota > Metazoa > Arthropoda > Insecta > Orthoptera > Acrididae > Schistocerca > Schistocerca piceifrons. Next base: position 169,341,305 of record NC_060143.1, read on the forward strand.
AAACGATTATAATTTAAATATGTGAACATCACAATATGAAAATATCCAACACATTGTGTATTACTGAAAACAACTATAACGGTCTCACCAAATCCCTAACTGCAATATCATCCTATGATCAGTTTTAGACCTCATGATCAGCCCGTTCAGGATACAAGTACGAATTAAATTGAATTGGCTAAATGACACAAGTGACCTGCCTAACACGTGACTGGCTATAGCTGTAGGTGAATCACTGAACTACAATAGTGTTTCGCAAATATATTACTCAAAGAGCTTCCTGACCTATCGTTACTAACTATAAAACATCTTTTAGAATTGCGTGCAATATTTATTTCACCGTCTAAAGAAGGAAAAACTCTCCTTATAAATAGGAGCAATTCTGTAATGTGTTCTGCAAAGATTCATTTCAGGATGTTATAAACTCATGCAAAACAAAAACAAAAAATATCCCATATATTCACATAAAGAAAGGAAGCCACTTAGTAATGAATATTAAGTTTGTGTGATAATACTGAAGCTAGGTTTGATTACTGATAAGATCATGATTAAACAGCATGCTTGACATTATATATATCTAATTTATGAGTACCAATTTTTTAGTTCCACAGTAAAGGTAAAGTCACTTTTACAATATTGCAAATCAAACGATTATTCGAAGATAAATGTCTAAAAAGATTTTATTTAACTGTTACATACGGGACTGTTAGAAGGTACAGTACCTGAATGTAGACACTCAAGTTTACGTTAAAAGTCCGATTAACCCCCGTAATGCCAAGACGTTTTACATAATGTGCATTACCAAGAGGAGGGTGGGGGCGATATTGTGCCCAAGCTGAAAATTTTACTTAAAAAATTCGTTAATTGTTGTTGAACGATATTAACATCATGCTTTTTAAAGTTCAACTGATATGCGATCAGGATCCAGAAATTGAAAATACTTTTAGCTCAGTCTTAGCAATAACAACACACTTTCAATAAGGTATACTGCCGGTTTTATGAACAGCACAAAAAATATTAAAAAGCCGAATTCGGTCATTGTTTTTGACATTTTCTCTCAGTATACTTTTTAGAGAGATACTGATGTGTAACTAAGGCAATCAACTTGGAAATACTGAAAACGATCTTCATTGTAGAAAGTGACATCTACAACTGGGACTTAATTCTTTTGGTTGACATTAAATGAAAAATTTAAAACATGCTAGGTGTATGAGAAAAGTAATGTGACTGATTTTCTATCTACCGAAGTTTTTTTTCAACAAGAGTATTGGCCCCTACACAGCAGTTTCTTTCGGCAACTTTATGCCGGTATAATCGTTGTTCCCAGGATTGACAGCAGCGCCGAAAGGCTTTAAGCCGAAGGGCCTTCAATTTGTCAGTCATATTCTTTCAAATGTTTCCAGAGTCCCAAAACGACGTCCTTTTAAGAAATTTTTAGTTTCGCTAACAGAAAATACGTGTCAACGAATCACATCAGATGAATAGGGAGCCTGTAGGACAACAGGAATGCCTTTTGGGGTTAAAAGATCCGTGATGGAAACGACTGTGTTAAATGGGACGCTATGATGATCCTGCGTCCATTTCTGTGCGTGTCCAGTCAGTCTCACTCGATTTGATCTTTTCCTGAGCGTTTGAAGGACATCCTTGTATGACACAAAGTTGACAGTTTGTCCTGAAGGAACAAATTCAAAACAATGGTTCAAATGGCTCGGAGCGCTGTGGGACTCAACTTCTGAGGTCATCAGTCCCATAGAACCTAGAACTACTTAAAACTAACTAATCTAAGGACATCACACACATCCATGCCCGAGGCTGGATTCGAACCTGAGACAGTAGTGGCCATGCAGTTCCAAACTGTAGCAGTAGAACCGCTCGGTCACGCAAGCCAGCGGGTCAAATTCATTGTGCATGATATTCCTACAGTCAAGAAAGTAAATACGAGTTATTTTGATCTTTGATTTGCTCATTCGAGCCTCTTTTGGTGGAGGAGATGTCTCAGTATGCCACTCCTCACTGTGCCCCTTCGTCTCTGGATCATACTCAAAAATCCTGGATTCGTCACCGATGAACACACTACTCAAACATTCGCAGTTAATAGCAGTCTTCCCAAGAAGACCAACACATGTGTTTCTTCGATTGTTGTTCTGCTCATTTGTGGGGTTTCTCAGAAAGATTTTGACTCAAACCTTCCACATGTGCAAATCTTCAGTGAGATCTTTGATTTAAGGTGAGAGTGGTGAAGTTTGACACGTCACCCATTATCGTTATTGTTAAATGTCCATCTGGTCTTGAAAGACCATGCACACGTTCGATGTTCTCGTCGGTTTTTGATTTTTAATGCCTCCCTGAGCGAGATTCATCTTCACCGTGATAACAGCCTTCCAAAAATGATTTGTGCCAGCGAAAAATTTGTGCTCTTGACAAGGAATGTCTCCCATAGGTCTGTTTCAACTTTTCAGAGGTCACACTCATTGATTACACAAGTTTAACAATAAACCTGACTGAATAATGTCATTCTAAATTCCGCTGATCCATTACTGTAAACACACAACAAAAACTCAACTTCACTGATGGGTTCTCTCAAATATCACGTGATTGATGTAAAGAGCTGAAAACTCAGACTGTCAAAAAGGAACGATCACGCCAGTGTATATCGCACTGCCAGATCTTTCGCAGTGCTGTCTGCGACATTACTTTTCTCACACCACACACATATGGAATCTGGTATAATAATTCATTAAAAGCAAAAATATATTTTTCAAAGTGTCAGCGTGCAAACCTTTCAAAGAAACATCATCGATTTGGGCTTTTGGAGCGAAGGCCCATTTCTGTACCCATGATGACTGCACGACACAATACTTTATGTTTTGGCTAGACCAATCAACACCTCGTTGGACTGTTGATCACTGGAAAAATTATGCTTGGTCGTCAGCAGAGGACTGTTCAAGCTGGTGGAAGCTCTGTAACGGTGTGGGATGTGTGCATTTGCAGTGGTATGGACCCCCAGATACGACTAGATACGACTCTGACAGATGACATGTGTATAAACATCGTGTCTGATCACCTCAATCCATTCATACCCATCATGCCCATTGTGCATTCCGATGAACTTGGGCAATTCCAGCAGGACAGCGTGATACCCCACGCGTCCAGAATTGCTACATCGTGCCTCCAGGAGCACTCTTCTGAGTTTAAACACTTCATTTGGCCACCAAGCTGCCCAGGCATAAACATTACTGAACATATCTGGGATGCTTTGCAGCGAGTTGTACAGAAGAGATCTCCACCCTCTCATGCTCTTACGGATTTATGGACAGCGTTGCATAATTCATAATGTCAGTTACCTGTGGCATTACTTCAGACATTAGTCAAATCCATACCACGTCGTGTTCCGCCACTTCTATGTGCTCGTGGGGCCCTAGGCGATATTCGACAGGTGTACCAGTTTCTCTGTCTTTTCAGCGCGTAATCCACGTGTAATCCATTCACTTCAAAATATTTATGAATGGAATCACAGTATACATCACCTTAGTTGATCAGTAAACATATAATACCAAAATGTACATCACCTTCTAAACAATAATTAGTGCTATATGCGGAGTGCATGAAGTGATAATCATCACACTATTTACATACCTGTCATCAGGTTTTACAAATATCACTTTTACTTCTCAGCATGTCCCACAATCAGACCACTTTTATGGTCTTCATATCCGGTTTTACTACATTTATTTCAATTTTTATGCCTGACCATTTCTTATTGATACACAAAACTTCTTCGAAAATTCTGTGCTAGATTTGTGGCCCATAGTAAAATCACTTTATCGAGACTAAGTAGAAAAAGAGAGCTAGCAGTACAGCAAAAATTAATCGAAAACATGGCAACAGCCAGGGAAATCAGATTCATCATGCAACAACACACACACAAAAGAACTTTGTGTACCTGGATGCACTGAAAGCATCGAAGAATTATGTCGCAATACGCTAAATAAATAGCCTTTCACTAATTCGCCTACCCCTTCAGCACAGATGCTCTAACTCCATATTTGTTGTGAGGTCCAAAGACCTCATTGGCAAATGATATAACAGGACTGCGTGAACACCATACTCAGTCACAACAGGCAATTCTTCCCTCTTGCTTTAAGATACCATCATTATACATAAGACTCACTACACCACAGCCCAGGGCCATCACTTTTGGTATGTCAACAAAATATGAGCCCCTAAAATCGTATCACTAGCCAAATTCCACACAGTTACTAAATTCCGATGAAGCTATTACATTGACAACGAAATTCGGTACCTACTTGTTTCTTTTCTGTTAGTCATCTCTTTCACTTGAGTCCACTGTAAAGAAGGAATAGTTCATAAAGCTACACCTTCAGATCTGTGAAATGCTGACTCACTCAACCTAGACGACTGGCTTCCACCACCTGGAACACAAGGTAAAATATATTTGAAACGCTGGACTCTTCAGAGAACTGAGATTTTCTTGACTATCACTTAGCAATAGGTAACTCAAGCATAGAAAAGTAAACATACTCAATTACTCATAGCCATTTTTCATCCTGTTTTCAGCACTCTAATCAGCTGCACACATCACTTGTCAATTATGTGGCTATGGGGCTATGGGTTATCCACTAGAATATTTTTCTGTGGACAAGCTGAGCGTATCTCTACAAAATAGGAACTTTAGTCAATGCCAGTGACTACCATTCTCTTTACCACCTTGATTTGACGAAACAGTCTTCTAATCCAATCACTCCTGAAATTGTTGCTTTCATTGCAATCACATAATTCCTCTGACGCCTCCACTTTCCGTTCCCATGTCTATGACAATATGTATCACACTGCCGGTGACCATTATTCCAATTCCTCTGTGGCCTCAGACTAGGATAACAAAACTTACTGTTGCTTCTACCACATCCATTCTCTTTAGCATTTCTATTTCAATTGGTAAAAGTTGGTGGACAGGAATTACTAGCTCATATCTGTAATTTTATAGTTATGAATGATTACCATGTAGCCATCTTTACAAATTAATGTGCGATGTTTATTTCAAATGACTCATTACACATCATTACTATTTGTTGTACAAAATGATCCATAGAACTTGAATCTAGCTTACTAACTAATGTCTTCAAAGTTTCAGTTGTATTCACCAAATCCCTTATGAATTTACTATAGTGGTTGCTCAAAGCGACGAACGACTGCATCTGCTTGTCAAATGTGCTGACATAACCTACTAAAACCATTCTTCAATCATCTCACACGTTCTGGTATAACAGCTGAATACACTATTCAGTCATTCAAATTGATCATGTATGGATCTTAGGCTTTAACCCTCCTAAAAATCCGTCCAATAATCGGTGAAAAGTATCAGGAGCGTTTTCCAAACCGAAGGCTTGATTAAGAAGGCTCAAAATTATTCGTCAGCTGAAGGCGAGAAGCAATTTCAAAAATACACCACCGCTGAAGGCCTGAATTACAAGTGAGGAAGGCAGTTACACCTTAACAAATACAAACATATTTTCTTCTTAACAGTCAAACGGTAACAAGCTATAGTAAAGGCTAAAGGTGTGATTAAGAATGTTGAAAATTATTTGTCGGCTGAAGGCCACAAGCAATATTACAAACAATTAAAGGTTGAAGGCCTGATTAAGAAAGGATTCAAAATTATTGGGGTCAGAAGGCCACCAGCATTTTTCAGAATACTGAATGGCTGATGACCTCAATTACAAGTAAGGAAGGCAGTTGCATGTTCAAATACTAAAACCTTTCTGAAACAATCTTAACGAACCATAACAGGCCATAGTGACGTCTGCAAGCCTTATTAAGAGAAAATTGAAAATAATTTGTCGGCTGAAGGCCACAAGCAGTGTTACAAACAATTAACGGCTGAAGGCCGGATTTACAATTGGGGAAGGCAATAACATGTAAAAACATTAGGGTAAATTTTTAAAAATTGTGACAACTTGTCCAAATAAGACGGAGTGATCTACAGACAGTGCTCCCTGGATCGACCCTAGGAAGGTGACAACAGCTGTATAAGCGGTGATACAGACAGCCAAGAGTTGTACTCACGTAACAATACGGCAAATCACACTAGGGGTAGATTAAGCACCCACTGACCGACTAACCAATCCGCCTAACGTCCGATCAGTGGTACAACGATGGAATATTTTTAAACAATGGTGAAGAGATAGACAGCACCACGTCTTCAGAAACACACCCAAGGCCGATGGAAACACTGGAACCAAGGTATACCTCCCAGAACATGTTCACAGTACAGTTCAAGAGGTTGTCGAACTACATGCATTGTCGGACAGCATCAACACGACAAGGAAAGGTACACCACCAGAAAAGTACGCTAACCTCCAGGGCAAGTAACTGGGCGTTTGCTGCCACAAGGCAGAAAATACCGCTGGTTGAACATCAGTAATAATAATAATACTAAATCCAAACTAACATTAAGGAGTAGAATGCGGCTAATAGCTTCTGCCATCCTGACAGATTCCATTTGTTGCGGTTGGTCTCACCGATCCTGGGAGCAGCAACTCGCAAACAACAGCGAGATCTCAAACAGTGGAGGTTTCAGTACTGGACACAGGTCAGTCAACTTCAAACGTCCTGGGTTCGGTCGTCGGCTACAGACCCCCGGTCTGCCAGTGCCTGCACGCCACCAGCGGTCCTCGCCCGCCCCCACGCTTCGGATCTCCTCGCTGCTCCGTCCAAAGCCGAACTGATGTCCATTCGCCATCCTTACCAAATCCAGTACGCAGACAGCATTAAAATAACTGCTCATTCAAAACCACAAGATACACACGGCTGCTGGAGAACAATTCCACCAGCAACTCACAATACTAAAACCAGTGACTGTGAAACATCACGGACGAGTTATAAGTCGGCACAAACACAGAGAAGCCAGAAGCGGTCGGAAGACCAAATGCTCGTCGTCCGCTGCGACGACCGACAGAACGACCAACCAACGGTCGTCTCCACTCAAGTCAGGCATGTGAAAGATACCGGTATAAATTGTGGACTGACAGCTTATAACCATGACGCCACTTCGGTGGGCGGACACACACACACACACACACACACACACACAAACACAAGTGAAAGTGACACTACTCGAATATAACGGGGCTTTCAACTATAACTAGCTGAATCCGGTCATTGACGTGGTCGTGCACTCTCGCGACCACATCCTTCCGTCGGACAGTGCATGTGCGTCGCCAGCGGTCGGGCGAATACTGGCTGTCCGGACCTCATTACTGCTCCGTCCCAACTCACTAGCTCGACACACGACCACCCGGAAATACTAGAGGCTGCTCCAAAGATGATACCACAGTATGCGCTATCGATAATCGCTGCTGCTGCCACTTACGGACAGACAAGGTGAGCAAACCTAGTGGCGACAGTGAACACACTAAGAACACGAGACGCCAGCATCGCTATTACAACATGTCAGGCCATGAACGGCATCAACGTGAGGCGCACACTGCTCATGTACCTTATATCGTGGTGGCCCTGTCACCTCCTGTTGACCTGGTCCAGACTGATAACGGACACATGTGTGTCTACTAGAAACCTCTGTTACACATCACCCACTAAACCCACTGAGAAGCTTTCCGTCTGCGCACTAACATCTCCAGTGTTACGGCCTATCTGGACTACCGTCTGACAGTCGAACCATTGCGTTTCAGTTTAACACCTGCTGCTCCCATAGGTGCTTCCTGTTCTCTTCTGATATTTAGATGCTTGGTGGCCCACTTCCCCCCATGAGCAACATTCTGGTTGCTTACACCGTTTCTGCATATGGCCCTTGCGTCCACGCCCACAACATCTGATCTCGGAAGCGAATAAATGGTGATCTCCATGTTGCTTCAGCAAAATATATTTCCTCCAATTGTGCCATAAATCTAAGAGCTGCCGCCTCCTGCAGTAACACTTTGTTCGCCTCCGCATTGTGATTAGGCACTTAGGTCTGAGCATCGACTTTACCAATCCTGTCACAAAGTGCTTCCACTGACTCACTGCAGTTCAGAGTCAGAGTACTGAGCTCTCGCAAAAAGATTTGTACGGTATTTTGCTTTTGGTAACGCTGAAGCAGCCCAGCAGCCAACTACTGAATCGACTGTGCTTTACTTAGGGTACTGAAATGTTGCTCTTTGAATAATTAATAAAATATGCCCCAAACGTTTAATTAATGTTAAAATACATTATTAATTAAATTAATTTCTGTCAAGAATTCTTAAAGAAAACATCAGAAATTAGCTTCCTCAGTTGATAGTAAACTCATTATTTCAAATTAACTCCCTCACCTCCAAATAATCGTAACATAATATTTAAATATTAGTAATACTTTAGTCTTGTGATATACTGAACATGTCTCGGCCTCTCCTGTTAAAATAAAGTACAGTCACACTTCGTTCGACCAACTGCTCATTAGCAGTAGCTGTAACATTATTTATGAAAACCGATAGACCTTTCGTTGTTCAGGTGTCTCCACACTACATCCCGCGGGCCAACACCATCTACGGTAACGCGTCGGACACGTATAGTACCCAGTCTGCAGTAATGTTTCTTATTTCGCTCGAATATTGATTATAGAGCACCTCCCATAAGACGTGATCCGCACAATAAGTAGAAGAAAATGTAATAAAACGACTAGCTTACCGAACGATGTTTCGCATAAAGAATCTGTTTTGTGGTTGTTTTGTTTCAGTCTTTAATGACCATTTTAATAAAAATTTTTGGAACAGCGATAATAAAAATTGTTTTTTAAATTTCTTTTTAAAATTCATAAACCACCTTATGGCCTGGACCGGTCTTCTTGGTCACTAGAAATGAATAATTTTTAAGTCACACGTTCTCCTGTAAACTCTGCACTGTAAAAGTAGAGCCTGCGACAATGCTCTGTGCCGTCATCTGTAATGCCCGAGCTTCCGCGACGAGTTTGCAGTTTCTCTTCAACAACGTTGCAAGGTCTTTTTCTTCGTTGATGCATCGTAACCCTTTCCCTTTCAGTATCTGTTTATGAATCGAATTCTGATTTGTCGTCATTTACTAATACGAATTCATTAAAGATACAAGTATGGTAGTTGCTATGCTCGCTACAAATTATATTAACGATGAAGGTATGTCTCTTATTCGACACATTTTAAAGCACAGGCAAGAACAGGATGTATTGTAGTACAAACAAAAAATTACTATACTGTATTATAAAACTCATTGAATATCTGTTTCATTCGGAATGGAAAGAACTGACTTATTCTACATGGACTCCTAGTGAAAACAAGTGCTTCTCTTACGACGGTTAGTTACGAGAAAGTTCAGGGATGAATCCGGCTCGTTACGCAAAGTAACACTGTACACTGCAAAATTTACAGTGCGAGTAAATCATACAAAATACGTACAATAATCAGTTATTTTTATTTATTACCATTTAAGACAAACATTAACTGACGTATATAAAGGAACTGATTGCTTTAACTGTAATTACTTATATGATATTTCTTGAAAATTTACCAAACTAAGTGACATACGTAGGCAGTTCACATAATTAGATTAAGTATTGTAATTATAATTAATGAGATTTACTTCGCTGCAACTTCCCTCATGCAATTGTTTCCAGTTGGTGGTCTCACTAGGGGGAATTATCAGCAACGGCTTCAAATGCTTGTCGGCTTGTTTAGATCTTTAATATTATTGTACAGTTCATTTTTTTTCACAAAGATAACTAGAGCCAAAAGTGGACAAAAGTCACAAGCAAACACATGCAATTGGTGAAACTGTGTGAGTGGAAGACATAAAATGTCAGCAATGACGAATACAATCATTTATCTCTACAAAAATCGCTACGTCGCAAATCAACCATTTCCATTTGCAATTCTGAGGCAAGAGTTTCTATATCGGCATTAAAAGGATTTTGAATAATCTTAATATTGTTTGTACCAAAATCTGAAACACACGACTCAAAATTTATATTTCAAGAATTCGAAGTTTCAGTTGGAAAAGCAAGCGGCAGTGGAGTCTCTGACTGCTTAATGAATTTTTGTATGTATTAAAATACATGAAACACTTTATGTTGAATTGATACTGAAACAAAATATTTTTTTGTTGAAAGGATTTAATATGAGTGTGCAAATCAGGCAGTAGTTATTTTTCGCCTTGTAATTTCAAATTACTGTTGTTGTTTAGTTATATCTGTACAAAATGATAACTTCCATAGCTACTCAGCGTTGTGTGACAGCAGAGATCGATTGCTTTCATTCAGAAAATTTCAATTCTTGCTAGGAGCCCATAAACCGAGTCAGAGCTTTTCCACAGCTAAGCCAGCGCACTGGTGCATGATATGGTAAATCATTTTCTTCAATCTCTTCAGTAAACTCGCGGAGTTGACGATGACTGAGAGTATGTGGTCTTTTACACAGCTGACATGAGTGTCTTTAAGACTTCTGACATATCCAAGCATTTTCCACACAGGAACTGTTGCTGAATGTGCGATTAAGGGTTTCGATCCACCGACATTTTCTATCGCCTTTGAGACGATAGCAATGACACTTGTGTTTTCTCCACAAATGTTTTTACCACCATCAGTTTTGACACACCTTAAGTTTTTCCGTTGAAGACTGTTTTTGTCAACAGCATTTTCTTCTCTCGTGGCAATGCCGTGAACGCTATGAACGTCAAGGAACTGTTCATAAACTTCATAATTTTTGTTCATCCATTCAATAAGAATTAACACCTGTGCACTATCCGATACACACGTTGACTCATCCAGAACCAACGACAACCGCTCATAGTGTTGAGTTTTCTCAGAAAACTGAGTAAATGTATTTAGATTTGAGCTGCAGTCTTTGCAGAAAAACTGATGTTTTTAAATAAATTTGCTTTTTCTGGAGACAATTCTTCAGCTTCTGCAGTCATACAATCCATTATTAATTTGCCGTCAGTAAATGATTTTCCATGTTTTGTTACTGAGTGAGCCATGGGGAAACTAGGAGAGTTGCTCCTTGTTGTTCAGTTTTTACTTTCTAAAACAACATTTTCTGAGATTTCAAACCACATTTCAAACACCCATCATTTCTAGCCGTTGGTATCTTGTAAATTTGGAATAGTTTTAGGAATTTTTAGTCTCATAATGTGTTCCTTGAGAAATTATGTTGTGTTATTGCAAATTATACACACTGACCTATCACTTCACTCAATTACGAAATAAGGATGTCCCCATTGCTCTTGGAAATTTCAGTACTCGCTATCTATCTTCCGTGTCCTTTACGTGTTTACAAGAATCTGTACAAAAGAGACTTGAGTATAAATCAAACTGATGCCAATTAATAGTAGTAAGAGCAAAGTTTCTGAGTAAAGAACTGCACTGGATATATCTTCGGGGGGATTTTAATAACATTAAAAATTCGCTGTTAAATATACCGTATTTTCACTAAGACACTGTAGTCACAAAACACACTGACCTTCTGTACTCTCCGGAAAACTTCAATATTATACATTTAATACTGTCATAAGTAGTCACAGCAGTACGTAAAGACCTGCACGCACATTGGTTATCGGAGAGGCAGTGAAATGAGCAGGTCACTTGCCCGTAAGTACCAACAGAAACTGTGCAGTGATAATCACTCCCGCTCCCTCTGCCATAGATATCTCAATCACTGGCTACACCTGAAATAAAAATTTGCTCGTAATTCAACACTGCAGTATTCAGGTATTCAGGTGTAATGAACCAAAGTCTGTCCAAGTTTTTATGAGCCAGGGATGGTCGCAGAGAACGAGTAGGTAGCCACTATTGCCGACGTGTGGTGAGTTATGTTGTGGTGGGAAGATATCCTGCAGTGCTGGTTGAATATGCAGATCGTGCTACGTTCTGAACTGCTGCTGCGATTTTAATGACGTACGGAAGTAACAAGCTTTCGTGAAAGTGTATTACAGCAAGCCTCACGAGTGGTTTTTATTTGTAACAATGTAATGAAGTTAAGGCCACATCTCAAGAATAGACAATAAACCGATCATTGTGTAATGCGTGCTGCAGTGTTACTCGGTGTCAGCCCGTAAGGTCTGGTAGTAGTAGCAAGTGTCACCAAAACTTCTGCACTACATTGAGGATTTCCGGGCAGTACTAGGTGATCAGGCGTCCAGGAAGGCAGATTATAGCTCGGTTCTGGACCTTGGGGATTTAGTGGAAGATCCGGTGTGGCCATCAGCCTAAAATTCTTAGAGAGGCTTTTTCTATTTGGAAAGGGATTAATAAGTGCGGTTACTACTGGATCAAAAGTAGCTGAATCTACCTCCAACTCTGCCTTATTTTCCCCTGACTCAGGCTGTGAATGAACCCGAAAGGTTTCCAAAGCCACAAATCTATTAAGAAGGTCCTTATGCTAGAGCTTTTGGTGAAACTTTTCCTCTGTTAGAGCAGCAATAGATTCTGTAGCAACACCAGCACACACAAATAAACCACTAAAACACTACTAAAGAAAAATGTTATAAGTTACCTTTTTCTCGTGTGTCGTCACCCATCTACAGTCTGAACAATCGAGAGCCAAATGATCAACACGTGTACATGTAAAAAATGTGCCTCCTACAGCCTTAGTGCATGGCAATTCGTGACCTGCAAGACTGCAAAACGAACAACGACAAGTTCACGGATTCACATGAATTCGCAAACGTAACATATTCTATCCAGTACCACACAAATTGAGTTAACTGAGAAAAAAATACTTAATTAAACATAAACAAAGTGTGGCTCAACGCACCCCATTGGAATGAGCCAATACTTGTGAATTGGAGATATTCCGCTCGAATTTAATTTACTAAATTACACAGCCTTACCGCCCGACTCTAAAAAACAGTGTTTGGGCTCAAGAGTTTCCCAACAATCACTTCCCTTGGCAAACTGTACGGTTTGTATGTTGGAAAAACACTTCCCCAGACCACCTGCGTCGTGAAGCGTAACGACTACTTCATGACACCAACTGTAACACCTGGGCCTATTCCTGACCTCTGCGCCTCACAATGGGTGAGGTGGTGAGGGAGAGGGCAGATTACCGCTGCAACGTATACTCACGGTCGCCTCTTCCCGTTGGTGACGTCTGTTGACCTGGGTCATGAGTGGCAGCTACCGTAATGGCGAGCTCCCCACCAGAAGTGAAGAACTAGGGTGTGCCGTAAGGTGAATCACAGTCTTGCTGTCTACGCACCCCTGCTATTACTTGTGGTCTCTATGTCACACACTTGGCGGCAGTACCGATAGCAGATGCCAATTGCTGAGCAATAATGCCCTTGTCAACTACCCCTGGGATCACCCGGGGTGATGACCGACTGTGTTCATGTCTCTAGGAGACCTCGAGGCCGCACTTCCCCCATCCAGGCTGTAAACAGCTGACACTGCACTGGCAGAATACCAGCTCCCCACTTCAGTGAAGTTCCCGAAGTCCCGCGGCTACTACTCCTGGCCGAAGCTAAATGAGTCAGTCATTGGGCAGGTAGTCAACCGATCTTCATCAAGGAGGGTGGATTGTGGTATCTCTGAAATTCAAAAGCACATCATTCTCTTTGGTTCAAGAGGCAGACAGAATGGCAGTACTACTCAATGCTTTGAGCAACGAAGTTCGATTATTTATACGCTTACAGCTATGATTCTGATGTAGACCTATCGGAGGGCAACAAGTAGGTTTTCTTTATATTACTTGTTCTGTTAGCTTTTTCTAGCTGGCTCTCTACTGAGCACGGGTCGCTATACCGAGATAAATTTGCGAAGTGTGAGTTTCTCGGTAGCACGTACGTTCCCGAGTAATAAAATATTACTTCACTCTTGGTCAGACTGTTTTTTGCCCTCGGCCGCTGACAGGTGTCGTAAACGCCCCTCTGCCTGGACTGTTTTATCATAGTGGCAACAGTACCGTCGAGTGGCTTACTTAGTTATCACACAGGCCAGGCACGCCTCTACCGCTTGCAGGGAGTAGGAATAAAATTCTAACAATTCACAACTACCGGCCCGAAATTGTACAGGACGCAACAGTATAAAGTGTACTACACATTGCGGAAAACTGGTGCAGAACAAAGAATATAAGTGTCAGGCCCAAGAAAACGTATTTAGCTCCGTTTACGAGGAAGCAAATTCATCACATACATCGTTTACTGAAATGTCAAGCTTCTTGATGAAACTCTACGAGCAGAGGGTTGCGAAACTATCATGGGTCATTCACGTAAAGAATGAACATTTATAGGCAAAAAACACTCTTATGAGCACTAAAAGGGCAAGATGTAAAAACTAGGTTCTAAATCCCTAGGAACATGTTCTGGATATTCACTACTGTAATAAGACCTATCACAACTGCTGGGGCTACAGTATGGCGAAATGAAGTAGAAGGTGGTTGTTAGGTAGGTTGGTAAGGTGCAAATATTGGACTGGTTAGCTATAACGGGAGGAATTAGCAGCACACCCACTGCTGGTATGGAGACCATGCTGGACATGCCACCATTGCATCTTTTGGTTACAATGGAGACAGTGGCAGGGACATACAGTTAAAAAATTAGAAATAACTTGATTCCTTTAGCATAACAAGAATTTCACATTTGTAATGCGGTAAATATAAGAACTGTTTGTGAAATGCCGACTGACCATACAATAATTTTTGGCGCCTTCATAAACGTTTCGACGTAACAAATGCAAGAAGGGAGCAGTGGAAGAATGAACCGCAACACCTTTCAGGAGACATAGTCCGGTATGCTGGAGGGTCGAATACACATATACCTGTTGGGGCCCGAATATTCGGGGCACAGCGTAGAATAGAGGGAGCAGTCTCTCGAGGGGAGTTGGCCACAGGCGAAATTATCCGATCGGGGTGTGCACGGAGAAGCATTTGCGTAGGTGTTACGAAGATCGTAGCACCTATTTTTGTAAGGTGGTCACGTCGTTTTGATTTTTGCATGTGCACGTTAGAGAGAGAGCAATTGACGTTAAACAATCTTTAGTGTTGTCGTGTCAAAGTATTTGCCTCTGCGCACTCTGATACGTTATTTTAAGTAGGGTAGGCGAGGGACGTATTTCGTAGTGCTGTGTTGACTTGTGATTGTACTTTTTAGATGAAGAAAGATGTGTTGTAAAGTACAACAAGGATGAATATCATCTATATATTGAAAGTTGAAAGGAATATAAATTTTGAACAACCATTTTTTCTCAAGTGGACGACTCTGAGATACGACTGCAGCATTGAGCACCTAATTTGTAGAAATGATTATTGCCAGATAGTAAACTTCGTTCACTTACCCAGAGCTGAGCGAAAGACTACCCCACTTCCCTGATCATGAATTAACATTTCAACTGATTAAGCTCTTTCATTTTTGTAGAAATTCTCTGCAAATTTTGTTCCCCTTTGTGTCGATACTACATTGCACCATGAGGTACGCATCAGATTGAATAGGGGCATGTAACTGTTTTGCTTCAGTTGCACATTTAATATAAAGAGAGGTTGTATTCAGACCCGTTACGTTTCAGTTCAAATTACATTATACTTTGTTATAGGTTACCATACGAGCTCAAGGTGGATAACAGTTTGTAAGGACATAGTTTTGGTAATAAGTAATTTTTGTTAATAGTGGAAGGTAAAGTAGGGCTAAATTTCACGCAGAACCAGAAATACAATGGGAATGTTATTCATGTATTCAGATTGCTAACCAGCTGTGAAATATCTATCAGCCCCTGGAACGTGATCAAAGCTCATTGCAGAATGCAATGAAGCCTTTCGGAGACTAGGGGAAAGCAACAGGGTAAAATTACTGGGGGTCCCTAGCCACTCAGGAACTGATGGCAATGAACAAGCTAATAGAATGATCTGAACAGGCGCGATGTGTCGATTTGTTGTACCGGAACCTGTCATAACCTAAGGAGATGGTAAAAACAAAACTACATAATTAAATCAGAAGGCAGCACGTAGAATATTGATCTAAGACCCAAAATCAAAAATATGGCATACCAATGTTGCCGAATCCATATTTCAAGAAAAGTTCTATAATGAGGAACTTGAACAGGAAACAGATGAAACTCGTGGTGGAACTCATGACTGGCCGGGGAACTTCATAAAACATCGACACACGATGGATACGGAAGGAAAGGCCCGCTAAGTGTGGAATAAGTGGTGAGGAGGATGAAATTGCGCCACATATAGTCATCGAATCTGAAGCTTTAGCGGGCAAAAGTCACAGAATATTCGACTCGACAGAGCCTGAGGAAATGGTGTGTAATAAGGACCTAGTGAAGAGTTAATGGTACCTGTTCGCTTTACTAGAACCACAGGGGGCGAAACAGCACAATGAACTCAGTTTCCGTGGCTTCAGCAGTGGGCTGAGACCACTATTGTTTTTTTCTACCTGCATTAAACATATTAAATTGAAGGGTCTCTACATGAGCCTCTTCGTCATTTTGCTTAACATTTAACTTAATGTACGTACCTCTGGCACCTGAAATCTGGGCGCAAACTGTAAACTAAATAAAAAAAGACTGAGCCGCTGAGTGCGTCTATAGTGGCTACAAGTTGTATTATCTCTATTTCACTTCATATTTTACTAACTTTTGGTAACTATCCGAGCCCGACCACGCATATTCAACACATCTGTGTGTAATATGCCGGTATATACATCCTTTCCTCATCTAACCTCATGAATGAAAATAGAGAATGAAAGTGTACAAGACAAATTTCAATATCTAGCTCTGTGAGAGTAAAAGTAATCTGCAGGTGTGGCTGAATAGCCCGTCCCATAAAGCACATATCAGGTAGCAAAGAGGTTGTCCGCAGCTCGTGGTCTAGTGGTAGTTCAGTTTCAGCCGCGCTAGCGAGTGGACGTTGTTTACTGCTGCGCTGCAATTCCGTGTTTACATCGCTGTACTTGAGCTTCCCTGAGTGTTGTCCGTCCGTTAATCTCCGTGTTCCTTCATGTTCCTTGCGATCTGATTGCTCATTCTGGTCGTGCTGATGCTAAGTGGAATTTTGGGTGTTTAACTAAAATTATGTCGCTGGATTAACCATAGGTACAAACCTCAATAAGAATACTCAGGTATTTGCTTTTGATAAGGTGTCCCGTCCTGTTGAGCCGACATCCCTCGAAGTAGTTGACTGGATTACACAGGAAATTGCCGGCTTGAGTGGCCCGGCGGATCTAGGCGCTTCAGACTGGAACCGCGTGACCGCTACGTTCGCAGGTTCGAATCCTACCTCGGGCATGGATGTGTGTGCGATGTCCTTAGTTTAGTTAGGTTTAAGTAGTTCTAAGTTGTAGGGGACTGATGACCTCAGATGTTAAGTTCCATAGTGCTCTGAGCCATTTGAACCATTTGAACCAAGAATAAAGATGAAGAATCCCATGTTTCCCCACAAAAAAATTCGGAGGCATTAGTTTACAGCATGCCCACGTAGTTTACTATCTTAGCAGCGCTTTTCACAAGTAAACCTGACCACAGCAAAAATCGCAACATAGTGAAGAGTTACTGTTGCTGTCAACATACTGTAAGAATCGCAGAAAGCAAGTTGCGAAAAGAGGTTTAACATATCTGACTGCCCCTCAAAAACGGTTTCTTTTACTCTCGAACGGCCGATTAACTTCTCCGGAAATCTGCGACAGCTGAAAATCATCACAAAGCTCGACTGCTCACACATATCTGAATGTAGCTTAACATTTATAAACCATCTGAAGCAAAGGCATTGTCCATATTAGTGCCTTTCAAAACTCCATATGGTGCTAATATGGATAATACCTTTGCTTCAGATGTTTTTACTCTGTAATTGGCGTACTTTATAGTATTTGTACTATATATAGTATGCATAGCATGTATAGTACGTACAGTTAGTGTAAAGTGTTCTTTGCATGGGTATTTGATTAGCAGTAATAGTAAAGTTGTATTGTGGTAGTAATGAGTGGTTATACCATAGGACAGTGTGTGCACTCCTTGGACAGCGCTATCTAGAGGCCGGTTGTGAATCACTAGAAACGCAGCAGGTAACCCTGCGCGGAATAAGGCAGTGTGATGCCGACCGTTGTTACTCGAGCAGCAGTTGCGTACCAAATAGTTTTATCTTGTGACCTCGGTTTTACATAACTGATGGAAAAGAACGACAATGAGAGCAGTTTTTTATTTACTTGTGCCAATGATTTTATATCAGCTGGTCTTTCACAGGTATCGTTATAACCAAATGGTTTATAAACGTCAAGCTACATTCTTGTGTGTGGTACTGTACTAATAGTAATGTGTATAGTGTAACTCATGTAAACCCCCCCCCCCCTCAAACCTGTCATTTTATATCTTCGCAGATCCGATTATGGCACCTTCAGTGTGTTGAAACCGGTTATCCAGTAAACAGTATTTAAGCGATCTTCGCTTTTGAATTATTTTTAAATTCGTTGATACACTTGCAGCGGTCACATGAATAGTTGGAAGTGCATCAAAGATCAAATAGCTCTGATTACAAGGACATCCCCTGAGAGTATATTGCTCTCATTGATACACAGGCCTGAAGCACGCTTTTACCCGGGGCGCAAAAAATTACACTGTGTACTGGTTGCTAGCAAATTTAGTTAGCTACGTCATTAAAAAATTAAGATCCGACAGCACCATAAACTTCAAGTTACACACGCTGTGTGAATACCACAAAATTAGAAGGTATTCGAATCACAAAAAAGGTTCGGTAATATGTTAAATATTATATTTGATAGAATGGGCATTGGTTAATAGAAAAGAGGAGACTGTGATGACAGTGATGTATTGTAGTTACCTTAAGGATGTTATTTAAATTTTTATTGTAAACTTTTGGTTTGTATTTTTTCTACTTCAGAACGAAATTTTTGAAATTTTATAAGATAATGTACATACCTTATGTGACAGTCAGATTGTGTATCTAATAGTGTCAAAACACAGAATAATATAGCTGCTTTAATGGTTTATAGTATTAATGAGAAAATTGACAGTTTTTATGGAAATGTCTTTATCGATTGGTTGTTGTTGTGGTATTCAATCGTGAGACTGGTTACATGCACCTCTCCATGCTACTCTATCCTGTGCAAGCTTCGTTATCTCCCAGTACCTACTGTAACCTACATCCTTCTGAATCTGTTTAGTGTATTTATCTCTTGGTCTCCCGCTACGATTTTTACCCTCGGCGCTGCCCTCCAATATTACATTGGTGATCCTTTCATGCCTCAGAATATGTCCTACCAACCGATCCTTTCTTCTAGTCAAGTTTTGCCACAAACTCCTCTTCTCTCCAATTCTTTTCAATTCAACCTCATTAGTTATGTGATCTACCCATCTAACCATAAGCATTCTTCTGTAGCACCACATTTCGAAAGCTGCTATTCTCTTTTTGTCCAAACTATTTATCATCCACGTTTCACTTCCGTACATGGCTACACTCCATACAAATACTTTCATAAAAGACTTCCTGACACTTAACTCGATGTTAACAAATTTCTCTTCTTCAGAAATGCTTTCCTTGCCATTGCCAGTCTACATTTTACATTCTCTCTACTTCGACAAGCACCAGTTATTTTGCCCCCAAATAGCAAAACACATTTACTACTTTAAGCATCTCATTTCCTAATCTAATACCCTGAGCATCACCCGATTTAATTCGACTACATTCCATTATCCTAGTTTTGCTTTTGTTGACGTTCATCTTATATCCTCCTTTCAAGACACTGTCCATTCCGTTCTGCTGCTCTTCCAGGTCCTTTGCTCTCTCTTACAGAATTACAACGTCATCGGCGAACATCAAAGTTTTAATTTCTTCTCCATGTGTTTTAAATCCTACTCGGAATTTTTCTTTTGTATCCTTTACTGCTTGCTCAATATAGATATTGAATAAAATCGGGGAGAGGCTACAACCCTGTCTCACTCCCTTCCCAACCACTGCTTCCCTTTCATGTTCCTCGACTCTTATAACTGCCATCTGGTTTCCGTACAAATTGTAAATAGGCTATCGCTCCCTGTATTTTACCCTTCCACCTTCAGAATTTGAAAGAGAGTATTCCAGTCAACATTATCAAAAGCTTTCCGTAAGTCTACAAATGCTAGAAACGTAGGTTTTCCTTTCCTTAATCTAGCTTCTAAGATAAGTCGTAGGGTCAGTATTGCTTCACGTGTTTCAACATTTCTACGGAATCCAAACTCATCTTCCACGAGGTCGGCTTCTACCAGTTTTTCTGTAAGAATTCGTGTTAGTATTTTGCAGCGGTGGCTTATTAAACTGATAGTTCGGTAATGTTCACATCTGTCAGCCTCTGCTTTCTTTGGGATTGGGGTTATTATAGTCTTCTTGAAGTCTGAGGGTATTTGCCTGTCTCATACATCTTGCTCACCAGAAGGTAGAGTTTCGAAAGGGCTGGCTCTCCCAAGGATATCAGTAGTTCTAATGGAATGTTGTCTACTCCCGGAGCCTTGTTTCACTTAGGTCTTTCAGTGCTCTGTCAAACTCTTAACGCAGTATCATATCTCCCATATCATCTTCATCTACATCCTCTTCCATTTCTATAATATTGTCCTCAAAAATATCGCCCTTGTATAGACCCTCTATATACTCCTTCCACCTCTCCGCTTTCCCTTCTTTCCTTAGAACTGGGTTTCCATCTGAGCTCTTGATATTCATGCAAGTAATTCTCTTTTCTCCAAAGGTCTCTTTAATTTTACTGTAGGCAGTATCTATGTTAAACCTAGTGAGATAAGCCTCTAAATCCTCACATTTCTCATCTAGCCATTCCTGGTTAGCCATTTTGCACTCCCTGTTGATCTCATTTTTGCGACATTTGTTTTATTTTTACCTGCTTGATTTACTGTATTTTTGTATTTTCTCCTTTCATCAGTTAAATTCAGTATGTCTACTGTTACCCAAGGATTTCTACTAGCCCGCGTCTTTTTACCTATTTGATCCTCTGCTGCTTCACTATTTCATCTCTCAAAGCTACCCATTCTTCTTATGCTGTATTTCTTTTCCTCATTCTTTTCACTCAGTCCGTTATAATCTCCCTGTAACTCTCTACAAACTCTGGTTCTGTCAGTTTATCCAGGTCCCATCTCCTTAAATTCTCACTTTTCTGTAGTTTCTTTAGTTTTAATCTACAGTTCATAACCAATAGATTGTGGTCAGAGTCCACATCTGCCCCTGGAAATGTCTTACAATTTAAAACCTGGATCCTAAATATCTGTTTTACCAATATATAACCTATCTGAAATCTGTCAGTATCTCCACGCTTCTTCCATGTATACAACCTTCTTTTATGATTCTTGAACCAAGTGTTCGATATGATTAAGTTACGCTCTGTGCAGAATTCTACCAGGCGGCTTCCTCTTTCATTCCTTACCCCAATTCCATACTCACCTACAACGTTTTCTTCTCTTCCTTTTCCTGCTATCGAATCCCAGTCACCAATGACTATTAAATTTTCGTCTCCCTTCTCTATCTGAATAATTTCTTTTATCTCATCATACATTTCATCAATCTCTTCGTCATCTGCGGAGCTAGTCGGCATATAAACTTGTACTACTGTGGTAGGTGTGGGCTTCGCATCTATCTTGGCCATAATAATGCGTTCACTATGCTGTTTGTAGTAGCTTACCCGCATTCCTATTTTTTATTCATTATTAAACCTAATCCTGCATTACCTCTATTTGATTTTGTATTTATAACCCTGTATTCACCTGACCAGAAGTCGCGCTTCTTCTGCCACCGAACTTCACTAATTCCCACTGTATCTTACCTTAACCTATCCATTTCCCTTTTTAAATTTTCTAACTTACCTGCCCGATTAAGGACTCTGACATTCCACGCTCCAACCCTTAGAATGACAGCTTTCATTCTCCTGATAACAACGTCCTCCTGAGTAGTCCCCGCCCGGAGATCCGAATGGGGGACTATTTTACCTTCGGAATATTTTACCCAAGAGGACGCCATCATAAGTTAACCATACAGGAAAGCTGCATGCCGTCGGGAAATACTACGACTGTAGTTTCCCTTTGCTTTCAGCCGTTCGCAGTACCAGCACAGTAAAGCCATTTTGGTTAGTGTTACAAGGACAGAGCAGTCATTCATCCAGACTGTTGCCCATGCAACTACTGAAAAGGCTGCTGCCCCTCTTCAGGAACCACACATTTGTCTGGCCTCTCAACAAATACACCTCCGTTGTGGTAGCACCTTCGGTACGGCTATCTGTATCGTTGAGGCACGCAAGCTTCCCCGCCAACGGCAACGCCCATGGTTCATGAGATGAATCGGTTGGTTAATACCATAATATTGTACCTAATATTATGCAGTATTCAATGGCTGCAAAATTGCCATGTTCATTTTTGCACTGTGATGTGCAAGTCAGTTGTCCAGTGAAAGATCTATTATATAAGTCTGATCACTTTAGATAATTACCATTCCATTCATGACCAGAAAGTGTAGTTGGAAGGCTAGTCAATTTTATAATATCTCTTCTCCGCCATTCTCAGGTATTTAAGAAATTGTATAACACGATTATTAAATTGTTTTTTTTTGTGCGATGGGCATAAATGTTCCATATTCTGTGTAATTTTAAGTGACTTCCATATTATCGTGTGAAATGCTCATAGCTAGTCTGACTGAGCTGAGAAGGTTCAAGATCAGTTTCTTCCCTTGGCCTGTCTCTCACGGAGACGATTTATTTTCCTACATTAATATATTAAAATTATCCCAAAACTCGTTGATATCCTTCATATAGTCCTGTTTATGCTTTGAAAAGATTGAATCACATGTAATTCAAAGTGCAGTTTTTTTTTATTTATTCGCGTGTGAAGAAGTCTGAATGTCTTTAAAAACTTTTCTTGGTATTCAAATTAATTCTTTCTGGTAATTTAGTCAGTAACACAAACTTCTGTTGTATTTCTTTAACATCATCGTAACTGCAATGATCAAACTGTTTTTGTTTAAATCATTCCCGGTATAAATGTGTGCATGGTTAGTGCATGTAATTAGTATGCATTTTGAATGTGTAACATTGTTCCTTAAATAAATGTTTAAAAAAATATGTAGCAAGCGGTTCTGCCTCTGGATCACGGGGTCCCGTGTTCGATTCCCGGCCTGGTTGGGTATTTTCTCTGCCCGGGGACTGGGTGTTTGTGTTGTCCCTATCATTTCATCATCATTTTTAACGTGTCTCAAATTCGACTGTATAAAGATTGGGACACTGTACGGGCGCTGATGACTGCGCAGTTGAGCGTCCACAAGCGCGAGACGGGGGCAACGACTAAGTGTGACTGTGCATATTCGCAGTTAACTCTTTATCTTATTTTTCTAGATTTCAGCTCCAGTCAAAATTAACGTCTTGCTTTCGTCGTTCACTGCTCGTTGAGCGGTATATGGAATATTTCTTGTTAGTTTCGAGCCATTATGAACAGTTCCAGTTATCCACGCATGCAAGCTATTGTCCTATTCCCCCCTGTTCGAACACATGACGCGTTCAGTCTCATTTAGTTAGTTGTTGATCTCACAGGTATAGCATAATTGTACAGGTTTCTGAAATTTCTCTAATTTCCATTTCAGTTCATTATCTAGTTCCCACGTGTCTTCGTTGTGTCAGCTTGTGTTAAGTGGGGATCTCAAAGCCTTACCTTCGCAGATCGTGTCTCACGGTAATATATCCTGTCCAATTTGTTTAGCTATTCTGAATTTTACCACTCATATTATGCAGGGTTTTTGTTTCTGGGACCACCTGTTCGTGGATTGTGAGAAACTTCATATGTCACAGTTACTAATTCTCGGGGTACAAGTTCTAAATTAGTCTCAGAACATCTTCTATGGTCCAACTATTAACAGCTCATTCTTACTGATGAATTCTTGTTAACTTGCTTCGTGCACTCAAGCCAAGGGAACGACCGTTTGCCAACCACGTGCACACTGATGGAGGTTTTCTTTATTCTTATATTTGTCCCAAATCTCTATTGTATGTGTATATGTGCGTGAATGTCGCCATTGAAATATTTCTCTGACACTGACCTCATTAATAATTAATGACAAGCCATGACAGGGTCTCCAACATGCAGTTTTTATTTTGTAGCCCAGTCGAGAGCAATATTAAAAAAGGTAGCCATCATCCACTCATTAGTTGTTTAGTTTACTAGTTTGTTCAGTTGTGTCTTTAATAAAAGTGATATTTTTACCAAAGCAAGTGCTTACATATTCTCTCGCAAACTTCCATTTTTGTGTCCTACTGCTTTTCGTTGTGCAACAGATAAATATGGCGAAGTTATTTATTTAATATTTATCCAACTATCATAAATGTCCATATCCAGCATCCCAGTTCCTTTAAATATCAAAGGTTTTTCTTTCCTGTACACTGAAGGGCCAAAGAAACTGGTACACCTGCTAAATATCCTTTAGGGCCGCCGAGAGCACACAGAATTGCCGCAACATGACGTGACATGGACTGGACTAATGTCTGAAGTAGCGCTGGAAGAAACTGACACCATGAATCCTACAAGGCTTTCCATAAATCAGTAACAGTAAGAGGGGATGGAGATCTCTTCTGAGCAGCATATTTCAAGGCATCCCCGATATGCTCAAAAATGTTCATGTCTGGGGCGTTTGGTGCCAGCGGAAGTGGTTAAACTCAGAACAGTATTCCTGTTGCTACTCTGTAGCAATTCTGGACGTGTGGGGTGTCACATTGTCCTGCTGGAAGTGCCCAAGTTTGTCGGGATTCACAATGCACATGGAGGGATGCAGGCGATCAGACAGGATGCTTACCTAAGTGTCACCTATCATACTTGTATCTAGAATTATCAGGCGTCCTATATCACTCCAACTGCATACGGCCCACACCATTACAAAGCTTAGAGCTGTTATATTTATATAGAAATTTGCTGTCATCATTGTACACTTTGTAAATCATTATTCACATTGCACCATGAGATACGCAACAGTATGAATATTGTTTGGAAATTTCATTTTGAAACAGAAATCTAGATTAACTGCTACCTGCTTGCCGTTTGCTGTTGTGCTTTCGAGAAATCTGCACCAGTGTTGT
Organism: Schistocerca piceifrons; assembly: GCF_021461385.2. Taxonomy (NCBI): domain Eukaryota; kingdom Metazoa; phylum Arthropoda; class Insecta; order Orthoptera; family Acrididae; genus Schistocerca; species Schistocerca piceifrons. The sequence goes on from NC_060143.1 coordinate 169,366,352, forward strand.
CACAAGACGTGAGGTAACTGGAAATTTTGATTAGGACCATGTTCTTTTACTACAGTTGCCCATTTAGTGTAAAGAGAGGTTATATTTAAAGGAGTTATGGTTCAGTTCAAATTAAGTTATGTTTTGTGATAGGTTAGCAAGCGAGTTTAAGGTGGTAACAGACTGTAAGGACATTGTTTTAGTAATACTTACTTTATTTTTTATAGAGTGGGAGGCAAAGTAAGGCTAAATTTCATACAGAAACAAAAATATAGTGAAAATGTTACTCATTTATTCAGATTGCTAAGTAGCTGTGAAATATCTATTAGAGCCTGCATCGAGATTATAGGTCATTACATAATGTAATGAAGACCATCGGGGACTAGGGGAAAGCAATAGGGTAAACCTGCTGTGGATCCGTGGTCATTCAGGAATTAGTGGCAATGAACAAGCTAACAGAATGGCCAGGACAGGGTTGATGAATGGATTTATTGGACCGGTACTTGCATAACCGAAGATGGTTGAAATGGCTCTGAGCACTATGGACTTAACTTCTGAGGTCATCAGTCCCCTTGGAACTCAGAACTACTTAAACCTAACCAACGTAAGGACACCACACACATCCATGCCCGAGGCAGGATTCGAACCTGCGACCGTAGCGGTCGCGCGGTTCCAGACTGTAGCTCCTAGAACCGGTGGGCCACTCCGGCCGGCAAACGAAGATGATGACACAATCAACACTATGTAGCTGAATCAGGAGGTAGCACGTAGAATATTGGACTACTATACAAAATCAGAAACTGGCAAGCGAATGTTGATAGATCCATATTTAAAAAGAAGTTCTATATTAATGAACTTGAACACGAAACAAATCAGACTCGTAGTAGAACTCATGACTGGCCATAGAACTTCGTAAAACATCAGCACGCGAGGACACAGAGGAGAAAGCCGCTGAATGTGGACTACGTGGTGAAGAAGATGAAAGTGCAGCACATCTAACCTTCCAATGAGAAGCTGTGGCGGGGAAAGACACAGAATGGTTCAAATGGCTCTGAGCACTATGCGACTCAACTGCTGAGGTCATCAGTCGCCTAGAACTTGGAACTAATTAAACGTAACTAACCTAAGGACATCACACACATCCATGCCCGAGGCAGAATTCGAACCTGCGACCGTAGCGGTCACGCGGTTCCAGACTGAAGCGCCTTTAACCGCACGGTCACACCGGCCGACAACGACACAGAATCTCCGAGTCTGTAGAGCCTACGGAAATCGTGTTTAATAAGGACCCAGTAAACAGGCTCCTACCACTTCTTAATGGTACCGGTTGGCATTACTAGAATCACAGGGAGCGAAACATCACAACGAACTCTATTTCCGTAGAGGCAAGAGGGTTCTAGTGCCATTGTTGTTTTTATCTCCCTGCATTAAACGTATCAAATTGAAGGGTGTCTATCATGTCAAATCTGGGCGCAATCTGTAAACCACATAAAAAAGAATGAGCAGCTGAGTGTGTCTATAGTGTCGACAAGATATGTTATTTTTATTTCGCTTTACATTTTACTAACCTTTTGGTAATCAGAGCCCCACACGCATATTCAATAGATCGATGTTCTATATGTCAATATATACATCCTTTCCTCCTCTCGTCAGCAGAATGAAAAGCATGAATGAAAGTGTACAAGATAAATTTCAGTATCTAGGTCTGTGGGAGTAAAAGTAGTCGGCTACAGTGGCAGAATAGCCAACCCTATAAGTAAGTACCAGGCAGAAAACAGGCTTCTGTTCGCCTTGGACGAAGCTCTTGTACAGTCTGTCACCACAAAGCAGGGAGCTCTCTGGGCACTTCTGGGCGAACGGCACGCGTGGCTTCCAAAATAGTTCGCTCAGCAGTGTTCCGGCAGACGCGACATGGGCGTCATTCAGAGTGAGTGTGCCTATTCATACTTAACTGATTATATTATTTTTGTAGATTTCAGTTCCAGTCAAAATAAACGTCTTGCTCTCATCGTTCATTGCTCGTTGAATGATATTCGGAACATTTCTTGCTAATTTCGGTACATTGCGAGCAGGTGCACTTTACTTAGTTGTTCGGTCTCTCGAGTACAGCATAATTGAACAATTTTCTCGGACTTTACCGATTTCGATTTCAGTTTCGAATCTAGTTCCTACGTACCTTTGTTGTCTCAGCACGTGTTAAGTACGGGTCTGAGAAACTTGTTCGCAGATCGCCTCTCACAGCAATATATCTTACAACTGTGGCGAATCTCTATTATATGCGTATATGTGCCTGAATGTCGTCTTTTAAAGATTCCTCTGAACTTTCCATAATTAGTAATTACTGATAAATCGTGGTGAAGTCTGCAAAACGCCGCTGTAAATGTAATTTTGTTACTCAGCAGAGAGCGTTATGAACAACAGCAACAATCGCCCATTTGTTAATTGTTTAGTTTATTAATTTGTTACGTTGTGTCTTCAATAAGTGCGATATTTTTACCAGAGCACGTATTCTCTCGCCAAACTTCCATTTTTACGTCCTACTGCTATCCGTTGTGTAACAGATAAATATGGTCAAGTTATTAATTTAATATTTATTTAACTATCATAAATATACAGATCCAGCAACCATTTCATTTAAACATTACAGGCTTTTCTTTCATGTATATCCAGATACCGACTAACCACCCTCCATGTTAACAGATACCTCATTTTAATGGACACCTTCAACAAGAACTCCGATCCCCAGATCCATCACGTACAGATACAATTCAAAATCATATCTGAGTTACTCAGGCTCGGACCGATCTCTCGATCGCGATAGCCATGCGGAATCTTTGACGGTTTTCCGTGCCAGGCGTTTTGACAAGCACTTGGTGAGGCAGTTGCAGATTCATAGGGAAAACTGAAACAGCAGCTGAGGGCGCGCGCGCGGCCTGCCGCCTTTTAGTCCTGATATATTGAACTTTATCACTTCGAGAGTGGTATTTTTATCAAAACAACGTTCTTGTACATATCAGGTCTACATCGGCTGAGATAGGGTTTAACATGTTCTTAACTGAACACACGTTTCATTTTAATTTAAGAAACTTTCAGCTTGGTATCTTTGCCCGTGACGATATTGTGTAACAAAGGGGCTAATAGGGTTGAGCATCTGGATGTTCTAGCATGGACCCACAAATCGATGTACCAACTTAGAAAATATGGCTACGTCACCCTAACCATGCCCGCAAAACTTGGAAATAATAACATGAACACCAACCCTCAGCCTGCATACATGTCGACCCTTACTGTAGAGCTGTGCCTACCTCCAGTGTGCGAGCCCAGTATTCTTTCTGGCTGTCTTCCATTTCTGCTGTATGACGTCAGGTGTTACTTTGTCCGGCGAAAGATCGTTCACAGACCGTGAAGTAGACAGTGGAAAATTCAGAAGAAACTCCACGTCAAGGAGATAAGGGTCATGGGTAATACAATACATAAATGGAGATGGAAATGTAATAGCCATGGGGACTGGAATGCAGTTGCTAGGGAAGGAGAAGAAGAAAAGACTATACGAGAATATGGGCTTCGGACAAGAATGTGAATGTAGAAATCCTAATTGAGTTCTGTAACATATTTCGGGTAGTAATAGCGAATACTCTGTTCAAGAATCACAAGAGAAGGAGGTGTACTTGGCAAAGGCGGGATGATAAGTGAAAATTACAGCTAGATTACATCATGGTTTGACAGAGATTCCGAAATCACATACTGGATTGTAAGGCGTACCCAGGAGCATGTATAGAATCATCAAAATGTACTAGAGATGAAGAGTAGGTTGACGTTCAAGAGATTAGTCAGGAAGAAGCAACACGCAAAGAAGTGGGATACAGAAGTACTAAGGAATGACGAGCTACGCTTTAAGTTCTCTAAGGCCATAGATGCAGCATTAAATAATGGCTCAGTAGGCAGTACAGTTGAAGAGGAATGGACATCTCTAAAAAGGGCAGTCACAGAAACTCTACAGAGAAACATAGATACAAAGACGGTAATTGAGAAGAAACGATGGATAAGAAAGAAATACTCCAGCTGATCGATGAAAGAAAAAACTACAAAAGTGTTCAGGGAAAGGCAGGTATACAAAGATTCAATTGGCTGAGGAATGAAATCAACAGGAAGTGCAGAGAAGTTAAGACCGAACGGTTGCATTAAAAACGTGAAATATCGAAAAAGAAATGATTGTCAGAAGGACTGACTCGGCATACGGGATAGTCAGAACAACCTTCGCTGACATTAAAAGCAAGGGTGGTAACATTACGAGTGGACCGGGAATTCCATTTTTAAATGCAGAGGAGAGAGCTGTTAGGTGGAAAGAGTACACTGAAGGCCTCAATGACGTGGAAGATTTGTCTGTTGTGATAAAAGAAGAAACGGGAGTCGATTTAGAAGAGATAGGGGATCCAGTACTAGAATCAGAATTTAAAAGCGCTTTGTAAGACTTAAGATCAACTAAGGCAGAAGGGATGGACCACATTTAATTAGAATTTCTAATATCATTTGGGGACGTAGCACCAAAACAACTATTCATGTTGTGTGTAGTAGAGTCTGGCGAGACACCATCTGACTTTCGGATAAACATCATCCACACAATTCCGAAGACTGCAAGAGCTCACAAGTGCGAGAATTATCGCACAGTCAGCTTAACATCTCATGCATTCGTATTGGTGACAAGAATAGTGTACAGAAGAACGGAAAAAAATTGGGGATGTACTAGAAGACGATCAGTTTGGTTTTAGAAAAGTTAAAAACACCTGAGTGACAACTTGAGGGTGCGGTTGATAATGGAAGCAGGACTAAAGAAAAACCAGGACATGTTCTCAGGATTTGTCAAACTGGAAAAGCCTTCGACAATGTAAAATAATACTGGTTGTTCGAAAGCCTGAGGACGATAGGGGTAAACTATAGAGAGAGACAGGTAACATATGTACAAAAGCCAAGAGTGAATAATAAGAGCGGATGACTAAGAACAAAGCGCTCGGATTAAAAGTGGTGTAAGGCAGGGATGTAGTCTTTCGGCCCTACTGTTCAATCTGTACATTGAAGAAACAGACGGAAATAAAAGAAAAGGTTCAGGAGTGGAATTAAAATTCAATGTGAAAAGGTATCAATGATAAGATTCACTGATGACTTTAATATCCTGAGTGAAAGTGAAGAAGAATTACATGATATGCTGAACGGTATGAACTATCTAATGAGTACAGGATATGAATTGCGAGTAAGTGGAAGAAAGACGAAAGTGATGAGACCTTTACAGTAATGAGAATAGCGAGACACTTAACATCAGCGCTGATGCTCACGAAGTAGATGAAGTTAAGGAATTCTGCTATCTGGGCAGAAAAATAGTGAATGACGAACGGAGCAAGGACATCAAAAGCAGACTGTCAGTACAAAAAAGGAATTCCTTGCCAAGAGATGTCTACTAATATCAAATATAAGCTGTAATTTGAGGAAGAAACCTCTGAGAATGTATGTATGGAGCAAAGCATTGTATGATAGAGAAACATGGACTGCGGAAAACCGGAACAGAAGAGAATCGAAGGATTTGAGACGTGGTGCTACAGACGAATGTTGAAAATTAGATGGACTGGTAAGGTAAGGAATGAGGAGGTTCTGCGCAGAATCTGTGAGGAAAGAAATATGTGGAAAACATTGACAATGGCAAGGTACAAGGTAATGGAACATCTGTTTTGATATCAAAGATTTACTTCCATAGTAATAGAGGGAGATGTAGAGGGCAAAAACTGTAGAGGAAGACAACTTTTCGAACGTATCCAGCAAATAACTGAAGACGTAGGTTGCAAATAGTACTCTGAGACGAAGAGGTTGGTGCATGGGAGGAATTCGTTGGGGGCCGCATCAAACCAGTCAAGAACCCGATGATCCAATAAATAAAAATGGAGTCAACCGCCACAAAACCATAAAGGTTCCCATCCGTTTGCCGTGGGACTGGTCCGATATAACCAATGTACACTTTGTCCGTGGTATCACATTCTCGCAAGAACTGAAGTAAGCTTTCTGTAAAACTGGGTTCGGCCTTGACGACATTGCATTCTTCACACTTTCCCACTAATTTACGCACACCTTTACGCATTGTGGGCGAAGCAGGTACTGTTTAACTTTAATAATGGTTTTGTTCACTTCCAAATGCCCGCCAGTAAGGGGATTGTCAAAATACTAGTTCCTCAGGTAAACAGATCTTAAAGGATGTGTCGCTCTTAGTCTTACAACAAGTATTCCCTTTTTCAGTTTATAACCTGGCACCTTTCCTTAGTATCAAGCTTTTGTCTCATCCCCTGAATCTATGGTTCCTGTGTCTGTTTGTCCATCAAGCTCCCAAAGAGCTCATGTACCTCAGAAAACACGATTGAAACCCATTTAGAGTCCAGTAAATCCTGTCACAGCTGTTATTCCGTTTCGTGCTCCTGGAACATACAGCTAAGGGCATCTGTTACCTGATTGCTCCCTGGATGTGCCTGACAGAGAAGCGAAAGTTACTAACATACACTGCCCAACTCGCGATTCGTCCAGTCTTCCTGGATTCCGAGAGTTCCAGACTGCAATACTGATTGTCTGTCTTGAGGACAAAACTGAAAAAATGGTAAAGCTCCAAGTAGATCTTAAATTTTTGGAAGGCCAAAACCAAGAAGGCCTCCCACTCACACGGAGTACTTCAGTTCCTCGTGCGACATGGCTCTGGAAGCGTAAGCTGAACAATGACGCTCGCCATCGTTTTTTCGTGAAAGGACAGCAACGACCACAGAATTAGAATCAGACGTTTGGACAATGAAGGGTCGTTCAAAATCCGGAAGCTCCAAAACTGGCAGAATACTTAGAGATACTTTAATTGCCTCAAAGACCGCCTGCTGCGTTTCCCCCATCTGGAAACTCAACCCTTTCTTCCTCAAGTCATTTACTGTGGCTGCTAATGGGACAAAATTCGAAACAAATTTTATTAAAAAAACTGAAGATCTCGTCTCCTTTCCTGATCTATTTTAACAACGCTGGCTGAGACCAAGTCTTAAAAAGGGAAGCCCCCTTAGATCCAGATTTACCGTAGATGGTTTAACGATCAAACACACTTCCTGCGTGACAATGAGGTCTTTACTTTAGACTGATTTGAATTTCATGTCAAACAAAACAGAGTGTAACAGACGTGATAGTACAGACGCATCGTTAGATAAGCTGAAAGGAACGCTACTGAACTGGTACAGCTTCCAAACGGCGCAAAATCCTGCCGCATGTTTACAGTCCTCAGTGAGATGAATCTGCTAGTCTGCCATGTTCAAATTCAGAATGGTAAAATACTGTGCCCCCGCAAAGGAAGTAGAACAGGTACGGAAGTTCGGTTGTGGCACAGATTTTAAGACGACTTTTTGGTTAGGAATTCTGCAATCAACAACCGATCGATAACTACCGGCTTGTCTCTTCGGTACCTGAAACGTGGGTGACGCATACGGAGAGGTGGAAACCCGTATCACCCCGACAAGAAGCCTCTCATCAATCAGCTGTCACAAAATTTTCATTTTCGGTGGCGCAACCGTTATGGAGGTTGGCAAACCTGAATATCGTCCATCAAACCGATCTTATACTGAATCCTGGTGGTGACTCCGAGTTTATTAGTCATCACGTCAGAAAACCACCCAAGTTCTCCTAACCTAGATTTAGGTTTACACTCCCGCAAGTGACTGGCCTGAAACTGTTATGTACCGCGAGGTAATTGACCTCTTGGACAGACTGGCAAGAATACAACTTAAAATCCGTAACAAGACTGAAATGGAATGAAACCTTCTTTTCGTCATAATGAAGAATTAATCCTCTGCGATGCATGAAATTACATCCCAATCATAAATTAACTGACAATTCTTCTGATAATATTAATTCCACAAGCCACTGAAAATGCTATGAAGCAACGCTTCCCTGTAAACAACCTCCTAGATTCAACATTTGCCTGTTGGCAGTTCCTCATTTCTGTAACGATCCTCGCAATCGGGTTAGCTTAAAAATACCACGCCTTTTCCAGTACAAGTTATACTGATAAGACAAACTTTACTCCCAGAGTTTATTAGAGCACAGACGGGTTCATGATTGTCGTAAGCGCAGACAAAATGTGGGTACTGACTAGTTACCACCCTGATTCGGTTACACCGCTTGGATCGTGAACGGCTCCCAGAGTATCCAAGTCTCTGGCGTCAGCTGTTCGGACGTCCACTACGCTGTATGGGCCATAGGCCCACAAAATGACCGGAATCACCGCACCGAAAAGAATCTGTAACATTCGGTGGAGTCGTTTACCTGAATCTAAACATTCCCAGCATGTTCCCCTGTTGCTCATGTTTCAAAAATGCTTATCGTATCGGCAAATGTATGATCTCGATTTTAAGGAACAGTTCATGTAGGTGGTAAACCTCTGCAAAACACAAATTTCATTCGTGACGTGCATTCTCGATTGTTTCCCCGCTCAGTCACAGGCAATATCAATGCAACGACCGCAATTCTAATCTCCTCAGAACAACGTTGGAGAGTTCAGCCACGGCGTCCTAAGCGTAGAATGTATTTATACAGCAGTTCGCCCCTGACTCGCGACCGTTAACTTTCTCACCCAATCTATCTCCCTAAGTCATCTAACATTCACTGAACCTGTAGTACCTCAGCCACACTCTTACGTAACAAACCTCTCGTCACCAGGTACGTTAAATTAAGGTTCACCTGATGTGGAACGTTAAGGCATTCGCAAGTTCCTCAAAACGTTCCAACATCTACCTCCTTTCAGCCCTGACATATTAAGCTCTATATCGGTGGCTGGGCACCTGGTCTGTACAAGGTCGTCGTTTCTGCCAATTTTGGGGTGATAGTAAACTCCATATATTTGCCTAATCCAAACTTGTTTGTACCTTAGTTGCCCGTTGCTATTAATTCATGAAGTATTTCGGTGAGCTTATTAAAATAAACTACGTGCTTGTCGCCTTAGTATCGTGGTACTCCAGCCAGGTTCCCCTCAACTGCATCGCTGTACAAGTTGCTTTTCGCGTTTCATTCCAAAATAACTGATGCACATTCCATGGGTGAAGATTTTTTTTAATAGATGCTGCTCTTTTCATTTAAATTATGACCAACTACTGATGAAACAATACTGGAGATTGAAATTTTGTCGTGTCTGCTACTTAAGGGTATACGGAATGAGTTTTTCGATGAAAAAATCGATTTTTGGGTAAATACATTTTCGAAAAATTGAGACTCTCCCGTTTAATACCATGTATAAAATATTTGGATGACGTGAATAGAACTATTTTAAATATTTTTTTTTAAATAATTTCGACACACGATGTTCCGCACCTTGTATATGAGACGCGAAATATACCTGATATAGACAGCCTTGCCAGAGACATAATTGAGCACAAGAGAGTTAGCTTTTCTGTTGGCTACACTGCCAGACAGTTGACAATAGATTCTGCACCATTTGTATTGTTTCCTTTGTGAGTACATCCATGTCATTGATGTGAAAGTCGTATGTGGAGAAGTCACTGAGTTATCTTTCCTTCAACATGCCAAGACCTAGTCTGAAGGTATTTAGAAAGCGTGTACATTGGCGCAAGAAAGTAAAGTGTACTAAAAGTTCATCTGATTCATCTTCATTATTATGTGATGTCCCAGTAGCGACTAACCTCAACACTGGTAGTGATACATTGCGTGATGCTGCTGCCACTACACCGGAAAGTGCTTCAAGAAGAAAACTAGCTGGAATTGAAGAAGAATACAAGAAACTAAATGCTGGGACTACTAAATATGAGGTAATTAACGTCTCTTTATTATCTGACGTTTTTGAGAACAATGTGTGCTGCAAACAATGTGGAAAATGTGGTGTTTCATTGAAAACAAACTTACATATAGGACTTGCTTGTGAATTAGAGTTGATGTGCAGTTATTGCAAACACAGTGTTACTTTCTTCAATTCCTCACGTGTTACTGCAGATACAGGTAAACTATACGATATAAACATTAGACTGGTTTATGGATTACGGTGTATAGGAAAGGGCAGGGCTGCAGATGCCACGTTGTGTGGTGTGATGAACCTCCCTCCTCCACCTTCAAAATTTAACAAACACATAATTTCAATAGGCTCTGCTGCAGAAGATGTGGCACAGAAAAACTTGAAAGGTGCTGTTGAGCAAGCAGTTGCTGAAAATAATAATAGCAGAGCCTTGTCCATAGCTTTTGATGGAAGCTGGCAGAAGAGAGGCCACACATCTCTGAATGGTGTAGTAACAGCTACAGGTGTGGACTCTGGTAAGGTAGTTGATGTGGCAATACTTTCCAAGCATTGCAGATGGGGTTCAGGGCTGAGGGCGGCATTAAGGTGCTCTAAATTCTGGAAGTGCTACATCCTTAATGGCCCTTCTGGCCAATGCAGTAAATTCCGCGTTAGTGTAATGACAGTCATACAAGTGAGTCAACACCTAACACAGAAACTCATCCCAAGACGAAAGCCATAGCACCTCACTCTTCATAGAAATCACCGCTTTCTGAAAATGACCAAGTGCATCATTTAATTTCGGAACTGCTCCTAATCTGTTATCGCGGACAACGTTTTTATTAATTTATCTCCCGCATTTAACCAAGCTCTGCTCCTAAAAACAACAGGTTGTGGACAATATATACTGTTTAAGATAAGTGTGCTCTTAATTTACTGTGATTATGATACTCCTTCGACACTTTCCTAAAAAACGTTACTTCCCTGTGCCTCTGTATATCAATCTGAAGCAAAATCTACCAGTCTCCGAATTTCACTTCTCTGATGTGTTGATTTCAATGTCCACTGATGTCTAATAAGGAAGGTATCCGACTGAATAGAGAAATATATACCTCAAACAAACATTTGGACGACAGCTAAGCATTCGTCTCCACTACCGATGATGTATGGCAAACCAAGGACTATTCCCATCATCCAGGGTGTCGTAACGAAGTCGCCAACTGAGGAAAGGAACCATCTATCACACCTGTCCTCCTTCCGAAACGAGTAACTAACGACAGATAGCAACAAGACCAACAGTAATAAATACCTGACAATGATCCTACAATAATAAAATAACACATGTGGCAACGACATGAAAACAATAAATTCCCTGAAAACAACATAATGCAAAAAATACTCATAACACAAATATCAAGAAAAATCAAATACCAGCATAATATTTTAAATAATGTAACAACAGTGACCTCCCCCCCATGAACCATGGACCTTGCCGTTGGTGGGGAGGCTTGCGTGCCTCAGCGATACAGATAGCCGTACCGTAGGTGCAACCACAACGGAGGGGTATCTGTTGAGAGGCCAGACAAACGTGTGGTTCCTGAAGAGGGGCAGCAGCCTTTTCAGTAGTTGCAAGGGCAACAGTCTGGATGATTGACTGATCTGGCCTTGTAACAATAACCAAAACGACCTTGCTGTGCTGGTACTGCGAACGGCTGAAAGCAAGGGGAAACTACAGCTGTAATTTTTCCCGAGGGCATGCAGCTTTACTGTATGATTACATGATGATGGCGTCCTCTTGGGTAAAATATTCCGGAGGTAAAATAGTCCCCCATTCGGATCTCCGGGCGGGGACTACTCAGGAGGATGTTGTTATCAGGAGAAAGAAAACTGGCATTCTACGGATCGGAGCGTGGAATGTCAGATCCCTTAATCGGGCAGGTAGGTTAAAAAATTTAAAAAGGGAAATGGATAGGTTGAAGTTAGATATAGTGGGAATTAGTGAAGTTCGGTGGCAGGAGGAACAAGACTTCTGGTCAGGTGACTACAGGGTTATAAACACAAAATCAAATAGGGGTAATGCAGGAGTAGGTTTAATAATGAATAGGAAAATAGGAATGCGGGTAAGCTACTACAAACAGCATAGTGAACGCATTATTGTGGCCAAGATAGATACGAAGCCCACACCTACTACAGTAGTACAAGTTTATATGCCAACTAGCTCTGCAGATGACGAAGAAATTGAAGAAATGTATGATGAAATAAAAGAAATTATTCAGATTGTGAAGGGAGACGAAAATTTAATAGTCATGGGTGACTGGAATTCGAGTGTAGGAAAAGGGAGAGAAGGAAACATAGTAGGTGAATATGGATTGGGGGACAGAAATGAAAGAGGAAACCGCCTGGTAGAATTTTGCACAGAGCACAACATAATCATAACTAACACTTGGTTTAAGAATCATGAAAGAAGGTTGTATACATGGAAGAACCCTGGAGATACTAAAAGGTATCAGATAGATTATATAATGGTAAGACAGAGATTTAGGAACCAGGTTTTAAATTGTAAGACATTTCCAGGGGCAGATATGGACTCTGACCACAATCTATTGGTTATGACCTGTAGATTAAAACTGAAGAAACTGCAAAAAGGTGGGAATTTAAGGAGATGGGACCTGGATAAACTAAAAGAACCAGAGGTTGTACAGAGATTCAGGGAGAGCATAAGGGAGCAATTGACAGGAATGGGGGAAATAAATACAGTAGAAGAAGAATGGGTAGCTTTGAGGGATGAAGTAGTGAAGGCAGCAGAGGATCAAGTAGGTATAAAGACGAGGGCTAGTAGAAATCCTTGGGTAACAGAAGAAATATTGAATTTAATTGATGAAAGGAGAAAATATAAAAATGCAGTAAGTGAAACAGGCAAAAAGGAATACAAACGTCTCAAAAATGAGATCGACAGGAAGTGCAAAATGGCTAAGCAGGAATGGCTAGAGGACAAATGTAAGGATGTAGAGGCCTATCTCACTAGGGGTAAGATAGATACCGCCTACAGGAAAATTAAAGAGACCTTTGGAGATAAGAGAACGACTTGTATGAATATCAAGAGTTCAGATGGAAACCCAGTTCTAAGCAAAGAAGGGAAAGCAGAAAGGTGGAAGGAGTATATAGAGGGTCTATACAAGGGCGATGTACTTGAGGACAATATTATGGAAATGGAAAAGGATGTAGATGAAGATGAAATTGGAGATACGATACTGCGTGAAGAGTTTGACAGAGCACTGAAAGACCTGAGTCGAAACAAGGCCTCCGGAGTAGACAATATTCCATTGGAACTACTGACGGCCGTGGGAGAGCCAGTCCTGACAAAACTCTACCATCTGGTGAGCAAGATGTATGAAACAGGCGAAATACCCTCAGACTTCAAGAAGAATATAATAATTCCAATCCCAAAGAAAGCAGGTGTTGACAGATGTGAAAATTACCGAACTATCAGCTTAATAAGTCACAGCTGCAAAATACTAACACGAATTCTTTACAGACGAATGGAAAAACTAGTAGAAGCCAACCTCGGGGAAGATCAGTTTGGATTCCGTAGAAACACTGGAACACGTGAGGCAATACTGACCTTACGACTTATCTTAGAAGAAAGATTAAGGAAAGGCAAACCTACGTTTCTAGCATTTGTAGACTTAGAGAAAGCTTTTGACAATGTTGACTGGAATACTCTCTTTCAAATTCTAAAGGTGGCAGGGGTAAAATACAGGGAGCGAAAGGCTATTTACAATTTGTACAGAAACCAGATGGCAGTTATAAGAGTCGAGGGACATGAAAGGGAAGCAGTGGTTGGGAAGGGAGTAAGACAGGGTTGTAGCCTGTCCCCGATGTTGTTCAATCTGTATATTGAGCAAGCAGTAAAGGAAACAAAAGAAAAATTCGGAGTAGGTATTAAAATTCATGGAGAAGAAATAAAAACTTTGAGGTTCGCCGATGACATTGTAATTCTGTCAGAGACAGCAAAGGACTTGGAAGAGCAGTTGAATGGAATGGACAGTGTCTTGAAAGGAGGATATAAGATGAACATCAACAAAAGCAAAACAAGGATAATGGAATGTAGTCTAATTAAGTCGGGTGATGCTGAGGGAATTAGATTAGGAAATGAGGCACTTAAAGTAGTAAAGGAGTTTTGCTATTTGGGGAGCAAAATAACTGATGATGGTCGAAGTAGAGAGGATATAAAATATAGGCTGGCAATGGCAAGGAAAGCGTTTCTGAAGAAGAGAAATTTGTTAACATCCAGTATTGATTTAAGTGTCAGGAAGTCATTTCTGAAAGTATTCGTATGGAGTGTAGCCATGTATGGAAGTGAAACATGGACGATAAATAGTTTGGACAAGAAGAGAATAGAAACTTTCGAAATGTGGTGCTACAGAAGAATGCTGAAGATTAGATGGGTAGATCACATAACTAATGAGGAAGTATTGAATAGGATTGGGGAGAAGAGAAGTTTGTGGCACAACTTGACCAGAAGAAGGGATCGGTTGGTAGGACATGTTCTGAGGCATCAAGGGATCACCAATTTAGTATTGGAGGGCAGCGTGGAGGGTAAAAATCGTAGGGGGAGACCAAGAGATGAATACACTAAGCAGATTCAGAAGGATGTAGGTTGCAGTAGGTATTGGGAGATGAAAAAGCTTGCACAGGATAGAGTAGCATGGAGAGCTGCATCAAACCAGTCTCAGGACTGAAGACCACAACAACAACAACAACAACAGTGACGTCAGACCATAGGCATGCCTTGTGCTCTAAGCTGTCTAGACGATTAGGTTTCTCCTTTCTGGACAGGAGTTTCAACACTGACGTGCAGGGCAAACAATCGACACGACATGGTATCCAGGCAGGAGTACCCCAAGGAAGCATCCTAGGGCCCTTACTGTTTAGCCTCTACATTAACGACCTCCCAGCTACACACAACACGACGGTGGCAATCTACGCGGATGACGCCGCCATTCTTGCGCAAGATTGGAAGCCGTCTAACATTAACTCACGACTACAGACTGCTCTCAGAACGGCGGAGCCTCGGCTGGAGAAATGGCGTGTTAGAGTAAACGTCGACAAGTGCGAAGCCGTTCTGTTCACTAGAAGACCGAAGCAACTGCGTAAACATCAGCACTGCAACCCAATAACACTACACACACGCCCAATATGCTTCCGCGACAAGGTCAAATACCTCGCTGTCTGGCTGGACAGGAACTACTCTGGGGGGGACCACATTCAACACGTAACCATCATAGCAAACGCGAGGCTCAACCACCTCTACCCTACGCTTAACAGGCGTAGCACACTGAGTAGCAGAGTGTCTAGGTCCATGTACATGACACTTATTCGATCCCTGATGACGTACGCAGCCCCTGTCTGGGGATACGCTGCACCCACTCGCCTGCGCCGTCTGCAGCTCATACAGAACCAAGTTCTCAAAATCATAAGCAACGCTCCTCCCTACAGACGCATCGCGGACCTTCAACGGGAATACCTCGTAGATACCATCTCGCAGGTATTCCAAAAACTCTCCACACGACTGTGCGATAACACGAGACACTCGCGCAACCCGTTTATTCTTTCTCTGGGTAACTACGACCACAACCATAGATGGAAGCATAACAGACTAAAGACACTATTGGCTAAGAACTAAACATCTACGGTCCATATAGCACGCTAACACGACAATACTGGAGAGCCCCTGCAACACAGCTACTACTGGTAACCCCAGATGCTCGACCAGCCGAAAAACAGGCAACCGCAGGGAAACCGTACTGTACACAGCACGCAAACCAACCACACACACCCTACACTGTCTGTGAGCCGATCTATGACCGATCGCCCACTAATGTATAGTCGTGCTCAAAAGTATCCGAACGACCTGAATTGAATTTCGCTTGATTCACATGCAACCCACATAACACAGCCGTCTAGCTCCTGCTCTAATCGCTCCTTCGCTCCTTTGTACAGTCGATTGACTATTGAAAATGGTTCCAACAAGACACCACTAGAAAACACTGCTCTGCATCGCAATAACTAATGATGAAAAGTAATACCACGATTCTAGAACTATCAGGGAACACCTTATCATAGATAATACTGTCTTTAAGGCTTGTCAGGTCACATTTATTGCAATAAATGACCTACCTGAAATGTCGCCACTCTCATTATTACGTCAGATACGTAACGCACGTAGTTAGCTTGTCGTATTCATGATTTCCTCTTAAAAGTAACATACCGTACTTGTTATTTAACACAAACTGACATTAAAAATCTATGTTATTCACGAGCAACTAGTTGAGAATATGTATGAACTTCAAATGACACGACGAACCGTCTCGTTCTGCATATGGATTCAAACCCAGGTCATGCAGACTAAGATTTCGTGACTGACGGAAAGCAACAGTCATTCCTGACTAGGCATACAGAAAGTGATATACCTCGATTTTGGACAGTATCTGTTAGCAACTATCAACTTTAAATTACATAATGTAAAGATTTTTAACGGACGCGAATTCCTACACGGCATCTATTGGCCCTGTTAAGTAACTACGAGAGATGTTAAATATCGCTTCTTCAAAAGTCACGTACTTGAAATGCCGTGAGGTAAAATTATGTGTTGGACAGGGATTCGAACCCAGAATCTGATCGGATTGCTATCGAAACCAATCAACTGTGGTGCAGGATATTGGAACAAAAGTGTTTGATCACTTGCCTAGCAATACAAAATGTCTGACAGAAAGCAAATTAAAATTCGGAAACAAACTGAAACAGCTCCTTGATGGCACTTTCTTCTTTCCTGTACCAAAATTTCTATTGTAACTTGTAAAAGGTGATGGGTAGGCATTACTAACCCATATATTTTTATTACATATTTATATTTTAGCCAAAAACATAAAGTTATAAATGTTTAGCATATAGTCCTATTTACGATTTGTACGTAAAGTAACTCATTCCACATTACGATTTATTGTACAAACTGAACCGTGAACATGAAACTAACCAATTGACTAACAAATCCTTTCACGAAATCCATTACGAATTTACGGTAGTATTTGAACAAACCGACGAACGATGCATCTGTTCGGCCGTCCATGTAGCTGGAAAATTTTGAATTGCTTCTGTAAATGGAAGATCAGTCTGTATACTACGCTCACTAATTATGTGTCCGGGATTCTTAACTAGAGTTTGAGCAAAACGGTACATACCCATGCACGGCGTCTGACATGCTGACTGTACCCTATCAAAAAAAGTATTTGGTAGAACGGTTGAATGGACAACTGAGTCATCTAAATCGATCACATAGGCTTTAGGCTTTTAACCCTCTTAAAACTCCGTCTAATAATAGCTGGAAAGTAGCAGGTGCATTTTTTAAACCCAATGGCATCCCCATATATTGATGTCAACAGGGAGTGGTAAACGCTGTCTTTGGCCAATGTTCAAGTGCTACTTTTAATTGATTGTAACCAGTTTTGAGGTCCCTCCGGTAAAGTGCCGACATTCACCCAAATTATCCGCTGATAATTCCGTAATATTAAGGATTTGATAAGCATCTATAATCACAGCAAGACATGTATTTCTTCTTCCCATCCAATGATTTCTTAGGGATAATTACAATATTTGTGCTTCAGGGACTATCACTGCGTTCTGTATCCCACCTCGTAGTGGCTGTTTAATGATCTCTTCTGTTAATGGTTGTAAGTGTCCCGCTGTACGATATTGTTCGCTATAAGCTGGAGTTCCACCACTTAACTGTATATACGGCTAAGTTACTAGTGTTACTGTAATATCCCATCTGTGTAAAACAAGTCGCTAAACTTCAATAATACTTTTTCCATGCTTGTACGATTCTGTTCTTCCTCTGCCATCATACAGATACTCAGTAGTCCACTTCCCCACACGAGTAACGCTCTAGTTGCTTCCATTATTTCGCCGGCCGTTGTGGCCGAGCGGTAATAGCGGTTCTAGTCCGGAACAGCGCTGCGGCTGCAGTCGCAGGTTTGGATCCTCCCTCGGGCATGAACGTGTGTGATGTCCATAGGTTAGTTAGGTTTAAGTAGTTCTAAGTCTAGAGGCCTCATGATTTCAGATGGTAAGCCCCATAGTGGTTAGAGCCATTTGAACCATTTTTCCACTATTTCTGTGTATGGCCCTTGCGCCCACACCTGTAGCACCTCACCTCAGAAGGGAAAAAACAATGAGCTACCCGTTGCTTCATGACAAAATATATTTCCTCAAATTGCACCACAACCCTAAGAGCTGCAGCCTCCTGCGATAACACTTTGTTGACCTCTGCTTTGTGGAACGCACATATGTTGGACATTAACTTTGCAAATCCAGTCTCAAAATATTTCCACTGACGTATCACAGTTCAAATTAAAAGTATTGAGCTCCTCGCGAAAAAATCGTATGGTATTTTGTTTTTGGTAACACTGGCGTAGTCCAGCAGCCAACTGCTGAAACGACTGTGCTTTACTTTGGATCTCTTGGTATACCACATACGAATTGGCCTCTCATGTTGAATGCAAATTCAATCACACGAAGTATTTCTTCGTCTGATTGACCCCTCAGTGCTGCAGTAGCTGTAACATCATTAATCCTTGCGATACCAAGGGGGGTGAACGGAGGGGAGTGGTACTTTATGCCCACTTTTTGAAAATATTGAAATATACTCAGGTTCTTTATGTTTTAAGATTTTCTGAGAAAATATATTATTGTCTTTAATGCAGTCTTCATCCACATTCTATGATTGTTTTTCGTACTTTCGTTTAAGCTTAATCGGAAAATTTAAGTTTAAGGGAGGCGGTCATAAGCTCTCCCCCACTTGGTAGCAGATGCGTCTTTCCAGAACGATCGTCTTACTCCACAAATAATAGCATTACGTGGCCTTAGAATACATGAACATTATATTTCTCTGGGTTGACCTCAACAATTATCTCAACAACGATTCATTTCCGTTCGGTTCTTTATTGTTTCCTGTTCAGTGGCACTAAGTCCAGTGTTAGATAAAGCTGTGATTGAAATTGTATTGACAGTCACATACGGAAGGAGAAATATCGCACATTTTGCAAGAATCTACAGATTCTCGAATCTGCAGCGCGGCATGTCCAAAAGAACAGATACCATATATATATATATATATATATATATATATATAGTTAAGTCTCAATGGCCACTGTACCATCTTCTTCATCTGTGCGGATGCACAAGCAATGCCCAAACTCTTACGGGAATCGGCAACGCGCCCCGAGTAATGAGTGTAATGGGCGGGGGCACTGTGAATGTAGTGCGGGACAATACTTTGAGAATGTGGTTTTCTCGGTAGGCGTGCCAAAGATAAACCCCTCCAGTCTCACTATTCTCTATGCCCTCGGTGGCTCAGATGGATAGAGCGTCTGCCATGTAAGCAGGTGATCCCGGGTCAGGGCACAAATTTTCACCCTCTCCTTTGGCGTATGTCAACGCCTGTAAGCAGCTAATTCATTGTAATTTCATTCTAACGAAATGCATGGTCACCGATAGTATCTGTTCTTTCGGACATATCCGAAAGAACAGATACCATCTTAATATATAGACAATCTTTGGTCTTGCCGTGGAAAAGTATTTGCCTCTCAGCTGTCTGATACGTTGTTATTTGAAGTGTGGTAGGCGAGGGACGTATTTGACTTTCGATTGCATCTGTTGGATGAAAAAAGATGTACTGTGAAGGACAGCAAAGATGAATGTGAGGTATATATTGAAAAGTTAAAGGAATATAAATTTTGAATATATGAAGGGCTTATTTCAATAGTGGTGCAAGTCCACTTTGTTCATTTTGAGATACAGAGTCTTAAAGTTAAATGAGCGCTGAAAAATCTGCAGCTAAGATACCAGAATTATTGAAGCATATGGCTTCATGCAAGAGATGAACCTTTCTTTTTATTTGGATCATTAATTTTAGAAGCACTATAAGCAGAAAAGTGGAGGCAATGGACTTGTACCAATATTGGAATAAGCCCTTCATATATATATATATATATATATATATATATATATATATATATATATATATATATATATATATATGTGTGTGTGTGTGTGTTAGTTGAATGTGAATCTCTCTCTCTCTCTCTCTCTCTCTCTCTCTCTCTCTCTCTGGGGGAATGACCACCACACTTGCCTGATTCACGCATTAAGATTTCAACTGATTAAGCTGCTAGAGTTTCTTACAAGTTCTTTTTAACTTTGTACCCTTTTAAAAGTATTGTTCACATTGCAGCATGTGGTATGTAATAGTTTGAATATAGTTTGGAAATTTTACTTAGGAATCTAGCTTAGCTGCTACCTGCTTGCCGTTTCCTGTTGTGCTTTCGAGAAATCAGCAACAGTGTTGTCAAAATTTTGATTAGGGGCATATAAGTGTTTTATTTCGAACGGGTATTTGGTTTTGATTTAAAGATAAGTTGTACTCACACCACTTACAGCTCAGTTCAAATTTGGTTTTTTTTTGTCAAAGGTTAGAATTTGAGTTTAAGGGGGATAACAGTTCATAAGGACATAGTTTTCTTAAAACGTAGATTTTTTTCTATAGAGTGGTAGGTAAAGTAGGGCTAAATTTCATTAAAAAATGTTGTGGGGATGTTATTCATTTACCCAGGTTGCTAACCAGCTGTAAAATGTCTATCAGTCGCTGCAACGACATGAATCCCTTGGCAGAGTACGGGAAAGCAACAGGGAAACCTGCTGTGGGTCCTTGGATACCCAGGAATTAATGGCAAGGAACAAGCTAATAGAACGACCAGGACGGGCACAATGACTCGATTTACTGGACCGGAACCTGTCACCACGTAAAGTGACAGTACCACCAAAACTACGTAACTGAAACAGAGGGTAGAACGGTTATTGAACTAAGATCCAAAATCAAAAACATGGCAAGTCAGTGTTGCCGAACCTTTCTAATAGGAGTTCTATAATAATGAACTTGAACAGAAAACAAATGAAACTCGTCGTAGAACTTATGGCTAGACACGAAACTTCATAAAACATCTGCACTGGATGGATACAGAGTAAAAAGCCGCTACGTGTGAACTATGTGATGAAGAAGATGAAACTGCACTACATCTAATTTCCAGTGCGAAACTCTGGCTGCCAAAAGACTCAGAATAGTCGAGCCGTAGAGCCGGAAGGAAACGTTTCTAATAAGGACGTAGTAAAGAGTCTTCTACTACTTCTTAATCGTACCGGTTTGCTTTACTAGAAATACTGGGATTGAAATACCAGGATAAACTCAGCGGGTGCAGCAGTGGGCTAAGACCTTGTTGTTTCTATCTCTCTGCATTAGAAATATCAAATTGAAGGGTCTGCACATGAGCCTCTTCATCATTTTGCTTAACATTTAACTTAATGTACCCACCTCTGGCACCTCAGTTCTGGGAGCAAACTGCAAACTGCTTAAAAAAGACTGAGCAGCTGAGTGTGTCTGTAGCGGATACAAGGTATATCACCTCTGTCACTTCAAATTGTACAAGGTTTACGGTAATTATCGGAGCCCCACACCCACATTCTATACATTTGTGTATACTCTGTCAGTACATACGTCCTTTCCTGCTCTCACATGAATCAACCAAGAGCATGAACGAGAGTGCACAAGATAAATTTAAGTGAACAGTTACCAGTTCTGAAGCCTTCCGTTTGGCTAAATATATCGTCAGCTGCTTGTATTACATGCCCGAACGGTATAATTCCTGCAGACTTACGATCAGACATAGCACTCTATGTGGATGACATTCTCGTGGCAGTGAAGTCATGGGCTGTCCACAATGAAGTGGTGCATCGGTTATTGGAAGCCTTTGAACAGGTGGGAGTGACTGTGAACTCGGACAAGTCACAATTCGGCAGAAAAGAAATAAGATTCCAGGAACTCATTGTATCTTCAGATGAAATGCAACTTGACCCGGACAAGAGTTGTGCGATTGCGGAATGCGCAACTCCAACCAATAAAAAACAAGTACACAGTTTTCTCAGACTATTTAATTTCTACCAGCATTTTGTGAATCGAAACTTGGCAGCCGTGCGGTCTTAGGCGCCTTGCCATGTTTCGCGTAGGACCCCCATTGGAGGTTCGAGTCCTCCCTCGGGCATGGGTGTGTGATGTGCTTAGCGTAAGTTAGCTTAAGTTAGATTAAGTATTTTGTAGGCCTGGGGACCGATGACCTCAGCAGTTTGGTCCCTTAAAAACTTACCACAAACTTCCAAAGAAAAGAAAATCTAGCTTTACCTCCAGACTATGTCTTCGTGCCCTGACAGGAAAAAATATTCCATGGATCTGGGACCAGCAGACAGAAACGTAATGAGGCATTAATCAAGGCACCGTTTCTAGCACACCCTGACCTGTATCAAGATTTATGTGTCATGACTGACAGTTCATTCTCTGGTTTGGGCGTCATTCTGTTCAAACCAGAGGATATCACCGATCCATCCTCATGGAAAATGATTTTTTTCGCAAACCGGGTGCTCACTCTCTGTAAAAGAAATTACACTCACACGGAATTTTTGGCACTCGAAATTGTGTGGGTGTTTATCAGACTCTAATGTTACCTTATTGGTCGAACGACAAGGGTATTTATTTACCACCGCGCTCTGCCATTTTTAAAGACAGCTAAGCCATCCCACAACAGACTGGCATGGTGGGCACTGTACCTCTAAGAATTCCGATTTAATGTGGTGTACATTCCCGTAGATAAAAACATCGTTGCAGACTCCCTCTCACGTGTACGTGCAGGATTAGTACGTGCAGAAGATGGTGGTGATGGAGACAAGAACTTCAGCTTCTTGTATCTAAAAGGTGAAGCTGGAGAAAATGCTGTTACAACCTGCCTCAGGAACAATACACACAAGCAGGACAGAGATGAGGTGTTGATAGACGTTAAAGAAAAATGGGACGATCGCGACAATGCGTCGATTCGTCATTTCTGCTTAGTAAGAGACGGAATTCACTTTAAAATTCGTAGTAAAGACGACACACAGTGACAACTCGCCAGTCCAGACGTACTCATGGACAATTTAGTACGGTGTATACGCTTGAGATATGGGATTTTCGGCGCAAAGAAACAGCTTCAAGAAACTCCGTGAGACATTTTACTTTAACGAAATGCTCAGACGAATACGCCGCGTCATTTGAATACGCCATGCCAGCGAGCCAAACTAGCCGCGGTGATGTACGCTGCACTTCTCCACCCAGTACTCCCCACAAAACTGTGTGGCATCGCCGCTATCGACTTGTGCTGACCAGTAATCCGTACTAGGTCAGGCATTCCTTATGTACTGGAGGCTGTGGAACCAACGTGTAAGTTTGTTTCCCTTATACATAAGAGGATGGCAAATGGGAAACTAGTGGTGAATGCTTTCGTTAACAATTTTTAACGAAATGTAGGACCGGAGAAGCGGGTAGTTTCAGACAATGGGTCGCAGTTTCGCTCCAAAGAGTGGTCACAGCTTCTGAGGCGTCGGGAAGAAAAGCCGTTACTCATTTCAGTGTGCCAACCGAGATGTAATCCAGCGGAACGCTTGTTTAGGGAACTTGTAAGACTTACTGTTACAGCAATCACAAAACCTAGAACATGCACCTTAAATCTTTTCAGGACATACTCAACAGAACATCCATCATTCTACCCCAGATCTCGGTACTGAAACACAAGCAGAGTTGGTGACACATCCCTCTCAGCTTCAGGCTGTGATGGCTTCGGTTACACATCTTGAGGCTGCAGTGGATGGGTACCACTGTTGTGGGAGACCAGTGGGGATACAACGGACGTCCAGCGCGTCAGAGTCCTCCGATCGGTCATCACTGGTGGCCAGTCCAGTTACTGGTCGCACTGAGGTTGACGCCTCACCTGTGGTCGAGTGGGAGGTCGCCCCAGTGCGAAGCAGGCGGTGAAAGACTTCCCAGGCTGCCGCACGTAAGGGTTCCCCGGTTTGTCTGACGAACAGGTTCCAGGTTCCGACTGTGGCTGACACATTCGCTGAGCCAGATGCTGTCGCCTGTCCTGTTTCAGAGAAAACCACTCGGCCTGCAAGATCTGGGCAATCACAGAGGGTGGGATTATTGGTAGATGGGAGCTCCAACGTTAGGTGCGTTATGGGGCCCCTTTGGGACTTGGCTGGCAAGAAGGGTAAGAAAAGCAATGTGCACTCCGTGTGCATACCGGGTGGAATCATTCCAGATGTGTAAAGGGTCCTCCCGGACGCCATGAAGAGCACAGGGTGCAGCCAACTGCAGGTGGTTTTTCACGTCGATACCAATGACGCGTGTCACTTTGGATCAGAGGAGATTCTCTCTGGTTTCGATAGGCTAACAGATGTGGTAAAAGCTGCCAGTCTTGCTTGCAAGATCAGAGCAGACGTGACCATTTTTAGCATAGTCGACAGGACCGATTGCGGACCTCTGGTACAGAGTCGAGTGGAGGGTCTCAGTCAGAGGCTCAGACGGTTCTGCGACCGTTTAGGCTGCCGATTCCTCGACTTGCACCAAAGGGCGGTTGGGTTTCGTGTTCCGCTGAATAGGTCAGGTGTCCACTACACGCAGGAGTCGGCTACACGGGTAGCTGGGGCTTTGAGGCTTGTACTGGGTGGTTTTTTAGGTTAGAGGGTCTCGGGAAAACACAAGAAGGGCTTCAGTCACAAAAGGAGCGGGCTGAACACAGGAACAACGTAGTTAAAAGAGCCATTGGTATAACAGTTGTAAATTGTCGTAGCTGTGTTGTGAAAGTTTCAGAGCTCCAAGCGCTAATAGAAAGCAATTATGTTCAAAACCGTTATAGGCACTGAAGGCTGTCTAAAGCCGGACATAAGCTCAGCTGAAATTTTTGCAAAGAACCTAACGGTGTTTAGAAAGGATAGGCTAAACACGGTTGGCGGTGGCGTGTATGTTGCTGTCAGAAGTAGTTAAACTTGTCGCGATATTGAAGTAGATACTTCCTGTGAGTTAGTATGGGCAGAGGCCATTGTTGGCAACCGGAATAAAATAATAACTAGATCCTTTTACCGACCTCCCAATTCAGATAATACAGTATCTGAAAGGTTCACAGAAAACTTGAGTTTGATTTCAAACACGTACCCGACTCATAAGATAATAGTTGGTAGTGACTTTAATTTACCGTCGGTATGTTGGCGGAAATACACCTTTAATTCAGGAGGTACGCATAAAATATCATCCGAAATTGTGCTAAACGCGTTCTCTGAAAATTATTTCGAGCAGTTAGTTTATGAGAACACGCGAATAGTAAACGGTTGTGAAAACACACTTTATCTGTTAGTACCAAATAATCCTCAGTTAACAACGAGCATCAAAACCGATTCAGGGATTAGTGAACACGGGCTTGAATATTGTAATCCCCAAATCCCCGAGAAATAAACGAAAAATATACCTATTTAAAAAAGCAGATAATAGTTCACTTGACGCCTTCCTGAGAGACAATCTCCACTTATTCCAAATTAATAATAAAAGTGTAGACTTGATGTGGCTTAAATTCAAAGAAATAGTATCGGCAGAAATTGAGAGATTTAGACCAAATAAATTAACAAACGACGGAGCTGATCCTCCTTGGTACACAAACCGGGTTAGGACACGGTTGCAGAAACAACGAAACAAACATACCAAATTTAAACAGACGCAAAATCCCCAAGATCGGCCATCTTTTACAGAAGCTATAACAGTTCCCACAACGAAACGTTGTCTCGAAACCTGACAGAAAATCCAAAGAGATTCTGGTCGTATGTGAAGTATGTTAGAGGCAAGAAACAATCAATGCCTTCCCTGCGTGACAGCAAAGGAGATACTATCGAAGACAGTGTTGCCAAAGCAGAGTTACTAAAAACAGTATTCCGAAACGCCTTCACAAAAGTGGACGAAGTGGTGTAAGTAGGCTGTTTAGGTTTTCTTATTGGTAACCCCACGTAGCGCTCTGTATGAAAATCACTGGCTGTGCTGTGTGCAGTCTGTGGCTAGTTTACATTGTTGTCTGCCATTGTAGTGTTGGGCAGCTGGATGTTAACAGCACGTAGCGTTGCGCAGTTGGAGGTGAGCCGCCAGCAGTGGTGGATGTGGGGAAGTGAGATGGCGGATTTTTGAGAGCGGATGATCTGGACGTTTGTGAATCAGAAACAGTACATTTGTAAGAATGGATGTCATGAACTGCTATATATATTATGACTTTTGAAAACTATTAAGGTAAATAGATTGTTTGTTCTCTATCAAAATCTTTCATTTGCTAACTATG
This sequence comes from Schistocerca piceifrons, assembly GCF_021461385.2. Lineage (NCBI taxonomy): Eukaryota > Metazoa > Arthropoda > Insecta > Orthoptera > Acrididae > Schistocerca > Schistocerca piceifrons. The sequence continues at coordinate 169,392,401 of NC_060143.1, forward strand.
CCTATCACTAGTTAGTGCGTTTAGTAGTTTGAATCTTTTATTTAGCTGGCAGTAGTGGCGCTCGCTGTATTGCAGTAGTTCGAGTAACGAAGATTTTTGTGAGGTAAGTGATTTGTTAAACGTATAGGTTAATGTTAGTTAGGGCCATTCTTTTGTAGGGATTTGTGAAAGTCAGATTGCGATGCGCCCAAAATTATTGTGTGTCAGTTTAAGCACAGTCATGTATAATTTTTCTAAGGGGACGTTTCATATGTCGACCCTTAGCTGAGGATACCTCACTGGAATCTTCTGATTTTTTCTTGTACTTTGTGTAATTAGTGTAGCTTTTGTTTATTGCTAGCGCGTAATTGTAGAGATAATCACCTTTGTAGTTGCAGCCTTTCATTGTTGTACAGTAAAACAGTTGTGCCATGCATGTAGATTTGCACCAAGCATTTCGCAGTTGCGCTTGCAATTAAGTAGATATTAATTTCAGTGCTATGTTAATGTGTTTTCTTATTTTGCTCTTCAAATTGTGCTTTTCTGTGTTATCGTGTGAAATACGTGATAATTATGCCATGTGAAAAACGTAACACTAGGCTCCAAAGGAAACTGACAAATAATAGTGACGACGAGCGTAGCTTATCAGCACCACTGTGTAATGAATTAACAGACATTCAAAGTAGTAATTTGGTAATTGTGCATAGGGAAATGGAGCGAGCGGCAAATAATAGCGTAGACAGTGAAACAAATAGTGAACAGGGAAGCATTATCGATCGATCGGTCGGCAACAGCTCGCCTCAAGAATCCGGAATGACAGGGTACAATCTTGCAAATACTGTAGATTCAGGTTTTGCGTCCTCGCCGTTTTCTCAAATAAATCAAGACACATTTTCTGCTTGTCAAAATGTGAATGTTTCCGGTGCAAATTCACTACCGAAAAGCACTGAGGAACATGTTTCAGACACCAGTGCATTGTTACTAGAATTAATCCAACAAATGGAACAAAAGCTTCAAAAGTTAGACACAATTGAACAAAATCTTCGGAAGTTAGACACCACGATTGAACAAACACGTGAAGATTTAACTACTGAGTTACATAACATTGAATCGAAATGTCAAAAAGTCTGTAATGATGTAAAAACACAAATTTGTGAGCATTTTCAACCTATTTTTTCGAGGGATGAAAACGCATAACAGAATCACGAAGCAGCCATAAAAGAACTGCGAACTATTGTTCATGAAAATCATGAGACCTTGCAAGCTAAAATTGACTCAGTTGCATCTACCGATTCGGTTACGCAACTTGCAAAAACTCAGGAAAACTTAAAGGACACAGTAGATACTCTGAAAATTGGTTCAGAAAGACACATGGAGGAAATTAGATCATTAACAGAGAAAGTAGTTGAACTTTCGGATCAGCTACGAAGGTAGATGATAATCTGAATGACACAAAACCGGTAGTCTTTAATGACACAGAAGAGTGCGAATAAATTAGGAAATTCAAACAAAATCAGAATCAAATTAATTCTCAACACCAAAGAGAAATCCGGGAAGTACAAGATCAGCTGACACAGGTAATACAAGAATTACGTATTTCAGAGGACACTCGCGCTCCAATACCGGAAGAGGGACATAGAAATACGGAACAGCCACAAAATAATAACACCGGGTACTTCGGAAATTATGAAAGACATTGGCAAGGTACACCGAATTTTGAGATGGAACCGCCGAAACGAAGTAACAATGACCGATATGCGACTCGCAGACATGATGATTTTGACTATAACCTGTTTATTATTATACGTAAATTCAAAACATTTAAGAATTGCGGCAACGACATTCATCCAAAAGCGTGGCTTCATCAATTCTATCATTGTTTTCCTTCCAACTGGTCAGTAGAGCACAGATTAGAATTTATGTGTGGCTATTTAGAGAGTGAACCAGCAGTAAGAATGCGATCGGTCAATCACGATTGCCACAGTGAAGGAGAATTTTGCCATGCCTTCCTCTCCGCATATTGGTCTCAAGCTACACAAGACCGAGTAAAACATAGCATCACAATGATGAAACATTTCGAACAATCTGAATTCTCCAGTCTTATGAAATATTTTGAAGACATGTTGCACAGGAATCAGTACCTGTCAAACCCATACAGGCGCTCAGAACTCATCCGCATTTGCTTAATCAAATTACCTGAACATTTACGACATATTATTTTGGCAGGACGTTGCAAAGACGACAGAGAAGCTTTTCAGGGACTCTCACAAGAATTAGAAATTGACACTGACAATCGCGGAACGCGAAAACAGGAACACAACAATTACAGGTCACATCCGTCGCAATTCTGCGATGAAAGAAATAATAACTGGACACGACAAGGCTATTCTCACAACACAAATCGTGACCAAAACAGATACCACCCATATGACAACCGTTGGCAGAGTAGTAATAACTACAGGGAAAGATCACCTCTCTGCGGTAGTGACTATCACAGAGACAATCAGAGAAACAGACAATATGGGAACCAAAACAATTATTATCAAGGGAGACAGAATAACTTTAGACGCAACGGTCCAGCGCGCAGTTACGATTCAGGGAGACATTCTCCACCACATGACCGACAAGAAAGAAACTATGGAATCTACCGACATGACGACAGACGATATGATCGTAACGACAGACCTGAATTGCATCAGAACTGGCGGGATTCAAACAGGGCAGGGCCCTCTCGACAAGGTGAATTTGTAGAAGTTAGGTCTCCAAATCCCAATAACGACGCGCGCCAACAAAGACACAATAGGCAATGACTCATACCGCCGGCAGCCACAAAACGTACTTATGAAACTGACGACACAGCTGCCGTAGCTAGTAATTACGTAAAAATGGAAGACATTAGGGACATCTTACTCCACGAACACGACGTAAAACATAACAACATTGCATATCCTGTGATTCACATTACTGTAAATGACGTAAAATTTACGGCAGTACTTGACTCTGGCAGTGTCATTTCAGTAATTAGTGAAACAGCCTTTAGTAAATGCAACAAATCGAACGATTGCCCCACACTTCCGTTACGTAAGATTTAATTACAAGGTGCAATCTTTGGAAAAAGTGTAGATGTACGCCAACAAACCAACTTAGAATTCTTTTGCCAAAGCCACAGCTTCTCTATGAACTTTCTTATTGTTCCATTATTGTCGACGGAAATTATATTGGGAGTAGACTTTTTGAATGAATACAAAGCAATCTTAAACTTTCACGATGCAGAAATAAGTTTAGAGAAAGAAGGTAAGTCAATAGCTTTGAAATTTGAAGATTGGCTCTCAAACCATGACGAGGAAAGTAATCGGCTTTACCTTCTGTTAGACAACAGTTCGGAATTTTCGACGGAACTTGACAGTAACAATCACTCTGGAAGTACTGACAGGGATGATATCGACGGCGCATTTGATACTAATGAGTTAATTCAGAATAAAATTCAAACAATTGAGAATTGTAATGACACTGATAGGCAGGACCTTTTTGAGATTTTACAAGCACATTCCACAGTTTTTACTCACAAAACGGGAACAATCTAGGGATTTCAATACCAATTTCGTGTTCGTGAGCATATTAAATTTTGTGTTACCCCATACGTAATTCCGGCACATTATAGGGACCGTGTTAGAGCAGAAATACAATCTATGCTTGACGAGGGCATTATTGAGCCTGCAGTAAGCTCATACAACAATCCATTACATGTTGTTGAGAAGAAAAATGGATCGATCAGGCTTGTCTTCGATTCGAGACAAATCAATACTATCATCATTCCTGAAACAGACAGGCCGCAAACGTTGGAAGAACTTCTTCAAAATTTTAATGGTGTAAAAGTGTTGTCTTGTATTGATCTCAGATCCAGCTTTTATCAGATTGAACTTCATCCAGAATGTAGAAAATACCCAGCTTTCCTTTGTTTCGGCGTTTGTTATCAATTTCGGAAACTTCCTTTTGGTTTGAACATTTCTTCGGCAGCGTTCATTCGCGGGCAAAATTCCATATTACCTGATTTCTTAAAACGTCACATCACCTTATATGTGGATGATATGCTAATAGCAGAAGCCTCATGGGAACAACATAATCGCATCCTCAAAAGTTTGTTACGTAGTTTTGCAGAATCTGGAATTACAGTTAACTTGTAAAAGTCTGAATTCGGTAGGACAAAGGTGAAGTTTTTGGGATATATTATTTCTTCTGAAGGCATTCAGCCGGATCCTGAAATGTTAGAAGCAATCATAGCCCCCCTGCTCCCCACAAAAAATTTTACAAATTGTTCCAGAATTCGAATCAAGAACAGCTGCCAACATGAGTAACGTAGAAGTAAATATCCTCGGAGTAGTGAAGCAACTTAAATCACTTAATAAAAGCAAGTCTTCTAGTCCAGACTGTATAACAATTAGGTTCCTTTCAGAGTACGCTGATGCATTAGCGCCGTACTTAACAATCATACACAACCGTCCGCTCGACGAAAGATCCGTACACAAAGACTAGAGAGTTGCACAGGTCACACCAATATTCAAGAGGGATAGTAGGAGTAATCCACTAAATTACAGGCCCATATCTTTAACGTCAATATGTAGCAGGATTTTAGCACATCTGTTGTGTGTGAACATTATGAATTACCTCGAAGAAAACTGTCTATTGACACACAGTCAACATGATTTTAGAAAACATCGTCCCTGTGAAACGCAACTATCTCTTTATTCACATGAAGTGATGAGTGCTATTGACAAACGATTTCAGATCGATTCCGTGTTTCTGGATTTCCGGAAGCCTTTTGACACTGTACCACACAAGCGGCTCGTATTGAAATTGCGTGCTTATGGAATATCGTCTCAGTTATGTGACTAGATTTGTGATTTTCTGTCATATAGATCACAGTTCGTAGTAACTGACGGAAAGTCATCGAGTAAAACAGAAGTGATTTCTGCCGTTTCTCAAGGTAGTGTTATAGGCCCTTTGCTGTTCCTTATCTATATAAACAATTTGGGAGACAGTCTGAGCACACGTCTTCGGTTGTTTGCATATGAAGCTCTAGTTTATCGACTAATAAAGTCATCAGAAGATCAAAACAAACTGCAAAACGATTTAGAAAAGATACCTGAATGGTGCGAAAAGTGGCAGTTGACCCTCACTAACGAAAAGTGTGAGGTCATCCACATGAATGCTAAAAGGAACTCGTTAAACTTGAGTTACACGATAAATCAGTCTAATCCAAAAGCCGTAAAATCAACTAAATACCTAGGCATTAGAATTACGATAACCTTAAATTGGAAGAAAGACATAGAAAATTTTGTGGGGAAGGCTAACTACAGAACGCGTATTATTGGCAAAACACTTAGAAAATGTAACAGACCTACTAAGGAGACTGCCTACACTACGCTTGTCCTTCCTTTTTTATAATACAGTTCCGCGGTATGGGATCCTTACCAGATTGTACTAATGGAGTACATCGACAAAGTTCAGAGAAAGGCAGCCCGTTTTGTATTATAACGAAATATGGGAGAGAGTGTCACAGAAACGATACAGGATTTGGGCTGGAAATCGTTAAAAGAAAGGCGTTTTTCGTTGCGACGGAATCTTCTCACGGAATTCCAATCACCAACTTTCTCCTCCGAATGCGAAAATATTTTGTCGACACCGACCTACATAGGGAGGAACGATCACCACCATAAAATAAGGAAAATCGAGCTCGTACAGGAAGATACAGGTGTTCATTCTTTCCTCGCACGATACGAGATTGGAATTGTGAAGGTGGTTTGATAAACCATCTGCCAGGCATTTAAATGTGATTTGCAGAGTATCCATGTGTATGTAGATGTAGATATAATACATCATTTCACTGTTGATGACAACGTGTTGCGTTTCACGGCTCTGTGCCTCCCATGAGTCTAATGTGTCAAGCCTTTTTGGCCAGAAAGTTTTAAAGTAATTTCAAAACTGCAATCCAAAAGCTTACTCGATTAGCACATCGGCCGGGCAGGCCTCTACAGACTGGACTCTTGCAAAAATAAAACATTTAAAATATTCACAATTGGGGCACCGAACTTTTCTTCCGGCTGCTGAACACCTCCCTACTTTCGAAAGATCTGCCAAATCTTCCAAAACGAATCTTTAATTAAAATTACTCTTAATCAAAAGAATTCTGTGCTGTGCTGATGGCAACACCAAGCTGCAGCCCTGAGATGTCCCATATGAGTTTCTCCTTTATGCACTTAATCTAAAAGTGCGATTTCCAGGACCTAATTACAATACAGTCCTCAATCTAATATTTATGCTACCTAGTATAGAGATTCTGCTCCACTCCCGATAAAGTATGATAAACCCAGGACCATTCCATCGTTCAGGATGACATCACAAAATCATCACCTGAGGAAATAAACCGTCCATCATCACCCTCCTTCCGAAGAGAGTAACCAACGACAAGCAAGAAGAGGAGACAACAGTAACAAGAATCCGACAATAACACTATAGTAATAAAAGAAAAATATATGATGCAATGTTACGAAAAATCTGAATCCGCTCGAACACAACTCAAGGCAAAAAATACTCATAACACAAATATCAAGTATAAATTTAACACTAACATAACACAAGAAATAATCTAACAACTTAATTAATTACGTAACCTCTAAGTATAAGGCGTGCTTGTGCCTCGAACTGTCTAACGGATGAGGTTCCCTCGTTCTGCCTACTGCAGCCTATCGTACCGGGTACACAGGTAGCTGTGGCACAGCATACAAAATACTCTTAAATGGTTTCAGCAGACTGATGTGCACGACAGAGATTTAGGTAGGAAACTGTACATTTTTCCACGACCAGATATGGTCTGTGATATTTGATCAAGATCCTCTTCGTCTTTCCTTCTGGTGTATTGGGATTAGTGACCAATACTCACTGCCGTCACGGTACTGTGGTAGTCTGCCCATGCGCATTTTCGGCGGTTCCTGGCATACCACAGCCTTCATGTTCGCCTTTTGTACGTTTCGCCACACTTCCCGATTTCTTCTCACATACTTCTTCACTGGTTCGCTGTTGGCGCCTAATTTAGGACTTAAAACGTCAAAGTAGGACGGCATTTTCGGCCCGTATACTACCTCAAGTGGTGACATGACTGTTACCGTGTGGACCTTCGAGTTGCACGTGCAAACTATATATAGAATATAGATATCCCAGTCGTCATTAAAGCTTAGCAGTTTGAAAATGGTCTTATGGTGACGCTCCATTCTACTTTCGGTTTGCGGGTGGAACGGGCTCTTTCGTAACTTCCGGATAGTCAACACATGACACATTTGCTCCGTAGGTTCCAAAACTAAGCTCTTACCCTGGTCCGCAATTAAGTTATCGGAGACTCCAGTCTCCAATATCCAATTGTTAACTAATACTAGTGCCACAGTACTGGCCTGTTGATCTGGAATTGGTATCACTACTAGACACCGCGAAAAAGGTCGATTTCCGTAAGCACATACGTACAGGTGTTCGGTGGATAGCAAATGTCAAGTTCAAGCATTGAAAATGGCTTCAACGCCTCTGTTAACCTCAGCGAAGGGATTGCCTAGTGCAAAGTATCCTCTCCCTGATCGCATGGTAAACATAATTTGACATATTTCTCCAAGTCACGCTACCTGTTCCTCCACCAAAACCATTCCGCAATAAGCCTATCTGCTGCTCGTCGGCCTTCAGCAACAGCCAACTGCTGGTCATGAGCCTGTTGTAGCACTTCCTTTTGAATAACTGTTGGGACCACGATACTTGGTCCCCATTTCGGGACTCTGTACAACAAATCTTCAAGTATGATAACGTGCGGCTGTGTCTTACAGGTATGACAGTCTTTATCGTCTCTCTGTGTTCCCTGCTGTTCCAATAAACTCTTGTCCAATACACTAAACATGGCTATTTTGCGACTTAATGTATCCGCATTTGTGTGTCTTATTCCCGACAAACTCGTAATTAAACTCACTAAGCTTGAGAGGCCAACGTGGCAAACGAGAAGAGGGATCTTTTAGACTAAACAGTCAGTTTAGTGACGCATGATCAGTCTCAACTTTAAATCTTCTAACATTCAAAAAACATCATTAATGTCTAATGTCACATATGACCGTTAACATTTCCTTTTCGTCTGTTGAGCCGTTACTTTACGCCTTATTAAACCACCACGATACATAAATTACTGGATGCCCCTGTCCATCAAGCATCTGACCCAAAATACAGCCGACTGCCTTACTTGATGCATCGTATGAGAGTATGAACTCTTTGTCAAAATCTTGAATAACTAATACGGGATCGGAAATCATTGTCTCCTCCAATTTCTCCAATGCTACCAATCCTACCTCATACTCCGGCATCCACTGAAACTTTACTCTGTTTGTGAGTTGTATAGGTAAGAAAATTATACATTCTCTAAAACATAAATCTCATCTGGTTTTGCTGGTGCTTCGGATAGAGTACTAAAGATTTGTTTCCATATAATAAGTTTGGTCTTATCTGAAATATGCAATGCGTGACTAACTAAAGGCATTTTTCCAGAGAGACTGAAATATCGCGTTGTTAAGCTCCTCTTTAAGAAATATGTTAAGAGAGGTGTCAATAGGCACCGACCTGTTTCGATGCTGACATCAGGTGAATTGTTACGGAATAGTATCTCACCTTAGCAACAATAATATCCTCAGAAAATCACAGTTTGGCTTTCAGAGGAGTTGCTCTACTGAGAACGACATTTACATGTTAACTTACCAAATTTTAAAAACATTAAATGATAAAAAGCACCAGTTGGTATTTTCTGCTTCCTATCTAAGGCGTTTGACTGTGTGAATCACAGTACTGCCCTAGAGAAATCGCAGGTTTATGAGGCTGGTGACACAGAAAACAGAAAATCAATCGATAATGTCATAGGTAACTAAATGAATGCAAAAAGTTGTACTTGATGATTCAAACAGTATCGTGCAGGGACATAATTCTCCAAGGCTCAGTCTTTGGTCTACTATTGTACCCTATATATTTAAATGATCTTTGGTCTGGTACCCAACAAGAAGAGATAGTTCTTTTTGCACATAACACTAGTATTATAATCAGTCCAAGGATACGCAAAAACAGATGAAATGGTAAACGATGTTTTTAAAAGTATCATTAGTTTCCCGCGAATGGTCTCACACTCACTCTTACAAAGGCACAGTATATTCAGTTCTGCATGTCTATGGGCTCTACATCAGAGGTAAAGGTAACAAGTAGTAAGGAAATAATAAATAGGGTGAAACTCCAAAATTCTTATGTGTCGGTACTGATGAGCATTTAAACTGGAAAAAGTACATTTTGGAATACCTAAAACAATTTGGGCCAGACACTTTTGCAATTGGAAGCATTGCAAAACTCAGGGAGAGGCAAATCAGTAACTTTCTGTGTACCCCATACTTCAGTAAAGTCATGTGGGATAATGTTCTGGGGCAGTTAATCTTTAAAAAAAACTCTTCATCCTTCAAAAACGTGCTGTACGAATATTTGATTCTCACCCATGATCATCTTTCAGTCATCTGCTTAAGGAGTTGAAGATTCTAAGCATTCCGACTGACAGTAAAGTAAAATTCGAAATCAATCTGAAAATGTGTCTTCTTGACACTTCAATTCTGTAAAAGAATTTCTATTTTAATTGGTAAAAGTTGATGGACGGGAATTACTAGCTCATATCTGCAAATTTTATAGTTATAAATGATTACCATGTAGCCATCCTTACAAATTAATTTGCGATGTGTATTTGAAATGACTCATTACACATCATTACTATTTGTTGTACTAAATCATCAATGAAACATGAATTTAGCTTACTTACTAATGTGTTCAAAAGTTCAGTTGTGTTCATAAAATCCCTTCTGAATTTACTATAGTTGTTGCTCAAAGTGACGAACGACTGCATCTGCTTGTCAAATGAGCTGACATAACCTACTAAAAGCATCCTCCAATCGTCTCACACGTTCTGGTATAACCGCTGAATGCACTATTCAGTCATCCAAATAGATCATGTTTGGACCTTAGACTTTAAACCTCCTAAAACTCTGTACAATAACCGGTGAAAAGTAGCAGGAGCGTTTTCCAAACCGCATGACATTCGCTTATGTTGATAACATCCGCATGATGCGGTAAATGCTGTCTTTGGCCTATGCTCAAGTGCTACTTCCAACTGATGATAAATTTGGAGTTCCACTGCAGTAAAGTAACGACACTCAACACTTATCCAAAACCTCCGTAAAATTAGTGTTTGGATAAACATCTACTATCTCAGAAAACATGTATTCCTTGATTCCGTCCAATGATTTCTTAGGGATGATTACGGCATGTGTACTTCAGGGACTATTACTTCATTCTTGATCCCATCTCGTAGTTGCTGTTCCATGAACTCCTCTACTAACGTCTGTAAATGTCTCGCTGTACGAACTGTTTGCTGTAAATTGGTGTACTACTCCTAATGTATAGAGTTCTGAGTTACTAGAGTCGCTGGCAACATCTCATCTCTACAAAACAAGTCGATAAATTTCAATAATACTTTTTCCACGCTTGTACGATCACTGTCCTACAAGTGACACAGCTTCTTGCGTAGTGCTTGCTTATGACTCCTATCCAAACCCAACCTATCGATGTATTCTTCTTCTTGTATTGTATTGTCTTCTTGTATCAATCTTGACAGATTAAGTCCACCTCACCCAAAACTATCTACGCTAACTGAAACCCTTATACTATCCATAAATGTTACTCAGTGTGCCACGCTTCTGCAAACAAAACAGTGTGGAACATCTGAGCCAGATCGCTGGTTGATCATCAGCGATCGGCTTGTTGTCTTTGGCGCGTCCCCGGGCATGGGCATCTTTGCGTTTCGGCTCGGGCGCGCGGGACGGTGAGAGGCAGTTGGTTTGGGTCGGCCGGTGAGACTGGTGCAGTTGTGGCTCGGCGTAAGCAGATGTGTGATGTCTGTTACGCTAGGGCTGTTCGCTAATCGTGAAACTCCTGCGGTGGTTACTGGTTGCATGGAAGGCATGTCACATGAACTGTGCCAAGCCTCGCAGTGAGAGGGGAGTCCGGAGTTGGTGTTGGTCTCGATTTTGGAACAAATTGAGGTGCCTGTGTGAGAATCATTGCGTTTCCTGTTGGTTGCTTTGTCCTTCTGGCAGCCACCGTAAGCGGATGTACGGTCGGAGCGTCTACAGTTTGTGGTGAGCATAGTGTGAACAAGTTCTCGTAAGATGTGCTCCCAGCCTGATTCTTAGCCTGTGTTATTTGAGTGTGCCGACCTGTTGTCAGTTACTGCTTCCAGGTGTCCTGTAAGATTTCACAGCAAAGCTGTGTTTTTGTGGCATTCTGTGTTTCTCGCTCAGCCTCCGCCTAGTAAGGGGAAATATGTGTGCCTTAATTGAAAGTGGGGTTCGATTGAACATCTTTTGTAATACCTTAATGCTGTAATTTAACCATACAAAAAAAGTTGTTCTTTCAGAATAAACGCCTGTTTCTTAGGGACACTGCAGTTCAAACAGAAATGCATTCACGACAGATTGGAATCTATACGAATTTCACCGCGTGCCCTTTGGTTTAGCGACAGGAGCTGCGGTTCTCTCTAGGCTTCTTGACTCTGCATTGGGAGACGTAAGGTTCAAATGCTCTGAGCGCTATGGGACTTAACTTCTACGGTCATCAGTCCCCTAGAACTTACAATTAAACCTGACTAACCTAAGGACTTCACACATATCCATGCCCGAACCAGGATTCGAACCTGTGACCGTAGTGGCCGCGCGGTTACAGACTGTAGCGCCTAGAACCGCTCGACCACCCCAGCCGGCCAACCTGACAGACTCCACTTGTTGCGGTTGGTCACACCGACCCTGGGAGCAGCAAACAGCGAGATCTCAAACAGTGGAGGTTTCAGTACTGGACACAGGTCACTCAACTTCAAACGTCCTGGGTTGTGTCGTCGGCTACAGCCCCTCGGTCTGACAGTGCCTGCACGCCACCAGCGGTCCCGGCCAGCCCTCGCGCTGCGGACCCCCTCGCTGTTCCGTCCGAAGCCTAACTGATGTCCGTTTGCCACCCTTACCAAATCCAGTAAGCAGACAGCATTAAAATAACTGCTCATTCAAAACCAGAAGATACACACGGCACATGGAGAACAATTCCACCAGCAACTCACAACACTAAAACCAGTCACTGTGAAACAAGACGGACGAATTATAAGTCGGCACAAACACCGATAAGCCAGAAGCCTTCGGAAGACCAAATGCACGTCGTCCGCTGCGACGACCAACGGTCGTCTCAACTCAAGTCATGCTCGGGAAAGATACCAGTATAAATTATGGACTGACAACTTATTGCCATGAGATCACTTCGGTGGGCGGACACACACGCATACACAAACACAAGTGAAAGTGGCACTACTCGAATATCACGGTCCATTCAACTAAAACTCGCTGAATCCGGTCCTTGACGTGGTCGTGCACTCCCGCGACCACATCCTTCCGTGGACAGTGCATGTGTGCCGCCAGCGGTCGGGCGAGTACTGGCTGTCCGGACCTCACTACTGCTCCGTCCCAACTCACTAGCTCGACCCTCAACCAGCCAGACATACTAGAGGCTGCTCCAAAGATGGTACCACAGTACGCACCATCGATAAGCGCTGTTGCTGCCACTCACGGACAGACAAAGCAAGCAAACGTAATGGCGCCAGTGAACACACTAAGAAAACGAGACAACTGTATCGCTATTACAAGATGTCAAGCTATGAACCGCATCAACGTGAGCCCCACGCTCATGGACCTTATATCGTGGTGGCCCTCTCATCTCCTGTTTACCTGGTCCAGACTGATAACCTACACATGTGCCCACGTGTCTACTAGAAACCTCTGTTACACATGGCCAACAAGCCCACTGAGAAGCTTTCCGTCTGTGCCATAACTTCTCCAGTGTTACGACCTATCTAGACTACTTTCTGACAGTCGAACCATTGCGTTTGATTGTAACAGCTGCTGCTCCCAAAGGTGCTTCCTGTTCTTCTCGTCTGATATTTAGATGCTTGGTGGTCCACTTCCCTACAAGAGTAACATTCTGGATGTTTACACCGTTTCTGCATATGACGCTTGCGTCCACGCCCACAGCGACTGACCTCAGAAGCGAATAAATGGTGATCTCCCTGTTGCTTCAGCAAAATATATTTCCTCCAATTGCGCCTTAAATCTAAGAGATGCCGCCTCCTGCAGTAACATTTTGCTCGCCACCGCATTGTGGATAGGCACTTAGATCTGTGCATCGCCTTTGCCAGTCCTGTCAGAAGTGCTTCCATTGACTCACTGCAGTTCAGGGTCACACTACTGAGTTCTCGCAAAAAGTTTTGTATGGTATTTTGCTTTCGGTAAGGCTGCAGTAGTACAGCAGTCAACTGCTGAAACGACTGTGCTTTACTTACGGTCTTGAAATGTTGCTCTTCGAATAATTAATAAAATATGCACCAAACGTTTAATTCCGGCTGAATTTAAGGAGACTAAAATCGTTCATGATCAAAAAAAATTATAGAAACAAAGATTTAAATAATTTTCCTCCAATTTCACTGCTGAATTCTGATTATAAATTAATAGCCAGAATAGTAAACAAGACAATTTCATGCCTTACTGATAAAATTATTAGTAAACGTCAGAACTGAGCGCAAGACAGAACCATTTTTCAGAATCTAGCAGAATAAAGAGATATCATTGCAATAATTTCTGTAACAAACATAAAGTGTGCTTTATTATCTTTTAGGATTTTATAAAGCCTTCGATGTAGTAAATCATGAATATCTTCTACAGACGTTGAAGAATATAGTATTCAAAGATAGGGTCATACAGTTGATAAAGAACATAGCAACTGGAATAAATGTAAAAATAGCTGTGAATTGCCAACAATCCAAGCCGATACAAATAAAACGAGGTGTTCTTCAAAGAAGTCCTCTGTCCATGTCGCTTTTCGCCATTTCACTGGAACGTTTCCCCCGAAATGTCCATGCTAGAGTAAATGGTTTAACATTATCAGGAAATAAAACAGCTATGAGAGCCTATGCTGACGATATAGGAGTCATTATAAGGGATAACGAAGAGGTAACGACGCTAGCAGCAGTGACTGATGCTTACTGTAGAGTATCTGGAGCCAATGCAAACGAAAGAAAAAGTAAGATGCTAAATCGCGAAGGTATCGATAATATCAGCATCGAGTGGGCAAAATTTGGTTCAAATGGCTCTGAGCACTATGGGACTGAACTGCTGAGGTCATTAGTCCCCTAGAACTTAGAACTAGTTAAACCTAACTAACCTAAGGACGTCACAAACATCCATGCCCGAGGCAGGATTCGAGCCGGCGACCGTAGCGGTCTTGCGGTTCCAGACTGCAGCGCCTTTAACCGCACGGCCACTTCGGCCGGCAACAAAATTTGTCCGACAACATAAAACACTTGGGACCATCCTGACAGCATGCCCCATGAAAATGACGGCTAAAATTGAAAAGTTGCAGCAGATAAAGTGCAAGGAGCCATTAAAGAGAATTTAACTCCATGTATGATCCAAGTTCAAACAACAATGCATATCAATTCATGCATCCTTGATAAAGCTTATTATATTGCCCAGTTATTTCCAATACCGAGAACGATAGCGAGGAGAATAATGTACAGAATCACAAACTTTTTGTGGAAAGGTGAAGTGTTCAGAGAATCTGCTAAAGTGGTCACTTCAGAGCCTAAAATTGGTTGACTAGGATTAACTTATATAACACTTTTTATGAAAAGGCAAGTTAATGTAATAATGTAATCCAATAATGTAATAAGAGAGTCGCGAGAAAGCATAACCAGCCAACGTTTCGAGATCATAAACCTCGAAGCCTGCCTCCCCCGACTGACGAGCAGAATGTCAACGGTCGTTTGCAGCATGTGAGGGTTTTCTATGTTGAGTTCATTGATGTAAGTGCAGAAGTGAGACAGTCATGACACTCAGCATCAAGAGCCATAATGCAGTAACGAAAAAAAAGCGAAGTAAGGAACAAAATAGAACGACAGTTTCCAAACAATGATTGGACTGAGATTTGGAAAAACATTAGTTCTAATGTGCTCACGTCTAATATAATAACGTCATGGTGCAAGACAGTTAACAATGTAATTAGCACCAATGAAAGATTGTACGCATTCGGACTCTGTGAAACAAATTTAGGTCAATAATTCCATCTAGTTGACACAATAATTCGTAGATATTTTGCAGTGAACACATAGTGTGTAGTAGGGCGATCACTCTGTTGTAAAAATAATTCAACAGCCAAGATCGCTTAAATACTGTTTACTGCATAACCGGTTTCAACACACGGAGGGTGCCATCATCGGATCTGTGAAGATATAACATATCAGGTTTGAGGGAGGGCTTACATGAGTGACACTATATACATTACTATTAGTACAGTATCACATACCTGAATGTAGCTTAACATTTATAAACCATCTGAAGGAAAGGCATTATCCATTTTAGCGCCTTACAAAACTCCATATGGCGCTAATATGGATAATACATTTGCTTCAGATGTTTTTACTCTGTAATTGACGTACTTTATAGTATGTGTAGTATACGTAGCATTTATAGTATTTACAGTTAGTGTATACTAAAGTGTTCTTTGCAAGGGTATTTGATTAGCAGTAATAGTAAAGTTGTAGTAGTAATGAGTGGTTATACCATAGGACTGTGTGAGCATTGCTTGGACGGCGCTATCTAGAGGCCGTTTGTGATTCACTAGAATCACAGCACGTAAACCGGCGCGGAATAAGGCAGTGTGATGCCGACCGTTGTTAGTCGAGTAGCGGTCATGTACCAAATAGTTTTATCTTGTGACTTCGGTTTAACATAACTGATGGAAAAGAATGACAATGGGAGTAGTTTTGTATTTTCTTGTGACAATCATTTTATATCACCTCATCTGCCTCAGGTATCGTTATAACCAAATGGTTTATAAACGTTAAGATACATTCAGGTGTGTGGTACTGTACTAATAGTAATGTATATAGTGTAACTCATGTAAGCCATCCCTCAAACCTGTCATGTTATGTCTCCACAGATCCGATGATGGTGCCTTCAGTGTATTGAAACCGGTTATCCAGTAAACAGTATTTAAGCGATCTTGGCTTTTGAGTTATTTTTAAATTCGTAGGTACACTTGCAGAGGTCACATGAATAGTTGGAAGTGGATCCATTAGCAAATAGTTCTGATTACAAGGACATACCATCAGAGTATATTGCTCTCATTGATACACCAGCCTGAAGCACGCTTTTTCCCAGAGGCAAAAAATAACACTATGTACTGGTTGCTGGGAAATTTTGTTAATTACGTCATTAAAAAACTAAGATCCGACAGCACCATAAAGTTCAAGGTACACATGCTGTGTAAATACCACATCATTAGAGGGTATTCGAATCACAAGACTAAGTTCGGTAATATGTTAAATATTACATTTCATAGAATGGGCGTTGGTTAATATAAAAAAGAAGACTGTATTGACAGTGATGTAATGTAGCTACCTTAAGGATATTATTTAAATTTTTAGTGTAAACTTTTGGTTTGTATTTTTTCTACTTCAGAAAGTAGTTTTTGAAATTTTGTAAGATAATGTACATACCTTATGTGACAGTTTAATAGTGTCAAAACACAGAACAATATAGCTGCATTAATGGTTTATAGTATTAATATAAAAATTAACAGTTTTTTTGGAAATGTCTTTATCGATTTGTTAAAACCATAATATTGCATCTAATATAATGCAATATTCCATTGCTGGCCAATTGCCCTGTTCATTTTTGCACTGTGATGTGCAAGTCAGTTTTCCAGTGAAAGATCTATTATATAGGTCTGATCACTTTAGATAATTACCATTCCATTCATGTGCAGAAAGTGTAGTTTGGAAGGCTAGTCACTTTTAGAACGTCTCTTCTCCGCCATTCTCAGGTATTTAAGAGATTGTATAATACGATTATTAAATTGTTTTTATGTGCGATGGACATAAATGTTCCATATTCTGTGTAATTTTTAGTGACTTACATATAATCGTGTGAAATTCTCATAGCTAGTCTGACTGAGCTGAGAAGGTTAAAGATGAGTTTCTTCCCTTGACCTGTCTCTCACGGAGACGATTTCCTCTTGTACATTAATATATTAAAAGTATCCCAAAAAACTTGCTGAAATCCTTCATAAAGCGCTATTTATGCCTGTGTAAAGATTGGAGCACATGTAATTCAAAGTGCAGTTTTTTATTTATTCACGTTTGAAGGAGTCTGAATGTCTTTAAAAACTTTTCTTGGTATTCAAATTAATTATTTCTGGTAATTTACTCAGTAACACAAACTTCTGTTTATTTCTTTAACATTAGCATAACTGCAATGATCAAACTCTTTTTGTTTAAATCATTTCCTATGTATATGTTAGCATGGTTAGTGCATGTAATTAGTATTTATTTGGAATGAGTAACATTGTTCCTTAAATAGATGTTTTTAAAAAATAAGTAGCTAGCGGTGCTGCCTCTGGATCACGGCGCCCCGAGTTCGATTCCCGGCCTGGTTGGGGATTTTCTCTTCCCAGGGACTGGGTGTTGATCTGTTGTTCCTATCATTTCATCATCATTTTTTAACGTGTCTGAAATTGGACTGTATAATGATTGGGACACTGTACGGGCGCTGATGACCGCGCAGTTGAGCGTCCACAAACGCGAGTCGGGGGCAACGACTAAGTGTGACTGTGCCTATTCGCAGTTAACTCTTTATCTTATTTTTGTAGATTTCAGCTCCGGTCAAAATTAACGTCTTGCTTTCATCGTTCGTTGCTCGTTTAGCGGTATATGGAATATTTCTTGCTCATTTCGGGCCATTATGAACAGTTCCACTTATCCACCCATGCAAGTTATTGTCCTGCTCCCCCTTTTTCGAACACATGGCGTGTGATATATCTTCTCAGTTCAGTCTGACTTAGTAAGTTGTCGATCTCACAAGAATAGCATAATTGAACAGCTTTCTGAAACTTCTCTAATTTCAATTTCAGTTCATTATCTAGTTCCCACGTGTCTTCCTTGTCTCAGCATGTGTTAAGAACGGATCTCAAAGCCTTACCTTCGCAGATCGTGTCTCACGGTAATATATCCTGTCCAATTTGTTTAGCTATTCTGAATTTTACCACTCATATTATACAGGATACTTGTTCATGACGACCACGTGTTCGTGGATTGTGAGAAACGTTACATGTCACAATTACTGTTTCTTGGGGTTAAAGTCCCAAATTAGTCTCAGGACTTCTTCTATGGTGCAACTATTAACAGTTCATTCTTACTGATGAATTCTTGTTAACGTGCTTCGTGCACTCAATCCAAGGATACGACCGTTTGCCAACCACGTGCATACTGATGGAGTTCTTCTTTATTCTTATATTTGTCCCGAATCTCTTTTGTAAGTGTATATGTGCGTGAATGTCGCCATTGAAATATTCCTCTGACCCTGACCTCATTAATAATTAATGACTAATCATGACAGGATCTCCAACATGCAGTTTTTATTTTGTAACCCAGCCGAGAGCAATATTGAAAAAAGCAGCCATCACCCACTCGTTAGTTGTTTAGTTTATTAGTTTGTTCAGTTGTGACTTTAATAATAGTGATATTTTTACCAAAGCAAGTGCTTACATATACTCTCGCAAATTTCCATTTTTATGTCCTACTGCTTTTCGTTGTGCAACAGGTAAATATGGCGAAGTTATTTATTTAATATTTGTTCAACTATCTAAAATGTGCAGATCCAACAAGACAGTTCCTTTAAATTTCAAAGGCTTTTCTTTCCTGTACGATGAAGAGCGAAAGAAACTGGTACATCTGCTTAATATCCCATAGGGCCCACGTGAGCACGCAGAACTGCCACAACATGACATGACATGGACTCGACTAATGTCTGAAGTAGCGCTGGAGGGAATTGACACCATGAGTCCTGCAAGGCTTCCTATAAATCAGTAACAGTAAGAGGGGATGGAGATCTCTTCTGAACAGCACGCTGCAAGACATCCCAGATATCCACAAAAATGTTCATGCCTGGCGAGTATGGTGCCAGCGGAAGTGTTTAAACTCAGAAGAGTATTCCTGTAGCTGCTGTGTAGCAATTCTGGACGTGTGGGGTGTCACATTGTGCTGCTGGAATTGCCTAAGTTTGTCCGGATTCATAATGGACATGGAGGGATGCAGGCGATCAGACAGGATCCTCACGTACGTGTCACGTGTCAGACTTGTATCTAGACTTACCAGGGGTTCCATATCACTCCAACTGCATACGCCTTACGCCAATACATAGCTTAGAGCTGTTATATTCTTTTAGAAATTCTCTGTCATCATAGTACACTTTGTAAATCATTATTCACATTGCACCATGAGATATGCAACAGTTTGGATATTGTTAGGAAAATTCATTTTGAAATAGAAAGCTAAATTAGCTACTGCCTGCTTGCCGTTTGCGAGGTAAGTTGAAATTTTGATTAGGAGCATGTTGTTTCACTACAGTTGCACATTTAGTGTAAAGAGATATTGTATTCAAACGAGTTATGATTCAGTTCAAATTAGGTTATGTTTTGTGATAGGATAGCAAGCGAGTTTAACTTGGATAACACATTGTAAAGACATTGTTTTGGTAATATGTACATTATTTTTTTGGTAATACGTACATAATTTTTTATAGAATGGCAGGTAAAGTAAGGATAAATTTCATACAGAAACAAAAATATAGTGGGAATTTTACTCATTTATTCAAATTGCTAAACAGCTGTGAAATATCTATCGGACCCTGCATCGAGATCAAAGGACTTTACACAATGCAATGAAGGCCTTCGGGGACTAGGGGAAAGCAATAGAGTAAACCTGCTGTGGGTCCTTGGACATTCAGGACTTGGTGGCAATGAACAAGCTAACAGAATGGCCAGGACAGGGGTGATTGGACCTGTACTTGCATAATCGAAAATGGTTCAAATGGCTCTGAGCACTATGGGACTTAAATTCTGAGGTCATCAGTTCCCTAGGAACTCAGAAATGCTTAAACCTAACTAACCTAAGGACAGCACATACATCCATGCCCGAGACAGAACACAGAGGAGAAAGCCGCGAAATGTGGACTATGTGGTGAGGAAGACGAAACTGCAAACCATCTAACCTTCCACTGCGAAGCTCTGGCGGGCGAACGACAAGCATCTCCGAGTCGGTAGAGCCTACGTAAATCGTGTTTCTTAAAGACCCAGTAAACAGTCTTTTACAACTTCTTAATGGTACCGGTTGCCAATACTAGAATCACAGGGAGCAAAACAGCACAATGAATTCAATTTCCGTAGAGGCAACAGTGGTCTAGTACCATTGTTGTATTTATCTCCCTGCATTAAACATATCACCTGAATTCTGGGCGCAATCTGTAAACTACATAGAAGAGACTGAGCAGCTGAGCGTGTCTATAGTGTCAACAAGGTATGTTATTTTTATTTCACTTCACATTTTACTAAGCTTTTGGTAATCGGAGCCCCACACGCATATTCAGTAGATCTATGTTCTATATGTCAGTATATACATCCTTTCCTCCTCTCGCCTGATGAATGAAAAGCATGAATGAGAGTGTACAAGATAAATTTCAGTATCCGTATATGTGGGAGTAAAAGTAGTCGGTTACAGTGGCAGAATAGCCAACCCTATAAGTACGTACCGGGTAGAAAACAGGGTTCTGTTCGCCTTGGACGAAGCTCTTGTACAGTCTGTCACCACAAAGTAGGGATCTCTCTGGGCACTTCTGGGGGAACGGACGCGTGGGATCCAAAATAGATCGCTCAGCAGTGTTCCGGCAGACGCGACATGGGCGAATAAGTGTGAGTCTGCGTATTCATAGCTCATTCTTATCTTATTTTTGTAGATTTCAGCTCCAGTCAAAATTAATGTCTTGCTCTCAGCGTCCATTGCTCTTTAAGTGGTAAATGGAGTTTTTCTTCCCAATTCTGAAAAATTATGAACAATTGAACTTAGCCACGCATGCAAGCTGTTGTTCTTCTCCACCCTTGTCCAAACATGTGGACTTGTGATATATATTCTCAATTCAGTTTGGTATTACTTCGTTGCTTGGTCTCTCGAGTACAGCATAATTGAACAAATTTTCCAGTTTCGAATCTAGGTCCTACGTATCTCAGCACGTGTTAAGTACGGATCTGAGAACTTTAAGTCGGCAGGTCGCCTCTGGCAGTAATGTATCCAGTCCGATTTGCTTAGCTATTCTCAATTTTACCAGTCATTTTATGCACAAGTTTTGTTAGTGACGACCGCGAGTTCACACGTTGTGAGAAACGTTACATGTCACAGTTTTTGCTCTCGGGGTTAAAGTTCCAAATTTGTTTCAGAACTTCTTCTGTGGTGCAACTATTAACACTTTATTCTCATCGATGAATTCTTCTTCACTTGCTACGTGCACTCAAGCCAAGTGGACGACCGTTTGCCAATCACGTGCACACACGTGAAGTTTTCCTTTATTCTTATAATTCTGCCGAATCTCTATTATACGCGTATATGTGCCTGATTATCGTCATTTAAGAATTCCTCTCACCTTTCCATAATTAATAACTAACGTTAATTTGTGGTGGGGTCTGCAAAACGCAGTTGTAAATGTAATTTTGTAACTCATCCGAGAGATTATGAACAACAGCAACAATCACCTATTTGTTAATCGTTTAGTTTATTAGTTTGTTCCGTTGTGTCTTCAAAAAATGGTTCAAATGGCTCTGAGCACTATGGGACTGAACATCTGAGGTCATCAGTCTCTAGAACTTAGAACTATTTAAACCTAACTAACCTAAGGACATCACACACACCCATGCCCGAGGCAGGATTCGAATCTGCGACCGTAGCAGTCGCGCGGTTCCGGACTGAGCGCCTAGAACCGCTAGACCACCGCGGCCGGCCGTTGTGTCTTCAATAAGTGTGATATTTTTACTAGAGTACGTGCTTACGTATTCTCTCGGAAAACTTCCATTTTTACGTCCTACTGTTATCCTTTGGGCAATGGATAAATATGGCCAACTTATCTAGTATTTAATATTCATTCAACTATCATAAATGTACAGTTCCAGCAACCGTTTCATTTAAACATTAAAGGCTTTTCTTTCATGTATATCCAGATACCGACTCCGGACCCTCCACGTTAACAGATACCTCATTAAAACGGACACCTTCAACGGGAGCACCGATCCCCAAATCCATCACGTACATATACCCTTCAAAATCATGTCTGAGTTATGCAGGCTCGGATCGATCGCGATAGCCATGCGGAATCTTTGATGGTCTTCCGTGCCAGGCGTTTTGACAAGCACTTGGTGAGGCAACTGCAGATTCATAGGGGAAACTCAAACATCAGCTGAGGGCACGCGAGCGGCCTACCGCCTTTCAGTCCTGATATATTGAACTTTATCGGTCCGAGAGTGGTATTTTGGTCAAAACAACGTTCTTGTATAGATCAGGTCTATATCTGCCGAGATAGAGTTTAGTATGTTTTAACTGAACACACTCACTTTTTTTTTAATTTGAGAAGCTTGCAACTTGATCTCTTTGCCCATGACGATATTATGTACCAAGGAGCTGATAGGGTTGAGCATCTCCATGTTCTATCATGGACCCACAAAGCGAATGACCAACTTAGAAAATATGGCTACGTTAGCTAACCACGCCCACAGAACTTAGAAATGAAAACATGAACACCAAACCTCACCCTGCATGCATGGCGACACTTATTATAGCGCTCAGTATTTTTTCTGGCTCTCTTCAATTGTTGCTGTATGAACTCAGGTGTGACTTTGTCCGGCGAAACATCGTTCACAGACAGTAAAGTAGACAGTGGTGAATTCAGAGGGTGAATCCAAGTCAAGGAGATGGGTGTTGCCTTTCGAGGCTCGTGAAGACCCGAATTAAGGCTGAGTTGAACCTAGGAATAGAAAAATTCCAATAGTGCAGAGATTCTGCGTCAAACGTGATCAGTGCAAATTTCAAATTACTGTTCATTGTTTCGGCAGTCGGATGCCGAGGACAGTATGGTAGCGTGGTGAACAGAAACACTTAAATTGACTGGCCAAAAAGGCTCAGTACTTTCACCAACCACTGTCTGAAGTAGGGCCAAAAGTGGAGAATAGTCTAGACAATTGGCGAATGGTGAAATCCGTAGTCATTCGACTGTACGGAACCAACTATATACACCCGGTAATGGCGTCCCCGTAGTCTAGCTGTAGCGCCCCTGTGTAATAATCAATACGTCCTCGGTTCCCGTGTGAAACCCGAAATGGCTTAAATTTTGATTAATAATAAATATTGGTGGCCGAAAACTTTCGGAGTAAGAAGTCCCCCTCATTCTGCCAAGGGCCTTGTTGAAGAGGGTGGAGAAGCGGACAGAGGTTCATCCCCCGAGTTGTCCTTGGTGTGGCAAATACCCCTAAAGGCGGAATAATCACCAATGGTCAATGGCATGCGGATGCGAAAGGCAATGGAAACCATTGCATCAAAACACATAACGCATATCCAGAGGACATGAGGCCTGTAACTGAAAAAGTGTCATGATGATCTCTTCATTGGCAAAAGATTCCGGAAGAGTCCCCCTCTCGAATCTCCAGAAGGGGATTCTCAACGATAGGTGACCATGAGAAAAAGACTGAATACTCAACTAAAGGATACAGGGGGAAAAGATTGAATAGTCAACTATAGGATAACGCTCTACTAGTCGGCGCGTGGAATGTCACAAACTTGTTCGTAGTAGGGAAGGAAGAAGGTCTAAAAAGAGAGATGGAAAAGCTCCATCTAGATATAGTAAGGGTCAGTGGAGTTATATGGAAAGAAGACAGGGATATCTGGTCAGATGAGTATAGGGCGATACCAATAATAGCAGAAAGTGGTATAACGGGCTTAGTATTCGTTATAAATAGGAAGGTAAGGCAGAGTGTCTGTTACTGTGATAGGGTAATTCTTATGAGAATCGACTGCAAACCGACACGGAGAGCGATAGTTCAGACATACATGCCAACCTCGCAAACTGAAGATGAAGAGATAAAGTGTATGAAGATATTGAAAGGTTAACACAATACATAAATGGAGATGAAAATGTAATAGTCATGGGGCACTGGAATGGAGTTGTTAGGAAAGGAGTAGAAGTATACGTGATAGTCAAAACAACGTTCACTGACAGTAAAAGCAAAGGTGGTAACATTACGAGTGCTCCGGGAATTCCACTGTTAAATGCAGAGGTGAGACCAGTTAGGTGGAAAGAGTACACTGAAGGCATCAATGAGGGGGAAGATTTGTCTGATGTGATAAAAGAGGAAACGGGAGTCGATTTAGAAGAGATAGGGGATCCAGTACTAGAATCAGAATTTATAAGAGCTTTGGAAGACTTAAGATCAAATAAGGCAGAAGGGATAGACTACATTCCATTAGAATTTCTAATATCATTGGGGGACGTGACACCAAAACAAACTATTCACGTTGTGTGTAGTAGAGTCTGGCGAGATACCATCTGAATTTCGGGAAAATATCATCCACACAATTTCGAAGACTGCAAGAGCTGACAAGTACGAGAATTATCGCACAAGCAGCTTAACATCTCATGCATCCATGTTGGTGATACGAATAGAATTCAGAAGAACGGAAAAGAAAATTGGGGATGTACTAGATGACGATCAGTTTGGCTTTAGAAAAGTTAAAAACACCAGACAGGCATTCTGAGGCTGCGGTTGATAAAACGAAGCAAGAATAAAGAAAAACAAACACATGTTCATATGATTTGCCGAGCTGGTATAAGACTTCGACAATGTAAAATAATGCTGGTTGTTCGAAAGCCTGAGGACAATAGGGGTAAGCTATAGAGAAAGACGGGTAACATACGAACAAAAGCATTTGAGATGGGGTTCTACAGACGAATGTTGAAAATTAGAAGGACTGGTAAGGTAAGGAATGAAGAGGTTCTGCGCAGAATCGGTGAGGAAAGAAATATGTGGAAAACATTGACAAACGTAAGGTACAATACGATAGGACATCTTTATGATATCAAAGAATTGCTTCGATAGTAACAGAGGGAGCTGTAGAGGGCAAAAACTGTAGAGGAAGACAGACATTCGAATACATTCAGCAAATAGCTGAAGACGTAAGTATTTTAACTTAAGGTTCACCTGATGTGGAACGTTAAGGCATTCGCAAGTTCCTCAACACGTTCCAACAGTCATAAAAAAGACGTCGCTTTGGCCAATTTTGGGGTGATAGCACACTCCATAAATTTGCCTCATCCAACCTTGATGATACCTTGTGTGCCCTTCGCTATTAATTCAGGAAGTATTTCGGTGAGCTTGTTAAAGTAAATTACGTGCTTGTCGCCTTAGCATCGTGGTACTCCAGCCAGGTTCCCCTCGACTGTATCTCTGTACTTGTTGCTTGCCATGGTTCATTTCAAAATAACTGATGCACATTTCATTGGTAAAGAATTTTATTAATAGATGCTGCTCTTTTCATTTAAATTATGACCAACTACTGATGAAACTATTTTGGAGATTGAAATTTTGGCGTGTCTGTTATTTAAAAGCAGTGCAGTTTACCTTAAGAGGAGCTACCCTTTTCATTGCAATAATTCCGGGCAAGCTTTAGTACATGTTTTGTGGGCATTTAAAGTTTGTCTGGTACGCCAATAAAAACATGGAGATTCACTTTAATAAAAGCTATTATTTTCAGGGCGGTAATTAAGGGTATTCATACAGAAAAATAATTTTGGAGTATTGAAGCCCTTCCTTCTCGCCTTTTACTGTAATTCTGGTGTTACCATAATTATGGTCTTACAGAGGACTGTACAGCCCATTACAATTCTGAGTTGCGCCTACAGATAGTTTCCTTAATGAGTAATCTTGGGCAGATGTTTTTACCAAGTTATGTTGGGCTGCATTGTCACCACATAAGCGATGTCTGAGCTGTATTCATACAGCTTCGTCTTATTCTAAACTTACGTCGCCAACGGGCGTAACGCATTTGTTTTGTGGTTACTACTAGTATGCGGTGAATTTTAATAGCATTATTTAAATTTTATATCCAAAGTCAGTCTAACGAATTTCGAAGCCCTTAAAAAAGGGGAGTTTTCCGTCATTGACAACGTTTTATAAACAAAAGTCAGTTTTAGGTAATATGGGAAACTTTTCTTGTAAAGAACTTGGTAAAATATTTGTTTTTTAGAAAAATAGGGCAAATTAATTTGTGTTAATGTTCTATTGAATGAAATAGCGTTGGTGTTGTCAACGGCGAATGCTCTTCGTTGTTGTCTGGCCCAGTCGTAAGATGCAACAGCGTATTACGCTGGTTGAATGGTCTGCAAGACATCGTAATATCCATGCTGTGCAAACAGTAAAGTTGTGCAGTTGAGAATAATGATAACGCCGGTGTCCTCGGGATACTTATAATTTATTAATATTTTTGTCTGTACATACTTCCCTTATAGTTTTTGTGTATTTATTAATTCAGGTAGTTAGACTAATTAAATTTCGCCACTTAGTGCAGTGCTGTTACTTATGTGGCTGTAGCACCATTCCTGTGTACGTCAAATCTTCTAGTGTTCAGTATATGGTATGTGTGAATATTATCCTTCCTAAATGTTCAGTAGGCCGCTACTGAGTGCACCCCTTGCGGCAACCCTAGTTACTACGTGTAATGGATTCATTTTTGCCTTTACGATAAATGAATGTGAATGGACAGAATTAAGTGTGTGTGTCACTACTCTTGAGTAACACTCGAAATTCCGCTCGACACTTCCAAATCAGAAACTACATTTACTAATGTTTGATTAAAAATGTGACTCTTGTAACCCGCAGGCACACTGTAATATCAGAAACTATCATTAGTTACTTGTATGGAGTATTAATTTTATTGACGTAGAGAATCAAATCACTGAAGTTCAGTGGAGAGCAATGGAGGTTGACGGGATTTAGTTCCTCGCACGCTTCAGTCGATGTTCAGTTTGATCGTCCTCTGTTTTCACTTCTCTTCTGTCGTAGGCGTTCGAGCGAATGACACACTTTCACTCACAGCTGTGTTATAATGTTATATGGCTATTTAAATTCCGTTAGGTCAGGAAGAAAGGCATTTATGTAAAAATACAACTGTACTGAGCATCAATGCAGCAGGTAAAATGGACTAGATGTATAATTGGTTTGACAGTTGGTCGTGAACCAAATGAACTCACTATTAATTGTCATTTGCATGATGAAGAAGAAAATCCTATGTACTGATAGTTATGGCAGTCTGTGTATAATATTGCTGTGGCAGATGGACGCCTAAAAAGATAACATTCTCAAATATTTGTCTAAATGCAGTCACACACGTAAAGAGAGAGAAATAATCGTACATCTTGGATAGAGATTATTAATTTTATTTTATTATTTGTTTAAATGGAGATCAGTGATATTAAAGCTTCATTAACATTCTTTCACAAGGGTACTTTTAAAGTCAGAAGCCGAAGATATTTTATTAATTCATTTAATAATTCATTCACTTTAAATATCTGTGAGTCGGTGTCCCCATTCGCTTTTCAGACAAACAAGAGATTTAGGCCTGATTTTCTCTGCCCGAACCACCAGCACTGTCTCTAATGACGAAGCATCAGTAATATGTCCTTCTGAGCCACTGTACTTGGTTCCACATGAATATGTTCACTGGCTAGTGAGCCGGTATACCCGTCCACTTTGCACACAGGCAAGAGTCCCAGCCCTGACATTCTCCATCCAGCACCACTATCACCTTCTCCAATAATGAGGCATTGATGATATGCCCTCCTCATACACTGTTCTTACTTCCTCATCAATATGTTCACTGGCTAGTAGAAAAGCTGTTGTCACCACCTAATTCGCAGTCACCCAAGAGTCTTAGCCGTGACATTCTCTGGCCAGTATCTCTAAGACGTCCCCAACATTCAGGCATTGTTGGGATATCCACTGTAATCAGTTCCTCACGAACATGTCTATTGGTTAGTGAGTCATTATCCCTGTCCAGTTCGCACACGCACAACAGATTTGCACTGATGTTTTTCACCCAGCACCTCCAACACCCTCTCTGACGACGAGGAACCGGTGAGACGTCCTCGTCATGAATACGTTTATTGGGTAGCGAGGCGGTGTGCCCGACCACCGTGAGGGCTCACGATGGTCTTCGCCCCGACTCTCTCCGCCCAGCACCTCCGACACCCTCTCCAGCGGCGAGGGATCGGCAGGATGTCCTCGTCACACTCCACCACAGGCGGCTCGTGGATCTCAGCAGTCGTCACAATCATCCAGCCATCGTTCACCTGCACACAAAAGCAATTCTTCACTTTAAAATACATAAGACTTTCTTTATGCCACAACAATAGCAATAATTCTATAAGATGACTCGAATGGACAAAGCGTGTATTAAGAGAGAAAACTTTCTACCTTCGTGTGTGATCGACAGAAAGGGAAGTGTTCGAGACATAATCATTAACGGTGACAAGGACCATATTTGTTATCTTCCAAGATGAACCAAACTTGAGCCACTTTATAACGGTCGCAGAAAAGGGTATGTTGTATGTGATCAACTCATCGCTTAGTAGCGAGTTATCAATGAAGTTGTGTCTTTAGCGCCGCCTTACCTTCCCGATGACTTTGCCGCAGGCTACATCGATAGCGGAAGGCGGTGGCCGGGACTTCTCCGCCTGCGCTGCCAGCAGAACCAACTCGTCCACGTCTGAGCGCAGCCGCCAACGCGCGGCGCTCATCCTCTGTGGGAGATTTGTTTGTTACAAGCACGTTTACACGAAGCCACAAAAGAAAAGTTGTTATTCTGTGATGGTCTATTTGTAACTTCGAGTAACTAAGATAGATTAACTAAATCCAGAAAACATTACAGTAATCAGAGATGTAAAGATATTATCTAGGTAAACGTGGGTGCACCTAAGAGTCATAACTGTTTTTCCAATAAATCTCGGTGTTCCTCACCTCTGGCTTTCCAATCAAATCGACGTCTATCAGGTCTCCATAGAAGTCTTCCTCTGCCTCCCTCCCAGACCGGAAGCAGAACACGCCCAAAAGCCTTCGGAACATCTGCGAAGAAGAATCATAGATATCACGTGACGTACTGACCAGACAGAATTACAGCGTGTCCATTATGGACTCCTGGACAGTTAGAAAGATTGCAATGGGAACAGGGCCAGTGTCCTACGAAGATTTCTTACTAATGAGTATGCACATACGGAGACAACACCACCAGAAACGTCGATATCTCTCATACTGTAGGATTTTAACGAAATTCAAATATCTGCTCACGAATAATTTGCAACTTCTGGTCAAAGTAACGGTATAGATAATAGAATAATACATGTAGACCCAACATATTCTAAGAAACAAATCTATGATTCAAGCCTAGTCTCGTTGTGGGGACGTACAGTGCCAATTAAAACAGGGACACAGTTTTCGAAAATGTGTTGTGATACGTGATGTAAAGAGTGAGGAGCTTCAGTGTACATTTCGGAACAATGTACGAACAGTACACATGATATCATGCGACAGAAATGAGTATTATAGGTTACCCGCGTGGTACGTTTTTCTTTTTCTTTTTCGTTTCTTTCTCTGTTCTTCAAGTCAACAGACACCACAAGGACGAACAATGGTTCACACTAGTTACATTTGCCCGACTTATTTGCTCTCTGTGCAAATCTCCACACATTCTTTGCCTTACCATTTTAAAGCCACTTCTACATGTAAAAAGGTACCATTAATTTGCCCATAAATGGCACCAAAAGAGTGCGAGATACTTGTGGCAAATGGCCAAATGTCCAGCATGTAGCGGATACCTTGTACTTTGGACAAGAAGTAAGAGTTGAGTGATTCAGCATTGAGTTATTTGCGCTTTATATGGCTGTAAATGAGTTAAAATTAGCGTTCAGCTACGTCCAGTGATTTTTTTAAGTTGTTCTGAAGCCATTTGCTGAGGAGAAAGATGAAATGGCGCACGTGAAAAAAAAATGTCAACTTGCTGCCACGTCGTTGTCCAGCTCGGCCGCTGTCGATGTTGTATACTCAGTTTCCCTTTGTGTTGTCAATACTTGAAAATATAGACCTGAGTTCCAATAAACTCTAAAAATTCTCATAACCAGATGGTAATCGTTTAAGACTGTAAGCGAAGGATGCTCACTAGTAACTGAGTTGCTCAACTTTGTTCCTTAATGAAGTCAGTAAAACCTCCTTCATTTCGAGGTGGAGTAGCAGAGAGAGCAACAATATTAGCATCTCATGCAGTCATTGTTTCACTTGGGACAGAATAAAAAGTGTTGACGTTTAGAAGCAAGTGTCTTTCGATTACTCCATTCACACTGAGAGGCCTGGTTCAATTAGTTTCACGTGCAGTGCCTCAGACAGAATGCGTTGCTCACTTGGCAGTGAGGTGAAACTCATCACGTTCTCCTTGAAATTGCTTCACAGCATATCTCGTTTTTAACGGTTTGTGTCCTTCGGAAATTCCATTGAATGATATGTGATTCACAGCTACTGGTGCTGGAAAGCTCTCACATGCAAAACTCAGACTCATAGGAACGCACTCGCAGATGCAACCAAATATGCGGAACTGATGTACACATAACTCGCAATGGCGCTTAAATGTCGAGCACGACAAGGAAAGAAGAAAGTGGGATGAGAGAGAGATAGAGTAAATGAACCACCTTCATTTGCTGCAAACATAGAAGTAGCTATCTCTATTTGGAAAGGACACTCCCAGTAGAATAGCAAGTCCACAGTCTTCTGACTAATAAAATACAGCACGTTATACTGTTTTTTGAATATTCCACAGAAAATAAATTAGCACCCAATATCCGAAGGAAGTGTAGTGGGACGTCTAATAATCTCTTACTACACACATGGTTTATCACGAGGTATCTACGGGAATGCAATAAATTGGTTGAGACCGAAAATGAACCTGAAATATACCACATATTGTGATCTTACCAATTTTTTAAATCGACTGGTAACTTTGACACATTCACAACAGAAGGAAGTAAAAGATGATTATTTAAATAAAACTGAATTTTGAATATACCACATCATTACATAGGACTAAAAAGTGTAAAATAATTGCTCACAGTCCTATACATATTCTTATCCTTATAAAGATAATGCTGCAAATTTGTGATTGTGAACTTTTAGTATCCGTGATAGTTCTTGTAAGATTAAAAACGAAAAAGTTGAATCACATGCAATATAGCTTCACGTTAGTCAGCAGTTATGTATTGCGTGTGCCCCACGTTTTTCGTTTTAAATGTTTCAAGTATTTTCATAGACATTAAAAATTCACGATCACAACTTTCCAAGAGACTCTACATGATGTTCGTAATCCGTATGGAGCTATGAGAAATCATTTTATACCTTTCAGTCAGATTTAAAACAGTGTTACACTAAAAAGTGATTTTTCCTTTCAGTAGTTGTTTTCTGTTACTTACTCTTCCGTGGGTGAAATTTTATCTGTTGATTTCATACGTTTTGATGAGTTTACAACGGGGTCTGTGATATATTTCAGGATTAATTTAGTTTATGTTCACCTGACTTGAAAAATGTGTTGATTTCTCCTACGTTTATCTTTGGATGTTACCGTGTGAGAAAGAACATTTGACCTCACACGGATGCTTACCACCTACCGTTCATTCCGCGGCCCATTCGCGACTGGATCAGAGAAAGGAGGAGATGGCAGTGGTGCATAAAATACACTCCGACGCATACCAGGCAAGACAGTGAGTTAATAATGCATTGTCAGATATGTCTGATCTATGCTGGAAGTTTCAAGACTCTAGGTCACCTTTAAGTTAATTTAGAATCAATTTCGAAATCTGCTCCGAAGAGACTGACAGACAAGGAATCGAACTAACAGGAACGTGCTTGAAAGTAGCGCATTTATGGTGATGTGCCGTTAAAGATAAATCCTAAGAAGTCATGAACCGAGCAGAACTCAACTTTCAGATAATCAGTAAGTTGATAAATGCGTCTCAAGTCAAGTGTAGAAGTCTGAAAACTAAACTCCATCCGAACAGGCCAGAAAGTCTCAAAGTTACCGACCCACCGCCGTGTCGTCCTTAGCTGACATTCGTCGCTGGAAGCGGATATGGAGGGTCATGTGGTCAGCACACCGCTTTCTCGGACGTATGTCAGTTAACGAGACCGAAGCCGCTTATTCTCAATCAAGTGTCTTATCAGTTTGCCTCACAAGGACTGACTGCAACACGCTTGCCAACAGCGCTCGGCAGACCGGGTGGTCACCCATCCAAGTGTTAAACCAGCCAACAGCACTTAACGTTGGGGATCCGTCGGGAAAAGGTGTTATTTGGTCCCTGGGAAGAAAATGTATCACCAAGGATGACGTTTCCTTTCTCTTACACACTGAATCAACTTGTAATTCATTCTTAATCTCTACATTTCTGAAGCGATATATTCTGGTGCACACTATAACACTACGGAAAATTCTTATTTATCCTGCTCAAATCCTTTTGTATGGAAAATCAAGTTTAAGATTCAAGGAACATAGTAAGTACTGCCATTATTTTCTCAACTTCATCTTTCTCTCTTTCGTCGTTTTTTTTTTTTGCGCTTTTCTAATTGTTCTACAGACTGAGCTACATTTTAGGATGCTGGTTTTAATTTCATTCACTTAACCTCGTCATTTGATCATACGCGTGTAGCAGAGTATTAAAACATTTTCTCTGTTTATCTTAATGCCGTAGCTGATATTGCGTTTCCAAGCACTGACTGGGTCATCCACGTAGAAGCTGAAAAGAGGTGGAGACAGGTTACTTACTTGTCTAATTCTCTGTTTTCTTGTTACTTATTTAAACAAGTTTTTTATTTTCGATCATAATTTTTGTCTCTTTGTAACAGCTTCAAAAGACTTGATTAGACGCATCGGGAAGCCATTTTTTGCATTATTGACACATCACGCGTCTATTGCCTTTCTCAACAGCATTTTCATAATCTACAAACATTATAGCGTCTCTAACTTCAATTCTTTCCTCTTCTTTAACCGGTGCCTTACCATAAAATATACTGTCATTACAGGATAGTTCTCTTATAAAGCAAAAAATGCGCATGCATCAATACTCGATGTTAAATACAATAGTAAATAGCTAATGGTAAACCTTCCGTGTTGTAAGTCAAGGCACGTGAAACCCTTTTTTTCTGCCTTTTCTTCCAAATCTGTCGTTGGACAACTATTGAGGAGTCATGGTTCCGCCAAGTTTCGCGACTGACCTCTTGTGTCTGCAAGCCTTAGGGGAATAGGGGGCATCTCTCATGTTCAACGCTGCCTGTGGACAAAGAGCCAGGACAAATATGTCTTATGGACAGCGATCATACAAGCTGTAAGATTCAGCAGCAGCTAAACCGACTGGACGAGAAAGTAACCATTACATGAACAAAATTTTTGTTTCCTCGTGTACTGCTACTACATAAAACATACACAGCAATCAAATAGCATGTATTTCCACTACAGAGCAGAGAACGTCCGCTAAAAATAGGGCGATGGGGAGGGGATGTAGGCAACTCATATTAACTCTCTTGTGAAGTTCCGAATTACAAAGAGACTTCACGTCACATGCCACTACACAGCACCCAGTAACTGTTATGCATTTCTTCAATCATATTCTGAATTTTTATTTCTGTCTCGCTTCCGATACAGGATATCAATTTCTTTCTAGGGGAGGAAAGCTGCCCCATCTTCTTCTCGAAGGATACGCCCATGTTCCAGACCAGCAAAAATTAATTGTGTACATATATCTGCTGCTGGTGAATCACCCCGAACAAAATAAATCACCTTTATGATCTACTCTATATGCATTACGTAACATGATATAGTAGTCTAATATGTCCCAGAACAACGTCGCCGAGTAGCCACTAAAAATTTCATCGGGGTACACCAGTTACCGTAACCATATCCGACAATACTGTAAAACTAATCTCGAAGAATGAACATCAAATCTGATCGCTGGAAAGGATCGTTTCCTTCGGTAAAACGTATCTGGCCGACAAAACATCTAAATAAAGCTGGATACTAACGATTACAAATGTGAGGCCACAGCGATCAACAGCAGTAGTTTAAACTCGACGTCAACGGCAAATGATGTTAGTTTGGATAATAGATGACGGAGACAAGATATTGGCTCGCCACTTACGGTTTCGTGTAGCGTCCCACTCAACGCTATCTTTCTACGTTTTTCAATCTGATGACGGTCCTCAACAAGCAGTTCAGATATTCAGTTAATGGTCTTTTCTCACCAAGAAGAAGCATTACAGCACGAAGAATAGCACTACGAAAATCACACAAGCACAGTTTGTGCTTACGCAACACGATTCGCAATCGCAATGTTGCTTCTCAAATGCCGCCTTATGTTGCGATATTTCATTGTTGACAAAATCGTCTGGGACCCAAACTAAAGAACAAAGATAGCTCCTGATTGTACCGCAGCGCTTTAGTAGCCATAGGTAATACGTGGCTGATCTGTCTTTGTAACTTTCATCAATGATAATGTTAGTATGGAATTAAACATTTCAC
The DNA here is from genome assembly GCF_021461385.2 of Schistocerca piceifrons. NCBI lineage: Eukaryota > Metazoa > Arthropoda > Insecta > Orthoptera > Acrididae > Schistocerca > Schistocerca piceifrons. The sequence goes on from NC_060143.1 coordinate 169,427,040, forward strand.
AATCGGAATCATTATTTGCCTACTAAGCAAGACAAAAGAATAACGTATATTTGAAAATATCCCAATTCAAAGCTAATGTGATGATATAAGTCTCTATAATTTAGTGCAACCACACGCAGTACCTGAATGCCGACAGAATTTTGTAATAGATTTGCGTTCAAAGCAAGACGTCGACCTACACGACTACAACATATCTTTTTGACAGACCCATACGGTAGATATTTTTTTTAATATGCAGCGAAATAAGAGTGGTAACTGCTTGTGAGTATGATCAGATACGAAACAGTCACATCTTGTGAAGTTTCAGTGAAACTGAACTTTTAGTTGTACGAAATACGATTGCATCAGGCATTTCCCAAGAACTTATGAGATTTATGAACCGACGCACTGAGTGGGTCTTTGGGTCGTTTGGATATGCAGATACGTCTTTTTAGATCTTGAATAAAATTAGAATGGAATGAGTTAAACGTCGAAAGAGACTAAAAAACCACTGCGATGGTGTCAAGGAGCAACCTAGTTTGCAAGGACGACACATTCAATACGACGGTCAAATAATTTAGGAGGATGCATGCAGAAGGTGAAGCTGTATTTCGAAGCAGAATCGAACTGCGTATGCTGTAGTAAATACTGTGTCCCTAGGAGAATTAAGATCCTTACTAAAGAACATGTACACACATGTCTGAACACTTAGAACGTGAAACGTTATGTAATGGTACGAAAGTGTTACAGACATGAGACACAACACCCAGTTCCTAGGTCAGTTACGTACATGAAATAAGCGGAAAATGGGTGCAGAGTTACAAATAACGCGAGGGAGATATTTGATACAAATTAACGGAAATGTCGAATACTATTCATCCACCAAAAAGGAAGACTTAACTAATAAATGGTGCATACTTTTGAACATAATGTCAGAAAAACTAAAAATTTGAGGAAGCGAAATCACAAGATATTATCCATACAACAGTATCCATATATAATGCAATTATCTGCATCCATAATCCAAAACTACGTACTTAGTGCAAAGAAGCAGTAAACCATAACTCCTTTCCGCTGCAACACAACATGTAAATAGTAGACACCTGATTTCTGAAAAATGGGCAATACCTCTATAACAGAAACGCGTTTTTATGCACTATTTCTACTGGAACAAAACGTAATGTGCGCGAACAGAACTTTATTTTACTTGCAAGTGATCTGGTATCAGTTGAAATTTTTTTTATCCTCTCCTGCTCTTACGTAGCATTGAGAAGGTTGCAGTGTTTTTTGTTTTTGTTTCCGTTGCTCGTTACCACTTGGCTACCGACGTCCGACCGATGTTTGGTCATCTTCGCATCGCTTCATTGACCACTCAGTTACGAACAACGTAACCTATGAGCTCGGTGCACTGTAACTGTATTTGTACACAAAAGAAACAAAAGAGGCTAGATAACCTAGATACACAGATATACCCTTTAAAGGCGATCATATCCTCGTCCTCTTTATCGGAAGTTGAGCGACATCCTACACTTGCAAGGAGTATTAAATGTAAAATGAAGCAAAAAGTCTTAAACTGTGTACTGCTGACATATTCATAACCAGATATATGCCTTTTGGCGACAAGGCCCCTTTTAGTTGAATAAATGCTTAACTGCATTAGCGTCTGTGGGAAAGAGTGTAAGACCGAGAATGAAGTTTTCATCCTGCAACGAAATGTGTTTGAGAGAGAGAGAGAGAGATATACAGATAGACAGCCAGCAAGAGACCTAATAAAACCATCGTCAAAGACGGCGGCTTTTAGTGTAATGACTCGTGACATAGTAGGGTAGAGAGAGGATGGGGAATCGGCTGTCCACTTTTCAGTTTGCAGTCTAACGAAGAGGGAAGAGTTTAACCACATGCCAGCGGCCTGCGTTCCCTCACGTGTGTACCATCCGCCCCCACTCCTCCACTCTGTTACAGTACCAGACCATAATTTATCCCTTGACAACGTTATAATGCACTTAGACGTGGAACATCCATTTAAAAAGTTCCTTTATCCCCTACGTTTAATAATAAACATTAATTTTACAACCCCAAATATTATTTTCAATAATCTACGACTTTTCCAACCGCTGCAACGCTAAGAATATTTGTTCTCCAGAGAATTGAACAGGACAATTTTCTTCGGAAGCAGCATAACTAAACACTGGATTGCATTTTTTCTCAAAGCAGTCCGCCTGTCTGGACCATTAGTGTAATATTCATGCCAGCCCCTGCTCCTACTAAGCAAAAATAATCAACTAAAACAATTTCTTTCTTGATTCGTCCTATCTTTCCCTTGTTGGCTGGGCTATGAACAATATACACACTCTTGATAATAAACAGAAGCTGTAAGACATAACATGATTCACTATGCTAATAAGATGCAGAATAAAGTCGACATAAAGTCAATAAATCATCTCGAAAATGAAAGTTAAAAAATTCCGGAATTTAAAGAATGTAAAGAACTCAGCAGGCTACATCAGTTACCGAGATCATGCCAACGATTTAGTGAAAGTACTCTCGTAGATTGAATCTCAAGTCGCATTGGAAAGGCTTCCTTTTGTCTTTCTCGTTAAAATGTAGCTGAAGTGATTAAACATCCAAAGTGAAACCAAACATAAGCGATCTGATGCGAGAGCTACAGCGTTCAGCAGCAGTAGATTACAGTAACATCAACAGCAAAGGATGTTAGCGTGGCTAAGAGATGACCGAGAGAAGATGTTGACTGATCACTTACGGTTCCGTACTGCGTCAATCCAACGCTGGCTTTGTAAGTTCTTTTGTCGGAAGACCCTTCTCGACAAGCTCTTCAGATATTCAATTAATGAACTTGTCTCACCAAGAAGAAGCTCTAGAGCACAAAGAACAGCACAACAAAATCACGTAAGCACAGACACCTAATGTTGTGCGACATTTCATTGTTGACAAATTTGTCTGGGACGTAAGTCAGATAGCGACGGTTACTTCCGACTGTAACGAGACAGTTTACTAACCATACGTGTAGTACGTGACTGATCTGCCAAGCCCACAAATTCCCAGATCAACTGCAGTTCGGAAGTGCATGTACTATAAACTTTGAAATTTGTCACTTTCCCTGCTGACCACGTTAGTATCGGCTTTAAAGTTCTACCCTCAATTTCTTTGTTCCCTATTAAGGGAGATAAAGGAATAGCATTTTTGAAAATATTAATTTTAAATTAACAAAAGCCTCAGTTGCAGTGTTAGCTAGATTTACCTACGTTTCAGTTGGGATAACCCAAACTTCTTCAGAAAAAAAGGAACTGCGATTTGTCCATAATGGACAATGTCAAAAACTAAAAACTACAAATAGTAATACATCGTCATATTGCAATAACTTATCTGGGAAACAGCATCGGCCCCAATTCTCGACCGCAGTACAGCAGCAACGGATAAGTTATTGCAATATGACAGTGTATTACTATGTGATAGTTTTTATTTTTTGACGTTGTCGATTATGGACGAATCGTTGTCCCTTTTATTTTGAAGAAGGTTGGGTTATCCTAACTGAAACCTAGATAAATCTAGGTAAACACTGCAACTGAGGCTGTGGTTAATGCAAAATTAATATATATACAGTTGCTGACAGGGCCGCTAAATGTTCAAAATATTGGAAATATCCCAAAATGAAGCTAATATGCTGGTAGAAGCCGCTAATTTTCCGATCACCTACGCGTTGGTGCCTGGATAACTGTGTAATAATTTTGCTTCAAAAACAAGCAGTTGAGTTACACACATTATTTACATATTTCTTCGATGATTACAACGTGTCTCTTTGGCCACAGAGGTACCTGAAATCATCTTTTCATATACTGTGAAATGATGGTGGCAAATACTTATGAGTGCGAATATACATGAAAATTCACTTCTTTTCAAATTTGAATAACATTGGGAAAGGAGTTGGGCGAAATATGTTTGCATCAGACACTTAACACGAAATTTTGACATTTATAAGCCGACGCCCTGAGTGCGTCTGTGGTTCGCTGCGACGTGCCGATGACCCTTTCTTAAAGCCTGAATAATATTAAGACAGAGTCCGAATAGGGCGAGCGTCGAAAGAAACTAAGAAATAAGATGAGATTATTTCAAGAGCCAACTACACTTCTCAGAGATGACACATCTAATACAGTGACAGACGTGAAGAAGGTGCAGCTGCGTTTCGAAACAAAATCGAAATGCGTGTGCGGCAGTAAATACTGCGTCGCCTAAGAGCATTAAGATTCTTGCTAAAGAACATGTACACACACGTTTGTATGTTTGGAACGTGAAATATTGTGTGATGATACGAAATTGTTAGAGACGTGAGACAATGCGCACAATATGTAGGACAGTTACGTATACCAAAATTCGGAAACCAGGGTCAGAGTGGGACACATCAAGGTCATCGAAGCGCAATCTAAATCACATTATAAGCAAATTGTCCATACAATATTTTCCATAGTTTATTACAAACGTAAATATTCCACTAAAACCCTAATTCCTTGAAAATTGTCAAAACGTCTACAACAGAAACACATTTTTGTGCATGGATCCTACTCGAACAAAATGTGATGTGCGCGAACAGACACAGAACATAATTTTCCTTAGTAGCAGGTGGATTTCATTTTAACCTGTCCAGGTCTCGTGGTGCATTGTAAAGTTCGCAATTTGTTTCGCTTTTCTTTTCGGTGCTATTGCTCAAAGAGCTTCGTGACCTATCGTTACCAACTATAAAACATCTTTCTGAAATGCATTCAATATTTATTTCAGTGTCTAAAGAAGAAAAAAACTATCAAGAAATAAAAGCACTGTTTAAAGTACAACCTTCATCGACTTCTCCTTATAAATAGGCGCAATTCTGTAACGTGTTCTGAAAAGATTCATTTCAGGATGCTATAAACTCATGCAAAACAAAACAAAAAAATCCTTTATATTCACATAAAGAAAGGAAGCCACTCAGCAATGAATATTAAGTTGTGTGATAATACTGAAGCTGGGTTTGATTAATGGTAACATCATGGTGAAGGCGCAATACTTGACACTATATAAATCTAATTCATGAGTACCAATTTTTTAGTTCCACAATAACAATAAAGTCACTTTTACAATATTGCAAAACAAACAATTATTCGAAGATAAATATCTAAAAAGCTTTTATTTAATTGTTACATATAGAACTGGAAGCAGTTAAGTCCATAAATTATCTGGGAGTACGCATTAGGAGTGATTTAAAATGGAATGATCATATAAAGTTGATCGTCGGTAAAGCAGATGCCAGACTGAGATTCATTGGAAGAATCCTAAGGAAATGCAATCCGAAAACAAAGGAAGTAGGTTACAGTAGGCTTGTTCGCCCACTGCTTGAATACTGCTCAGCAGTGTGGGATCCGTACCAGATAGGATTGATAGAAGAGATAGAGAAGATCCAACGGAGAGCAGCGCGCTTCGTTACAGGATCATTTAGTAATCGCGAAAGCGTTACGGAGATGATAGATAAACTCCAGTGGAAGACTCTGCAGGAGAGACGCTCAGTAGCTCGGTACGGGCTTTAGTTAAAGTTTCGAGAACATACCTTCACCCAGGAGTCAAGCAGTATATTGCTCCCTCCTACGTATATCTCGCGAAGAGACCATGAGGATAAAATCAGAGAGATTAGAGCCCACACAGAGGCATACCGACAATCGTTCTTTCCGCGAACAATACGAGACTGGAATAGAAGGGAGAACCGATAGAGGTACTCAAGATATCATCGGCCACACACCGTCAGGTGGCTTGCGGAGTATGGATGTAGATGTAGATGTAGAACTGTTAAAAGGTGCAGTATCAGAATGTATTCACTAAAGTTTTCGTTAAAAGACCGATTAACCCTCGTAATGCCAAGACATTTTACATAAAGTGCAATTAGGCGGGGGGGGGGGGGGGGGGGGCGACATTGTGCCCATCCTGAAAAACTTTTATTTTAAAATTCGTTAATTGTTGTTGAATGATATTAACATCATGCTTTTTACAGGGCAACTGATATGCGATCTGGGTCCAGGAATTGAAAATACCTTTAGCACAGTCATACCGATAACAACACACTTTCAATAAGGTGTACTGCCGGTTTTATGAACACCACAAAAAATATAAAAAGCCAATTTCAGTCATTATGTTTGACTTTTTCTCTCAATATACTTTTTAAAGAGATACTGATGTGTAACTTAGGCCCTCAGCTTGGATATACTGAAAACGACCTTCATTGTAGGAAGTGACATCTACTAAGGAGACTTAAATTTTTCGGATGAGATTCAATGAAAAATTTAAAACATGCTAGGTGTATGAGAAAAGTAATGTGACTGATTTTTTATCTGCCAAAGTTTTATTTCAAATAACAGTATTGGTTCCTACACAGTACTTTCGTTCGGCAACCTTACGTCGGTATAATCGTTGTTACCAGGCTTGGCAGCAGCGCCGAAAGGATTTAAGTCGTAGGGCCTTAAATATGTCAGTCACATTCTTTCGAATGTTTCCAGAGTCCCAAAACGACGTCCTTTTAAGAAACTTTTAGTTTCGCTAACAGAAAATGCATCACAAGGACTCAGATCAGGTGACTAGGATGCCTGTGGGGCAACAGGAATGCCTTTTGTGGTGAAAAGATCCGTGATAGAAATTGCTGTGTTAAGTGGGACGCTATCATGATTCAACGTCCATTTGTCTGCATGTCCACTCGGTCTCACTCGGTTTAATCTCTTCCTGAACATTCGAAGCACATCCTTGTGTAACACAAGGTTGACAGTTTGTCCTGAATCAACAAATTCATTGTGCATGATATTCCACTGTCAAAAAAGTGAATACGAGCTGTTTTGATCTTAGATTTGCTCATTCGAGCCTCTTTTAGTGGAGGAGATGTCTCAGTATGCCACTCCTCACTTTGCCCCTTCGTCTCAGGATCATACTCAATAATCCTGGATTTATCAGCGATGATCACACTACTGAAACATTCGCAGCTAATGGCAGTCTTCGCAAGAAGACCAACACACGTGTTTCTTCAATTGTTGTTTTGCTCAATTGTGAGGTTTCTCAGCACGATTTTGGCACAAACATTCCACATGCGGAAATCTTCAGTCAGATCTTTGATTTAACGTGAAAAGGTCACCCATAATCTTTATTGTTAAATGTCCGTCTGGTCTCGAAAGACCATGCACACGTTCGACGTTCTCGTCGGTTATTGGTTTTGAATGCCTCCCTGAGCGAGATTTATCTTCACCGTGCTATCAGCCTTCCAAAAACGATTTGTGCCAGCGAAAAATTTGTGCTCTTGACAAGGAATGCTTCCAATAGGCCTGTTTCAACTTTCCAAAAGTCACATTCATTGATTACCCAAGTTTAACGATAAACGTGACTGAAAAACTTCGTTCTAAATTCCACTGTTCCATTACCGTAAACACGCAACGAAACCTCAATTTCAGTGATGGGAGCTCTCAAAAATCACGTGATTGATGTAATTAACTGAAAACCCACACTCTCAGAAAGGGACGATCACACCAGTGTACATAGCACTGCCAGATGGTTCGTGGTGCTGTCGGCGACATTACTTTTCTCACACCACTCATATATGGAATCTGGTAGCATAATTCCTTAAAAACAAAAATGTATTTCTCAAAGTCAAGCGTGTGAACCTTTCAAATAAACATCGTCGTTATGGGCTTTTGGAGGCGAAGGCTCACTCCTGTGCCCTTAATGACTGCACGACACAATAATTTACGCATTGGCTAGACCAATCAACACCTCATTAGATTGTTTGATCACTGGAAAAATTATGCCTGGTCGTCAGCAGAGGACTGTTCAAGCTGGTGGAAGCTCTGTAACGGTGTGGGATGTGTGCGTTTGCAGTGATATGGACCCCCTGATACGATTAGATACGACTCTGACAGATGACATGTGCATAAACGTCATGTCTGATCACCTCAATCCATTCATACCCATTGTTCATTGCGGTGCACTTGGGCAATTCCAGCAGGACACTGTGATACCCCGCACGTCCAGAATTGCAACATAGTGCATCTAGGAGCATTCATCTGAGTTTAAACTTCCTTTGGCCACCAAATTCCCCAGACATTAACATTACTGAACATATCTGGGATGCTTTGCAACGAGCGGTTCAGAAGAGATCTCCACTCTCTCATACTCTTACGCATTTATGGTCAGCCCTGCATAATTCATAGTGTCAATTCCACGCAGCACTACTTCACACATTAGTCGAATCCATACCACATCGTGTTGCACCACTTCTGCGTGCTCGCGGGGCCCTACGCTATATTCGTCAGTTGTACTAGTTTCTTTGGCTCTTCAGCGCATAATCCACTTCTAATACATTCACTTCAAAATATTTATGAATGGAATCACAGTATACATCACCTCAGTTGATCAATAAATATATAATACCAACATGTACATCACCTTCTAAACAATAATTAGTGCTATATGCACAGTGCATGAAGAGATAGTCATCACACTATTTACATACCTGTCATGAGATTTTTCAAACATCCCACAATCAGACCACATTTATTGTCTTCATTTCCAGTTTTACTACATTTATTTAATTTTTTATGCCTGACAATTTTTTATTGACACACAAAACTTCTTCCAAACATTTGTGCTAGACGTGTGGCTCGTAGTAAAATCCATTTTTCGACACTAAGTAAGAAAAGAGAGCTAGCAGTACAGCAAAAATTATTCGAAAACATGCTAGCAGTTCAGGAAATCATGTTCATCATGCAAAAACACACACACAAAAGAACTTTGTGTCCCTGGATGCACTGAAAACAATGAAGAATTATGTCGCAGTACACTAAATAAATTGCCTTTCACTAATTCGCCTACCTCTTCTCCACAGATACTCCAACTCCATTTTTCTTGCGAAGTTCAAAGACCTCATTGGCAAATGATGTAATATGACGGCGTGAACACCGTACTCAGTCACGATAGGCAACCCTTCCCTCATGCTTTAACATACCATCATTATACTTAAAACTCACTACACCACAGCCCAAGGCCATCACTTCTCGGTATGTCAAAAAAAGTGAGACCCTAAAATCGTATCACTAGCCAAATTCCACACTGTTACTGAATTCGGATGAAACTATTACCTTGACAAAGAAAATCATTACCTACTAGTCTTTCCATGTCTGCTCCTTTTCTGGTAATCATTCCTTTCACTTGAGTACACTGTAAAGAAGGAATAGTTCATAAAGCAACACCTTCAGATCTGTGAAGTGCTGTCACACACAATCCAGACGACTGGCTTCCAACACCTCGAACACAAGGTAAGATATATTTGAAAAGCTTGACTCTTCAGAGAATTGAGATTTCCCTGACTACCACTTATCAATAGGTCACTCAAGCATACAAAAGTAAAAATATTCAATTTCTCATAGGCATTTTTCATCCTGTTTTCAGCACACAAATCAGCTGCACACATCATTTGTCAATTATAGGCTATCCACTGAACATTTTTCTGTGGATGAGCTGAGCGTACCTCTACAAAATAGGAACTTTAGTTTCTATCTTGCCAACGTCAGAGATCTCAATTCCCTTTACCACCTCGATGCTACGAAACAGTCTTCTAATCCAATCACTATTACCATTCCTAAAATAATTGATTTCATTGCAATAACATAATTCGTATGATGCCTCCACTTTCCGTTCCCATATCTATCACAATATGTATCACATTACTGGTGATCATTATTCCAGTTCCTCTGTGGCCTCAGACTAGGATAACAAAACTTACTGTTGCTTCTACCACAACCATTCTTTTCAGCATTGTCATATTCTAAATCTTGGAGCAAAACCTCAAAACCCACTAACTACCCTTTCACCTGACCAGGAAGAATAATTTGGCTCAACTTGGGAGTAAATTTTACAAGTCAATTATAATTCAATTCAGTAGGATTGTAGGTATTAATAAAAAATTTATTTTTCCGCACCATGCATTCAAAGAATGAAGCAGGATTTACAAAATCAGTATTATTAAAATATTTCATAAACAAGTATGCCAAAGATTCTGTCTTGCGCTGCCTCAGACCAATCTTCTATTAGGAATATCTGATAAAACTCGTCATATGGCTCACAGTTTCTAGTCAATCTTAGTATTCACATACAAAGATCGCCTACCAAATAGCCACACACAAACTCAGTTCCTTGATCGGCTGCCCATGTAGAAGGAAATACAAAATCAAACTGCTCTAGCCAAGCATGAGGATCAGTACTATTTCATATAATCATAAAAACTTGAAATTTTAGAATAGGCAGGAAAGGGTTATATTGAAAACCATGCCTCATTTCACAGTTTCCATTATCATGATTAAAATGACCGTGGTTGTGAAGAATTCCCCTCCTTTCATAACAAGCTACAGGATCTCATTCATCTTCATGAACAGAATATAAATCACTATTATCTGGGACATGACCTCTGCTGTAACAATGACCCCGAACTTTTTTCAATTTTAGAAACTCTCTCATTCAAGTACTGACCTAACTCTTTATTCTCCTGTTACTCTCCATTTGATCTTCTCTTAAACTCTAAACGTCTGGACAGTTGCTTGAACAATATATTCATTCCAAAATAACTTGGCAACCTCACATTAATCATGCCTTAGAAAGATATCAAGGCTGTCCTACCTCACACGGAAATTATCTGACCCAGTTAGAAATAAATATCTTAGCACAGCTTAATTTGACCTTTTCAGCTTCACACACATACGGGCTGTTGTTATGTGGTCACTCATGTCATGTCAGTGATGTGGTACTGATTCAGAAATAGGTGCTACAAATAATTATAAGGTTAGTCGAAGGGAACAATGCTGTCCTTTGTTCACTAAGACAAAAATAATGACGATGATAAATCTTTATCTCTTTTCGTCATTGATATTTGCTGAAAACAACATAGCAGAGTTTGACACCAGATACCATAATCAAAAAGGGTATTGACATTGCTAGATTTGACTCACAAAAACGAGTAACTTTCGCAAAGTACACTGTTTGAACTTTTTGAATAAACTGACATACTCTCCAATCAATACATCTTTCAACAGTTGTAGAAGTAAGTTGTATAACTGGTTAGTAAACGATTCATTCTACAGTTCAAGAGAGTTCTTCGAGTGTATTAGTGTGGAAATTGAGTTTTAGGATTATGATTACAATTCTGCACAACTGCTTAATATAGAATAAATCATTTATATGTGCAAAGTGACCAGTAATTTTGTAGTGATTACTACTGGATCATGCCATTAATACGAATCAGATTTCACTAAATGTTATCTATGGCTAATAAAGACTCTGAATCTGAATAAAGTCCCAACTTTTTCGAAATCATTTACACAAGAATATACAGTACCACTTGAACTCTGATCAGCATTAAGAGCTAATTGTGCACCAACAATAGTGTAAGGAGCCACATATTTATTTGTCTTCTGTACCTCCTTATAATTCTCGCACATTGATTCTGCAATAAAATTACTTTCTTTAAAATTTGTTTTTAAACCTTATAATAATGTAGCATGAAGGTAAATAAATTATTTAATCTAATTACTTCTTATCGCGGTAGAGCAATCAAACAATCTGTCAATCCAGTCTTTCTTTCACGACGATTCTTTGAAATCTATAAATATTCTTCTAACAGCTTCTTCTGTCCACTTACACATCACTGCAGGGTTACTGGACTCTCTTCTACAGAAGCAACTCTGTTATTTTTTTCACAGCAGAGAACCTCTTGCACCTCTTACCTTAACCGAGCGGTAAGTGCACTAAATCTCTCGAAATGTCTTCCACAATGAATTCAAACTTCTGCACTAAATTCTGAATTCGCCTTTGTAGTAGAATAGCACTATCTCGTTGTTCACTGGGAACTGCCAGTAAGTTATCACTAAACCAATTGGTACTAATCTGTAACTTCACTCTAATTTCATTTCCACTAGTTCTGAGGCTAACATTAGATTCTAAGTTGTCCCATAATTCTTGGAACATTAGCATATTATTCTTTCTATAATTGTGTTTTGATACTGAATTACTTCTCTATTGCTCATCAACAGGATCTATAGAATCATTTTCCAGAATACCACAAGTAGTACTAGATTCAGAAATTGTATCAAATTAATCACGTCAGTGTAAACATTCAATCTTTGTAGGAATGGTGTACTAAAAGTTACATTATCGCTCCACAAACATTAATTATTCCTTGGAAAACGTGCGTTGATGATCACAGAAGCACAAGCAGCCTTAGGTGACAGCCTCTGTGCACAGTCGACCTCGTGCTAACTCCAGACATATAATTTTTTAAAGCCCAGATACATACTAATAATAATTAAACAAATGAATTAAATAAAAATTGTTCTATATCCCATTTTAACTGACATGCTCTAACAATACAAAAACAAATCAAGTCTCAAACCTCTTCAAAACCTCACCCTGTTCAAACACAGGTGAGTGTAGAGGTGGCAGTTTGAAAAAAACTTTAATTTTCAAACACTAATTTATTAAGCAAACTCATGTTACTTTTCCCACTAAAATGACATCATTTGTTGTAGAGAACCATACGTACTGCAGATATGACTCATTCAAATTGGATCTCAATTATTCGCTCCTATGGAGCAGGTAGAAAACCCACTACTCTAATCAATATAGCAAATCCAATTCTAATGAATAAGCAAAAACACCATGAAACGTAAATCCCAGACAATGGTATACACGAGTTGACAATAAATATTGTTATACATAACAAGAATAAAGACATCAAAAACAAACCAAAACTTTTTCCTGTATGCTGCAATATACGTCAAAAAGGTTGAATAGAGACCACCTCATCAGCACAAGCAAAACAGTGATCTCTGTACTGTAATGACCCAGCCTATTTCTCGTCGCTATGCATCAGGACGGGTGAGGGAAGTGTGAAGGAGAGGGCAGATTCAAATCCGAACTTGCAGTGAAATAGTCATAGCACTGACACAGGTCTGTTGAAGCCATACACATCACTCCGTCTAACCTCAGGGCCGCACTTTGTCGTTGAAACCTCAGCCGACCGCGGAAAGCGCTGACGCCTGTTATCCTGGGCCGCCGTGGCTGCAGCCGCGCCGCAAGTCGGCCGTCAACGACAAAGACGAGCGCTGGCTGTCCAGGCCCTCCCCCCCCCCCCCCCCCGTGCCCGTTGTCACCACTCGTACTCGTGCGCTTGGGTGTGGCACCTGACGGTAGGTGCCCTGATGACGACCAGCGATGTCGTAGTCACCCTCCAGAAATAGACGATGACGGTGGCCAAAAGTTCAAATGTATGTGAAATCTTATGGGACATAACTACTAAGGTCATCAGTCCCTAACCTTACACACTACTTAATCTAAATTATCCTAATGACAAACGCACATACCCATGCCCGAGGGAGGACTCGAACCTCCGCCGGGACCAGCCGCACAGTCCACGACTGCAGCGCCTGAGACCGCTCGGCTAATCCCACGCGGCCGGTGGCCAAAGACGTCTAGGTTTCTAGGAGACCACGAGTGCGCATCTCTCCCAGCCAGACTGTAGACATCTGGTAGTCCGTCAACCTAAGTAGCTCAGGGAGTGGAGACTGGCTGGGCCCAAGCTCCCCACATCACCGAAACTTCCCGCAAATCCCGCAGCCATCACGCCACAGACATGGTGTGCCTCGTTGCGAGGTTGCCAGCAGATTTCCATCACCAAGGGTGGGTCGTGGTTTCCCTGAAACACAAATGCCATCATTCTCTCCAGTTCATTAAGCAGACAGAATGGAGGCATTACTTGATGCTCTGATTTCCTACGCTCGATTACTTATAACCATATAACTACGCGTCCAACTTAGTACTATTATAGGGGGACGAGTATGTTTATTTCATGTTACTTGGCTTTCAGCTTTTCCTGGATCGCTGTGCCCCGAGCACGTATTTCTACACCCAGTTAAATTTTCAACGCGTGAGTTTCTCGGTGGCCCGTAAGTGTCTCTTATAAAACATCACCTCACTCTTGGTCATACTGTGATGCGGCATTGAGGTTCTACGTGGCTCGCTCGTCCCTAGTGTAGCAATCCTTCTGGCCGGAATGTTTTGTCGTAATGTCAAAAGTACAGTCCACCGGCTTACTCTATTAGCACTTCCGGCAGGTTTCCCTCTACTGCCTAGCTGCGTATGGGAATAAGACGTTTAAGACATTCGAAACGAGCGCGCCAAACTTTTTCGGAGTGCAACACACCTCCACTCTTTAGAAAGATTCGTCCCGGATCTTCCAGGACCGAGCCTTCCAGCCCTGAGGTGTCCCACATGGGTCCTTCCTTATCCACTTCCAGCATGAGCTTAGTCTCAAACTGCGTCCTCCAGGAGCTTACTACAATACAATCCTGAATGTAATGTTTTACCACCTAATACAGAACTTCTACTTCCATCAATCGTTCCCACGGCCATTGACTGCTAAACACTCATCTAGCAACTAGTGTCTCGGCTGATCTGTAGGTTAAGCCCTACTGCGATTATTTCATAAATTAATTATGCAAATACCTAGTAAAGACACCACATATTAGTAGATGCAAGTCATCTACGTAATCATGTGTTGACGATTTTCTTTAATGGTTTGGATATGGTGTAACATCCGCTCCACTGAAATTTTCCCCTGCTGTGAATCGATAAATCTGTGTAATGAATGCGTAAGTTCAGGGTTGAGGGCGGCATTAAGGTGCTCTAAATTATGGAAGTGCTACATCCTTAATGGCCCTTCTGGCCAATGCAGTGAATTCCGCTTTAGTGTAATGACAGTCATACAAGTGAGTGTACACCTAAGACAGAACCCCTTCCCAAGATGAAAGCCATAACACCTCGCTCTTCATAGAAATGATCGCTTTCTGAAAATGACCAAGTGCATCATTTAATTTCGGAACTGCTCCTAATCTGTTATCGCGGACAACGTTTTCATTAATTTATCTCCCGCATTTAACCAAGTTCTGCTCCTAAAAACAACAGGTTGTGGACAATATATACTCGCTATGGTAAGTGTGCTCTTAATTTACTGTGATTATGATACTCCTTCAGCACCTTCCTAAAAAACTTTAATTCCCTGTGCCTCTGTACATCAGTCTGAAACAAAATCTAGCAGTCTCCGAATTTCGTTTCTCTGATCTGTTGATTTCAATGTCCACTAATGTCTAATACGGAAGGCATCCGACTGAATAGAGAAATTTATACCTTAAACAATCATTTGGACGACAGTTAAGCATTCGTCTCCACTACCGATGATGTATGGCAAACCAAGGAACATTCCCATCATCCAGGGTGTCGTAACAAAGTCGCCAACTGAGGAAAGGAACCATCTATCACCCCCGTCCTCCTTCCGAAACGAGTAACTAACGACAGATAGCAATAAAAACAACAGTAACAAATACCTCACAATGACCCTACAATAATAAAAAAACACATGTGGCAACGACATGAAACAAAAAATTCCCTGAAAACAACGTAATGCAAAGATACCCATAAAACAAATATCAAGAAAAATCTAACACCAACATAGTATTTCAAATAATGTAACAACAGTGACGTCAGACCATAGGCATGCCTTGTGCTTTAAGCTGTCTAGACGATTAGGTTTCTCTTTTCCGGATAGGAGTTTCAACACCGACGTGCAGGGCAAGCAATCTACACGACATGGTATCCAGGCAGGAGTACCCCAAGGAAGCACCCTAGGGCCATTACTGTTTAACCTCTACATTAACGACCTCCCAGCTACACACAACACGACAGTGGCAATCTACGCGGATGACACCGCCATTCTTGCGCAAGATTGGAAGCCGTCCAACATTAACTCACGACTACAGACTGCACTCAGAACGGCGGAACCATGGCTGCTGAAATGGCGTGTTAGAGTAAACGTCGACAAGTGCGAAGCCGTTCTATTCACTAGAAGACCGTAGCAACTGTGCGAACATCAGCACTGCAACCCAGTAACACTACACACACGCCCAATACGCTTCCGCGAGAAGGTCAAATACCTCGGTGTCTGGCTGGACAGGAACTACTCTGGGGGGGGGGGGACCACATTCAACACGTAACCATCAAAGCAAACGCGGGGCTCAACCAACTCTAGCCTAGGCTTAACAGGCGTAGCACACTGAATAGGAGAGTGTCTAGGTCCATGTACATGACACTTATTTGATCCCTGATAACGTACGCAGCCCCTGTCTGGGGATACGCTGCCCCCAATCGCCTGCGCCGTCTGCAGCTCATACAGAACAAAGTACTCAAAATCATAAGCAACGCTCCGCCCCACACACGCATCGCGGACCTTCAACGGGAATACCGGCTAGATACCATCTCGCAGGTATTCCAAAAACTCTCCACACAACTGTACAACAACACGAGACACTCGCGCAACCCGTTTATCCTTTCTCTGGATAACTACGACCACAACCATAGATGGAGGCATAACAGACTAAAGACACTATTGGCTAGGAACTAAACATCTATGGTCCATATAGCACGCTAACACAACAGTACTGGCGAGCCCCTGCAACACAGCTGCTACTGGTAACCCCAGATGCTCGACCAGCCGAAAAACAGACAACCGCAGGGAAACCGTAGTGTACACAGCACGCAAACCAACCACACACACCCTACACTGTCTGTGAGCTGATCTATGTGATCTATGACCGATCGCCCACTAATGTACAGTCGTGCTCAAAAGTATCCGAACGGCCTGAATTGAATTTCGCCTGATTCGCATGCAACCCACATAACACAGCTGTCTAGCTCCTCCTCTAATCGCTCCTTCGCTCCTTGGTACAGTCGTTTGACTATTGAAAATGGTTCCAACACTGCTCTGCATCGCAATAACTAAAGATGATAAGTAATACCACGATACTAGAAATATCAGGGAACACCTTATCATAGATAAGACTGTCTTTAAGGCTTGTCAGGTCACATTTATTGCAATAAATGACATACCTGAAATGTCACCACTCTCATTATTACGTCAGATAGGTAACGCATGTAGTAAGCTCGTCGTATTCATGATTTCCTCTTCAAAGTACTTGTTATTTAACACAAAATTACATTAAAAAGCTATGTTATTCATGAGCAGCTAGTTGACAATATGTATGAACTTCAAATGACACTACAAACCGTCTCGTTCTGGATATGGATTCGGCATGACTAAGATTTCGTGACAGTCATTCCTGACTAGGCATAGAGAAAGTGATATACCTCGATTTTAGACAGTATCAGTTAGCAAATATCAACTCTAAATTACATAACGTAAAGACTTTTAACGGACGCGAATTCCTACACGGCATCTATTGTCCCTGTTAACGATCTACGAGAGATGTTAAATATTGCTTCTTCACATGTCACGTACTTCAAAGGCCGTGAGGTAAAATTATGTGTCGTACAGGGATTCGAACCCAGAACCTAATCGGATTGCTGTCGAAGCACAATCAACTGTGACATGTCGGATTTTCTCGGCATTAGCTGTATGTTTTAACTGAAATGACGAGATGAAACATTATTTTTTTCCTTCCCAGGACTCCAAACCACCACCTATCGCTATCATATTCTAGAGAAAACGAACGTTAAATATGGTTTTTTACACAAGCAGCGACATGTGAGCATGTTTGAAGTACAAATAATATGAAGAAGAGTTCAGTGCTGACTGGGAATCGAACCCAACACATATCATTGTTTACTACACACAAAGAGACGTCAGATACCGAATTTTTCTCCACCAGCAGCTCGGAATAATATCTTTGAACTTACAGTGATGTCTCAAATAGTTCTGTGTCCCACTGGGAGTCAAAAAGTCAGATATCGCTAGTGTTGACAACGAATGAAAATGCATTAAAAATCAAAATTATTATCCACCACCAGATAGTTATTCTCATGCTAGAGCTTGATAATACATGATGAGAAGTTCAGTGCCGGGTCAGGATTCGAACCCATTCATGCGCAATATGTGGAGATGTTGAGGGATCTGTAGTTTTGAACAAACAACAAATTGTAGTCGAACTGTATTGTCACGAAGGGATCAAATTACGCGTTAAGGGCGGTCTGAGTTGCATTCCAAGTTGAGAACCAATTTTATCACAATATTGAAGCTCAAATAAAAGATGGAATTAGTGTCCTGTGACCCTACATAGCGTTTATTTCGTCACTAGAAATAAATAACTAGTACGAGAAAGGCTACTGGTGATAGATTTCACACATTTCGCCACTCGTGGCTTTATTGAGGTTCAACCTAACGTCTACTTGGTAGAGAAGGAATCTCATGTTTAATGTGAATTTCAGAAAACAATTATACCTTCTTCACTTGGTGTAGCCAGACGAGAATATAATCTGTCTCTCCCTATTAAAAATTATTGACAGAAGGTCGAATCGAACCCGGAGCATCATCATAGGAACCTATCATCAATCCGACAGACCACCAAATCCTCTTTCTGCGGACTCATTTTTCTATCATAATACTTTTGCGGCACACTCGATGAGAATTCTGACACACAGGCTACCTGTAGTGGTTTGCAGCATGTTCATCAGGCTACATTCATTTGCTTGGTAGACCGAACCGCCATGATCTAGCTGCCTCGGCTACCCAGTGCATACATTCGACTCTATTTTGTAACCAACGAAATAAAATGACTCAACTGCCACCTAAACAGAAATTCCAACAGTGTAGGGTGCAGAAATTTAAATAGGAAGTGTTCCTTTCCATTTGAGCTACTCTATTGCGCTGTCTGCTTGTTGAAAACGTCGCGCAGTGGAAAAGAAAAGCTGTGACTGCCTGTCTCTCAGAAGTCTAGATCCGGTCATACGCATTATCTCACAGCACTGTGGAATACGGAAGCCCTGGAGGAACTGTTGTTGACTTCTGGAGGTGCTGTAACTGCAGGATAGATAGGTAGTAGCGTAACGGTAAGTGTCGTGCACTGTAGGTAAGACGTCGCGAGTTCTGTTACATTCGCTGCTACATTTCTTTTTAAACGCCATTGTGCAGTCCGCTGAAGTTATCAATTTAATGGAGCTTTGAACATAATTCCCTTCAGTTCTCAACCCAAAATAGCCGCATCTGGAAATAGGGCTAACTTCTCCGACATTTAGTTCTTTTCAGGTTTAATAGACGGCCAGGCAGCAGATGCATCTCGAAGCTTTTGTATTATGTATGGGGAGAGCGCATCGTGTCAAAATAGTCAGAAAAGTATTTTCTACATTAGCTCTCGTCTGGTAGTGCCATTTTACTCTACTTCAAACCTTGTTTGACAGCTTTAACTCAGAACAAGTTTTCTACATGCATGTAATCAATAAACTGCATGTGCATTGTCAGACTGTTATAGATAACATCAGAGAATTCGCATACATCGTTGACGAATAATTTCTCTCTCGTGTTTAGTATTGTTTTAACAACACTAAAAGAAACCTTACGAAAATTGTGCACTGTATTATAAGAAATGAAATAAAACTATCCA
The DNA here is from genome assembly GCF_021461385.2 of Schistocerca piceifrons. Classification (NCBI taxonomy): domain Eukaryota; kingdom Metazoa; phylum Arthropoda; class Insecta; order Orthoptera; family Acrididae; genus Schistocerca; species Schistocerca piceifrons. Next base: position 169,446,527 of record NC_060143.1, read on the forward strand.
TGATAGTCTTACGCCGAAAGTCTGTTTTAATAAAACTGAGTATCTGTAGACGAGCGTGCCTGTATCGGCACAGCCGGCCGCGGTGGTCTAGCGGTTCTAGGCGCTCAGTCCGAAACCGCGCGACTGCTACGGTCGCAGGTTCGAATCCTGCCTCGGGCATGGTTGTGTGTGATGTCCTTAGGTTAGTTAGGTTTGAGCAGTTCTAAGTTCTAGGGGACTGATGACCACAGATGTTAAGTCCCATAGTGCTCAGAGCCATTTGAACCATTTTGTATCGGCACGTATTAGTAAAATACTACTCAATTAGATTTCGATTGCGTCTGTGTCTAATTGATATGCTGTGTAATACTCAACAGGTATGCAAATGTAGCATTTCATAAATAAAGTTATGTATTCCTAGAAACCCAAAATTTGCTTGTCAGCAGCGGAAAGGGGCGTTATCTTTTGTGCAGCATTGTAAGTTTTTCAACATTGCACTATGAGCTGAAAGTATTTTCTTAAGATTTCCTTATCGACGTTTGATCTGACTGCTTGCAGCTCTATCATAAAACAGATAAAAACTTCACAGGCAGCCAGACGGGAAGCGCGAACGATAACAGACACTTATTCACAGGTCAGCACGTCCCCACAGAGCTGGTGAAGAGGCATCAGTTGCGCTTTCCACTTACGAGGCCAATAGTTGCTTAATATCGTCACTATTTAAAAGACGAGATTAGCTGCAAATTCCACGTGCAACGGCTTTCCTGGGCTGAAAACCGTAGATTTACAATCTCTTGTTACACCTCGAGCGATAATAACTCTGATTATTCAATGGAAATGACAGGAAAAATCAAGTGAACTTTGAGGTTTCATTCCGTACATACCAGGAAGTAACTCGTCGATCACAGAGTTGCCAAACATACCTTGCCTTGTTGCCAAATGTCAGTTACAGTACCACCAGGAAGAAGACGAACCGATGTTACCCTATAGCGGGCTGGGAAGTGCTGCTACGGCCTGGAATACGTAATGCGTCTGATTCGCATTTCTGTAACTGGGTTTAGGGACTGGAGCGTAGCTATCAATAATACTCAGAACTGACTGCAAACTAAGCATCATAAATCAGTAACTCTCGTAGTTGTTTTAATATTTCTGCGTAATGGTCTTTTCAACATCCGAATTTCCGTAATATATAGTGAAAGTTCAGAACTCCTGGGTATGCACCAACGCTCAGGACCACATAATGAAACTGTCTTCACCGTTGTGCTGTATTCCTTAGATTTTATGCGGATGGGCATCTTGTTCTCACAGAGAATACCAGTGATGTGTCTGAATCGATCCAGATCCCTATGGTTCCTGCTCGCTCATCTTCTTACCTATAGTCGAGAACCTAGATACAGGAATGTGTCCATCCTGCTAAGTGTTTCAAGAGCCTTCCTTGTATCGACCGCAAGCATCTCATCGACAGCATATTGCATTGCCCACGGTACAATCTTCTGTAATGAACACGATATGGTAAAAATTACGGTAACAAAGACCAAGTATTTAACTGAATTAATTTATTATGTGCAGCACGGATGATCACTAAATTCACTCAAAGAAAATTAAATAAATGATTGAAGGGAGCTTAAATGAGTAGCAATAAAATTTAACTGATACTCTGTGTTAATTCTTTCGCGAGTGCATTTTTTATAGCAACTCAGTGAAGAAAATTTTTTGCTATGATATTAGAAATGTCTTCAGCTGACTGTATTTATTTTTTAATAATTTTACTTCCGTGATATAGGACCAAAAAATAAGGTGGTACATATATCATCACGCTATCTTTGTGAGGTATTCAAATTGGTTGTAAATGGATTTCCCACTTCCCTTTTGAGTGCTACTATGTGTTGCCAACAGACGTAAACAATAAAAATGAACAGTGTTTTCTGTTTTTATATTATATTTTCTTTAACTTTATTTTGAAAATATTTGTCACCCATATTAATGTTGTCTTACCACAGTGATAAAACAATCCTTCAAACATTATCAGTGAATAAAGGTACAAGCTGATCTAGGTCGCAATAACGTTTCTTGCAGGTGGGAAGCAATGTTTTATGAAAACCGTAGTAATCCCACGACAAACAAAAACTGATTTTTGTAGCAGTTTCCGTACACCTTGTGGAATGTACTATCACAAAATGTCAGGCATAGACAGAGGTGGTAATCGTATTCACAAAAGTTTTAGGATACCCCTAAGTTTATGGTATGTATGCTTCCCAAGGACCACAAATGACAGATTAATTTTGCGAGAAGTATACTTCCCTAGCTCCTTAAAGAAGCAACACTAGTGGTAACCATACTTGTCAATAACCATTAATACACCGCTTTTTGTTGGGATACATACTTCTCACAGTCCTGAAGGCTGTATTTCACAACAAACTAAAACTGCAGCTGGTGCAGCGGACTGCCACTAGATACCAGGAGCGTACAGAAGTGTAACACATATTCCCTTACACACTGTAAATAAATACTTCAGTGGTAAGTACATCCTCTAAGGGTTACAATAATCCAACAATAGATATGAATAGCATTGGCTCTACACTACGCATGAACCAGTACCGAATTTCTGGGAATCATAAAAGGATAAGGCCCCTGTACACATATTCCAGCAGTGCATTAACTAACATGAAATGCATGAGAGAATGATGAAATGGAGTGCATAAGACATTAGACAGAACGATTGAAATATTTCCCTATAGTTATGTTGCAACACGTGAAAAATAAGCGATCTCTGAGGCTCTGCAATATCATTTCAATGAATGCTAGACTGTGCCAGCAATTAATCATCACTGCAAGACACAAAACGATAGCAATTTAAATATATAAACATATAAATATGTAAATATCTAATGCATTTTGTATTACAATGCACTGAAAACAACTGTAGCGGTCTCACCAAATCCCCAACTGCAACATCATCTTCTGATCAGTTTCAGACATCATGACCACCACGTTCAGGACACAAGTACGAATTTAAACTGAATTGGCTAAATGACACGAGTGACCTACATAACACGTGACTCTCCGTTGCTGTAGGTGAGTCACTAATCTACACCAGTGTTTCGCAAATATATTGCTCAGAAGCTTCGTGACCTATCGATACCAACTATAAAATATCTTTTTGAAATGCATGCTATATTTATTTATCTCTCTAAAGAAGAAAAAACTGAAGAAATAGAAGCACTGTTTAACGTACAACTTTCATCGACATCTCCTAAGAAAGAGGGGCAATTCTGTAATGTGTTCTGAAAAGATTCACGTCAGGATGTTATAAACGGATGCAAACCAAAAAATAAAAAAGATCGTATATATTCACATAACGAAAGGAAGCGACCTAGCAAAGGATATTAAGTTTGTATGATAATACTGACCTTTGGAGAAAAGAGAACCACTTGCATGAATATCAAGAGCTCAGATGGGAACCCAGTTCTAAGCAAAGAAGGGAAAGCAGAAAGGTGGAAGGAGTATATAGAGGGTCCCTACAGGGGCGATGTTCTTGAGGACAATATCATGGAAACGGAAGACGATGTAGATGAAGATGAAATGGGAGATATGATACCGCGTGAAGAGTTTGACAGAGCACTGAAGGACCTGAGTCGAAACAACGCCCCCGGAGTAGACAACATTCCATTAGAACTACTGACAGCCTTGAGAGAGCCAGTTCTTACAAAACTCTACCATCTGGTGAGCAAGATGTGTAAGACAAGCGAAATACCCTCAGACTTCAAGAAGAATATAATAATCCCAATCCCAAAGAAAGCAAGTGTTGACAGATGTGAAAATTACCGAACAATCAGTTTAATAAGTCACAGCTGCAAAATACTAACGCGAACTCTTTACAGACGAATGGAAACACTGGTAGAAGCCAACCTCGGAGAAGATCAGTTTGGATTCCGCAGAAATGGTGGAACACATGAGGCAATACTGACCCTACGACTTATCTTCGAAGAAAGATTAAGCAAAGGCAAACTTACGTTTCTAGCATTTGTAGATTTAGAGAAAGCTTTTGACAATGTCGACTGGAATACTCTCTTTCAAATTCTGAAGGTGGCAGGGGTAAAATACAGGGAGCGAAAGGCTATTTACAATTTGTACAGAAATCAGATGGCAGTTATAAGAGTCGAGGGACATGAAAGGGAAGCAGTGGTTGGGAAGGGAGTGAGACAGGGTTGTCCCCGATGCTATTCAATCTGTATATTGAGCAAGCTGTAAAAGAAACAAAAGAAAAGTTCGGAGTAGGTATTAAAATCCATGGAGAAGAAATAAAAACTTTGAGGTTCGCCGATGACGTTGTAATTCTGTCAGAAACAGCAAAGGACTTGGAAGAGGAGTTGAACGGAATGGCAGTTTCTTGAACGGAGGGTATAAGATGAACATCAACAAAAGCAAAACAAGGATACTGGAATGTAGTCGAATTAAGTCGGGTGATGCTGAGAGAATTTGATTAGGAAATGAGACGCTTAAAGTAGTAAAGGAGTTTTACTACTTGGGGAGCAAAATAACTGATGATGGTCGAAGTAGAGAGGATATAAAATGTAGACTGGCAATGGCAAGGAAAGCATTTCTGAAGGAGAGAAATTTGTTAACATCGAGTATAGATTTAAGTATCAGGAAATCGTTTCTGAATGTATTTGTATGGAGTGTAGCCATGTATGGAAGTGAAACATGGACGATAAATAGTTTAGACAAGAATAGAATAGAAGCTTTCGAAATGTCGTGCTACAGAAGGAGGCTGAAGATCAGATGGGTAGATCACATAACTAATGAGGAGGTATTGGATAGAATTGGAGAGAAGAGAAATTTGTGGCACAACTTCACCAGAAGAAGGGATCGGTTGGTAGGACATGTTCTGAGGCATCAAGGGATCAGAAATTTAGTACTGGAGGGCAGCATGGATGGTCAAAATCGTAGAGGGAGACTAAGAGATGAGTACACTAAGCAGATTCAGAAGGATGAAGGCTGCAGTAGGTACTGCGAGATAAAGCAGCTTACACAGGATAGAGTAGCATGGAGAGCTGCATCAAACCAGTCTCAGGACTGAAGACCACAACAACAACAAACATGATAATAACGAAGCTAAGTTTGATTAATGGTAACACATGGTGAACACTCCGTGCTTGACATTACATAAACCAAATTGATGAGTACCAATTTTTTAGTTCATCAATAACAATAAAGTGACTTTTACAATATTGCAAAACAAACAATTATTCGAAGATAAATATTGAAAAAGGTTTTATTTAACTGTTACATACAGAACTGTTAAAAGGTACAATATCAGAATTTAGACATTAAAGTTTACGTTAAAAGACCGCTTAAGCCCCGTAAAGCCAAGAAATTTAACATCATATGCATTACCATGAGGAAGGGAGGAATGGAGGGATGGGGGGGGGGGCGACATTGAGCACACCCTGAAAATTTTTTTAAAAAAATTCGATAATTGATGTTGAACGATATTAACAACATGCTTTTTAAAGGGCAACTGATATGCGATCAGGGTCCAAAAATTGAAAATTCATTTTAGCACAGTCTTAGCAAGTACGACACACTTTCAATACTGAAGGATTTTGAACACAAAAAGTATAGAAAAGCCAACTTCTGTCCTTGTTTTTGACTTTTCCTCTCAATATACTTTTTAAAGAGATACCGATGTTTAACTATGGCCCTCAAATTGGAATTACTGAAAAAGAAAATCATTGTAGGAAGTGACATCTAATACTGAGACTTAATTTTTTCGGTTGAGATTAAATGAAAAATTTAAAACATACTATGTGTATGAGAAAAGTAATGTTACTGACTTTTTATCTACCAAAGTTTTTTTCGAACAACGGTATTGGTCTCTACACAGCAGTTTCTTTGGGCAACTTTACGTCGGTAGAATCGTTGTTCCCAGGTTTGGCAGCAGCGCCGAAAGGCTTTAAGTGGTAGGGCCTTTAATATGTCAGTTGCATTCTTTCGAATGTTTCCAGGGTCCCAAAACGACGTACTTTGAAGAAATATTTTGTTTCGCGAACAGAAAAAGCGTGACAAGCACTCAGATCAGGTGAACAGGGTGCCTGTGAGACAACAGGAATGCCTTTTGTGGTGGAAAGATCGGTGATGGAAGTGCTTGTGTGAAATATGGCGCTTTCATGATTCAGCATCCACTTGTCTGCGTGTCCAGTCGGTCTCACTCGATTTACTCTCTTCCTGGGCGTTTGAAGGACATCCTCGTAAAACACAAGGTTGACAGTTTTTCCTGAAGGAACAAATTCATTATGCATTGTATTCCTACAGTCAATAAAGTAAATAAGAATTGTTTTCATCTTTGACTTGCTCATTCGAGCCTCTTTTGGTGGAGGAGGTTTCTCAGTATGCCACTCTTCACTACGCCCCTTTGTCTTAGGATCATACTCAAAAATCCTGGATTCATCACCTGTGGTCATACTTCTGAAACATTCGCAGTTAAAGGCAGTCTTCTCAAGAAGACCAACATACATGTTTCTTCGAATGTTGTTCTGCTCAATTATGAGGTTTCTCAGCAGGATCTGAGCACGAAAGTTCCACATGTGCAAATCTTCAGTCAAAATTTGATTTAAGGTGAAAGTGTTCAAGATTGACAGGTCACCGATTATCCTTATTGTTAAACGTCTGTCTGATATCACAAGACCATGCACACCTTCGACATTTTCACCGGTTTTTGAGTTTGAAGGCCTCCTTGAGCGAGATTCATCTACACCATGTTCTCAGCCTTCCAAAAATGATTTGTGAAAGCGAAAACTTTGTGCTTCCATAGTCCAGTTTCCACTTTTCAAGCGTCACACTCACTGCTTACCCATGTTAACAAAAAACGTGACTGAATAACGTCGTTCCGCTGTTCCATTACTGTAAACACACAACGAAAACCCATCTTCACTGATGGGGGCCTCAAAAATCACATGGTTGATGTGAAGATCTGAAAACTCGGACTGTCTGAAAGGGATCATCACACCAGTATACATCACAGCCAGATCGCACGCAATGTTATCTCCGTCATTACTTTTCTCGCACCATACTTATATGGAATCTGGTAGAATAATTCCTTAAAAACTAAGATATGTTTTTAAAAGTGTCAGCGTGTGAACCTTTCAACAAAACATCATCGACATGGGCTTTCGGAGGCGAAGGCTCACTCCTGTACCATTGATGACTGCAAGACACAAAGCTTTATGCCTTGGCTAGGCCCGTCAACAACCCATTGGACTGTTGATCGCTGGAAACATGTTGCCTGATCGGACGAGTCCCGTTTCAAATTGTATAGAGCGCATAGACGTGTACAAGTAAACCTCATGAATCTATGGCCCTGCATGTCAGCAGAGGACTGTTGAAGCTGGTGGAAGCTCTGTAACGGTGTGGGATGTGTGCAGTTTGATTAATATGGAAACCCTGATCCAGCTAGATACGACTCTGACAGATGACAAGTGCGTAAGCATCCTGTCTGATAACCTGAAGCCGTTCATGCCCATTATGCATTCCAACGGACTTGGGCAACTCCAGCAGGACAATTTGATACCCCACACTCCAGAATTGCTACAGAGTGGCTCCAGAAGCACTTTTCTGAGTTTAAACACTTCCGCTGTCCACCATAAATGCAAAATCACCAAAACGCATCTTTAACATAGCATCATTTTACATAAATCTCACTGCACCACGAGCCAAGGCCATCACTGCTTGGTATGTCAACCAAAAAATCCGACCCTAAAATTGTATCACTAGAAAAATTCCATTCAGTTACAAAATTCTGAAGAAGCTATATCTTCGACAAAGAAAATCAATACTCACTTGTCTCTTCAACTCTACACCTTTTCTGGTAATCATCCCTTTCACTTGAGTCCACTGTAAAGAAAGAATAGTTCAGAAAGCTACACCTTCAGATCTGTGAAACGCTGGCTCACTCAACACAGACGAATGGCTTCCCACACCCAGAACTCAAGTAAAATAATTTCATTCACACGTATTTGACACTCTGGGTTCTTCAGAGAATTGAGATTTTCTTGACTATCTCTTAACAGCCTACAAACGTAAATATACTCAGTTTCTCATTGCTATTGTTCATCCTGCTTTCAGCACTCAAATCAGATACACACATCAACTGTCAATTATGTGGCTATGCGGCTCTGGGCTATCCACTTGCACATTTGTCTGTGGATAAGTTGAGCGTACCTCTACAAAATAGGAATTTTAGTTTCTATCTTTTCAATATCAGGGACTACCATTCCCTTTACCACCTTGATATGACGAAACAGTATTCTAATCCAATCACTTCTACCACTCCTAAAATTGTTTCTTTCACTGAAATCATGTGATTTCTCTGATGACTCCATTTTTCGTTCTTGTATCTATCACAATATGTATCACATTGCCGGTGACCATTATTCCAGTACCTCTGTTGCCTCAGGTTAGGAAAACATAACTTACTATTGCATCTACCACAACCATTCTCCTCAGCTTTGTCATACTCTAATTCTTGGACCAAAATCTCAAAACCCACTAACTACCCTTTCAACTGACCAGGAAAAATAATCTCGCTCAACTTGGGAGTACATTTTACAAGTCAATTATAATGCAATTCAGTAGGACTGTAAGTTTTGTAAAAAAATATGTGATTTCAACACAATGCATTCAAAGAATGAAGCAAGATTTATAAAATGAGAATTACTATAATTTTTCATCAATACGAATGCCAAAGATTCTGTCTTGCGCTGCCTCAGACCAATCTGCTAATAGGAAATGGTTCAAATGGCTCTGAGCACTATGGGACTTAACTTCTGAGGTCATCAGTCCCCTAGAACTTAGACTTACTTAAACCTAACTAACCTAAGGACATCACATACCCATGCCGAGGCAGGATTCGAACTTGCGACTGTAGCGCCTAGAACCGCTCGGCCACTCCGGCCGGCTGCTAATAGGAATATCTGATAAAACTCATCATATGGCTCAAAGTTGCTAGTCAATGTCAGGGTTCACGTCCTTAGGTCACAAACCAAACAGCCACATACAAACTCAGTTCTGCGAACCTCTGGCCATGTGGAAATAAAAAATCAAACTGCTCTAGCCAAGTATGAGTATTTCATGAAATTCTAAAAACTTCAAATTTCCGTACAGTCAAGAAATGGTTTTACTGAAAACCATGCCTCATTTCGCAGTTTCCAGCATCGTGATTATAATGACCATGGTTATGATGAATTCTCCTCTCTCCACAACGAGCTACAGCATCTCATTCATCTTCATGAACAGAATCTAAATCACTATTATCTGGCCCATGACCTCTGCTATAAGAATAACGCCGAACTTTTTTCAACTTTAGAAACTCTCTCATTCATGTATAGGGCTAATTCTTGCTTCACCTATTACTCTCCATTTGATCTTCTCTGAAACTCCAAACGTCTGTACAATTTCTTGGAAAATATATATTGATTCCAAACTAAAGTGGCAACCTCACATCAATCATGCCTTAGAAAGATATCAAGGTTGTCTTACCTCATACGGAAATTATCTGATCTAGTGTGAAATAAAAATCTTGTTGTTGTTGTTGTGGTCTTCAGTCCTGAGACTGGTTTGATGCAGCTCTCCATGCTACTCTATCCTGTGCAAGCTTTTTCATCTCCCAGTACCTACTGCAACCTACATCCTTCTGAATCTGCTTAGTGTATTCATCTCTTGGTCTCCCTCTACGATTTTTACCCTCCACGCTGCCCTCCAATACTAAATTGGTGATCCCTTTATGCCTCAGGACATGTCCTGCCAACCGATCCCTTCTTCTGGTCAAGTTGTGCCACAAACTTCTCTTCTCCCCAATCCTATTCAATGCTTCCTCATTAGTTATGTGATCTTAGCACAGCTTAATTTGGACTTTTTCAGCTTCACACACGTACGGACAGTTGTTATGTGGTCACTCACGTCATATTAGTGACGTTGTGCTGATTCACAAATAGGTGCTACGAATAATTGTAAGATTAGTCCAAGGGAATAACGCACCCCTTTGTTCACTATGACCAAAATAATGACGATGATGAATCTTTTTTGATAAACTGCCACACTCTCCAATCAATACATCTTTCAACAATTTTAGAAGTAAGTTGTATAATTGGTTAATAAACAATACATTCTACAAATCAAAAGAACTTTTCGAGAGTAGTAGCGTAGAAACTGTGTTTTTGGATTACGATTACAATTCTATACAACGGACTAATATAGAACAAATCGTTTGTGTGTGCAATATGAACAGTAATTTTGCAGTGATTACTACTGGATGATGCCATTAATATAAAACGCATTTCACTAAATGTGGTCAATGACTATTAAAAGCTCTGAATCTGAATAAAGAACTAACTTTTTTGGAATCATTTACACAAGAAGGTACAGTACCACTTGAACTCTGATCAGCATTAAGTGCTAATTGTTCAACAATAGTGTAAGGAGCCACCTTTTTATTTGTCTTCTGTACCTCTTTCTAATTCTCGTACATTGATTCTGCAATAACACTTCATTCTATAAAATTTGTTTTTAAAGCTTATAATAATGTAGTATGAAGGGAAATAAATTTTTTGATCTAATTATTCTTAACTGGGTAGAGCAATCAAACATTCTGTCAATCCAGTCTTTTTTTTCGCACCGATTCTTTGAAGTCTGTAAATTTTCGTGTAACAGCTTGTTCTGTTCACTTGCACATCACAGCAAGATTAGTGGACTCTCTTCTGCAAAAACAACAATGTCATTTTCTTTCACAGCAGAGAGCCTCTCACATAATTCAGAAAGCAGCTCTTACCTTAGCCGAGTGGTAAGTGCACTGAATATCCTCGAAATGTCTTTTCGAGTGAATTCAAACTTCTGCCCTAAATTGTGAATTCGCCTTTGTAATGGAATAGCACTACCTCGTTGTTCACTGGGAACAGCCAGCAAGCTTTTAATAAAGTAATTGGTACTAGTCTGTAATTTCACTCAAATGGTTTTGGGGCTAACTTTTCATTAAGCCCCTTCACAATAGACGCCTACTTCTCCCATAATGTTTGGAACATTTGCATATTATTCGTTTTTTAATTGTGTTTTGAAACTGAATTACTTCGCTATTACTCACTAACAGGAGCTATAGAATCATTTTCCACAATATCACAAATATTACTAGATTCATAAATTGTAACAAATTAAACTCGACAGTGTAAACATTCGACCTTGGTAGGAATGATGTACTAACAGCTAAATTATCGCTCCACAAACATTAATTATTCATTGGAAAACCTACGTTGATGATCACAGAAGCACAAGCAGTGCTAGCTTACAGCCTATGTGCACAGTCCATCTCATGCCCACTCCGGACATATAATTTTTCAAAGTCCAGGTACATGCTAATAGTAGTATGAATTGCTCTATATCCTCTGTTCAGACACAGGTGAGTGTAGAGGTGGTAGTCTAAAGAAAACTTTACTTTCCAAACACTAACTCACTAAGCAAACTCATGTGACTTTTCCAACTATAATGAAATCGTTTGTTGTAGAGTACCATATGTAATCCAGATATGATTCCCTCTAATTGGATCTGCACTATCGGCTCCTATGAAGCAGGTAGGAAAACCACAACTCAAATCAATATAGCAGATCCTGTTCTAATGAATAAGCAAAAACATCATGAAACGTAGATCTCAGACAATTGGTACACGAATTAGTAATAAGAATTGTTATGTGTCACAAGAATAAAGACGTCAAAAACAAAAAAACATTATCCTGTATACTGCAACATACGTCAAAAAGTTAAAAGAAAAATCTCCTCATCAGCACAACAAATTCAACGAAAACAATGATCTCTGTATTGTAATGACCCGGCCTATTCAGCGTCGCTATGTATTAGGATGGGTGAGAGGAATGGTCAGGGAGCAGCCAGATTCACACCCGATCTCGCAGTGAAACAGGTATAGCACTGACAGAGGTCTGTTGAAGCAGCCTTACACAGCACTCCGTCTAGCTTCAGGGCCGCACTTTCGGCGTGAAAACTCAGCCGACCTCGGAATGCGCTGACGCGCCTATCACGCCCAATGACACCTGTTATCCTGGGCCGCCGTGGCTGCAGCCGCGAAGCCCGTGGGCCGCCAGCGACAAGGATGAGCGATGCCCTAGTCACCTCCCAGAGGTAGACCAGGGCGGTGGCGAAAGACGTCTAGGTTTCTAGGAGACCGCGAGTGCGCATGCATCTCTCTCACCTGACTGCAACGTCTGGTAGTCCGTCGGCCGAAGTTCCTCAGCGGGTGGAGACTGGCCGGGCCCAAGCTCCCCAAATCGTCGAAACTTCCCGCAAATCCCGCAGCTATCACGCCACAGACATGGTGTGCCTTGTTGCCAGGTTTCCAGCAGATTTCCGTCACCAAGGCTGGGTCGTGGTTTCTCTGAAACACAAATGCCATCATTCTCTCCAGTTTAATAAGCAGACAGAATGGAGGCATTACTTCATGCTTTGAGTTCCTACGCTCGATTACTTATAACCATACAACTACGCGTCCGACTTAGTACTATTACAGGGGGACGAGTATGTTTATTTCATGTTACTTGACTTTCAGCTTTTACTAGCTCGCTGTGCCCCGAGCACGGGTTCCTACACCCAATTAAATTTGAAACGCGTGAGTATCTCAGTAGTGCGCAAGTTATAAAACATCACCTCACTCTTGGTCATACTGTGATGCGGCATTGAAGTTCTACGTGGCTCGCGCGTCCCTAGTGTAGCAACCCTGTCCGGCCGGAATCTTATGTCGTAATGTCAAAAGTACAGTCCAACGGCTTACTCTATTAGCACTTCGGGCAGGCTTGTATCTACTGCCTAGCCGCGTGTGGGAATAACACGTTTAAGATATTCGCAACTCGCGCACCTAACTTTTTTGGGGTGCAACACACCTCCCCTCGAAATATATGTCCAGAATCTTCCAGGACCGAGCCTTCCAGCCCTGAGGTGTCCCAAATGGGTCCTTCCTTATCCACTTCCAGCATGAGCTTGAAGGTCTCCAGGACCTTACTACAATACAATCCTGAATGTAATGTTTATGCCACCTAATACAAAACCTCTACTTCCATCAATCGTTCCCACGGCCATTGCCTGCTAAACACTCGTTTGGCAACTGGTGTCTCGGTTGATCTGTAGGCTGCACCCTACTGCGATTATTGCATAAATAAAATATGCAAATACCGAGTAAAGAGACGACATATTGGTAGATGAAAATCATCTATGTACTCATGTGTTGACGATTTTCTTGAATGGCTTGGACATGATGTAACATAGGCTCCACTGAAATTTTCCCCTGCTGTGATTGGATAAATCTGTCTAATGAATGTTTAAGTTCAGGGTTGAGGGTGGCTTTAAGGTACTCTAAATTCTGAAACTGAAATACACTTAATGGCCCTTCTGGCCAATGCAATGTATTCCACGTTAGTGTAATGGTTGTCATACAAGTGGGTATGCATTTAAGACAGAAATCCTTCCCAAGATGAATGCCAACGGCACGCTTCATAGAAATCACCACTTTCTGAAAATGACCAAGTGCATCATTTAATTTCCGTACTTCTCCTAATTTGTTATCCCCGACAACGTTTTTATTAATTTATCTCCCGCATTTAACCAAGTTCTCATGCTACAAACAACAGGTTGTGGAGAGTCTATACTAGTTGTGATAAGTGTGTTCTTAATTCACCGTAGTTAAACTGCGACTATGACACTCCTTTAGCACCTCCCTAAAATAGTCACTTCCCTATACCTCTCTATATCAATCCGAAAAAAAAATCTCCCAGTCTTCGATTTTCATTCCGATGAGCTGTTGATTTCAATGTCCACTGATGTCTCATAAGGAAGACATCCGACTCCCTAGAGAAAAACATACCTCAAACAAACGTTTGAACGACAGCTAATCATTCTGCTCCACTCCCGATGATGTACGGCAATCTCAGGACCATTCCCATGATCCAGGGTGTCATAACAAAGACGCCGCCTGAGGAAAGGTACCATCTATCACCCCCGTCCTCCTTCCAAAACGCGTAACTAACGACAAATAGCAATAAGAACACCAGTAACAAAAACCTGACAATGACCCTACAATAATAAAAAACACATGTGGCAGTTACATCAAAACAACGAGTCCACCTGATCACAACACAATGCAAAAATTAGTTATAACACAAATATCAAAAATAAATCGAACTCCAACACAATATTTCAAATAATATAACAACAGTGACCTCAGACCATAGACATGACTTGTGTTTTAAGTTGTCTAAACGCTGAGGATCCTTCTTTCCACCAGTTACACGTAATCGTACCGGGTCGGTCACAGCGTCCAAAGTACCCTTAAACTGTTTAACCAGACTGACGTGCAGGATAGACACTGTACGTTTTGGTAGGAAACTTTACCTTCCCGTTAACAGTTGAGGTCATATCCACGACCTGGTACGGCTCGTGGTATTTGGTCAAGAACTTATTTGTCTTTCTCTTTGGTATATAGAGCCAGTACCTAACACACACTGCTCTCTACGATACTGCGGCGGCCTGTCAGTGGCCCTGTTTCGTTGGTTCTGGCGTTTGAGGGCCTCTGTGTCCCGGTTTTGCACGTTTCTCCACACCTTCCATATTCTTCTCACAAAATTATTCATTGGTTCGAATTCTCTAGTAATTTAGGACCTCAAAGTTCAAAATGAGGGGGCGTTTTCATCCGGTGCACTACCTCAAAGAGTGACATGAATGTTTCCATATGAACATTTGATTTGTTCACGCAAACTACATATGGAAGATAGGTATTCCAGTGGTCGTGTCTGGTATTCACGTAAAAGCTTAACAGTTTATAAATGGTCTTATGCTCCCGCTCCATCCTGCTTTTAGTTTGTGGGTAGTACAGGCTCGTTCGCAACTGCCAAGTATGCAACACACGGCACAGCTGGTTGTAGGTACCGAAACTAAGTTCGTACCTTGGTCTATAACTAAGGTATCAGGCACTCCAATCTTCAGTATCCAATTGTTAATAAATACTTGTGATACAGTACCGGCCTTTTTATCTGGAATTGCTATCGTTACTGGATACCGTCAGAAACATTGATGATCGTAAGCACGTACGTATTCTTTACAGGTGTTAGTTCTATCGTTAGCAAATGTCTAGAACAAGCATTTAAAATGGCTTCGACGCCTCTGGTAACCTCTGCTAAGGGATTTCTGGTGCAAAGCATTCACTCTCTGAGATCATGGTACACAGTCTTTGATATATGTCATCACGCCACTCTTCCTGTTCCCCATCAAAACCATTCCGCAATACGCCCATCAGTTGATCGTAGGTCACCATGGTCTGAAAAAACATGCTCGTGAGCCTTTTGTAACACTTTCTTTTTTAAATGTGTGGAGCAAATCCTGATTCACGATAAAGTGCGGCTGTGACTTAAAAGCTGACACTCTTTACTATTTGCCTGCGCTTGCTGCTATTCCAATAGACTCGTGTCCAGTGCAGTCAGCATGGCTATTTGGCGACTTTATGTATCTGCGTTTGTGTCACTGTCTTACACCGATTCACAGTAATTAGACTGCAACTATTTTACTGCACAGGTTGTAGAATTTCTAGAACAATGCACTGTAATTTTTTTCACATTAATCAATAGGTTAGTTTTAGTTTTTGCTTATTTTGATCTATCTGTCGTTTGCCATCGAAAGTATCTGTATAAATCTATCTCGTGTCTCATTTATGAGTGGAGCTCTGATATCGCAAGGCCAGACTGGAGACGGTAGTCCTGCGTAGACGGCGCTGAAATGCGGCAATTATTGTGTATGAGGAGCACGGGGCGTCGCGGAGGCTGGGCAAGGTTCGCTACTGCCAAGGATAGCACGCATAAGAGCTTATGAAGTGCGACCCTTGCACGGGAACCTGCCGCGGAACACTTATTATTACTATATTAAGGGCATCACTTGGTATGCCTAGCAACAACAAAACAGGGTCCACACATGCCGTCTTCGAGAGGACTACGGAACTCGATCAGAGATGGGGCGCGTCTTGCACACAGACGGTCTGGTGTAGTAGCAGCTGCGAGGCTGAACACCTCCTGCCGCTTTCTTTCTCCCGACGTAAGATTCACAACAAAGTGCTACCTCAACGTCTGCTGTGTACGTGCTGCAACAAATGTCAATCTCGTGTGCCGTGAAACCAGTATTCAAGGCTTTCTTTTAGTGGAACACCACGTCATTGAGCCACCATACATTATACTTCAATAATGTGTGTTTCATTTTGACTTCAGTTAACTGACATCAATAAGACAAATGTCAATTTTGCTGTGCATTGCCCTCCAGTACACATTCACAATTCAGTAATGTGTGTTTTTCGTTTTTGCTATGAAACCTCCGATATAAAGTTCAATTTTGTTGTTTACTCGTGTCATGTATATTCTCCCATGATGTTCAAGCAATTTTCCTGTGTTATTCGACACTTGGATTTAGCTGTAGTTTTTTGCTTAATGTTAATTTTACTCAATTTTTTTTAGCTGTGACACATTTACACTTGGTTCCTCTTGTAATGTCTTATTGTCTTGTCAGTCAGATTCAGTTTTCTGTTTTAAAACAAGATTCATTTAAACATTGAGACCTGTGTCACAGAAACAAATGCTTAACTTCTAAACTGTTAGACTTCAGTTACAAATGTTGGTTGCTTGTTTGCCCATTTGCCTACCGGTTGTTTGCCCCATTCTTTATTCTCCTTTTTCTTTCAATTTCGATCATATTTACCACTGTCGATGTCCCTTTTCAGCAAAAATTTTTCAAATTCTGCGTTGGTGGCATGGTTAAGGCCCGCTTGGGTGTGTCCTTTCAAATCCACCCCCTGCACAATATTTTCTACGGGGTGTGTTTGTGATAAAGGGTCTCTACATGAGCCTCTTCATCGTTTTGTTTAACATTTTACTTAATGTACTCTCCTCACGTACATCAATTCTAGGCATAAACTGTAAACTACATTAAAAGAACCTGAGCAGCAGGGTGTGTCCAAGTGACCACAAGGTATATTATATTTATTTCACTTCACATTTAATTAACTTTTTTATAATTATCGGAGGCCCACACGCATATCCAATACGTCTAAGTGCAATACGTCAGTATATACGTCCTTCCTGCTCTCACCTGATCAATCAAAAGCATTAATGAGAGTGTACAAGATAAAATTCAGTACGTACATATGTGGGAGTAAAAGTAGTCTGCTACTGTGGCAGAATAGTCAAACCTATAAATCACGTACCAGGTAGCAAAGGGGCTTTTGTTCGAACAGAGGTCTTGTACAGTTTTGCACCACACTAAAGGCACCTCTCTGGGAACTTCAAGAGCACAAGACACGTGCGTTCCAAAAGATTTCGCTCAGTAGTGTTCCGGGAGATGTGACACAGGCCACTAAGTGTGAGTCTGAGTATTCATAGTTAATTCTTATCTTACTTTCGTAGACTTTAGCAGCAGTCAAAATAAACGTCCTGCTCTCATCGCTCATTGCTCTTTGAGTGGTATATGGAACTTTTGCTGCTAATTTTGAAACATTATGAACAGTTGTACGTAGCCACGCATGCAAGCTATTGTTCTGCTCCACCCTTGTCCAGACATGTGGACGTGTGATGTATCTTCTCAGCTCAGTCAGATTTAGTTCGTTGTTGATCTTATCAATAGAGCATAATTGAACACATTTCAGTAACTGAGCTAATTTCGATTTCAGCTGGTTATCTAGTTCCCAAGTGCCTTTGTTGCCTCAGCAGGTGTTAAGTACGGATTTGAGAGCCATACGTTCGCAGATCGTGTCTCACAGTAATGTATCCTGTACAATTTCCTTAGCTATTCTGAAGTTTACCACTTATTTTATGCAGAATTATTGTTCGTGACGACAACGTGTTCGTGGATGGTAAGAACCGTTACGTGTCACGGTTACTGATCCTAGGGGTAAAAGATCCAAATTAGTCTCAGAACTTCTTCTATGGTGCAACTATTAACAGTTCACTCTTGCTGATGAATTTTTGTTAACTTGCTTCGTGCACTCAAGCCAAGAGGACGACTGTTTGCCAATCACTTGCACACTGGCGAAGTTTTTCTTTATTCTTGTATTTGTGCTGAATCTCTATTATATGTTTATATGTACGTGAATGTCGCTATTTAAAGATTCCTCTAACCGTTCCATGATTAATATTAAATGACAAATCATGCTGTGGTCTCAAAAACGCAGCTGTAAATGTAATTTTGTAACTCAGCCGTGAGCGTTATGAAGAATAGCAACAGTCAGCCATTTACTAGTTGTTTAGTTTATTAGTTTGTTCAGTTCTGTCTTCAGTAAACGTGATATCTTTACCAGAGCACATGCTTACGTATTCTCTCTCAAACTTCCATTTTTACGTCCTACTGCTATCTCTTGTACGATAGATAAATATGGCCAAGTTATTTATTTAATATTTATTCAACTATCATAAATGTGCAGATCCAGAAACACAATTTATTAAAACATCAAATGTTTTTCTTTAATGTATATTCAGATACCGTCATCCCACCTTCCATGTTAATAGTTAGTTCATCTTTATGAACACTTTCAGCACGATCATCGATCCCCAACCAGTTCCATCACGTAAAGATACCCTTAAAAATCACGTCTTGATCGCGATAGCCTTGCGGAATCTTTGACGGTTTGCCGTGCCAGATGCTTAAACAATCACGAGACGAGGTAGTTTCAGATTGACAGGGAAGGCGGAAACAGCAGCTGATGGCGCGAGGACGGCCTACAGTCCTTCAACCCTGACATATTAAACTTTGTCTCGGAGAGTGGAGATCTGATCAGTACGAGGTAGGTATTTTGGTCAAAACAACTTTCTTCTACAGACCAGGTCTACATCCTCCGGGATAGAGTTTAATATCTCAGGGCTGAACTTGAAGTTTCATTGAACAGCCTCACTTGCTTTTTAATTTGTGTAACTCGCACTCTGGAATATTTTCACTCGATGAGATTGCGTACCAAGGGGACGACCGGGTTGAGCATCTGGATCAGCTTGCACGTTCCCGCTAAATGAGGGACCAACTTAGAAAATGTGGTTATGTCACACAGACCACAGCCACAAATATATCGAATAGAAACGTGAACACCGACTCTCTCTGTCTGCACCCATGGCGAACCTTATTATAGGGTTGTGCCAGCCTCCAGTGTGGTAGCCTGATGTTCTTTCTGCGGGTATACCATTACTGATTAATGCCCTCAGGGGTGACTTTATCCTGCGATAGATCGTTCACAGACCATAAATTAGCCAGTGTGGAATTCAGAGGATAACTCCACATCAAGGAGACGGGTGTTGCCTTAAGAATCTCGTGATAGCCCGAATTAAAGGTTAATTTCTACCTCGGAATAGACAAATCTCAGTAGTGCTGTGATTCAGCGTGAAACATCCTCAGCGCAAATTTCAAATTCACCTCAAGGTTCAAAAATGGTTCAAATTGCTCTGAGCACTATGCGACTTAACTTCTGAGGCCATCAGTCGCCTATAACTTAGATCTAATTAAACCTAATTAACCTAAGGACATCACACACATCCATGTCCGAGACAGGTTTCGAACCGTAGCGGTCCAGACTGAAGCGCCTAGAACTACTCGGCCACACCGGCCGGCAACGGAAGTATGGGATACAAATATTATGTACGTAGCTCCTTCTGCCATCGGTAGTACTACTGTCTACGTAAGAACAGACTATTAGTGGTAGCGGAGGGCCGCGCGGAGTGGCAAAGCGGTTATAGGCACCCTGTCACGAACTGCGCGGCCGCTCCCGCCGGAGGTTCGAGTCCTCCTTCGCGCATGTGTGCGTGTTGTTTTTAGAATAAGTTAATTTAAGCTAGTTTAAGTAGTGTGTGCGTCTAGGTACCGATGATAACAGCAGTTTGGTCCCTTAGGAATTCACACACATTTGAACATTTTCGGTAGCGGAGGCGGAAGAAACAACACATGTAAAATTTGTATCCCGCGCTTCAGGTGACCTATATAGTTCAACTGAACAACAGGATATTAATGCTAACGAAAACGAAGAAATCGACGTACGCTAAATTTGTATCCCGTATTGCAGTTAACCAATACACTTCGAATGAGGTTCGAGATACAACACATATAAATGTGACGAGAGGTATTCGTGCTACCAATATTTCCATCCATTTTTTCTCCTTCATTTTCCACAGAAATAATACGATACAAACACGCGATATCATTAAGGTGAGCCAGCCGGGGTGGCCGTGCGATTCTAGGCGCTACAGTCTGGAGCCGAGCGACCGCTACGGTCGCAGGTTCGAATCCTGCCTCGGGCATGGCTGTATATGATGTCCTTAGGTTAGTTTGGTTTAAGTAGTATTAAGTTCTAGGGGACCGATGACCTCAGAAGTTAAGTCGCATAGTGCTCAGAGCCATTTCAACCATTTTTGAACCTTAAGGCAAAAATACTACTTGCCTTGATAAATGTCAACTATATTTTTCATATCTCGTATTCCTTTATTTCTGAACAGTCTCGTCAGCTCTTTCATGTGTGTAATAAATGCTCTCTGGCCAATTCTGACGTCAATGGTCAAAGCCGACGGGTTGTCACTAGTCTCCAAACCAATCATCACCAGATACGTTAACTGAAGGATCACCTGATGTGGAACGTTAATGCATTCGCAAGTTCGTCAAAACGTTCCAATAACCACAAAACTTCTACCATTTGTGGTAATTCAGCTACGGCCTTTCAGCCCTGACATACACTACTGGCCATCAAAATTACTACACCACTTAGATGAGGTGCTACAGACGCGAAATTTAACCGACAGGAAGAAGATGCTGTGATATGCAAATGATTAGCATTTCACAGCATTCACACAAGGTTGGCGCCGGTGGCGACACCTACAACGTACTGACATGAGGAAAGTTTCCAACCGATTTCTCATACACAAACAGTAGTTGACCGGCGTTGCCTGGTGAAACGTTGTTGTGATGCCTCGTGTAAGGAGGAGAAATGCGTACCATCACGTTTCCGACTTTGATAAAGGTCGGATTGTGGCTTATCGCGATTGCGGTATATCGTATCGAGACATTGTTGCTCGCGTTGGTCGAGATCCAATGGCTGTTAGCAGAATATGGAATCGGTGGGTTCAGGAGGGTACTACGGAACGCCGTGCTGGATCCCAACGGCCTCGTACCACTACCAGTCGAGATGACAGGCATCTTATCCGCATGGCTGTAACGGATCGTGCAGCAACGTCTCGATCCCTGAGTCAACAGATGGGGCCGTTTGCAAGACAACAACCATCTGCATAAACAGTTCGACGACGTTTGCAGCAGCATGGACAATCAGCTCGGAGACCATGGCTGCGGTTACCCTTGACGCTGCATCACAGGCAGGAGCGCCTGCGATGGTGTACTCAACGACAAACCTGGGTGCATGAACGTCAAAACATCATTTTTTCCGATGTATCCAAGTTCTGTTTACAGCATCATGATGGTCGCATCCGTGTCTGGCGACATCGCGGTGAACGCACATGGAAGCGTATATTCGTCATCGCCATACTGCCATATCACCCAGCGTGATGGTATGGGGTGCCATTGGTTACACGTCTCGGTCACCTCTTGTTCGCATTGACGGCACTTTGAACAGTGGACGTTACATCTCAGATGCGTTACGACCTGTGGCTCTACCCTTCATTCGATCCCTGCGAAACCCTACATTTCAGCAGGATAATGCACGACCGCATGTTGCAGGTCCTGTACGGGCCTTTCTGGATACAGAAAATGTTCGACTGCTGCCCTGGCCAGCACATTCTCCATATCTCTCACCAACTGAAAACGTCTGGTCAATGGTGGCCGAGCAACTGGATCGTCACAATACGCCGGTCACTACTCTTGATGAACTGTGGTATCGTGTTGAAGCTGCATGGGCAGCTGTACCTGTACACCCCATCCAAGCTCTGTTTGACTCAATACCCAGGCGTATCAAGGCCGTTATTACGGCCAGAGGTGGTTGTTCTGGGAACTGATTTCTCAGGATCTAGGCACCCAAATTGCGTGAAAAAGAAATCACATGTCAGTTCTAGTATAATATATTTGTCCAATGAATACCCGTTTATCATCTGCATTTCTTCTTGGTGTAGCAATTTTTATGGCCAGTAGTGTATTAAACTCTATCTCTGCGTCTGGGGACCTGTTCTGTACTTGGCCAATTTTGGGGTGATAGTAAACTCCATAAATTTGCCTAAGCCAAGTTTATTTCGGTGAGCTTGTTACTGTAAACTGTGTGCTTGTCGCCTTAGCATCGTGGTACTCCAGCCAGTATCCCCTCAACTGTATTGCTGTATTTGTTGCCTGTAGCTGTTCATTCCAAAATAACTGAAGCTTATTTCGTTGGTGAAGCTTTTTTGTAAAAGGAGCAGCACTTTTCATTTCAATTATAATGGACAACTACGGGTGAAATAATTCTCGAGAATGAAATTTTGTCATGTCTTTTTTTTTAGAAGCAGTGAAGATTGTTTTAATAGGAGCCACCCTCTTCCCTGCAACAGTTTTGGGCAAGCATTACTACAACATTTCTGGGCATTTAAAGTTTCTCTTGTCTGCCAGCAAAAATAGGAAAATTTACTTTTATAAGAGCTATTATTTTCAGAGCAGTTATTACGGACTATCATTTAGAAAAATAATTTTGGAGTATTGAAACTGGTCCTGTCGCCTTTTACTCTACAGTTATTGAGGATTGTATAGCCCATTGCCATTCTGAGTTGCGTCTACAGATAGTTTGCTTATTATCATGTATAGTGTAGTCATTGGGAGATGTTTTCACCAATTTATGCCCGTGTTGCCAGTTGTTATGTACCTGAATGTGTCCTTCCTTTGCCCACGGATTGCAATTCTGCGCCGGCCGTGGTGGCCGTGCGGTTCTAGGCGCTTCAGTCCGGAACCGCGTGACTGCTACGGTCGCAGGTTCGAATCCTGCCTCGGGCATGGATGTGTGTGATGTACTTAGGTTAGTTAGGTTTAAGTAGTTCTAAGTTCTAGGGGACTGATGACCTAAGATGTTAAGTCCATAGCGCTCAGAGCCATTTTTTGCAATTCTGCACAACCGATCCCGTCTCTTGGATTATCACCGCCTGAGCGGGATCTGAATTGTATTCATATAACTTCAGTTTATTCTAAACTTACGTCAACAAAGGGCGTAACGCATTCGTTGCGTGTTAACTGCCAGTTTGTGGTGAATTTTAATAACATTTTTTAAATTTTATATCCGAAGTCAATTTAAGGTATTTTGAAGTCTACAAAAAAAGGGAATTTTCAGTCATTGCCGAAATTTTATAACCAAAAGACAGGTTCAGGTAATATGGAAAAAATTTTCTTGTTAAGAGTTTGGTAAAATTTTAGAAAAAATAGGGATGAAATAATTTTTGTTAATGTTCTGTTGCATAAAGCAGCGTTGGTGCTGTCAACGGTGAATGCTCTTACTTGTTTTCTGGCCCATTCGTATACATTCAACAGCGTTTTAGGCTAGTTAAAGAGTGTGCAAGACATCGCAATATCGATGCTGTGCAAACAGTAAAGCTGTGCAGTTGAGCATAACGATAAGGCCGGTGATCTCTGGATACTCATTATATATAAATATTTTTGTTTGTACATACTTTGCTTATACTTTTTGTGTATTTATTAATTCAGCTAGTCACAGTAAGTAAGTTCCGCCACTTAGTGCAGTGCTGTTACTTATGTGTCTGTCGGACCATTTCTATGTACGTTAACACCTGTAGTGTTCAGGAAGTCTTGAGTAACTCCTGAAGTTCCATTCGACACTTCCAAACCAGAAACTACATTTACTTATGATTAATTAAAGTCCCCGCCCAGGTTCGATTCCCAGCGAGGTCAGTGATTTTCTCTGCCTCGTGATGACTGGGCTTTGTGTGATGTCCTCAGTTTAGTTAGGTTTAAGTAGTTCTAAGTTCTAGGGGACTGATGACCATAGCTGTTAAGTCCCGTAGTGCTCAGAGTCATTTGAGCCATTTTTTGATTAATTAAAAAATGTGTCTCTTGTAACCCTTAGGCGCACTGTAACATCACAACACTACCACTAGTTACTTGTATGGAATATTAATTTTATTTTGTGTAGAATGAAATCAGTGAAGTTCAGGGGAGAGCAATGGACTTTTGAGCCAATCGTTGCCGGGCTTTAGTTCCAATGTATACTTCGCCCATAAATGTGTCTTAATGTTACATGGTTATTTAATTTATATTAGGTCATAATACAAGCATTTATGTAACAGTGCAACTGCACAGAGCATCAGTGGAGACAGATAAAATAGACTATGTGTTTAATTTGTTTGGTACTTGCTCGTGAATTAAATGATCTCACGATTACTGGTCTTTTGTCGTGATGAAGAAGGATATCCTATGTACTGATAGTTGTGGCTGTCTGTGTATAACATTTCTGTCGGAGATGGACATTTAAAAAGATAACAAAATGGCTCTGAGCACTATGGGACTCAACTGCTGAGGTCATTAGTCCCCTAGAACTTAGAACTACTTAAACCTAACTAACCTAAGGACATCACAAACATCCATGCCCGAGGCAGGATTCGAACCTGCGACCGTAGCGTAAAAAGATAACATTCTCATATATTTGCCTCTGTGCAATCACACATGTAAAAACAGAGAAGGAGGAAAAGATACTCGTATATCTTTCATGAAAGTATAAATTTTATTTCATTATTTGTTTAAATGGATTTGAATGATATTAAATCTTCATTAAGATTATTTCATAAAGATACATTTAACGTCAGAAGTACGAAAACATTTTACTTATTCATTTAATAATTTATTCAGTTTAAATATTTGTGAGTTTGTGTCCCCTGCACTTCTCAAACAACAGATTTAGTCCTGATTTTTTTTCTCTTCCAGCTCCTCCAGCATGTCTATGACGACGACTTATCAGTGAGATGTCCTTCTGAGTCACTGTACGTGGTTCCACAATTATATGTTCATTAGCCAGTGAGCCAGTATCACCATCCACTTTGCAGATAGACAAAGAGTCACAGTCCTGACTTTCTCCACCAAGCACTTCGAACACTCTCTCCAATAATGAGACATCGGTGGTATGTCCTCCTCGTCCACTGTCCCAAGTTCCTCAAGAATATGCTCATTGGCTAGTAAAAAGCCCATCCATTTTGCAGATAGACAACAGTCTCAGCCCTGACTTACTCCATCAAGCACCTCCAGCACCCTCTCCAACGATGTGGCATTGGTGGTATGTTCTCCCCATCCACTTCGTTCACTTCTTCAAGAATAAGTTTATTCGGCAGTGAGCTCGTGTCCCTGTCCACTTTGCACACACAGACACATATAACAGTTTTAGTCCTGACTTTCTCAGTCCAGCACCTGCAGCACCCTCTCCTGCAACGAGATATTGGAGGGATATCCTCCTCGTCCACTGTTCTTGGTTCCACGCGAATATATTTACTGGTTACTGAGCCGATGGCCCCATCTACTTTGCAGCAACATAAGAGTCTTAGCCATGAAATTCTCTGGCCAGTATCTCTAACACGCTCCCCACCGTTGAGGCATTGGTGGGATGTCCTTAATATCCACTGTATTCAGTTTCTCACGAATATGTCTATTGGTTAGTGAGTCATTGTCCCTGTCCACTTTGTACACGCGCAACACTTTTTGCACTGACTTTTTTCACCCAGCACCTACAACACCCTCTCTGACGACGAGGAACTGGTGGGATGTCCCCGCCATGAATATGTTTAGTGGGTAGTGAGGCGGTGTGCCCGACCACCGTGTGGGTGCACAACGGTCTTCTCCCCGACTCTCTCCGCCCAGCACGTCCGACACCCTCTCCGGCGGCGAGGGATCTGTGGGATGTCCTCGTCACACTCCGTCACTGGCAGCTCATGGATCTCGGCAGTCGTCACAATCATCCAGTCATCATTCACCTGCACAGAAAAGCAATTCTTCACTTCAAAATTCATAACACTTTCTTTATGTAACAACAGTAGCAATAATTCTATACGGTAACTCGTATGGACAAAGGCGTTCATTAAGAGAGAACATCTTTCTTTTTGTGTCAGATCGAAAGAAAGGGATGTAGTTCCAAACATAATCATTAACGGTGACAACTATCATATTTATTATCTTCCAGCATTAAATAAACTTGTGCCACATTATAATAGTCTGAGAAAAGGGTATGTCGTACGTAATGTAACTCATCCCCTAGTAGCGAGTTATAAGTGAAGTTGTGTCGTTAGTGCCGCCTTACCTTCCGATGACTTTGCCGCAGGCTTCATCAATGGCAGCAGGCGGTGGCCGGGACTTCTCCGCCTGCGCTTCCAGCAGCACCAACTCGTCCACGTCTGAGCGCAGCCGCCAACGCGCGGCGCTCATCCTCTGTGGGAGATTTGTTTCCACCGTCACAATCCATGCATATGTTGATTTTCAGTTTTATTTTTCTAACTTTTATCTAACATCTAATATTTTGTGGGTGTTTATTCACAGCATAGA
Organism: Schistocerca piceifrons; assembly: GCF_021461385.2. NCBI lineage: Eukaryota > Metazoa > Arthropoda > Insecta > Orthoptera > Acrididae > Schistocerca > Schistocerca piceifrons. The sequence continues at coordinate 169,473,053 of NC_060143.1, forward strand.
AAAAATTATTCTTATATTAGTCTATAAAAATCAGAAGCATTGAAACTTTCAGTAAACGTGCCAGAATGTCTGCGTTTTGGCAGCAAATAGTTGGATTGATTTCCAGGTGGTGATAACAACATCGACAGTATTTTACCGTATATCTGGACCGAAAGTATTTTGTTTTTAGAATAGAGATTCAAAAATGGTTCTGAGCACTATGGGACTTAACATCTGTGGTCATCAGTCCCCTAGAAATTAGAACTACTTAAACGTAAGTAACCTAAGGACATCACACACATCCATGCCCGAGGCAGGATTCGAACCTGCGACCGTAGCAGTCACACGGTTCGAGACTGAAGCGCCCAGAACCGCACGGCCACACCGGCCGGCAGAATAGAGATTCAAGCAATCTTTGTATAAATTAGTTTAACAAGTTAAAAAACGTGGTCCCAACTCTTGGTAACGTAACTAAATCGCGGGTCGCCACGTTTATGTCGTTGAACGTGGTCCCTGCTGAAACCCTACTGTGACGGCGAGACACAGTTAGAAAGTCCCTCATGAATTGATCTAGCAAATCCAACTAGCTTCAGAACTACTCGCATCCGACCACAAGAATCAAGAAGGAGCAGTGCAAATAGTCATTAAACTACCTCCAACTGGTATCTAACACCTCACACCCATAATGTTCTCCGTAAGCAAAACAGAATATGCTTATGGATCCATTCACTGCTTTGGGACCTCTAAATACCAAGCACGTGTACGTCCATTCAGTTGCAACAGTGAAAACCAGCAAGTGGCGAAGCCGGTTCTAAAATCATCGCCTAGTCAGTTTGTCCAAATATCAGCTAACAAATCATCATCGTGAGACCTGATTCAATTCATGCATTAATTTCATCAGAATTTTGAGGGAATCTTCAGTAGTGATTAAACGCTGTATTAGCAGGTGTTACGTGTATTGTAAACTATGTTGTTGCCGATTTTGGAACCATTATCAACCAGTTTTAGGAACATTTCTCCACATTCTGTAAATTCTTGTGTACCTGTCGTGATTTTCGAAAATTCATTATAACACTAAAAGTCAGAAAGTTAAGTTACTTCTGACTGTTAATGTTCTGTGTAGCCTTCCTTTTTATTTGTGGTACATTCTTGCTGTACAAAGCACAGTTTTGATCGGGCCAGTGGCTACAGAGGTCCTATTAAAAGGATGTATTCGTATAGCCAGCCGATCAACCTTTCCTCTTAATACTGCTACAAGCACGTTGATACGAAGACACGAAAGAAAAGTTGTTATTCTATCATGCCTTATTTATAACTACGAGTAACTAAGAACCACCAAATCGAGAAGGCCTCACAGTAACCTGTGATGTAAATTATTAATTATCTTAGTAAAAATTGGTGCACCTAAGCGTTGTTGTTGTTCGGTGTTCCTCACCTCTGGCTTTCCAATCAAATCGACGTCTATCAGGTCTTCGTAAAAGTCTTCCTCTGCCTCCCTCCCAGATCGGAGGCAGAACACGCCCAAAAGTCTTCGGAACATCTGCGAAGAAAAAAACAAATATCACGTTAAGTATTGACCAGACAGAATTACAGCGTGTCCATTGTGGACTGCTGGACAGTCTGAAAGATTGGAATGGGAACAGGGCAGGTGTCCTACGAAGATTTCTCACAAATGTGTAGACGATACCGCCATAAACGTCGAAATCTCTGATACTGTAGGAGTTTTAAGAAATTAAAATATCAGTTCCTGAATGATTTGCAAATTCTGACCAAAGTAACGGTTTTCGGTAGTACAATGATATATGTAGTTTCAGAGTATTCTAAGAATCAAATCGATGATCAACCTCAGTCAGGTTGGGGGACTTACAACGCCGATTAAAAGTGGCAAACAGTTTTCGAACAAGTGTTATGATACGTAATGTAAAGACTGAGAGGTTTCACTGTGCATTTCGGAAGGATGTACGAACAGTAAACATGATATCATGGGACAGAACACAGAGTTATAGGTTACCCGAGTGGTAAGTTTTTGCTTTTTCTTTTCCATTTCTTTCTCTGTTCTTCACGTCAACTGATCCCTCAAGAACAAACTACGGTTCACACTAGTGTGTGTTGCCTCACGTATTTGTGCCCTGTATACAAATTTCCACACATTATTTGTCGTACCATTTTAAAGCCACTTCGACTTATAAGTGGGCAACCAGCAATTTCTCCATAAATGGCGTCAAAATAATACGAGATACTTGTGGCAAATGGCCAAATGTCCAGCAACCCGTTCCCTTCTTCTTAATGAATTACGGTGGCCACCTTAGCGGATACCTTGTATTATGGACGAGAAGGAATAGTTGAGTGAGGTAGCAGTGAGTTATTTGCGCTAATCTTGACTTGATCTAATCTTGATCTTGACTGTAGATGAGTTCTTATGATCGTTCTGCCAAGCCCACTGTTTTTTTTTTTTTAAATTGCTCTAAAGCCACTTCCTCAGGAGAAAGATCGAACAGCTCACCTGAAAAAGAAATGTTGACTTGCTGCTACTTCGTTGTCCAGTTCAGCCGCTGAAGATATTGTATACCCTGTTTCCCTTTTTGTTGTCCAGTGCTTAAACATGTAGATTGAGTTCCAACAAACTCTAAAAATTCTGTTAACCAGATGGTAAGTGTCTGAACTGTAACTGTTGTATGCGCATTACTAGCTGAGTTGTTTAACTTTCTTTCCCTTCTGAAGCTAGCAAAACCACTGTTCTTGTCATTTGGAGATGTAGTAGGAGACAGAGCAATAATATTAACGTCTCATACAGTCATTGTATCACTTGAGACGGAATGAGAAATTGACGTTTAGTAACAAGTGTCTTTCGATTACTCCATCTGCACTGAGGCCTGGTTAAATCAGTTTCACGTGAAATGCCACAGAGAGCATGAGTTGATCACATTGGCAGCGAGATTTAACTCACCATGCTTTTCTTGAACTGCTTCTAAGCGTATCTCGTTTGTAACTGTTTGTGTCCTACGGAGCTTCCATTGAATGGTACGTGATTCACAGCTAAGGCCACGAATAAGCTCTCAGACGGAAGTAACACTCATGCTCATTGGAACGCAGGCGCAAGTGCAACCAAATATGTGGTGCTGATGTACACCTAACTCGCAATAGTGCTTAAATGTCGAGCACGACAAGAAAAGAAGAAAGTGGAAAGAGACAGAGAGAAAATGGTCCACCTTCATTTCCTACAAACTGAACATTAGCTACCTCAAAATGGGTCTCAGCACTATGGGACTTAACTTCGGAGGTCATCAGTGCCCTAGAACTTAGAACTACTTAAACCTAACTAACCTAAGAACATCACACTCATCCATGCCCGAGGCAGGATTCGAACCCGCGACCGTAGCGGCCGCGCGGTTCCGGACTGTAGCGCCTAGAACTGCTCGGCCACTCCGACCGGCTTAGCTACCTCTATTGGGAAAGGAGACTCCCAGAACAAAATTTCATGTCTTGCACTAGACCTTTACCTAGCGCTTGTACTGAATTATAGAACACAACACGTTATACTGCACATTGAATATTCCACATAAAAACATTATCATCCAATATATCCCAAGGAAGTGCAATAGGACGTCTAAAGCTCTCAGTGTAAGCACATAGTTTTCGCGAGAAATATCAAGGGGAACTAAATAAATTGGTTGACGCCGGAAATGAACCTGAAATATACAACACGTCTCTGTTATGATCTTACCAGTTTTTTTTTTAATCGGTTGAAAAATTTGACACACTCACAAGAGAAAGAAGCAAACAATAATTATTTAAATAAAACTCAATTTTTAATATACCACATTATTAAATCGGACTAAAGAGTGTAGAATAATTTCTCACAGTTTCGTACATAGTCGTACCTCATACAGATACTGTTGAAAATTTGTGATGGTGAAATTTTAGTGTCCATGATAGTGCTTGTAAGATTGAAAATGGGAAACGTGGAGCGCATGCAACACAACTTTCGATAGTCAGCAGGTGAATAATTCATGCATCAATTATGTATTCAGTGTGCCCAAAGTTTTTCGTTTTACATGTTTCAAGTATTTTCATAGACATTAAAAATACACAATCACAAATTTCCAAGACTCTCTATATGCTGTTCGTAATTTGTATGAAGCTATAACAAATCATTTTATCCCTTTTAGTCAGATTTAAAAACGAGATATGCTGAAAACTGTTTTTTTCTTTTAAAAATAATTTTCTGTTTCTTACTCTTCCATGCGTGAAATTTTGTCAATCGATTTCAAACATTTTTATGAGGTTACAACGGACTCATGTGGTATATATCAGAATTATTTTAGTTTCTCTTCACTTGGCTCGACCGATTTGTTGCTTTCTCCAACGTGTATCTCATGGTATGACCGTGAAGGAAAAAATTAGAGAGATCTGACCTCACACGGAGGCTTTCCAGCAGCCGTTTCTCCCACGGACCATTCGCGACGAGATCAGGAATAGGGATAGGGGGATATGAAAAAACCCATCGTTAAGTTACTTTTGGATCATCACGAAATCTGTACCGAAGAGGAAGCGACCTAACAGGAAGGTGCTGGAAATTGGGGCTTTTCTGGAGATGTGACGCTAGAGAAAAATTCAAAAATCCTAATAAACCGTGAATCAAGCACACGTAAACATTCAGGTAAACAGTAAGTTGATAAATGGTTCAAATGGCTCTGAGCACTATGGGACTTAACTTCTAAGGTCATCAGTCCCCTAGAACTTACAACTACTTAAACCTAACTAACCTAAGGACATCACACACATCCATGCCCGGGGCAGGATTCAAACCTGCGACCGTAGCGGTCCTGCGGTTCCATACTGTAGCGCCTAGAGCCGCTCGGCCACCCCAGCCGGCTAAGTTGATAAACACCCCTAAAGTTAAATATAGGAGTCTGAAACTGCGAAAGGTATGACAGCTATGCACTGGTGACATATTGGAGTCCAAATGTATGCCTGTGGGCGAAGGGGGTATTATAAGATAGATAAATATCTTGTTGTGTTACAGTCCTTGCTAAGAAAATGTGTCGCCGAGAATGAAGTTTTCTTCCTGCAACGAAATGTTTGTAAGTGAATGGGATAGAGAGCCAGGGAGTGAGAGAGAGGGTTGGAAGGAGGGAGGGAGGGAGGGAGAGAAAGATACAGACTGAAGAAGCCTTGAACTGTGCTGAGAGACTTGCTCGGTGGTTGAAATGGTTGCAGGGTTGCCCCCGAAAGTCAAAGCTGAGCGTACTAGTCAGCGCTTGACACACGACTTCTGCTTCACTCGGAACTGGATTGCAGTCAACATACTACAGCAGACTGAAATAAACGGCACTGAAACATACTTCCGCCATCTTTTCCTGTTAGGGTCTGCTTTCTTGCGATCTGAATCAAACTGCAATTCACTCTTAATGTCTACTTTAGTGAAGCGTTATTTTCTACTGACAAATCTTATTGCTGTGGCTTTTATCACGCTCGTATCCTTTTGAATGGGAAACCAGGCTTAAGACTCATGGAGCGTAGTAAGTACTGCGATGACTCTGTCGACTTCATCTCCGTCTCTTTCGTCATTTGTTTTTGTAGCGTATTTCTAATTGTTCCTCAGACTACGTTTTATTTTAGCATGCTGTTATTAATTTCGTTGTAGAAATCTCGTCATCTGATCATCTGCATACAGCAAAGTATTAAAAATTTTCTCTGTGTTATCTTTATGCCGTAGGTGATACTGCGTTTCCAAGCACTGGCTAAGTCACCAACGTAGAAGTTGAAAGGTGCTGGTCACAGCCTATGTACTTGTCTAACTATATGTTTGATTCCTACTTATTTACGAAAGTTCTTCAGTATTCGATTATAATTTTTGGCTCTTCAACATAGCTAATTAGATACATCGGGAAAGATTGCATAATCTGACACAGTACACCTCTACTGCCTTTCTCAAAAACTTTTTCCTAATCTACAAACATTATTGCATCCCTAGCTTAACTTCTTTCCTCTTCTGTAACGTGTATTTTTCTAAAGTATACTGTCATTGCAGGATCGTTCTCCTCTAAAGCAAAAAAGTGCATGGATCAAATGAGACTGTTGAATAAATTATTAAATAACTATTGGTGAACCTTCCCTCTTGTGGGTCGCGGCACATGAAACTCTTTCGATCCTGCCGTTTCTTCCAAATCTGCGATGAACAACTATTGAGTGGTTCGTGATTCCGCCACGTTTCCCAACTGACCTCTTGTGTCTGCACGCCTCAGCAGAATCAGGAGCACCTCTAATTTCCAATGCTGCGTCTGGACGAAGAGGAAGGACAAACACGTTTCATGGGCCTCGAACATATAAGCCGCAAGATTTCTAGCAGCTAAGCCAACTGGTCGCGAAAGTCACCAGTGTATGAGCAAAATTTTGGTTTCTTCATTTGTTGTTATTACATAACACGTACACAACGATTAAATAACGTTTATTTACGCTACCCAACAGATGTGTATCTAGAATGTGTGGTAAAATTAAGGCGACGGTGCAAGGGATTTAAGCAACTCATATTAGCTCTCCTGTGAAGTGTGGAATGACACAGACTTCATGACACATGCCACTACACAGCGCCCAATAACTCTTCTTCCTTTCTTCAAACTGGTCCTGGATTTTTACTTGTGTCTGGCTGGCGATACAGTACAGGAAACCAATTTCGTACTCGCTGGATTCGTCCATGTACCAGACCAGCAAAAATAAATTATGTACATGTATCTACCGCTGGTCAATCACGCAGAACAAAATAAAGCACCTTCATGATCTACACGATACCGTATGCTAACATGACGTAGAACAACGTCACCGGGTAGCCACTAAACCCACTTAATAATGGAAACAAAAAACTATCGGAATTTGTAAAACGCAAAAAATTCAGAGGGGCACATCAACTACCGAAATTATTCCCCACGATTTTGTAAAACTACTCTCGTAGGATGAACATCAACTCTGATCACTGGATAGGATCGCTTCCTTCGGTAAACGTAGCTGACACTACTATTCATCGAAATAAAGCTGGATACGAACGATATCAAATGTGAGGCCACAGCGGTCAGCAGCAGTAGTTTACACTCCATCTCAACAGCAAATGATGTTAGTGTGGATAAGAGGTGACGGAAGCAAGATGTTGGCTGGTCTCTTACTGTTCCGCATAGCTTCCCACCCAACGTTGGCTTTCTACGTTCTTCTGTCTGAAGCCGGTTTTCAAAAAGCAGTTCATGTATTCAGTTAATGAGCTGATCTCACCAAGAAGGAGCACTACAGCACAAAGAATAGCGCTACGAAAATCACGCAAGCACAGACATTATGTTTACGCAACACGATTCTCAATCGCAAAGGTGCTGCTCAACTGCCTTCTCATGTTGTACGATATTTCATTGTTGACAAAATCGCCTGGGACCCAAACTAAAGAACAACGATAGCTGCCGACTGCACCACAGCGCTTTTACCAACTGTGCGTAATACGTGACTGATCTGTCACAATCATAATTTCCCAGAATAACTGCAATACAAATGTAAAAGTACCACAAACAAGGAAATTTGTAACATTCATCAATGGACAAGTTAGTATCGAATTAAAAATTTCCGCTTTACATTCATTACTTGCCTATTCACCAAGAAAAAGGAATAATGTACATTTGAAAATGTCCCAAAGTGGTCCTAATGTGATGAGAGGAGTCGCTATATTTGTGGACAGCTACACGCAGATGCCTACGGAAAAAGACTACGACATGTCTCTTTGATAGAGCGATACCTTAGATCATTTTGTAATATGCTATGAAGTGAAGGTGGTGACTAATTATTAATATGAACAGATTCGAAACTGACAAGTCTTGTGAGGTTTAAATAACGCTGAACTTTTAATTGTACGACATATGTTTGCATCAGATATTCCCCAAGAATTTTGTGGTTTATGAGCCGACGCACTGAGTGGGTCTGGGAGTCGTTGGATTGAGCTGATATCTCATTTTAGATTTTCAATAAAATTAAGATGGAGTGCGAATTGAGCAAGAGTCGAAAGAATCTACGAAACAGATGCGATGGTTTCAAGGAGACACCGTAGTTCGCAAAGACGTCACATTAAATACGATGGTGAATTAACTTAGAAGGAATTCATGGAGAGGGTGAAGCTTTATTTTGAAATAGAATCGAAATACGTACGCGGCAGTAGATACTTGGTCCCCTAAGAAAATTAAGAGCCTTTTTACAAAACACGCAGACACATCTTCGAACACTTAGAACACGAAATATTGTGTGATGATACGGAAGTGTTACAGACGTGAGACTTTCCACACAGTTCCTAGGTCAGTTACATGTACTAAATACTCTGAAAATCTTTTAACAACACCAGGAAGATATTCGATCCAAATTAATTGAAATTTCGAGTACTATTCCTGCAAGCAAATGTAAGACATGATGACTAAATGGAGCACACTTTTGAACATAATGTTAGAAAACCTATGTACGCGTAATCACAAGATATTAGCTATACAGTGGTACCCAAATATTATAATTATCGACATTCAGAATCCAATAACACGTGTTTACAGGTAAGAAGCAGTAAACTATAACTATTTTCCACTGCAACGCAACAGATGAATAGTAGACACATTAGTTAATTCCGTTACATATCAGCAACATTTCCTTGTAATAAAGCTTTAAGGAAAACACATCTGGCCGAGAGGTTCTAGGCGCTTCAGTCTGAAACCGCGCGACCGCTACGGTCGCAGGTTCGAATCCTGCCTCGGGCATGGATGTGTGTGATATCCTTAGGTTAGTTAGGTTTAAGTAGTTCTAAGTTCTAGGGAACTGATGACCTCAGATGTTAAGTCCCATTGTGCTCAGAGCCACTTGAACCATTTTTTTAAAAACACATCGAGGTCACCGAAGCACGTCCTCAAAAACATTCTGAAAAAAATTATCCATATAATATTTTCCGCAGTTTCCTGCAAACATGACAGATATCAGGAAAATCCTGATTGTTTGAAAATGGCCAAAACTTCTATAATAGGAACACGTTTTTATGCCCGGATTCCTCAGGAACAGAACGTGATGTGCGCGAACAAACACTGAACGTTATTTTACTTAGAAGTGATTTGTTAGTAATAGGATTTCTTTTCATCCACTCCTGCTCTTTTTACGTTGCATTGTAAAGGTTGCAATTTCTTTCGTTTTCGTTTCCGTTGCTCGTAGCTAGAAGGCTACCGACGTCGGACCCATGTTTGGTCGTGTTCGCTTCGCATCATTAACTACTCAGTTATCAACTTCACAGCGCAACGAAAGAGATTGGTACATCTTAACTGTACTTGCACACAAAAGAGGGCCAATAATCTAGACAGATAGATCCTTTAAAGGATCGTCCACATTATCGGAACTTCTACGACATGCTAGACTTTCAAGGACTATGTAACTGTAAAATAAAGCAGAAAGTTTTAAGGCTGTGCACTGCTGACGTATTAGCTGAATAGACGCCTTGATGTATTAGCGACAGTGGGAAAAAGTGTAAGATCGAGAATGAAGTTTTCATTCTGCAACGAAATGTGTGTACGTGTATGAGAAAGAGAGAGAGAGAGAGAGAGCCAGGAAAAGACCTAGTAAAACAATGGTAAGAAGTGGTGGTTTTTGGTGTATTCACTTCCCGTGACATAGTAAAGTAGAGAGAGAATAGGGAATCGCCTGGTCGCGCTTCAGTTTGTAGACTAACGAAGAGGGAAGAGTTTGACCACATGCCAGCCATCTGCATCCCCTCAGGTGTGTACGATCCACATGCCAACCTCCACCCTGCTACAGAGAATCAAATAGGACCATTTTCCTAGGAAATATAATGTAGTTTAAGTGATTACTGGAATACATTTTAGTCGGCCGATGTGACCGAGCGGTTCTAGGCGCTTCAGTCTGGAACCGCCCGACCGATACGGTCGCAGGTTCGAATCCTGCCTCGGGCATGGATGTTTGTGATGTCCTTAGGTTAGTTAGGTTTACGTAGTTCTACGTTCTATGGGACTGATGACCTCAGATGTTAAGTCCCATAGTGCTCAGAGCCATTGGAATACAGGTTTGCTTGAAGCAACCGATTTAGACTTATTTCAAGTAAATAATCAACCACTCCCCCTTCCTCACCACATCCCACGCAACCCCCCTCCCACATACTCTACTTCACATCCTGCCTGTCTCATACCAGTCCTTGCTACCACTAAGCAAATATATTCAGCTATATCAATTTCCACCCCGCTTGTTTTGTCTTCGTTGATTGGGCCGTGAACAATATAAAGAACCTTGCTAATCTACACAACATGTAAGACATAAAATGATAAACGATGCTAATACGACGCAGAAAAATTTGGCGCATTGCCCCTAAACGCTCTTAATAGCGGAAATGTACAACTTTCGGAATTTATAGAATGTAAAGAACTCAACAGGTTACATCAGTTACCGAAATCACGTCCGACGATTTTGTAAAACTACTCTCGCAGATTGGATGTCAAGTCAGATCACTGGAAAGGATTTCTTTTTACTTTCTCGTCAAAATGTAGCTGATTCCATTAAACATCCATATAAAACTAAATACAAGTGATTTGACGTGTGAGCTACAGCATTCAGCAGCAATCGTTTACAATGACATTAACAACAAAGGAATTTAGTGAGGAAAAGACATGACCGAGAGAAAATGTTGACTGGTTACTTACGGTTCCGTACTGCGTCACAACCAACGCTGGCTTCGTAAGATCTGCTATCGGAAGACTGTTCTCTACAAGCTGTTCAGATATTCAATTAATGAGCTTGTCTCACCAAGAAGAAAATCGAGAGCTCAAAGAATAGCACTACGAAAATCACGCAAACACAAACAATATGTTTGCGCAACACGATTCGCAATCGCAGTTTTGCTACGCAACTGCCCGGCTCATGACGTACGATATTTCATTGTAGACAAATTCCCCTGAGACCCATGCTAAACAGCAACGACCGCTTCTGGCCTTACAATAGTGCCTTACTAACTGTTCCTAATAATCTAATGGTCTGTTCATTCTCATATTAATTATTTTCCTTTTCCTTCTCTTTGAAAAGCCTCGAAATGAAGCCGAAGAGGTGACATAAGCCTTTGTAATTGAAAGCAGAGAGTTATCATTTGATTGGATGATGCGCATCCGGACAACAGATTACGTCAACCATAGGTGAAAACACCTTTCAGTGTATACTAAGACCGTGATGCATATTCGTCAGCAAACACCACGAACCAAATGTTCGAAGGTCCTACAGAAGCCTTGTACATATGGTCACCCAGGGAAATACGCCGGTTATAAAATGAAACTTGTTTAAATACGTTTTCAGATCCGTATAATATCCTTGATGAAAATTACAGTCACTTCTCTTCAGTACCTTTAACACATTAGTCACAGTGGCAAAGTAAAACAGAATTGGTTTTGATGGTAGACATCAATGAGTCACAATTCTATTCTACAACTGGGCACATCTATTCTCGATCGCATGTCGTAACATTGTGTGTCATCTATCTCTACTTTTTGCTTTAGATTTAACTCTTTAAGGAGGAACTACACTCCAAGAGTCAAAGTGTCTCTTTCTAAAGTGGAATGTGATACTTAACCGTATTTCAGACTTCATCGTTGACATGAGATTGCTGACTGAATTTTGCTCATGCTTCTGTAAGCAACAGAGCTTACTCGATTAGATGCAAGTTCCGTGATACTTACGGAACGAGGTTAGACTATGATTGCCAAACGCCCATTAATAATCAGCGATTGATATGTCTCTGGGTTAATATGACGACCGACCTTCCTGTTCGGGCAGACTTCAAAGAAAACCAAGGAAAATCCGGAGAAGTGTTACACAACCTCGTTTTCTATTCAACACCTATCGGTTCTCTCGAATTAGATGCTGTCCATTACGAAAGATACATTTATATTGCTTGGCTTTTATTCAATAAACAACTGAACGATATCGAACAGTTTAGAACATCCTCTGAATAAATATTATGCTTTACAGCTACTAATGGTTCTCATTATTTTACATTATTTTTTGTAAGTTACTTCTTTCCTATTATAGTTAATTTCTTTAATGTATTAAGAACGACTTAGTCTGAGTTGAGAAGCTGGAAGACGCAGGGTACTTTCACTGGCAGCGGATGTCCTTCTGGAACGGTGACATGCATGGCGTGGTAGGTGGACTGGATCGGACCGAACCATGGACTGGACCAGGTAAGTTTTGCTCTCATCAGTATCAGTATGTGGGACGTTGTGTACATGAAATAAAAGGAAGGTATGAGTGTTGATGATCCACCACAGCCTAATATAACAGTCGTGGCAATAGCAGCGCGCCAAACGCCCAGCAAGCGACACTTCTGAATGCAATATCACATGAGTGCGAATACTATCATCTATATTTATTTTTAACATAGGTTACAAATTATGGAACGTGTGTATTGCAACAAAAATAAAAAAGTATTTCGCACTCCTTTAATATGAAAAAACTGCTAGTAAACACCAGAAGACCTGACCTTTACCACAAAGACATCGTATATCTACTCAACATCGTGCAGTTTGTTCTTTAAATTTTAATCAAGATTAATGTATACGGAAACCAGGAAACCTGTATGGAATGTAATACCTTCATTATTTAACATAAAAAGTAAGCCACCATGCCTATACCTGAAGCAAAACCCACACAGACGTGATAGTAAAACGTCAGAGGAAATGAGACTGTTTCCCAACGCCAAAGAAACCAGTCCCACAGTAGCTGCTACATCTCAACCACAACCGGCAAAAATTTCAACATATTAGTTATTGAAGCAAAATTAATTACATTTTCAAAAATTTTCATGAATTAGAAAGTCGGGTTAAGTGTAAAAGGTGGTGAATCATTGGACTCCAGAAACAGTTTTTCTTGTCAAGGAAAGTGCCTGTCATAATAAGAACAGACAAAAACAGAAATATGAGCTTCTCAAGCATGAAATATGTGTTTACGTGCTCTTGCTTTTAGTTATATATGCTGCAATTACACGGTTATTCGAAAGTATTTCTACAAGGGTAAATTGTAGTTTGTCATTAAACCAGTGAGATTTGGTTGTTTTTGCATTTCTTTCGCGGTAATTTATGTGTCTTTGTAATTTATTATTGCATGGAACGCGAAACTGAAAAACTATTTCTCAGTTAAGTATAAAAATAATTAAAAACAAACTTTGTCTTTAAGACGCAGGTCACTGTTTACTTTATTATCGCTTGGCGCGCTAGCGTCGCTCCAGCTGTCAAACGGTAACAACTTTCACAACAGGGAGTGTCGCGATTGTGTTTATTAGACTTTCGCAGTACATAGCCATATTTCAGAATTTATCGTTAAAACGATAGAGAGTTCACTGAATCCATCAGCTGATCGACAGACATTAAATAAAACGTATTACGCAACAAGCCTCAGGAGCCAGAATATTACAGCAGGAAGTTGGGATTTGAGATGTTATATGGTAACATATGAGGATGTACATTGATCCTCACCTCCCCCTCCTTTCCTATGTCCTTTCCCTGGGCTCCTTCTTCCTCCCCCCCCCCTTCCATCCTGTTTTTTCCCCACCCATCTCCCTGCCACCCTTCCCTCCTCATCCCTCCCCCCCCCCCCCCGGAGTCCTTTTGCACTCCCCTCTTCTGCTTTCCCCACTCCCTCTCGCGTCTGCCTGCCCCCCCCCCCCTTAAGAGTCCTCGTCACCCTTTTCTTTCCCATCATCTGTCCAGCCCTCCTCCCCCCCTTCCGCCCTCGGCTGTGGTGTGTCATATTTGTGCCAACATTTTAGTGCAGTCTTTTAAGTATGTGTTCAGTGTTGTGGGTCTTTTCCGAAGTGTTGCGAACAGAAATCATGCTGTCTCTGGGTGTGGTTTTCATATCTCTTGCGAACAGAATCCAGACTGTCACCGTGTTTTTTAATTGTCTGTCTATTATTTTACCTGTCTGCTACCTGTGTACTTTATTAGCATCGCCAATCTTTTCTTTTATATTTTAAGTTCCACAATTTTCCGCCATTTTGCCATTTAAGTTACCGATTCTATCGCCTGCTTTTATTATTTATTATCTTAATTTTTTAAAAAATTCTGCAGGTTGAAGAGCGGCGTACTAAGCTGCTGCCCATTCTACATCTACATCCACATGATTACTCTGCAATTCACATTTAAGTGCTTGACAGAGGGTTCATGGAACCACAATCATACTATCTCTCTACCATTCCACTCCCAAACAGCACGTGGGAATAACGAACACCTAAACCTTTCTGTTCGAGCTCTGATTTCTCTTATTTTATTTTGATGATCATTCCTACCTATGTCGGTTGGGCTCAACAAAATATTTTCGCATTCGGAAGAGAAAATTGGTGACTGAAATTTCGTAAATAGATCTCGCCGCGACGAAAAACGTCTTTGCTTTAATGACTCCCATCCCAGCTCGCGTATCATATCTGCCACACTCTCTCCCCTTTACGTGATAATACAAAACGAGCTGCCCTTTTTTGCACCCTTTCGATGTCCTCCGTCATCCCACCTGGTAAGGATCCCACACCGCGCAACAATATTCTAACAGAGGACGAACGAGTGTAGTGTAAGCTGTCTCTTTAGTGGACTTGTTGCATCTTCTAAGTGTCCTGCCAATGAAACGCAACCTTACGCTCGCCTTCCCTACAATATTATCTATGTGGTCTTTCCAACTGAAGTTGTTCGTAATTCTAACACCCAGGTACTTAGTTGAATTGACAGCCTTGAGAACTGTACTATTTATCGAGTAATCGAATTCCAACCGATTTCTTTTGGAACTCATGTGGGTCACCTCACACTTTTCGTTATTTAGTGACAACTGCCACCTACCACACCATACAGCAATCTTTTCTAAATCGCTTTGCAACTGATACTGGTGTTCGAATGACCTTACTAGACGGTAAATTACAGTATCATCTGCGAACAATCTAAGAGAAATGCTCAGATTGTCACCCAGGTCATTTATATAGATCAGGAACAGAAGAGCTCCCAGGACGCTTCCCTGGGGAACACCTGATATCACTCCAGTTTTACTCGATGATTTGCCGTCTATTACTACGAACTGCGACCTTCCTGACAGGAAATCACGAATCCAGTCGCACAACTGAGACGATACCCCATAGGCCCGCAGCTTGATTAGAAGTCGCTTGTGAGGAACGGTGTCAAAAGCTTTCCGGAAATCTAGAAATACGGATTCAACTTGAGATCCCCTGTCGATAGCGGCCATTACTTCGTGCGAATAAAGAGCTAACTGCGTTGCACAAGAACGATGTTTTCTGAAACCATTCTGATTGCGTATCAATACATCGTTCCCTTCGAGGTGATTCATAATGTTTGAATACAGTGTCTGCTCCAAAACCCTACTGCAAACCGACGTCAATGACATAGGTCTGTAGTTCGATGGATTACTCCTACTACGCTTCTTAAACACTGGTGCGACCTGCGCAATTTTCCAATCTGCAGGTACAGATCTATCGGTGAGCGAGCGGTTGTATATGATTGCTAAGTAGAGAGCTATTGTATCAGCGTAATCTGAAAGGAACCTAATCGGTATACAATCTGGACCTGAAGACTTGCCCGTATCAAGCGATTTGAGTTGCTTCTAAGAAACTCATGCTAGCAGCTGTTCGTGTTTCAAATTCTGGAAAATTCCATTCGTCTTACCTGGTGAAGGAATTTCGGAAAACTGCGTTCAATAACTCCGCTTTAGCGGCACAGTCGTCGGTAACAGTACCATCGGCACTGCGCAGCGAAGGTATTGACTGCGTCTTGCCGCTTGTGTACTGTACACACGACCAGAATTTCTACCAAATTTCGAGACAATGTTTCGTTGTGGAACCTATTAAAGGCATCTCGCATTGAAGTCCGTGCCAAAGTTCGCCCATCTGTAAATTTTAGCCAATCTTCGGGATTTCGCGTTCTTCGCATGCTTTTTCCGTTGCCTCTGCAACAGCGTTCGGACCTGTTTTGTGCACCATGGGGGATCAGTTCCATCTCTTACCAATTTATGAGGTATGAATCTCTCAATTGCTGTTGCTACTATATCTTTGAATTTGAGCCACATCTCGTCTACATTTGCGTAGTCAGTTCGGAAGGAATAGAGATTGTCTCTGAGGAAGGCTTCTAGTGACACTATCCGCTTTTTTAAATAAAATTAATTTGCGTTTGTTTCTGGTGGATTTGGAAGAAACGGTATTGAGCCTAGTTACAACGACCGTGTGATCACTAATCCCTGTATCAGTCATGATGCTCTCTATTAGCTCTGGATTGTTTGTGGCTAAGAGGTCAAGTGTGTTTTCGCAACCATTTACAATTTGCGTGGGTTCGTGTACTAACTGTTCGAAATAATTTTCGGGGAAAGCATTTAGGACAATCTCGGAAGATGTTTGCTGCCTACCACCGGTTTTGAACAAGTATTCTTGCCAACATATCGAGGAAAGGTTTAAGTCCCCACCAACTATAACCGTATGAGTGGGGTATTTATTTGTTACGAGACTCAAATTTTCTCTGGCCTGTTCAGCAACTATATCATCGGAGTCTGGGGGTCGGTAGAAGGAGCCAATTATTAACTTAGTTCGGCTGCTAAGTATAACCTCCACCCATACCAATTCGCACGGAGTATCTACTTCAACTTCACTACAAGATAAACCACTACTGACAGACACAAACACTCCACCACCAATTCTGCCTAATCTATATTTCCTGAACCTGTCTGAGACTTCGTAAAAATTTCTGCAGAACTTATTTCAGGCTTTAGCCAGCTTTCTGTACCTATAACGATTTCAGCTTTTGTGCTTTCTATTAGCGATTGAAGATCAGGGGCTTTCCCAGCACAACTACAACAATTTACAACTACAATTCCGACTGTTCCTTGATACAAGCACGTCCTGTATTTGCCACGCACCCTTTGAGATTGCAGCCCACCCCGTACTTTCCCGAGGCCTTCTAACCTAAAAAACCGCCCAGTCCACGCCACACAGCCTCCGCTACCCGTGTAGCCGCCAGGGGAATCGAATCTCAATAAAGGAAAAAACTAGATGTACACCAGAGTTGAAGAACTCCATAGATGTGAACAGCAGAGTTGGCTGAAAGAAAAGGTCATTGGCATGTGTCACTCATTGGCAAGTGTCACCTTGAACTGCGGAGGCCGTGAAATGTCTCTCCAATCTCGTCATGGAGGCGGGCCATGGCTCCGTCTTCTAATCGAAATTTTGAAATGGTGGTCCACGATCGTCCTCACGTGTGGCCACGACCGTAGCAAAAGCTCCTTTTGGTGCTGAAGTCGCTGGAAGGACTTGAGCAGCGTCGGGATGGGCCACAGTTTGTAGAAGGGTCTTCTGTTCTTGCTGACGTCACTGTAAGGCGCGCAGCAACTGCGTCAACAAGTCTTGTTTCTGCGTTGCAATGCTGAAAGGAGAAAATTAGCTTAGTACACTTAAACTTGTGGGGCGAAATGGCAGTGTAGATCTCAAAGTGTCTGTGGATGCACTGTCGACACAGCGAATGCAAATAATACGTCAGTGAAATCACCGTAGACAAAAGGGACGAACGTGGATACTATATATAAAATACATTGCCAACTAATGGAACGAAACATTAGATACCGTCAACAGCTATACTACACTTCTCGAGCAACAATGCAAAACGTGTTGAGCAGACAATATATGAAAGAAAAATCTGCTGCTTGGATCACGTTTGTGCCCGTTGCGCCAGTATCAGACAAACCGGAACAGAAATTAATGGTCAGGTCACGCAAAACTTGGACGTTGTATCAAACAAAATATCTACTTTGGGAGCAGCATATACCTGAAAAACTGAGTTCAGCACACAAATACCTCTTCGCCGAATGATGTGCCCTACATTGTAAAGCCTGTCGATAACAAATTGTTCCAGGAAGTATGTGAACCGTGACGGCTCGTTTCGAGTCGATCCATCCCTACTTGCGTATCTTTGGTTCGCTGCTGCGTTGTGTGGCTAGGTGTTGCTCCGGAGCCGGGAGGTAAGCTAAGCGAGGGAGGGATGGCGTAACGGCAGTGAGGCGAGTGCACCGAGCTTGGCAAGACCGTTTGTCTAGAAGCTGTGCGCTATTGTGCGTGCTACACGCCGGTGGTAGCTCTGTGGGCTGTGGATGCTGGCAGTGGTCGACATCCTAGTGGTCGTGCCGTATTTTGGTTGGTGTGTTCTAGGAGAGACCACCTGGATTTCTAAGTATAATTTACGGTTACATCATTGGTAGGTTGATCCGCTGGGTGTATATGATGTGTTTTTTACTCATGGGCTCACTGCTGGAACTGTGGTGAAGTGTAAGCTATTGAAGCTTAATTTCCCATGTTATAAGTTCTGGAATTTTACGTGTAGTATGTTGTGTAGCATTGCAAGTTTTGATGATGTAAATTCGTGACCAAGGTAATATTTTACTGCACATTATATATTTAAGATTTCTGAAATTTCTTGTCCTGGCTAGTCAACAGATTAATTGCATTTCATAGTTTTAGTATGGTTTATCACTTTACTGAGATTTCAAAGTAGTAAAACCTCGTATTTCGGGCGACTATTTAAATTTGTGTCAGTCCACAGCTTAGTGACTTGGTGCATGGGTTTGCTAAAGAAAATGTAACAGTCGTAAGTAGTTCATATTTGACATATCCTTCTGCATAGTTAACACGAATTTTACCTCTTGTATCTCGACTAAGAAGTTTTTGTATCCTAGACCTGCCTTCCAGTCTGGTTGTTAATGTACTTGCTTGCGTTATTCGTCCACGCTTGGGTCGTTGAGAGGGCCGCGCTCTCCAGTCTGCATATCTGTGATCTGGAAGTCTTACCAAGACATCCTTGTTGCGTATGAGCGTTCCAGAATGGCTCCGTCTGCATTGTATGCCTGTTGTAACTAGTCCAAGCAACTAAGTAGCAAAGTTAAGTTGTTGTTCATTGTGGATAGAAACTGACCTTAGATCTTTAATATTTTATTTAATAACTGAAACTTTGTTTCTCATGTTCCAAGAAGCTGCTTACTGTACTGTTTGATGGTCTTGCATTTGGTCAGTTATTGTGTTGAGCCGCGCGGGATTAGCCGAGCTGTCTAGGGCACGGCAGTCATGGACTGTGCGGCTGGTCACGGCGGAGGTTCGAGTCCTCCCTTGGGCATGGGTGTGTGTGTTTGTCCTTAGGATAATTTAGGTTAAGTAGTGTGTAAGCTTAGAGACTGATGACCTTAGCAGTTAAGTCCCATAAGTTTTCACACACATCTGAACATTTTTTTTATTGTGTTGATCAACAATTTTATATGGACCTAGTCTTCCTTAATCATATATTGTTCTTACTCTTATTTTTGTAGGGCAATATTGTTGATGAAATGTTAGTTATTCTTGTAGCGTTGATCCAGTTAATTTTCTTAAGGTGTGCTACTTTTTATTCAGCTAGTTGTGCATAAGTTGCTGGTTCCGAGTGGTAAATGGATTTGATTTGGTCCTTGTAAAAAAATAATTAGTCTACAGTTTTATTCCAAACATTAACCAAGATGTGAATTTCTAATTTGATGTTGTTAGAGTCACATTACCTAATTGTGAGATTGGCAAAGCAAATTCTGAATTAAATCATGTTTTAAAGTAACCTTCATTTAATTGATTAATTATTTAATTAAATTGCTTTTTTCTGGATGGTTATGATAAATATGTATTTTTGTTTGAAATTAAACGGTGAATGCTGTTTATCAACTTGGGATTAAGTTGTTCAACGTGTGTGTTTTCATAAAAATTCCTCTGGACATAGTTTGTCCATTTCAGTACACAGTTAAAATTTATTTGTGACTTCACCACAAATATGCAAAACAACTAAATAGCTGTTCCTAAACTCTGGTGTAAGTTCAGTGCACATGAAGTTTACCACTAACTAATGATTGATCACCCAGTATATTATTTAGTCACTAAGTACAAACACATGAAAGCTCATAAGTTCAACAAAAGGGATCATGTAGACCACAGTCATCGATTTAGTTGTGATCAGGATAATAATTCCTAAGTCCCATTAGCACTGGTGCTTGATGATGATATGCAAAGTCTGTTGGTCGTATAATGACAGTGATCACAGATCACAGTTAACAGTCTAAGTTCCATGCAGGAATATAAATCTCCGAGCACCGGTCCCATGAGGCGCCAGGTCGGAACAGACGAAGTTCATTGTCTGACGCCTGGCTGCTAGTTGTAACTGAAGTGCAGTGTCCTCATTCTTGAGCTGCTGCTGTAATCACGTGGTGTTGATCCTGGAACTCGCTCTGCACCGGAAATGCTTGCAGTGGCACAGCAAACTGACTTGGCTGAGACCGGCCGGGTGACGCCCTAAACACACACCTGCTGAAATGATGTCTGCGTGATGCATGGACAGCACGTCACTAACGGAGCAAATATGTGTTCATGACTGTCATACTATCGCGTGGATAAGTGTTCACTGTTCTCTGGTCTCGTACCCCTCATGGTGAAACTAGCGCTGCGTATAAACGCAGGCTTCCGTGGCCATTGTCACAGTCAATAAAACTTTTCTGGCATTGTCAATATGTAAAACTACCGACGTTTCGGTCAGTGTTGCAGGTGACCTTTTCAGACGCGGCTGTTACGTAATTCTGATAGGCTGTTACGCATGAAGGAGAGGGATGTTAGAATTTCTTTATTGGTGTTTTTATTATTTCTTTTCGTTGGTGGAAACCCAAAGTTTTGATTACTGTTTACATCACTGCTTGTGATTGGTGGAAATCGGTAGGTATATAAGAAACAAAGTTTTTTTCTTCAGTAGTAAACAAAACCATCCTGGAGGTCACTCACAACAGTCTCTGGGGAACGTCTGTAGTTTCACATATTGACAGTGCAGCCACAGATCGAGAAAAATGTTATTGACTAGCGCTGGACTGTGTGGCTAGTCCCGGACGAGATTCGAGTCCTCCCTCGGGCATGGGTTTGTGTGTTTGTCCTTAGGATAATTTAGGTTAACTAGTTCAAATGGTTAAAATGGCTCTGAGCACTCTGGGACTCAATTTCTGAGGTCATCAGTCCCCTAGAACTTAAAACCACTTAAACGTAACTAACCTAAGGATATCACAACACATCCATGCCCGAGGCAAGATTCGAACCTGCGACCGCAGCGGTCACGCGGTTCCAGACTCTAGCGCCTAGAACCGCTCGGCCACTCCGGCCGGTGGTTAGTAGTGTGTAAGCTTAGGGACTGATGACCTTAGGAGTTAAGTCCCATAGGATTTAACACAAATTTGAACATTCTGAACTAGCGCTGCATGTTTCTGAGATGCCGGCTGGGACTCCGCTTAAGGGGCTCCGGAAAGGCTCAAAATCATGAAAAGTTCAATCTTTACTTTTTTGCGTTTTCTGAATCTGCAGACTATTACCTTTTAATAGATATATAATTTATTCAATTCCGAAGACTACAACTATTTTTAAATTTTTTTTGAAATGTGTTCTACATGGGCGTGACCCACTGTGGCGCTGTTAAACTGCTGTCAAATGGTGTTATTATTAATGTCCGTGTTCATCAGGTACATTTTAGTGATGTGAGATAAAGTATGTGTTGTGGTTAACCTGTGATGTTTCAATATATATCGCTGGTGTGATTGTCGATTGTTTCATGTTTATTTACTCTGTGGTTATCTCGAAAATATTCGTAATTAATTCTGTTTCTTGAGTCTCTGTTTTGTTGAAGTATAATAATGAGTAAAAGTAAAGTTATTAGAAATCCTCTGAAGGCTTTTAAGAAAAGGAGAAATGTTGGAAAGCCAAAGGTATGTGTTGTTACTGTAAACAATAAAGACGATAACCAAGTGAGTGAACCTAACCTCTCAAGTACACCTGCCCATAGCAGTCAAAGTGGGAAAGAAAATACTTCACAGAAGAAGCTTAGTTCAATGAGTGAAAACTATGAATGTTTTATGGGCGAATCGGATGTGAATGAAATATTTGATATGTCGGTTCTCAAAGGGATTTTTTTCAAACTGTGTAAGATGTATTCATTGTAGTGAAGTTGGTCTGGAACTCTCCATAATAAAGCACGTAGGACTTGCTAGTGAAATACAACTGAAATGTGGTAAGTGTTCATACATGACCACCTTTTGGAACAGTGTTGCAGTAACTGCAACTGAAGAAAATGGTAGCAAAATCTACGAACACAACAACGAGCGATGCTTGCTTTAGACAAGGAACGCCTTCGGGCTGCAGACTGGGCTGTAAAGAGTCTAGAAATACAAGAAAGAGTAAACAGGAGGAGGAACAAGAGGAAGCTGGAGGAGGAGTTTGCAGAGGATGAAGATAATCCATCCTATGGACCTGGAATGCACTAAAAAGTTAATCCAATCTTTGTCGCTCGATTCCGAAAACTTTTATTTTCTCATACTAATTACATGTTTTCTAAGGATCTTAGAAACATATTTGTTTCAAACTTTCAGTAAATGTTAAACAGTACCTTCTGCATAATTTAACACAGCCTTTTTCCTAAAAACTGTATATTTTTGAATATATAAATAAAAAATTGCAAAAAAAATGTTGTGAATTTTCATTACAATAGAAAAAAATCAGCTTTAATAACTGAACTAAAATTTTGTAAAATCCCTATGTTAAGTTGTAGCCCATATTCCAATAAATAATCTGTAAAAAGTTCAACTTCCTACCTCAAACACTTTGTGAGGAAAAATGTAATTTATAAGCGTTATTTTAACATTGCAAGTATAGGGCGTTCCGGAGCCCCTTAAAAATACCCCGGTGAGTTATGGACACATTCTAGCTTATTCTGATGAACAAGCCGTGCTCGCAGTACTGTAGCCATCGAGATCTCCCAAGGGCGTGTCCCCTGCAAAGCCGGAGTAATTTGCTGACCACGTCTGTGGTATGGCTAGCCATACTTACAAGCAAAGGCCGTGGGTTTGGCACGAAGTCTGTTAAATGTATATTACACTCCAAGACAAGTATACGACACACCACGAAGAACTTACCCGAATGCGGCGCAAATCAGTAGATATGACGTACATGTACAGACAAACAAATGATCACAATGTGAGAAAAATTGGATGACTTGCTCAAGAGAAAGAGTTTCACAAATTGAGCAGATCAGTAACATGTTGGCCCACCTCTGGCACTCATGAAACACTTATTCGACTTGGTTTTGATTGATAAAGTTGTTGATACTTTCCTAAACGATATCGTGCCAGATTCTGTCGCATTGGCGTGTTAGGTCATCAAAATCCGGAACTCGTTCGAGGGCCCTCGAATAATGCTCGAAATTTTCTCAATTCTACATCTACATATATACTCCGCTAGCCACCAAGCGGTGTGTGGCGGAGGGCACAATTCGCGCCAAAGTCATATTTCCTCCCCTCTGTTCCACTGGCGGATCGCGCGATGGAAAAACGACTGTCTAAACGCCTCAGTACGAGCTCTAATTTCCCTTATCTTTGAATAGTGATCATTGCGCGATTTGAAAGTTGGTGGTAATAATATATGCTCTACATCCTCGGTGAAGATGGGATTTCGGAGTTTACTGAGCAACCCCTTCCGTTTAGAGCGCCGTCTATCTGCAAGTGTGTCCCACTTCAAACTTTCTATGAGATTTGTAACGCTCTCGCGATGGCTAAATGTACCAGTCACGAATCTTGCCCTTCTTCTTTGGACCTTCTCAATCTCTTAAATCAGACCCAACTGGTAAGGGTCCCATAGAGACGAACAATACTCTAAACCTGGACGAACTAACGTACTGTAAGCTATTTCCTCTGTTGAAGGACTGCATCGCTTCGGGATTCTACCAATAAACCGCAATGTAGAGTTTGCCTTTGTTCGCAACTTTCGTGTGATTCTACTTTCCTGTAGACTACAGCATCACCGGAAAACAGTCTAATGCCGCTGTCAATACCATCAACCAGATCGTTCATGCAAATCGTAAAAAGCAGCGGACCTATTACGCTGCCCTGAGGCACACCTGAATTTACGCTTGTTTCTGTTGGAGTCACCCAGTTGATGACGACATACCGCTCCCTGTCTGTTAGTAAACTTTCTATCCAACAGCATATGTCATAGGATAGACCGTAAGCGCGCACTTTTTGTAGCAAGCGACAGTGCGGAACTGAGTCCAACACCTTTCGAAAGTCGAGAAATATGGCATCAACATGATAGCCGGTATCTAGAGCCTGATGTATATCATCCACAAAGAGGGCCAGCTGTGTCTCGTATGACCGCTGTTTCCTAAAACCGTGCTGGTTTCTGCAGATGAGCTTCTCAGAGTCTAGAAAGGTTATTATGTCTGAACACAAAATATGTTCCATGATTCTACAACAAATCGATGTCAGTGAAATTGGCCGGTAATTACGTGCATCGGATTTTCTATCCTTTTTATAGATTGCTATTACCTGGACCTTCTTCCAGTACCGTGGAACTTAACGCTGTTCCAATGATCATAGATGATGTATAAGAATGGTGCTATATTTGTAGCAGAGTCAACATATAATCCTACGGGGATACCGCCTGGGAGAGATGCCTTCCTGGCGTCTAAGGATCTTAACTGTTTTACAGTCCCAGATACACTAAACACGCCGACCGGAGTGGCCGTGCGGTTCTAGGCGCTACAGTCTGGAACCGAGCGACCGCTACGGTCGCAGGTTCGAATCCTGTCTCGGGCATGGATGTGTGTGATGTCCTTAGGTTAGTTAGGTTTAATTAGTTCTAAGTTCTCGGCGACTGATGACCTCAGAAGTTAAGTCGCATAGTGCTCAGAGCCATTTGAACCATTTTGAACACTAAACACTATGTCAGCCATCCTTGGGTCTGTTCGATAGCTGAAAGGGGGAGAGATTCAGTGACATTGCTGGCCTAGTTATGGTTTGGAAAGCACGAAGAAAAACAGTAGAAACTCTCACTGAGTCTGATCAGGGGTTATGTTGTCGAAATATAAGCCCAAGATGGCTTGCCATGAGAGCAACAATACGGGGCGCAGGATATCATCGTCGTACCACTTTGCTGTAAGGGTGCCACGTATGGTAACCAATTGAGTCCTGCTCTGAAATGAAATGGCGTACTAGACCGCCACTTTTGGTTGCAGGCCTGTATGGCGGGTAACATTCATGTTGGATCTCATCACATACCGCGACATCTCCAGCCATGCCTTTGGTGCTCAACGAGGCTCAGTACAAAGTGGGACTCATCACTGAAGACAATGAGATTTCAAGAGGCTCGACAAACAGGAGTAATGATATGGGATGCCACTTCTTTCCACCCTTACAGCACAGCGGTATGCCCACGATATTCCACATCTCATTTTGTGCCCTTCGCAGCACGCCGTCCATGACTTACATTTCAGTACGATAATGTCCACTCACACCAGGCGAGAGTTTCTACTGCTTGTCTTAGTGCTTTCCATACCATACGTTGGCCAGCAAGGTCTCTGGATCTTTCCCAAAGTGAGAATGTTTGGAGCATTATGCGCAGGCCCTCTAACCAGTTCGGCATTTTGACGATCTAACGCTCCATTTGGACGGAATTTGGCACGACATCCCTCATGAGGACATCTAACTACTCTAGCAATCAATGCCAGGCCGAAAAAGAAGAAACTTAACTCAGTTTACTCAAAAGTTGGGCCAGGTGAAGGTCGAATCCTTGTCTGCGGCTCAGAGCAGAAATCTTCTCAAAGAACAAAAAGAAAAGAAAGTTAAAGAATAGCTTCTTAAACATAAATGGAGGGAACTAAAAGATCTTTAACCTAACACCTCCAAAACAGGGCTGTCTCACAGTAAAGTGGATATTCAGAGACCTTCTATCTCTGAGGGAACAAGAGAACAAGGAAGGAGTCTAATAATCACATTTCTCAGGATAAATGGGCTTGGAAAAGCTTAGACAGGAAATTGAACGGTGATTTCCAAAAGGCACATCCACTTTTCAACACCACTTTGCAGCAAATGGAGCTTGTTCACACAGCTGTGGGGAGGGGGAAGGGGCACAAGTCGATTACCCATATTCAGTAGGGTCTATCTGCACAAATATGGTCTTATTTTTGTCTGTGGAGAGATGGGAACAGTGGAGTGGCTCAAGGAGATGGTGCCCAAGTTATCTCTCTGGGAGTAGGCGAAACTAAGGTCAAGACAAGGCTGAGCTCTTCAAGACCCGTGAGCAGCTACCCGAATTTCTACTAGAGAATAATCTATAAATCTTGAATAGGGATAGGGAATCTATCAGCAGTAGTAGAGGAAGGAGAGAAGTAACTGGCATAACTATTAGGTCCATTTGTGTGGGTAGTAATGTTAAATAATGACTTGCAGCGATAGAGCTATCTTTATCTGTCACATGTATATTAGGTTTGAGGTTGAAATGGATACTAAACAGACCATAACATGTAAGAATAACAGGGAAACAAAGTGAGACTCATGGACCAAAACTCAAGCTTTTCTGAAGTCAAAACGTAGTTAAGGATCCCAGTAGACGCTGAAGAAATGGCAGATGCAGTGATATCTACCATCTGTCTAACCGTCAAGAAGTGCACAGGCAGAAATGTATTTTGGTAGAACAACAATTTGGAATTGCAAAGGAAACTGGTAGGAAGACTGTTCAACCTTGCAGAAGAGAATGGACAATTGACAGAACATCCAAAGGTACTTGTCAAGTACTACCTTATGATCAAGCAAACAAAGCTATCTTGCTGGAAGGTATTCTGTGACGAAGTAATAGGTACTGCTTCATGCGCCATACTGCATAATATCCTCACTAGGATATTAACTAATCGAGGAGGAACTCTAAGGAAAAAGGGTGGTGAGTATTGAAGAATAGCAGTGAGACGCTGGATGCCCTTCTCAAGATTTACTTCCCTCAGTGCAGATAAATCAGACCAGGTGTCAGTCCCTGAGAGGTACTGGTTTGAAGGTAATGAAAGAGAAATGTGTTAATTTAAAAAAAATCCAGTGAGCAATGGGAACGTTTCAACCATCCAAGTCAACAGGCTTAGATTGAATCTTCCCAGCTATCCTGCAACAAACAGAAGATGATTTGATTAGAAGGCTGTCTAGACTGTTTAGGATCAGCCTATCAGCGGAGATCATTCCTAACGCTTGGAGGAAAGTGAGTATTGTTCTCATTCTGAATCCAGGTAGAATTATCATACCAAGGCTAAGAAAAAGAGATCGATTAGTCTGTCCTTTCTTCTAAAGACGTTAGAAAATT
The DNA here is from genome assembly GCF_021461385.2 of Schistocerca piceifrons. Classification (NCBI taxonomy): domain Eukaryota; kingdom Metazoa; phylum Arthropoda; class Insecta; order Orthoptera; family Acrididae; genus Schistocerca; species Schistocerca piceifrons. The sequence continues at coordinate 169,500,258 of NC_060143.1, forward strand.
TGGTTACTGCACATATTAGAGGAAATAGGTTGACTGAGGTTCTTCTACAAGCAACCCAACACCAGGTAAATCATGTAAAATAGCATTTCACCAACTTGGTGGGAAGGGGAAAAAGCTCAACATTTTCACGAAATAGATCTCTTCATCTTCACAGATTTCAAGCGGGCTTTTAGTGACACGACGTTCTTATCAATTGTTAGAGTTGCAGAAGCGCACGGCATTGAGACCATCATGTATAGGTGTATTAAGACCATGCTAAACAGAAGAAAGATAGAAACCACCATGATGAATGAGAAAACGGCGATTAACAGAAACAGGGGATGCTCACGAGTAGGGCGTTTGGCGCCACTACAGTGGAACCTAGTGGTCAATGCAGTTACTGAAGATTTAAATACTAGTGACTATATTTACCAAGGATACGAAGACGATTTAGTCGTAGCAATACTTGGCAAAACTACTAGCAATCTTAAAACAATGGCTCAAAGTATACTACAAATTGTGGAATACGTGGTGCAGAAAATAGGATCTAACGGTCAGTCCCTTGAAAACAGTTGTAGTACCATTTATGAGAAAGCAAATCCAGCACATACATTGCAGTCTCAAGCTTCTCGGTGAAACTCTGCCAGTAAAGGGGGTAGTGAAGTACCTAAAGGAAACCCTGGACGCAAAACTGTCATGTACCGCTCACATAAAGAATTTATGTTACAAGGCAAAAAGCACTCCTATGACCACTAGAAGAGCCTGTGGTAAAAACTGGGGTCTAACCCCTAGTAGTATAAACTGGATATTCACCTATGTAATAAGGCGTATGACAATTGATATATCTACGGTGTGATGGAAATAAGTAGAAGAAGGTTGGTAAGATACAAAGATGGTCTGCCTAGCTGTAACAAGAGGAATTAGCACCACACCTACTGCTGGAATGAAGACCATGCTGTACATGGCCTCATTACATCTTCTGGTTGCAATGGAGGCAGCAGCAGGACCATTCAGGTTAAAAACTAAAAATAACTGGATTCCTTTAGCATATCCAGAACCTCACACCATTATAATGAGAATGATAGATAAAGGTACTGTCAAGAAAATGCCGTATGACCATACAATAACTTCCAAATGATTGAATAAAACTTTCAGTTTGCATTGCTTGCAAATACATGGTGCGTCAGCCCAAGAGGGACGCACATGCGTTCATCAACAAAAGGTTAAAACTAGTTAGAGACTGTGCGAAGGGGCAGTTCAACCAAAATTGTTAGCGAAGTGATGTTACTCCAAAATATGCAGGAATTAGGATTGGTAACAGCTCAAAAGTGTCGCTCGGGCTAAGAAATGAGCACAAAGCATTAGGGTTAAAAGGGAAATCAGAATTGTACATAGGACTAAATACTGTCCCACTAAGGAATTATACTTGTTACATTTGAAATTAGTAGCCTTAACTGGGTACTCAAAGCCAGAAATTTTCAGAGATAAATGAATGCATGGGTAGTGAATAGCAACCTATAAATTCTGTACAATACAGCAAATTGCAGAGTCATCGTCCATACAGGGGGAAAGTTGCTTTGTTTTGAACTTTCATAAAGTTACAAGTGTGGTAGTAAATCTTACAGATATTTGTTTTCAATATGAAAAAGATGTCAATTCTTTATAAGGAGCTGAACTTTTGCATTCAATCATGAATAAAAGAAAATTACATAACCAGCATAATTGCAGTTGCAAAAACGTTGTGTACATAGGGTGGATTATCACGTCTTGAGGAAACGAAAGTGGCGCTCAAAATGTAGGAACTGTTACCAAAAAATAAATTTTTCTCAGGAGACAAAAAGTATAAAGTGTTAGCAGGTATTAATAGAAGGTTAAAAATTGAGTAGGCACTTGTTATAAAATCGGAGAAGGGCAGCCGACTTGTTATCCCCTTTGAGGTGATTTATGCAGAAAGTCTCACGGATTTTTTGATGCGAAGTGGTATAAGTCTGGCTGAAAGAGACCCCACAGAATTTGTAAATGTTACACTGAAATAGAGAAAAGCATGTGTGTGATTATCAACTGTAGATCTTCGCTCTTATAGCCCCTATATACGTTTTTACATCTTAAGCAGAAGAAAGCTATAAACTTCCAAGCGATTGCAGTATTCCGAAAAGTATCGTTTTTGACAATGGGTGTCAAAAATTAGTGTTAACTAAAGATATGGCTTTGACTCCTTTTGTAGTTGCAAATTCGTACTCCAACATCCCGACTCATGAGACCCTTAGCGCTATTAAGAGTTACGTTTTACATAGTGGCATCATGAACAATGATGAGCTTGAGGAATTTCTAGAGATCCTCTGCTTTGGCTTATCTTGCAATTACTTTAGCGATGATGGCTGAGTTTATCAGCAACCAGACAGCCTGACTGTAGCTAACTCTCTCTTAGGATTCCTCGCAAATATTTTCATAAACCATTTAGAGAAAAGAGGTTTAGGTTTGAATTCGGAACCTCTTAGTAACACAGTCTTCTCCAGTGGGAAGTCTACAACGTTTTACTGTCATAATAGGTAACCGAGACCGCTTCACAGATAATATCAGTATTTCCAAAGAGCATCTTCCAAAAACCAGATTTACGCTAGGAGTAGAAAAGGATAGTAATACCATTTCCTGTATCTGGTTATTATTAGCAGATACAAGAGCCTTGGTTCTTCTATTTTCTGAAACCCAACGATGTCAGACGCGATCATTTGGAAAGATTCGAGTCTTCCAGCTGGGAATAATATTGCTCACTTTCACTCAGTGAAAGTGCTCTGTTGAGGTTGCCATTGAATGAGAATATTAATACAGTATTTAGGATTTAATCCCTTGTCACTAGACTTTATAATAAACGTAGGCAGGGAACATCGTCACTGGATAGTGAAGCCACGAAATACCTTTTTACACAGTGTAAGGGACCTACGTCAGATTCATTGGCTAGTGCTTTTCCAAAATTACTTAAGGCTTCGTTTCGTACAAGCTACCAATTTCAATTCAAGTTACGACATAGATTGGTTGCTTAGGTAAGGGGCTCTGATGGGGATAAATTTGATTCTTCGTGGGTACTTAGGCTATACACTGTGGCTCTTGTGAGTCCTTCTACACAGGCCAGACAGTTAGAAATTTTATTACCCATTCTAAAGGACGTATTCATCCGAACAATAAGCCAGAGTTCTGTCAGCATCTTCAAAAGGCATGCCATTCTGTCGGTAATATAGATGGTAATTGTACTTTAGAAGTTCTGCATTATGCAACAAGGGAGTTGCAGTTCGACATCTTGAAAGAAATGGAGATTTTCAAAAACAAAATAAAAGAATCTGGTAGCATTCTGAATGAGCAGCTGGATTTCTGGTTTAACAGATTCTTTGCTTTCTTCAGGAGCGTGTTGTAATACATACGTTTTGGAATTTGTTTGGAATGTTTCCATCCCCCTTTTATGCCTGTGCCTTCCCCTTTTCCCTTTTCCCCCCAACAAAAATTTTCTTTCCAACCACCCAACCCCTCCCCAACTGCAACCCCACGTTTCCCAATTCCTTGCATTTTCCTTTATCCCTCTCTTCTCTTTTATTTCCTGATCCTTATATCCCCACCACTCCCATCCTCCCCCTCCCATCAGCCTTCGTCCCCCTTTTTAATTTCTCATACCTCTCTCCTTCTTCCATGCCCTTTCTTTAATTTTTATACAATAATTAGTTTTACTAACTGATAATTATCTTGTGTGCTGCTTGTTGAATATATTTTTGGCAAGATGTCGTCTTCTCTAAAAATAAAAGGCATTTAACTATATTTATGAGATGGTCTGAAAGCTTTTCCCAAGTGTCTTGATATTTATTTGTCCTTGAGACTGCTCAGGCTTGTTATGGTTGTATAACAGTTAATATGTGAACTGTTTTGTATATATTTTTGTGATACACATTTATAATGTGTGAGACTGTTTTGATCTATCTTCCTATCACGTTTTCGCAAGGACGCTCTGTGAGTGTTTAAGGAATTTGGCGTTGGACCTATGGCCTGCAAGGTAGGAAGATACCATTTCATGCATGCAGAGTCCATAAGAGCGCAGCAGAATGGACAGAGATGTAATCAGACATTGACCTCAGTGTCAGTTCCCTCTACCCTCTCTGTAAATGAAACGTTATCGCTAACAGAGATTAGTGTACAGGTTCAGGTGTAACTATATGTTAACAAAAACAAAAATCTTAGATTTTCATTATTAAGGTTTATTTTTACCCTAAGTATGACTTCATGTCATAACAATGTAAGCACATTTATGTGCAGGATGGGAAAATATTGATATTGGGTATTCATAAATGTGAAGCGAAATTCATAACTGTTATAAGGATCTTTAATGGTAAGATGGTTGATGACCATGCCTGTGGATCGATAGAAATAGAAACAAATTAAATACAATTGGGGACAGAGATATCAATTACGCTAAAATGATCACTGCAAATACCCAAAATTGAATGGGGGTCGGTAAAGAGAAATCGAAAAGAAAAGAAGTACACAGTTAAAACAACTCCATAACTGATCAGTTCTTTTCGTTCAATCAGATATCTCACGTTTCTGTTTCAGTTAAGCCTGACAATCATGACTATGTATAACTAAAGGTCATGTTTGAATGTACAAAAATTAGGAGAGACGGAGACGACCACAGTCCTGAGTGTCAATTGACTATCACTTGCTGGCATAGCGAAAGCGCGCGAGTATACCTTCCGTTGACGGCGGCAGTGGCTGCTATCGGTGGGAACTGTGAACCTGAGAATCTATCCTAATTCTCTCTCGACTGTTAAACACATTTCCAACGTCTTCGGTGAAACTGAGACTCCTAGTTATTCCCTAGCTGGTACACGCTATTTGGCTGGAATATTGCGTACGTCGTTGCCCTAAAATCGCACACAAGCATTATCTATCAGTGCTTGGTGTGATTCTCTGCACTAGGAGACTTTGCAGTTTAACTCCTTACGAGTTAAGACAAGCCCGTGAACATAATGAATCTCTCAATCATCTCAGTGTGGGGTGAGTCGCCTTACTCAAACACTCGACGATTTCCTGCAAGGCAAGAAGCGAATTACTCTGTCTGCAATTCGCCTATATCAAAGCTGGTGGCCACATGTTTTCTTTCTGTCCAATCAGAGCGTTCGTACTTGTTATAACTCCACCCACTACAGCTTTCGTAGCCTATCACAGGCGTCGTTTCTTTCGTAGGGCAGAATTTAGCTTCTGCTACATAATACTGAGATAAACAGCTTTTTCTTTCATGTGAGTTTTAACACAAGTGGCTACAGTGAGTCACCAATGTTTCGAGTTGGGTTTCTCTGGACGTTTACTTGGCATCTCCCTGCATGTTCTTGTAGAAAGACTTTCCGAAGAGCCATCGTTAAAAGCAGGGACAAGGGCTGCTTTTGCCGGCGGTCTACGCAGTGGCTCCAGCATCTCATTGTGTTCATTAGGTGTCCCGCTGTCAAAGTTTCAGCTGAATGCAGGACAGGCATTCTGTCCTGAAAATTCTCCTTCCCTCAGAACTGCATCTTGTAGCTTGGGTTGGGGAAGTTACTTATGTGCAAGTACTAGTGTGAGTATTTTAGGTTTATATTAACAAAATGTCAGTTTGTTTATTTGCTTTGTCCATCAATAAAATTCATACCTTTTCACGTATCTATGTCGTGTGAAATTTCGAGTTAACCGGAATAGTTTCAGAAATTCAATGTAAGGTGTGTTATTTGTTTGACACCTTACACAAAGATTATTTAAAAATATTAGTTTATTTGTGCTTATTTGATGTGTTTTTTGTAAAACAAATGTTGTAATGTATGCTCATTTATATCACACACATATTAAACATTTATTGTACCTTAATTGGCTATGATCATCCTAGACTTCACTTGCAGTTTACTGCCCACCACTGCCTCATCGCCAAATGCTTTCTCATTTGCGATTTATTATTTACTTCAGTTAACAGTTAGATATCTGTGGGTGCTGCTTCCCCAGGCTACTTTCGACATGAATACATCCTCTCTAAAAACATTAGTTTACTTCATTCTTATGCAAACTGTATGTGTGGGTGTTTACATCATGGTTTGAACAATTTGTCCTAAGGGCCTTGAGACCAGCTCGCACTTTATAGTGTTGAATCCCAGAGTTGAATCCTATTCAATATGCGTTGTCATTTTATTTTATGGTAGGCAGATTACGGCAAAAATTTTATGTATAATTACTGAGCCTGTCTATTGTAAAGCAGATTTTCTATTGTTTGCTTACTATTGTTTTGTATGTTTGTAAATAACTATTGCATGCTACTTTATATAATCTTCTGCTTAGACTCCCACTGTCTCCCATGTATCTAATCTATCCCACTCTCCCTCTGGTCAGATTATTCCCCTTCCTTTGAGCCCTCTCATCCCATCTACGTTATCCAACTTCCTTTCCTTACCACTTTCATCTCCCCCTCATCCTTTCCCTTACTTCCCCCACCCCCTATGCCCCCTATGTGTCCTCCCCTTCCCCCCTCCATCTTCACACCCTTTCCATGGCCTTTCCCTTGTAACTGCACTACTTGTCGAAATGCTATTGTTAACATAATTACGGTTTATTTTATTGGTTTGTATGCTGCTGTATGCAATCTTAATGTTATATATGATTTTATGCGGATGCATATTGCTCTATTTTAATTACAATTAAATTGTAAAAATGTTCAGATTTGTGGATGTCTTTTATTTGTATACTATTTTTTAAACATTTTTTGTTTATTGTCTTTTTGGATGTCTGTTTGTCACAGTTATGCTACACTGTGTATGCTATAGTATAGCAATGTTGTGTATTTCCCTTCTTTGACAATGTACTAATATGTTTCAGGTAGTACCCTCGACGGATTTATATTTTGGGTCTTAGTATTTTATTACATTTCACTTACGCAAATTAGCGCACATACAAAACGTGTGTGTGTGTGCCACTTACGGTGTGTACACATTTCTTTGTGCTTTGCTTGTTTTTAAAATTGTGACTTACTTTGGAAACAACCTTTCCCGAAATAAAAGAATCAGGGACCTATGAAAGAATCACCTCTCTTAAGGTTTTAACTTGACCTGTATCAGGCGTTAACTAAAGTCAGTGATGTTAACTTGGGACCGGACCTCAATGCATTGGCATCATTTGATGTTATTTTGGACTGATTTATGCTTTGTTCTCGTACTTAATGTAAACATACGTTCTGATACGTCGTAATTTTGCCCTTTTATTTAGAGGTTGGTACGAAAATGGATCCTAGACCAAAACAGGTCACCTACAAAATAAACGTCTGTCTTATTCGCAGCACTAGCTGTCTTTTTGCATCACAAATCTTTCAGTGTAACAACTGGAGGTTTTACATTGGAGGAACGAACCATGACACCGTCCAGGCAAACACTGTGGTTTACTGACTGATCCAAAACAGATGAAGTCGCTGCGGCCAGAGTATACGGAATACAGTCTAGAACAGAGAGAGAGAGCAGCCTATGTAGGGAAGCTGGCCATGGTATTCAGGCGGAAAAATCCGGAGTGTGGATGGAGGGGCATTTACGAAGGTGTTGCAAGGATCGTTGCATTTCCAACAAAGTGAAATATCGCTGCAGAATGCCATGTAGCCCATGGAAAACTATGGAAAAGCAACAGGGTGAACCTTTCGTGGGTCCCTGGTCACTTAAGAATTAGTGTCAATGATCAAGCTGTTAGACTGGCCAGGACAGGGGTGATAACTCAGTTTATTGGATCGCAGTCTGTCCTATCACTAAGGCGATGCTGAAATCAAATCTACGTAGCTGGATCAGGAGGTAGGACGTAGAATATTCGACTAAGTTCCAAAAATAAAGACAAGACAAACAAATGTTGCCGAATCCACGTTTCGAGATAAGTCCTTTAATACTGAATTTGAGCAGGAAATACACTCCTGGAAATGAAACAAAGAACACATTGACACCGGTGTGTCAGACCCACCATACTTGCTCCGGACACTGCGAGAGGGCTGTACAAGCAATGATCACACGCACGGCACAGCGGACACACCAGGAACCGCAACATTTGTGCACCGCCGCCGTCAGTGTCAGCCAGTTTGCCGTGGCATACGGAGCTCCATCGCAGTCTTTAACACTGGTAGCATGCCGCGACAGCGTGGACTTGAACCGTATGTGCAGTTGACGGACTTTGAGCGAGGGCGTATAGTGGGCATGCGGGAGGCCGGGTGGATGTACCGCCGAATTGCTCAACACGTGGGGCGTGAGGTCTCCACAGTACATCGATGTTGTCGCCAGTGGTCGGCGGAAGGTGGACGTGCCCGTCGACCTGGGACCGGACCGCAGCGACGCACGGATGCACGCCAAGACCGTAGGATCCTACGCAGTGCCGTAGGGGACCGCACCGCCACTTCCCAGCAAATTAGGGACACTGTTGCTCCTGGGGTATCGGCGAGGACCATTCGCAACCGTCTCCATGAAGCTGGGCTACGGTCCCGCACACCGTTAGGCCGTCTTCCGCTCACGCCCCAACATCGTGCAGCCCGCCTCCAGTGGTGTCGCGACAGGCGTGAATGGAGGGACGAATGGAGACGTGTCGTCTTCAGCGATGAGAGTCGCTTCTGCCTTGGTGCCAATGATGGTCGTATGCGTGTTTGGCGCCGTGCAGGTGAGCGCCACAATCAGGACTGCATACGACCGAGGCACACAGGGCCAACACCCGGCATGATGGTGTGGGGAGCGATCTCCTACACTGGCCGTACACCACTGGTGATCGTCGAGGGGACACTGAATAGTGCACGGTACATCCAAACCGTCATCGAACCCATCGTTCTACCATTCCTAGACCGGCAAGGGAACTTGCTGTTCCAACAGGACAATGCACGTCCGCATGTATGCCGTGCCACCCAACGTGCTCTAGAAGGTGTAAGTCAACTACCCTGGCCAGCAAGATCTCCGGATCTGTCCCCCATTGAGCATGTTTGGGACTGGATGAAGCGTCGTCTCACGCGTTCTGCACGTCCAGCAAGAACGCTGGTCCAACTGAGGCGCCAGGTGGAAATGGCATGGCAAGCCGTTCCACAGGACTACATCCAGCATCTCTACGATCGTCTCCATGGGAGAATAGCAGCCTGCATTGCTGCGAAAGGTGGATATACACTGTACTAGTGCCGACATTGTGCATGCTCTGTTGCCTGTGTCTATGTGCCTGTGGTTCTGTCAGTGTGATCATGTGATGTATCTGACCCCAGGAATGTGTCAATAAAGTTTCCCCTTCCTGGGACAATGAATTCACGGTGTTCTTATTTCAATTTTCAGGAGTGTAGATTAAACTTATGGTAGGACTCATGACTGGCCAGGGGAACTTTAAGGTAAATCAACACACGATGACTATAGAGCGAGAAGCCCCAAAGTGTAGACTGTCTAATGAAGAGGTTTCAAAAGCACCACATCTAATCTATCAATGCAAAACTCTGGCTGGCAAAAGACACAGGATATTCGGGTCGGTAGATCCTGAAGAAATCGGATGTAGTAAGGAACTAGTTAAGGGTCTCCCACTACTTCTTAAGGATACCGGTTAGCTTCAATAGAATAACAGGGAGAGAAATAGCTCAGTAAACTCAGTTTCCGTGTGAACAACAGTGGGCTAAGACCACTGTTGTTTTTGTCTCCCTGTATTAATCAAATCAACACTGTGGGGAAACAGTGAAGCTGTGTAGGTGAGCATAACAATAAGACGAGGGGCTGTAGCATCATTATCGATATTACCTATAATGGTCTTATATTCTTTGTGTTTACTTGATTTGACTTCTGTATAAACATGCTCCTTGTTGTAACATCCATGTAAAGGTTTTATTCATTTTTGTGATGATTTATGTAATTGCAATTTCAAAACTAATGTGTTGTAAGTGAACTAAAATGTTATATTTTATTGGTTCAAGCATAGGGAAAATAAGTTGCAATCATTTAAAATGGAACTAGCTAGGCGGTGGAACTGCAAAATTCCTTTATGGCATGAGTCAGTCGGTGGCTCATCTTGAGATCTGAAAGAGGCGCTTCGAACTGTAAGATTACATAATATAGTCCCAAATGCATAAGTAACGTGGATTATTTTTCATGGCATACCTGTACTATGAAAATACGACGCTAAGGTGAGAATTTTCAGAGCCTATAACACAGGACGAGCCATGTACACCTTACCGCCTGTTTTTAAGAGCGCAAAAGATCGAAGCTGCCACCACACCACCTTCATTTTAAATTATCAGTTGAGCACTGTATAATTTCATGAGCCACTTATGTGCTATCTTTTTAATAATATGTTTGTGCTGAGCTACCGTATTTCCCTTAATCGTTTACTTAGACACCGTCCCATCCCTGGTAGTAGGGGAATCTGAATATCCTGTTTTACTGAACTGAAAAGGAATTATCTTCCTTAACAAAACTTAATAAACTTTGTGGAGCTGTAAAGTGCGTATTCAATTGGTGAGTGTAAGTTTAAAAATACTCCACGTAGTTTTCATGATTGGACAGTTAAAGTATTCAGTTCAAAGATTTTTCTTATTGAAACGATAGTGTTTACCATTTCAAGTGTTTCGTACTTAACAATGTTTCCCTTATTGTACTGTGACTAAAGTGTTCAGCCTCGATCTGAGCTTATAGATAGATTAGTTTCTGTGTTCCCATGCTAATAGTTGACCCAGATTTCAATGTCATAATACAGTACAATAACATCAATCAAGAATGAGCAACTCGCTGCAAATACGCGAACTATACTAGATCCAGGTATCACATGCCCCACTTGAGCTAAATATTATAAGGAAGTGAATGTTGCTTGAGAAAGCAAATAATAATCAGTACAAAAGATGCAATAATTTCACAACTAATTTAATAGTAGGAATTTCTTATAATTAAATTGACGAAAGAACCTCTTGTCAAGTCGGTAGAGCTCCACCATTAGTAATCATTTACCTATAATTATCATTATCTTCATACTATTATGTAAAGATAGTAAATGTTATTGAGAGCCAGTTGTGTGCCTAAACGTATTAACACTCCTCCTGCATGATTCAACTCAAATCACTGGTATATTAATTGCTGAATTGTGCTATTGTCTAGTATCTTATCAGCACAACAGGAAATAAAGTCAACCCTAGTTGTTAACTTTCTTTATGAACCATGATATTACTCAGTGGAACTTTGTCTAATTAGGCAGGTGACTGTTTCTTTTCACGGAATTACAGTTTGTAAGATTACTAATAGAACCTTAGTTCGGTTCGCATTTACCCTCATACTGCTTTCTTTCAAATAGAAACCTTTAGGGAAACAAAATTAGTGCGATATCTTAACACAACACACCGTCACGCTCACAAAATAACAATCCTTTCACAGGAGTAACACTGTCAGTATATCACTATTTTAATAGTAGCCGGTAGTGTTATTTGGTCTCACGAACTCTCGCACCAACTGTACCTACAAGTTCATGACTGTTACACAGTATTTAAAACTTATGTCACATGATATAAATGTTCTTATTTGTAAATAATTTGCTTGTATTTCTTGTGTTTTTAGTAATTCAGTTACATACGGTAAATAAATTTCACCACTTACTGCAGTGCTGTTACTTACGTGAAACGCCTTCATTTAGTATTTCTGTGTATTTCAACACTAATAGAGTGAACTACAGAGTGTGTATAACCATTTTCCCATCTAGATGCTCACATAAGCCCAGTATAGGGTACGCTACTTACTGGTTGCTAAGTGTGCGATTTCGTTGTTCCCCATATGGTAAACGAATGTTAACTGATACTATAATTCAGTTTGAGTGTTACCAGCCTTGAGAAACACTGGAAGTTTTATTCAATGTTAGCCTCGCACCTTACCATTCCTCCACAGCTCCTAACATACCAGTCCACACTCAGTTACAATCCTTATTCAACAATACCACCAAACACCGTATCCTTAGCCCCTTCTCCAAAACCCTCAGTGATATCTGTGCTGAAATCTGCATCTGACATAACAATCCCATGCCCTATGATTTCCTTAACAATATTAACCATACCTTTCCCATCTATATTATTGCTACTTACCTCAGCAGCCATAGTAGATCCCCTGCAGAACTCTGTGTCAGTTTACCGAATCCCTCCAAGGTCACATTGTCCCCATCCTGCAACCCTCATGTCCTGAAAGCAACACCACCTGCGATGTCATTCAAATACCTCCCAACCTCCTTGGGCACCTCACTGCAGAAGTCCTTGATCCAATTGGAAGTGAACACTTACCTCTCCTCCTCACACACTACCCCATCCCCAAGTAGCCCATCCCAATCTCCATCCAAATGTTGTCCATGACTGCTCCTTTGGCAACTGGAATGCCTACCAGAAATCTATAGATACCTAGATTGGAAGCCACCCCATAAACTTCTGGCAATCTGATGATATAACCCATGCCACAGCCTCCCTGCAACAGACCTTGTCAAAAGACATCTCCAACCAAATCCCTACTAAAACTATAATTCTCATTGCTCCACCCTCCCACCATCAGCTGTAATCCTCCATGAATCCCTTCATTTATATCGCTCCTTCCTTTGGACTTGTGACTTTAATACAATCACATGCCACTGGAAAATATAGAAACATATCAGAAATTTTTTCACTGTCAGTAAAGGCAGGAGCTGGTGCCATACATGCACTAGATTCAATGCTACACTCCCAGTTAACTTTTACAAGTACCGGAGAGCATTCCTCTGACTTACTGTCACCCACCCCATCACTTACTACACAGTCCTTCACAGCAACCCTTTCCCAACGACTCGAGTGTAGCCAATCACTTTGCATCACATCTCTCCCACATCTTCCTCATCCCTGATGACTCTCATCTTAACTTCTACCAATTCCCTACTGTCTATGAATTCACTTATGCCATTGTCCTACACCGGGCTCCCAGCGTCTTGTAACGTACAAAAGACAAGATAAACGCCACAGTCACAGCATAGCAAATAATACAGATACTTCACAAAAAACGCAACGCATCCATTGGTCATGACCATATTACCAATCGCTATCTCAAATAATGCCCTGTCTCCTTTCTCATCACCCTCGCAATCCTGTATACCTCTATCCTCTCCACAGGCTACTATCTTTACACGTGGAAAACCTCCAGATTCCTACTTTTCATCAACCGACACAAACCCCCCCTGATACCTTGTCCTACTTCCCCATCTACCTCACCTCAGTGTTAAGTAGGGTCTTTGGATCTATCCTCTCCCGATACATCCACCAGCATACGCACCAAACATCATCTGCTTCCTGTTACTCAATATGGCTTATGTTCCTTCTTCTCTGATGATGATCAACTGAACTTCACCCAGCTCCTCTCCCAATACTCAAGAACGATAAATCCGCAATCATCGTTTCAGATTATGAAGAGAAAATATATTACTGCATATGACCATTAAGTCTCCTTTTAAAACTCCATACTATTGCTCTTCAAAATAACTATATTCGTCTTATTGCATCCTTCTTTGTTATCGCCCATCGTATGTCATTGTTAACAACAACAAATTCCCATACCTTCCACCCTACTGCAGTTGTGCCCTCACGTTCCGTACCCTTCCCTCTCCTTTACCTCTTATACGCTGCCAATATGCTCAAACCACTTTTCCCCATTCACCTCCTTCAGTGAGCTCATGACACCACTTTCCTCGCCTCATATCCTACACTCTGGATATCCCAATAAGCCCTCCAACTTCACATCAATCAGTTTACCTCCTGGTGCAAACAATAGCTCCTTAAGATTAAGCCCCTCCAAAATCCAAGCAATAATTACAGGACACACCACTTGCACCTTCCATCTCCATGACTTCTATGTCACCATTTAAGGCTGTCCCATCCAGCTCGGTAATACACAAAAACTTTGGACCAATCTTCGACAAGCAACTAACATGGAAACCTAACCTACTAATAATTACACAGAAAGCCCACAATAGACTGAAACTACTAACCAGATGAGCATCGAGAATATGACCCTCCTCTGTCCTTCATAGATACAAATCCCCATTCTACCCTGTCCTTTGCTATGCAAATGTTGCATGAATCTGTGCCCCTCATAAGTTCTATAGACCTCTTCAAATCCTTGTAAGCCATGCTCTCTGCCTTGTTTCCTACACCTGCTTACCTTCCCCCACAACCGTCCTTTACCAACTCCTCAAATTCCCACCTCTCCTCACTCACATCGAACACCTCCAAATAACCTACACCATCCGTAAATTCGACGCCAATAATTCTATTGTGTCCCATCTCCTTTACAATCCTAGTGTACTGCCGTGCCTCTAGCAACACATTTCACCAACCCTTCAACTACACGTGCTCCACATCCTCTCCCAAAGAAATTTCAACTGTCTCCCTTGCCCAGACCATGGACTCCCCCTTAAGTATATCCTCCTACCCTCTCTGAATCTACCCTTTTTAATGGTCAGTGTACCTTCTGTCGTGTTCATTGTTTCAAGTGCCTTAATCAGTTCATGCAGACAGTATTATACACCATTATATTATTTATATTTCCTATTCACGTCAAATTTTCAAAAAAAAATTGAAAGTTGTAAAACATATGTCTCCTTTTCTCTCTTTTTAACATCTAAGCTAGCATTGAAGTTCTACTCGTTGGAAATCATCTTATTTGTACCACAGCCAGTCCACTCCGACACCCGCCCACAAAGAATATGGGAGGATGAAATACTAACAAATAAATAAAAAAACACGGGTGTCAGTGTTGCGACTCGCTCTGAGGATGTCCAGACGATATGCGATCGAAATATAAGTTGAAGTAATAGTGTTTGCACGGCTGCGTGCCTGAAATTTAATGGATTAAATTTCTTTTATGTTACTTGTCCTGTCAACTTTTCGTAGCTCGCTCTGTGCCGAGCACAGCTTGCTAGGCCTGGTTAAATTTGCAAAGTGTTAGTTTCTCAGTAACATGCAAATGCCCGAATTGCAAAGCATTACTTCGCTTTTGGTCAGATTGTGTTAGCTATCCCATTCGCTCGACCTCTGACCAGTGTCGCAAATTCCCCTCTGTCTGGAGTGTTTTGTTGTGAGGTCAACAATACCGTCCACTGACTTAACTGGCACACTGCCCGTGCTGGTCTCTACTGCCTGCCCACATTAGAAATAAAACTTTAAGAGGCACAGAACACCTCCCTTTTTTTTCAAATATTCATCCCAAACTTTCCAAGACGAGTATTTAATTGGAATTAGACTGAACCCAAAAAGTCTTCAGAGCGTGGTGATGGCAAGACCCAGGTTCAACAATGAGCTGTCCCACATGGGTTTCTACCTTATCCACTACTAACAGGAGTTCATTTTAAAGTGCAGTCTCCAGGAAATGATTACAGTATAATCTTTAATCTAATGCTCATATTACTTAACACAGATGTTTTACTTTCATCGACTGTTCCCTCGGCCTATGCCGGCTAACCACGCTAATGGCAACTGATGTGTCAGTGGATCTGTAGCTGTGCTCGTCTGCGTTTATTACGGAAATAAAATACGCAAATCCCTTCTAGACACAAACCAGAACTGGTAGCTGAAACGCTTATCGCTATAATCTTGTGCTGCCAATTTTCCTTCTAATTTTGAACACATGTTATGACATATGCTACATTGAAATTTTCCCCTGCTGTGGTTCGAAAAATCTGTCTAATGACTGTATATGTTCAGGGTTTAGAGTGTCATTAATGTAAGTTAAATTCTGGGTAGGTAATACTCTGAGAGACCCTTCCGTGCAAGACAATGTAATCTGTGTCAGTGTCATGACAGTCGTACTAGTGAGTGAAGAAGGCAGAAATCTTTGGTAACTACATCACAAGTCGTATCGTTAATGATAATACCGCTTCCCTGCAACTCTAATTTTCTCAACCCCTCTAGTTTCCCTTCCGCCTAGCAATTTGCTAACACAGTTCCTGGCGAGTACAGCTAATGCTTCCCTACTGCAGGAAGTAAGACCGTATGGGAAAGATTTCCTTTTTTCTCCTAAAAACACTTGCTTCATGTCTGCATATCAGTCTGTAGCGGCATGTCTCGGCAGACAACAATACTCCCTTGAGCGCACTTCCCCAACTCCACTGCCGGCCGGTGTGGCCGTGCGGTTCTAGGCGCTACAGTTTGGAACCACGTGGCCGCTACGGTCGCAGGTTCGAATCCTGCCTCGGGCATGGTTGTGTGTGATGTCCTTAGGCTAGTTAGGTTTAAGTAGTTCTAAGTTCTAGGGGACTGATGACCTCAGCTGTTGAGTCCCATAGCGCTCAGAGCCACCACCACCCCAACTCCACTAACTATGTAAACTTATGAACTATCTGAAATCAACATACCTTCTGCATCCTTAATCGTATCCGTTTCCCTATTACCCCTCCCCCCTTCCCCATTTCACTGGATACGGCGAATGAAGTAAAACTGAAATTTCTAACCAGTCCCTGCTATAAATAAGTGAGCTGCTGTACTTACCCCCGCTTCATTCGTTCTTACCCTTTGTTCTGGCGTAACTACGAGCGCCGGAACGAAGATGAAGGAAGGAAGAGAAGAGAAGGCGGTGAAACGACGTCGGCCAATGCTGCGCTGACCAGGACATCACCACGATAGGAGTGCCATCTGGCCGACGTGAATATAAGCGCCGCTCCTGATACACTTGAATGGGCATTAGTGGACAGTATTTGCGGAGTATTAGCACGGCCTGGCAGAGTGTACTAGGAGAGCAGTTATTAGTGATCCACAAACTGTGTGTCAAACTTGCATATACAGGGTGTTACAAAAAGGTACGGCCAAACTTTCAGGAAACGTTCCTCACACACAAAGAAAGAAAATATGTTATGTGGACATGTGTCCGGAAACGCTTACTTTCCATGTTAGAGCTCATTTTACTACTTCTCTTCAAATCACATTAATCATGGATTGGAAACACACAGCAACAGAACGTACCAGCGTGACTTCAAACACTTTGTTACAGGAAATGTTCAAAATGTCCTCCGTTAGCGAGGATACATGCATCCACCCTCCGTGGCATGGAATCCCTGATGCGCTGTTGTAGCCCCGGAGAATAGTGTATTGTATCACAGCCGTTCACAATATGAACACGAAGAGTCTCTACATTTGGTACTGGGGTTGCGCAGACAAGAGCTTTCAAATGCCCCCATAAATGAAAGTCAAGAGGGTCGAGGTCAGGAGAGCGTGAAGGCCATGGAATTGGTCCGCCTCTACCAATCCATCGGTCACCGAATCTGTTGCTGAGAAGCGTACGAACACTTCGACTGAAATGTGCAGGGGCTCCATCGTGCATGAACCACATGTTGTGTCGAACTTGTAAAGGCACATGTTCTAGCAGCACAGGTAGAGTATCCCGTATGAAATCATGATAACTTGCTCCATTGAGCGTAGGTGGAAGAACATGGGGCCCAATCAAGACATCAACAACAATGCCTGCCCAAACGTTCACGGAAAATCTGTGTTGATGACGTGATTGCACAATTGCGTGCGGATTCTCGTCAGCCCACACATGTTGATTGTGAAAATTTACAATTTGATTACGTTGCAATGAAGCCTCATCCGTAAAGAGAACATTTGCACTGAAATGAGGATTGACACATTGTTGGATGAACCATTCACAGAAGTGTGCCCGTGGAGGCCAATCAGCTGCTGATAGTGCCTGCACACGCTGTACGTGGTACGAAAACAACTGGTTCGCCCGTAGCACTCTCCATACAGTGACGTGATCAACGTTACCTTGTACAGCAGCAACTTCTGTGACGCTGACATTAGGGTTATCGTCAACTGCACGAAGAATTGCCTCGTCCATTGCAGGTGTGCTCGTCGTTCTAGGTCTTCCCCAGTCGCGAGTCATAGGCTGGAATATTCCGTGCTCCC
The DNA here is from genome assembly GCF_021461385.2 of Schistocerca piceifrons. Taxonomy (NCBI): domain Eukaryota; kingdom Metazoa; phylum Arthropoda; class Insecta; order Orthoptera; family Acrididae; genus Schistocerca; species Schistocerca piceifrons. Next base: position 169,518,151 of record NC_060143.1, read on the forward strand.
TAAGACGCCGATCAATTGCTTCGAACGTCTTCCTGTTGGGACGCCTTCGTTCTGGAAATCTGTCTCGATACAAACGTACCGCGCCACGGCTATTGCCCCGTGCTAATCCATGCATCAAATGGGCATCTGCCAACTCCGCATTTGTAAACATTGCACTGACTGAAAAACCACGTTCGTGATGAACACTAACCTGTTGATGCTATGTACTGATGTGCTTGATGCTAGTACTGTAGAGCAATGAGTCGCATGTCAACACAAGCACCAAAATCAACATTACCTTCCTTCAATTGGGCCAACTGGCGGTGAATCGAGGAAGTACAGTACATGCTGACGAAACTAAAATGAGCTCTAACATGGAAATTAAGCGTTTCCGGACACATGTCCACATAACATATTTTCTTTCTTTGTGTGTGAGGAATGTTTCCTGGAAGTTTGGCCGTACCTTTTTGTAACACCCTGTATAGCAAAGAACTCGGATTTGTGTTGCATGTCGCCCATCGCTTGCAACGCCATTGTTATTTCAAAGTCAAGTATTGTCAATCTGATTTATTGAAATAAAATTACTAATATGTCAAAAATCCGCCTCAGTTGCGAAATGTTACTGGTCTTTACCCAGGTTTCAGCTAGAGTAATCTAGCCTTCTTCAGAGGGATAAAGTAAACTAATCATGCCGAATAAGGCACGGTCAAATATAAAAGCTGAAGTACCGTGGTACCATCTCAAATTACGTTACTTAACTGAGGAACAGCCACGACTCCACCTCGTGGAAAGCGGTCGGTTAGCCGCGGACGCTAGTTTGAACTTGTACGAGATGAGTGGGCAAGACCCCACATTTGGCGACGAGTATCCGCCGAACCCAGTGCCTCATGACCACGAGCGTTCTTGTGTTTCTGCTGGTGCCTTAATTTTCTCTTGTCTTTACCTTGCAGGGGCTTATTGCTTTAACAGTTTGTGGTCGTTTTTTCTGATCACTGTTTTCAGGTGGGCGTTGCAGAAAATTTCTTTGACTTTGTCGTTACTCAGATTGCTTGCGTTGTCTGTTTTTTGCATTTGTCACTTCCAACATGCCGACGCCATCTGTCCCGCCTCCTGTTCAAGCGCAGCAGCTGCAAACGTTAGATGCCACACTACTAATGCAGATGTTTCAGTTCTAGACGCAGCAGACTTCTGCACTACTCAACACGCTGCAGCAGCTACTCGAAAACGCTGTGTACCTGATCCGTCGGGCACACAGCACCAACTACTACAGCTGCTGTACCACCTTTATGGCAGTTTCGTGACCAAGAAACGCTAGTGTTGTCACAGTTTGAGGCACATTTACTAGCTCACAATGTACCACCTTTATGGCAGTTTCGTGACCAAGAAACACTAGTGTTGTCACAGTTTGAGGCACATTTACTAGCTCACAATGTACCAGGTACTGGGAAACTTCCATATCTATTATCCACAGTAGTAAGTGCAGTGTTCAGATTAGTTCAAAAACTCCTTCCTAACGCCATTCTGAGTGATCTTGCGTATGGCAATACTATCTCTTCGCTGACTAACTATTGCGACCAACAATTGAATGTGGTGGCAGCTAGGTATCAATTCTTTCATTCCAAAAAACGATCAAACTTATCCCGAGTGGGTAACACATTTACAGGGTATGACAAGGAAATGCAAATTCAAATGTGCTTGTTGTACATTATTCAGATGTTATATTACTTGAAGCGATTGTGTACAACTTGCCTGATGTCACAACCTCAGAGAACAGATTTTGAGGCCGGCCGGTGTAGCCGAGCGGTTCTAGGCGCTTCAGTCTGAACCGCGCGACCACTACGGTCGCAGGTTCGAATCCTGCCTCGCGCATGGATATGTGTGATGTCCTTAGGTTTAAGTAGTTCTAAGTTCTATGGGACTGATGACCTCAGCTGTTAAATCCCATAGTGCTCAAAGCCAACAGATTTTGAAACAGTCCGATCCATCAAAAAAAAAATTGTTCAAATGGCTCTGAGCACTATGGGACTTAACATCTTAGGTCATCAGTCCCCTAGAACTTAGAACTACTTAAACTTAACTAGCCTAAGGACATCACACACATCCATGCCCGAGGCAGGATTCGAACCTGCGACCGTAGCAGTCCCACGGTTCCGGACTGCAGCGCCTAGAACCGCACGGCCACTGCGGCCGGCCCGATCCATCATTTCAGCAGGTAGTGCAAATACTAGATCAATACGATTCCTGTGCCTTGTTGGCTCATAAAGTTGAGCAGCCAGCTGTTTGCCAGGTTGAGTCCCTTGCTTGCTATCGCCCCATTCCGCATCGGCGACTTGCGCTAGCCAAGCCGAGTAAAAAAACACTTTTCCACGCCGCGTAAGCAGCTCGCTACACAGGCGGATACACAGGCGCACAGACTTAAGTCTTGCCCTAGGTGTTATTCATGACACAAACGCCAAGACTGCCCCACCTAACAAACTCAGTGTTATGCTTGCGGTAGGAAAGGACATGTACAATCCGTATGGAAATTTGGAAATTTGTGGGAGGGTTCTATGGGATTAAACTGCTGAGGTCATCGGTCCCTGGCTTACACACTAATAAATGTGTTTTAAACTAACTTAAGGGATAACACAGACACCCATGCCTGAGGGAGGATTCGAACCTCCGACGGGGGGAACCGCTCGAACTGTGACAAGACGCCCTATACCACGCGTCCAATCAGTATGTTTGCAACGGAATAAATATAACAATTCGGCTTACTCACAAAAATCTAGTCACAAGGCCCATGTCATTAATGCAGTGTATTCCAAGCCTGCAACTAGCAAGCCTGTTGTTTCGTCAGTGATATGTCAGTCATATAAACTCTCTGTTCATTTCCTTATTTGTGGGAAACGTATGAAATTTCAGTTGGACATTGCTGCCTCTGTCACATTACTAAATCGTCACACATATGGACTGTTACGCTCCCCACATCTGTCTAAAGCTAGCACGCAACTGACGGCTTATTATAGACAAGACATTCCCGTTCTTAGAACATGTACTTTACCTGCTATGTATCGCTCACATACGCGAACAGTAACTTTTATAGTGCTACCAGCACTCGATTGTGAGAACATATTTGGCCTGGATTCTTTTGATTTGTTTGGCTTTAACATTCAGAACTATATATTGTCTATGTCTGCGTTAAATACAAAAAACAATGTAGATTGCTAAAATAATTCCCGGAAATGAAGGTTTAGGCAAAGCTAACAGTTTTCTTGCACATATTACTCAGCCAAAATTTTGCCGGGCCAGAACTGTTCCCATTCCATTACGGGACAAAGTCGCTGCTGAATTTAAGCAACTGCAAGATGACGGAGTTATTGCGCTCATATCAGCTAGTCAATGGGCAAGTCCACTGGTTTTGCTCTCCAAACCTTCCGGTCGCATTCTCCTGTGTGTTGACTTTGCCCATAGTCAACCCACAAACTGTCATTAATACTTATCCATTGCCACGCCCAGAGGATCTCATGGTCAAATTAGGCCTAGACGCTACTTGTCAAAATTTGATTTGCGCGACGCGTATCTTCAAATACCGCTTGATGAAGAATCTCAAACAATATGTATAGTAAATACTCATATGGGTTTGTTTAAATATTTGCGTTTGCCTTTTGGCAGTGCTTCCGCATCCGTCATTTTCCGGCGGTATTTGGAACAGGTGACTGCGCAAGTACCAAGCCGTTCCAACTATTTGGACGATATTTTAGTAGCAGGTCGTACACCTGAAGAACGTATTGCAAATTTACGTGCTTTGTTTCGTGTGTTATCTGAGGCAGGACTTAAGTATAGACTGGACAAGCGTGATTTGTTTAAACCTGATTACAGTATCTTGGACATGTCATAAACAGTCAAGGTGTACATCCCCTTCAGTCACATTTCTTACAAGGGAACCTCCCCATCGCACCCCCCTCAGATTTAGTTATAAGTTGGCACAGTGGATAGGCCTTGATAAACTGAACAAAGATAATTGAGAAAACAGGAAGAACTTGTGTGGAACTGTGAAAAAATAAGCAAAATATACAAACCGAGTAGTCCATGGGCCACATAGGCAACATCATGGAGACTGGCAGCTCAAGAGCGCTGTGGTCCCGTGATAGCGTGAGCAGCTGCAGAAGGAGAGGTCCTTGGTTCAAGTCGCCGGCACGGTAACTCAGCGTGTTCGGTCAGAGGGTTAGCTGCCCTCTGTAATAAAAAAAACTAAATTAATGGATCAACGACGAACTGAAACGGCTGTCTTGCGACGTCCGCCCCGAGCAGATACAACGAACAAAAAAAAACGAACAAAATGAGATCAATTAAAGAAAAAGTCTTCCCTCGAGTGAAAATTTTACTTTCTTTATTTTTGCATAGTTATTATCTGTCCGTTCGTTCATTGACGTCCCTGTTCACTGTAATAAGTTTAGTGTCTGTGTTTTGCGACCGAATCGCAAAATCGTGCGATTAGTAGACGAAACGACGTGCCTCTCCAATGGGAACCGAAAACATTTGATCGCAAGGTCATAGGTCAACCGATTCCTCCACAGGAAAACACATCTGATATATTCTGTACGACACTGGTGACGGCATGTGCGTCACATGACAGGAATATGTTGTCGACCAACCTAACTTGTACACTTGGCGAATGGGTAAAAAGATTCTTCTACCTTGCCCGCTTTACGTTTTCTTGTGAATGTGATAATCACTCCCAAAAAAAGTGATGAAAACATAAGAGTTTGTCACATAAACTGAAAATAAAAAATTAAACTTTTCACTCGATGGAAGATTTGAACTAATACCCTTTCGTTCCGCAGCTGCTCACGTTACCATGAGACCACGGCGCTTCTCCGCTTCCAGTATCCTTGATGTTGCCTATCTTCCCATGAACTACTCAGTTTGTATATTTTGCTTATTTTTTCACAGTTCCACACAACTTCTTCCTGTTTTCTCAATTGATCTGTGTTCAGTTTTTCAAGACCTATCCACTGTGCCAACTTATAACTAAATCTGAGGGGGGTGCGATGGGGAGGTTCCCTTGTTAGCTATATGGGATTTGCCATTTCCTCTCAATATCACAGAATTGCAGCCAGTCATAACGGAAACGAACAATTATATTCGGTTCATACCAAATGCTGCACAAATCGCAGCTCCATTGTATCGCTTGCGCCTCAAGAATGTCTCCTTTGTTTGGACAGATGAGTGCCACATAACTTTTGAAATACTTAAAGATGAATTGCTCGCTGATAGATGCTTACTTCACTTCGATCCGGACGAACCAGTAGTATTGATAGTTGAGCTTCCTCTTACGGAATCGGTGCAGTGCTATCGCACAGAAATGGTGATAAAGACAGGCCTATGGCTTTCGTATCAAAAGTGTTTCCAAAGCTCAGTGTACCTGCTCACAAATTGAGAAAGAGGCTTTGGCTATTGTGTATGGTGTCACCAAATTTCACTACTATTTGTATGGCAGAAAATTCTACTTAGTAACGCATTACAAGTCTTTGCAGTCCTTGTTTCATCCGACGAAACCGGTTCCTGGACGAACGGCGCAAAAATTGCAAAGATCGGTTTTGTTGTTGTCTCAGTACCAGTACGAGCAATATTGTGTATCGTCCGACAGCTCAACGTGGTAATGCGGGCGCGCTTTCACGTCTCCCGATTGGTCCTGATACGGACTTTGACGCTACTTCTGCATCTTGTTGTCACATCGATGCTCAGGATTTCGAATTGCTTCCGTCTTTTCCGCTGAACTATAAGAAAACTGCACAGGCCAACGGACGCTGCTCCAGTTTTGAACATTTTGCTCAACTACATTCGCACATCTTGGCCTCGTTCCTTGCACTGCATAAAGAACTCTGTGGTGTGCCTCGTTGTACAGAAAGGCGTGATTCTTCTTCAAAATGACAGTGGACAGTCACGTGCGTTGATCCCTAAAGCTTTGCAAAAAGAAGTTTTACAGTTACTTCGCCAAGGACACTGGGGGACTGTTTGTACGAAACAGTTAGCGCGTCGACACTGTACTTGGCAGGGTATGGACACCCAAATAGAACAGATGACGTCACAGTATCACGCATGCGAGGAAGATCAGTCCGCTCCCCCACAAAAATTCCCTGCTTGGCCTCAGTAGCAATCACCATGGCAACGTGTGCACATAGACTTTGCGGGACCTTTTTGGAACACGCGTCGGTCGATTGTGGTGGACTCGTATAGCAAGTTTCCTTTTGCTGTGCCAATGAACTCGACAACGTCACCTAGCACAATTCAGGTGTTGTCATCGACTTTTTGCCCAGAAAGTTTACCCGAAGTAATTGTGTTAGACATCGGTCCTCAGTTCACGTCAAATGAATTTCAAACACTCTGTGAGCGCAATGGCATACGGCATGTAAAGAGGGCACCGTTCCATCCACAGTCAAACGGCGAAGCGGAACGATTTGTCACAACATTCAAGCAGCAGATGGCCAAACGTCGCTCCGCATACTCCAGGGATCAAACATTGCAACTGTTTCTGGCCTCATATCGTTCGCACCCCGAGATGCACCATTGCTGGCGGAATTGCTTCATTGCCGCCGCCATCGGACACTGCTCTACCTGCTCCACTCTCCTCAGCAACCGGCGCCGAAGGAAGGCCGGAAGCATCACTTAGCGCCTCGTGGTATTGTCTTTTACAGGGTTTTTAGTGGCAGCAGACGATGGGCGCGAGATGAGACTGTCCGTCGACTTGCCACTTGCATGTATCTTCTTTCAAGTCCTGATGGATTGCACCGCCACCATCAAAATCAACGTCGCCTCTGTCTTGTACACGATGATCTTTCAGTCTTTCTTCCCCCAGTGTAGCGTTCGCTGTGTTATTCAGTGGTTTGGTATTTAACTAATTTGTAAATGGAAATGATAATCTTATTTTATTACATTGAGTAATTACTAAATAATTTTTCTCCCGGCTAAAGATTTGATCAAGTTGCTAAAGAACTCCAAGTTAACGTCGTGTTAAAGTGTTGTCTGTAAGTTGTGTAAGTGTCACTAAATCACAGTTCATGCAACAGAACTTCTGGATTTGTTCGTCTACATTTTCAGGTCTCGTTCGCACTGGCACTATAAACTTATTGATGTCTCGTGCGTCGAGAGCTAAACGTATACTTTTATCTGCTTTGGTTATCGCTAATAGGGGACTGCTATATGGCGAATTAGATGTTTCAATAATGCACCAATCCACCATTTTTTGGATTTCTTTCACCACTTCGTTTTTCTTAGTCCAGGGGACCGAGTAAGATGCTCTGCAATAGGTCTTGTGTGGATATACTTTCATATTATACTGGTAATCTTTTATGATTCCAGAGCGTTCCGTGAATACTTCGAGGTATCCGGATAATAATTCTGTTAATTGTCTAGCCTCTGAAGCATTAATGCAAGTTGCCTCCTGTACTTTCTCTTCTATTGTTGTGACGATGTCACTCACATTGCTGGGTGCATCGTTATTTCGGTTTTTGTGATACATCTGTGGGTGCTCATGAGCCAACACTAACAACTTCTGTTTGCTGCAGAAAGATTCATTTTTCTCATCAGCGGAAGGTTCGCACCGATCTCCCGATTCAGCATTAATGTTATGGGTCGCTGTTGGTACTTAAGTGCACATGTCTCATGGGCGAGATCAATTACAGCTTCTCTTTCCCGAAGGAACTCAAGACCCAGAAGCACCGGTACTGGCAAGTTATCCATTAGTAGGAACGTGCATAATAAGCAATCATTTCCCAAGGAAACTTTCACCTGTGTCTGGTATTTTATACTCTGTGCCTTTTTTCCCAATGCCCCTATAACCTTACAATTTGCAACCGGCAAAATCGGCAATCTCCTTATCTCCAATACCTTCTTGAAAAACTGCGTGTTCATAACTGATACATTTGCACCTGTGTCAAGCAGAATAGTAGTTGTTACACCATTTACAGCTCCGGTGACACTTGCTTGGATATTTTCCCTTTGTGGCTTATCAGAGACAGCAGGTTCCTGATATAGCTCATCTTCGATCCTGTTGCCATCCTGATACCGTATCATGTTTATTTTTTGTTCTGTCGACCTATTGGCTTTATTGATGGCCTCGGTCACCTGGCGAAAACCTACAGGGACCGAAATTAGTTTGTTGGCTTCTGAGTGTTTTGTTTTGTTTCCGAAGGTACCTCCACTATTCTAACATTTTGTGAGTTTTCAGTCGGAGGAGACCTGCTTAGATCCCACCACGGTGGATATTGATTGCTTGGTATAGGTATAGCCTGTACATAATTTATTGGCTGACCTGAATTGATAGAATTTTGCTGCGGCTGCCAATGACTTGGCCCTGGCTGTCGCCAATATTCACAGTCACCCCGCATATTTTTAGGCTTGTCTTTATAAGGACTGTCTGACCTGTTGTCATTTCGTCTCTTTCGGTTGCTATTGTTATTGTTTGGGTTTTCATTGTGGTACGGCCTCTGATTACCATTCGGTTGTTGGTGTGCTTCGGCCTTTAGATAATTACAGTTATTATTATTAGGATAACCAAAATTTTGGTTGTATGGATTCCTACTACTACTATTAGTATTATTATTGTATTTTCCGTTACTATAAACTTTACTTTTATTTTTCTTTGGACTGCCTTCGCCCCTATTTCCATTATTTCCATGCCATGAATTTTTTCTATTAGGACTATTATCATTGCTGATCACGTCAGAATTTTTTCTGGCGTCTTCTTGCACTAGATCCAGAGAATCAATTACAGACAGAAATTCTTTCAGATCGGTGTATGTAACATTAAATAATTTTTCTCTAATATGTATGGGTAATCTAGCTTTCAACACTCGCAATAAGTCTCTGCTCGTTACTGGCTCATCCCAGTACCGGGTCATGTTAATATATTTTTCAAAGTACTTTCTTAAGGAACCTGACTTCGGATTGTACATTTCTGCATTGTAAGCAATTTTACGGGGTCGCTCTTGAGTAGACGCTGACCAGAATTGATCAAGGAACGCCTTCTCAAAGTCGTGGAAAGTCTTGCAAGTTTCTGCTGCATTTAATGCCCAGAGCGACGCATCACCAGAAATATGTGAAACCACAAACTGTATTTTCTGTTCTTCCGACCATGATTTTGGAAGAACACTTTTGAAGTTTCGAATGAAAACTACAGGATGTATGTTTTTCTTGCTTTCTTCGTTAAGCATTTGAAACTGTCTTTGCTTAATTAGGCTTTCTTCATGCATCAAAGTAGTTAAGTGCATGGAATTGCTATCATTCGCAGGTGGTGTGGTTACTTTATTACAAGTACATTCTATTCCACTATTATTGTTCCCTGGTGTCACATATTGCTCTGGTAATATCGGTTGATTACCAAAATTTGGTCTTTCTTGTGGTGCATTAATATTCGCCGTCAGATTATCTGCGATCTTTTGCCTGTCAGTACCAGTGTTGTCTTTACTGCATACTGTCAGATTCTCAAAGTTTTGATTTTCAGAGCTCAGCACCCTGGCTACTTCTGTTCGGACTTGCTTTCGGATTTCCGAGGGAATGTCCTCCTGCATTGTTTCCACGGCGGTAGCCAAGGCTTTGAATTGGTTCTATAGTCCATCAACTTCAGTTTGAAGACTATTGACCTGAACTGGAATGTTTGTTAACGGATCAATAGTGGTTTTTACTGCATCGATCTCCTGCTTAAAATGGGTAGTAATAGCATTATCACGATCTACCAACACTTGATTTATCCTACGGACAATTTCTTTATCTCTTTCCAGAAAAATATTGTTTACATTTTCCATAAAGTTCTTTTTCTTTTCTTGGTCCCTGAGCTCCTGTTGCTGCTTTTCTATAAGCTTTTCCTGTCTACGTTTTTCCTTTTCCTGCTGACGTTGTCTTTCACGCTCCTGCTCTTTAAGCTCACGTTGTTTTTCACGATCCTGCTCTTTAATAGTAAACTTTTCAAATAATGCTGTTAGCATATCCTGTATGGACGCAGCTTGAGCATTGCTAACTTCTGCCCCTTGCTCAGAAGAAATATTGTTATTAATTCCTAACTGGTTGAATACAGGAGTGTCAGTTTGTTTTGGCAACTCCTCGGTTTTACTATCACTCGGGACATCAGTTTCTAAATTATCATTCATAATTAAATTTTCTAATAATTCGACAGAAGTATGGGTAGATTGTTCTACCTGAGACTCTGATGTCATCTCTTCATCAGTATGCTCATTCGGTTTATTTTTCTTTTGTTCAATCATTCTATCACCAATATCGCACAACAAATATATAAATCACTGACAAGAACCAATTGACACAAAATTATCTTACAACTAACACATATACACAAATAACACTTAAAAAATATTATTTTCGCAGCCAGAATATTCAATTATTACAACTTATGGCTGCAGGTGCTGATTTGAATACGATATTGCACACGCAGCGAATGTTGTTGGAGTGCTGCTGTAAATGATGTGAACATGCACAACTGTTCGTAGCTGTATTGATTGACAGTAGTGGACTGCACTGCTTATGTGAAGTTACTCTTGTGTCTGGCACTAGTGCAGATACAGATTCGTTCAGCAGTTCGGTAGGAACATGTCAATGCTCATGAAACAAATAAATAAACAATGATTAATAGTTTGTTTTGGTAC